>NC_061802.1:9513858-10127858 GCF_021462225.1 Girardinichthys multiradiatus
TGCAGCAAGAAGGTCCTGGGTTCGAAAACATGCCTGTTAGGTTAATTGGTAACTCTAAATTGCCCTTAGGTGTATGAATGAGTGTGTGTATGGTTGTATGTGTGTTGCCCTGCGATGGACTGGCGACCTGTCCAGGATGTACCCCGCCCCTCGCCCATAGACTGCTGGAGATAGGCACCAGCTCCCCCGTGACCCACTATGGAATAAGCAGTAGAAAATGACTGACTGACTGACACCTTGTAATGACACTTGGCTTTTTAAACAGCAGGAATTATAACACCTGCCAAAAACACATTGATACTTTTGATGAGGGAACAACAAATCCATCCATCATGCAGCAGAGAACCATACAATTCAGTCACCACCATGCCAGGTGCAAGGGTAGGGCAGCAAAGGAGGAAGTGGTTGGTGCAAAATGAGTACAGAACCTTTGCTGTATAATATATGTCAACCAATAAAAAAATGTTGCGCTTGTGTAATGGCTAATGAAATGAAATAGTTAATTCTTTGTTTGGTGGGACATGGAGAGGATCATGGCTGCATGATCAGGACTGTTTGCAGGGTCTGTTTGTTAGTGTGACAATGAGGGACTTCACAGGGCAAGCTGGTGGGTTTGGGCAGTCATTCATGGCAGATGAGAAGCTGAGGCACACAGTGGAATAATGAAACTTACTTCCTGTGGGGAAGGACCTCATTAAAGCGGATTCAGGCTCTGACAGAGAAGCCCCCCACACATCGGGCTCAGAAAGAACCACTAAGTTCAGGAGGGGACACAGAAGGTCAAGTGAAGGAAATTAGCAACACATTACTTAATGGGTTTTTTGATCTTTGAAGAAATATATTTTATGGAAAACAAACATAGATCAACTTGTAATGAAAGTATTAAATCAAATAAGTAAACCTCTTAGGAATCTTTCAGGAAGTATCAAACAGCTAGAAGAAAAATGACGAGTTTGTCAACACAGCATGAACTATCCACGCAACAAACAGCTGCAGCATGTTTATTATGGAACTACACACAAACAGCATTTTTACACCTGTGTGAATCAGTGTATAATGATATTTTATATCAACTACAGGTCTTTACACCTAAGATGGAATTTATGTAAGAGCTAAAAGCTTTTCACCAGCCTGAATCAAGAACCTACAGTGCAGAATATGAGCAGAATCTGCATGTTAACCAAGCTGCAATATACGCATGAGCACAACTTTAGGAAGGGTGGAGGATCTTCATCCTTGACCTTAGCAAATACTCGCTAAACCAAATCCACAACTGCAGTAGGTCCAAAAGAAGAAGAATTATGTAAAGAAATGAGAGGAAGGAGAAGAGAACAGAAGGTAGAGGAAATGTTATAACAGCCAAGTAAGAGTAAGCTGACAGCAAAAGAGAGACAGAAAGAGAAAGCTTCTGTGAATCAATCCAGACAAAACATAGACACATTTAGAGGACTAAAAAGGGATGATGTATACAGGGAGAAAGAGAACAGTTACCTTCAGTTTTTTGTTCTCCGAAAGCTGTTTCCAAGGGAGGCCCAAATAAGGCTGTGGTGTCTTCAGAGAGAGCTGTTTGCTGATTGCTGCAGCAGCAACAGAGAGCGAGTTATATATGAAAAGCTGTTCATGGTAGCGTTGTCATTTCAGCAACCAGTCAGTTAACTATTTTAGGGCAATGACACCTTAGAGTTAGCTAGATAAAAAGGGTTAAGCAGTGCAATTCATTAAATTGTCTACACAAAAAAATCCTTAAAAAAATCCTTTTTTACATGTATTAATTTATTGGACATTACTTCTCATTGGCTATCTATGTAACGTTTGGTTTAAATTTGTTTTTAATTAAATTGCTCCAGCTGACAGGGCATGAAAACGCTCATTGGTCGGCTAATTGTAAAAAAAAAACCTGTTAATTTTAGTTAAGGTCCTGTCAAACTGGTCGCCAGTGTGATTCATGGTAATGTCGTTAATTCAAGGAGTTTAAGCCAGGACTTAAAATCCAGTGTTTAAGCAATTTGTGCAAATCAGTGAGGAGAAAATTAATCCCTTCAGCCTTTAGCCTTCCTTTTGCACACTTTGCCCATGTACACTTCACCCCTTACAATATAAAATGCCCTCTTTAACATGATTAAACCCTATAGGGATGATTAAATAAATGCACAGTGTTTTTATATAGGGAGATAGCATACAGAGTGTAATATAGTAAGCTATTAAAAGATAGTGTATCACTGTTAGACAAGTATAAAAAAAATAGAAAAACAAACAGCAACAACTGCAATATTGCATTAAGCAGTCATATGGGGATACAGTGAATAATCTCTGAATCTAGGTGCAGAGAGAGAAGGGGTCATGTGACTAATTTGACTCCACATGACACAACAATGAAAACCAAAACAACTGGACAACAAAAAACTGACATTTAAGCAAACCACAGGGTTTGCAGCATGATTTACCCTCATAGCTCTCAATGATGTGCAGATTGACAACAGTTCAGGTTTACTGTAGTGCACAGAGTCCCACAAGAGAGATAAAAATAAATTTTGATTTGCTTAGATATTTGTTCAAAATTCTTTTGAGACAAAAAAGTCTTGCAATGAGCTTTTACACTCACCGGCCACTTTATTAGGTACACCTGTCCAACTGCTCGTTAACGCAAATTTCTAATCAGCCAATCACATGGCAGTAACTCAATGCATTTAGGCATGTAGACATGGTCAAGACCGCTGCAGTTCAAACCGAGCATCAGAATGGAGAAGAAAGGTGATTTAAGTGATTTTGAACGTACATGGTTGTTGGTGCCAGACGGACGACTCTACGTATTTCAGAAACTGCTGATCTACTGGGATTTTCACGCACTACCATCTCTAGGGTTTACAGAGAATGGTCCGAAAAAGAGAAAATATCCAGTGAGCAGCAGTTCTGTGGCCGCAAATGCCTTGTTGATGCCAGAGGTCAGAGGAGAATGGCCAGACTGGTTCGAGCTGATAGAAAGGCAACAGTAACTCAAATAACCACATGTTACAACCAAGGCATGCAAAAGAGCATCTCTGAACGCACAACACGTCGAACCTTGAGGCAGATGGGCTACAGCAGCAGAAGACCACACCAGGTGCCACTCCTGTCAGCTAAGAACAGGAAACTGAGGCTACAATTCGCACAGGCTCATCAAAATGGGACAATAGAAGATTGGAAAAACGTTGCCTGGTCTGATGAGTCTCGATTTTTGCTGCGACATTTGGTGTTAGGGTCAGAATTTGGCGTCAACAACATGAAAGCATGGATCCATCCTGCGTTGTCTCAACGGTTCACGCTGGTGGTGTAATGGTGTGCGGGATTTTTTCTTAGCACACTTTGGGCCCCTTAGTACCAATTGAGCATTATGTCAACACCACAGCCTACCTGAGTATTGTTGCTGACCATGTCCATCCCTTTATGACCACAATGTACCCATCTTCTGGTGGTTACTTCCAGCAGGATAACGCGCCATGTCATAAAGCACGAATCATCTCAGACTGGTTTCTTGAACATGACAATGAGTTCACTGTACTCAAATGGCCTCCACAGTCACCAGATCTCAATCCAATAGAGCACCTTTGGGATGTGGTGGAACGGGAGATTTGCATCATGGATGTGCAGCCGACAAATCTGCAGCAGCTGTGTGATGCTATCATGTCAATATGGACCAAACTCTCTGAGGAATGTTTCTTGTTGAATCTACGAAGAATTAAGGCAGTTCTGAAGGCAAAAGGGGGTCCAACCCGGTACCAGCAAGGTGTACCTAATAAAGTGGCCGGTGAGTGTATGTTCCTTTGTTATAAGGTCCAGATCTAAATCTAACAAAAAACCTGTAGCAAGACTTAAAATTTTATGTTCACATATGCATCCAATCTGACTGAGCTTGAAATAGTTTGCAAAGAAGAATGGACAATAATGTCAGCCTCTAGATGTGCCGAGGTGGTAGAGATGTCCCAAAAGACTTGCAGATGTGACTGGAGTGAAAGGTGGCTCTAAAACGTATTGACTAAGCGAACCTGAATACAGATGGATCCCACTCTTTTCAGATTTTTATTTAATAAAAATAAATTGAGAACCACGTGTCATTTTCCTCCTACTTCACAATTATGCACTTTTTTGGTGCTGGCTGGTCACATAAAATCCTAATAAAATATATTAAAGTTTCTGTTTGTAATTCGAGAAAATTTATAAAGGTTCAATCATTATGTAAGAGGCTGCTATACAGGAGCATTATTTTACAATTGTTTTTTGATAAATGCTTTTAGGCCTTTTGCAAGGCTCCTTGGCAAGACTATTCTACTGCATTATAAACGATTTATCTTTTTGTGTTGATTAGACAATTTTAAATCAAATTTCTTTTGACCACTGTGTGTAAAATTTCACAAATAAAAATCAAAAGGAGAGAAGCTCCATACCTGGGTGTTTGTGGTGCTGGAGCTGGTGTGGGGGCCACAGTGGGAGCAGCAGGAACGGCACGCCTCGGTCTGGCAATTTCCTCACCTGGGAGCATAAAGAAAAAAAATATTAATCGCATATGAGCACTATATTACTTTTTTCCAGTGATCTATTAAAAAAATACAAGTCTGGGCTGAAGAGCAGCAAGAATGTTACTTACTAGATGTGTTCCTTTTCAAACCCTGTACCATGGGAAAAAACAGAAAAAACAGTAAAGTTTTAAATTCTAACAAGAAGAGGCACAAAGTAACACAAATTTCCAAGTTTCATTTTCACCCTATGTTCAGATAAAGCAAATACATTTAAAATTTTTGAATGTCACCAATTTCAACTAATAACCTTTTAAAAGTGTGACTGGACATTAGTGAAGGCCAGAGGAGAAACTTCAGCCTTAGGTTTATTCAAACGGTAGGTGGTAATAATTCAAGGACATTCACCATTTTTTACATTTCCTGTCACCCAGGGTAAAGATGAGTCTTCAAATAAATTAAGTTTTTCTTGCAGTAGCATAATACTACACTGAAAAGAGAGAGAAAGCCAACCCTTAATTTAGATACATTTATTCAGTGCAGAAGAAAAATCATGTTAAAGAAATAGTTTTTCATAAAATGACAAGTAACAACTTGTTAGCACCCCTTGCAATGCAAAAACAATAAATGTAACAAAATCAGTTTTTAATTTATACCTTTTTTAGGTAAATAAGTATTTAATTTTATTCCTGGTTCCTTGGAGTATAAATACGACTGGACACAGAGACCCATTTCTCGTCACTGGCTTATAGGTTGGACAAGGATCTAAGTTTATCTTGCTACCAAAAACTATCCTTAAAGCTCACTACTAGAGCACCACAGCATCAATAGTGGCATCCTGGACAAGCCAAGTGTCCATAACAACATTAAACTCTATCCACGTGCCAATTGGTTGTTTAGAAAGCACGCCAAGTTAAGTATATGTTCCTATAAGTAGAGTGGGAGGATATAACAATATTGTAATCTGATATTGTGCAGTGAGTATCATCAACAATACTGTGGCTTTAAATAGAACTTTTCAACAACGAACACTCCCGATACATCTGAAAACAATAATAATAGAAAGCAACTGATGCACACTGTTAATTATGGCTGAGGATCTGTGATGCAGTGGGCCCATTTCTCTTCCAAAGATCATGGGAACCTTGTTAGGGTCCATCACATCATGAACTCTTTGAAATACCAGCACATTTTAGATAACTTTTACAGCCTCTAGCCTCAAGACATAAAAAATCCACTTTTTTTAATGGCCATTCACAGTCCTCAGTCCTAAACACCAAAGAAAACATGCGGGGTGAAATAAAGACCAATCTGGACAGTCTTATGAAATTCTAAGGTAATGAGTTTAGGACAAGCAATTATATTTAAAAATTTTTATACCCACTGAATAAATGCACCCAATTTAAAAGGTTGAATGTTCCATCATTTTTTAATGTGAGATTTTAGCGCTGATAACAAAGGCAACTAGACTTATTCAAATTATTACCACCCAAAGTGCAATCAGCACCACTTTGTATGTGCATTGGTACAATGAATTTCTTAGTTTCATATAAGTGACAAATTGCAACTTAGAAGCCCTCTCCTGCCTGCAGTAACCAGACATGATAGCAGTGGGTTGTCATGAAAGCTTAAAAAAATAAAAAAGCCATAATAATGTGACTTTTGAGGTGCAAGAAGCAGCTTGTGACAGCACATAAAGTGTGAAACTGGCAAAGTCAGTGGGAAAAATCTAAGGGTCTTAAATTTGGCATTGGCATTGGTTTTTTCTGCTGTGATCCCAACAGAAGTATGAATTCATAGTCGGGAGGACACCATGAGCAATGAAAGGCAGGGGCATGTGAGAGGAGAGCGTGAAGGGAGGGGAGGAGACATGAGCAGATGAAGAGACACGATGGGAAGAGACTGGAGTAAGATATCAAAGAGCCAACTGTCAAAAGTGCAAATTTTCACCAAGCAGACAAAAGCAAAAATATATAGCCATTCAAGGTGGAAACCGAAAACACCATCAGACTAGAGATCTGGAGAATTACTTAAAAAAAAAAAAATGCTTATATTTATTTTTAGCAGAGAAAATATCAACTCCTGTTAAAGGGTACAGGAAGCCATGTGACATATTAAGCCGGACCCCAGTTAGATGGACAGAAAGGACACTTACCGGGCTACGTCTCTGTGACCAGCATAAAGGAAGAGAGAAGAGATACCTGATCAGAAAGTGACAAATCAGTAAAGAGGAGAGCATATGCATCAGAAGAAGACCTCGCCCATGCTGATTTTCATATTTAATATTTTAATTCAGAAACATGTCTTCAAACACTTAGTCTTTTTGTAATCAAGAGTGCAGAGGATGATTTATTGAAACTGAAATGTATGCTTGTGTTCAGTACGTTGCTGGCAAGAAAACGTATGGACAAAATCCAAAACATCTTGTACAGCCGCCTCATTAATTCAGTTTCCTCTATCCTAGCATCCATTTCCTGATCAGTGTGCTATTAAAACAGAAACTCTGCCACCTAATCCCTATGAGGTTCCATTCATTTTCCCACATATCCTCTCTCTGCCCTCTTGCACTCTTCAATTTCTACTGAAATCACTCCCACATGAGATCCACCTCACAGCAACCATCTCTCCCTCCAACCCCTCTCTCTTTTGCTTGCCCCAGTTGTGCAGTGAGCCATGAGTGATTAAAGTGATGTAACCGAGGCTGGGACATGCTGGTGGTAGGAATTCATTTCATTGGATGAAGTGTTCAGGACAGAGCTCAGTAAAGGCTGACCTAGCCAATCACTGCAGCTCTGCCAAATGTAAACAGGAAGAACATTTGAGCTGCAGAAAATAAATGACCCAGTAAAATCCCTTGACCATTTTAGGGACAAGTATTTTCATTTACATTTTTTATAGACAGTATCATTTTTAATATTTGTACAAGAGTAAAGGTATGTACTGGCCGCTGTTAAACTCAGAAAGGTTTGCAGAATTTTAAGCAGACAAACATCACTGAAGAGAACTATCTTCAACAGACTCAAATGATTTTAAACATGGTAAAAATATATTTAAAAAATGGTAAACCAAAAAGTCCTAAGTTTTCTTTAGAAAAATGTACATATAAACAGATATTAAATAAATAAAATGCATTGTGTGAGGTTGTCCTAACATTTTAGCTACCAGTTTGACCTGTTCTTTGTTTCTTCTGCAATGTGTAATCTTGGTATTTGGACTGAGAATCAGCAGACTAAGAGTGCCACAACCAATTAAAATCAGATTTGAGATGTGTAAGTCAGCAGAAACGTACCTTAAAACACTCTTGCACATCATTGTACCACAGCAACAAAAGAAAAACCAAACTCCGACGTGGTGTAAAGTAGCTGAGCAGCTACACAAGTACAACGGGTCTCAAAAGTCAACATACTTCTGTTAAAATGTCTGATTTTCCACGACATAGAAAACGAAAGTAAGATTAGTCATAAATGTTTTCCGTCTTTAATGTATAACTTGTGCAATTCAACAGAAAAAAAAAATCTGTTAGAAGCCAAAATGTAAGAAAACAAATAAGGTGCAATAACTTGGCTACATAAGGGAGCACACCCTTAAACTAATGCCTCGTTAAAAAACCTTTGGATTCAATTTCAGAATTCAGTCTTACTTGGTAGGAATCTACCAGCATGCCACTTCTTGCCTTGGCAAGACTTCCCACTCTACCAACCTTAATATTCCGCTGTTGCCCTCATTGGTTCAGTTTAATGTGATGCTGAAAATTAGAATATCTTGTCCTCTTTAGCTTTCTAGCAAACACTTGAAGGTTTTAGGTCCAAACTTACTTGTTTTTGAAACTATTCAAAATTCCACACACATGGTCAAAAGGCTCAGCTCCATGAAGAAAGGAAACCCCACAGCATAATGCTACCATCATCATGTTTTACTGTGGGTGTGGTGTTCTTTTTTCACTGTGCAGGGTGTTGTTTTTCTGACAAACATCTTTTTGGGAGTGTGATCCAAAGGTGAACTTTGGTTCAAGGTTCAAGGTTGCTTTATTTAAACCTGTAAGTAGATTTGTTTTGAGGAGGTTCATTCAATCACTAAATTAATTAACTAAATAATACAAACATCTTAACACACCCATAACCATTCACATAAATATAAATTTGCTTAAAGTGGTCCAAGCTCCATAAATCAGATCAAAGCAAGACAAATAGCAAAATAGCAATTTTATTCTCAATAGCCGGATATTTAATGAAAGTGACTTTTAGATGGTAAAGTTTCTTCCTAAAATCAATTATCATTTCTTTTATCAGTAGATGATAGATGCTACCTTACGAAGACTAAATGCTAAAATTAAATTATTTAACATTTTTCTGATTAAATATTTTGTACATATTATCCTCATAAAATATGTATTTCTTTTTCAGTTGAATAGTGAAGGATGTATGTTACAGATGGAAAACATTTTGAAATAATGTATTTTATTACTGCGCAAAAAAAGGAGTTTAGACATTTTTGGGATTTACTTAATCTGCTTTAGATTAAAAACAGGCAACATTATCTAGTAACTATGAGTGACTTCATGCTGATTTAATATACTTTGCCCCAAATCCTGTTTGCTTTTTAGCAGCAACACAAACATAGAATAAGTAGGAAGTATTTTGAGTTGTAAAAGAGCAACAAATAGTTAAGAAAGGCTTATAAAACAAAGCTAAAAAGCAGAGTCTTACCGGACTCCTCTACAGAGGTAAGGGTCATTTTAGGCAGCAAAGCAAAAATAATCAAAGGAAGAGAAAAAGGTAACAGAATGTTAGAAGGCAGGGAGGTGTTATAAACACAAGCAAAGCAGACAGTTAGCTCCATTTAATGCGGTCAGAAACAAAGGTACGTGGAGACAGTTCTCTGAAGAGAACTGGAGAAGTTGTCAACAAAAACATTTGTGTGAAGTTTTAGTGTGAAATAAGCTGTTAGCCTGAGTCATCATTGCTTCATGACAAACACATCTAGTAGTCCTGACACTTATTAGCTCTGGCAGAGTTTTCATACTAGTCACAATCTGGGGTCAGAAGAATGTTAAGGCTTCATCGTGCAATGAAATATCTTCAAATAATCTAAAGGAATAGATCTGAAATTCAACAATCTGGCGTTTCCTGGTCGGTATAGTACTCTATTCTTGTTTTAGGTCTGATCTACGGATTCTTATTTTTATCGATTAGAAGAAGGACAAAAGGTTTTTTTCATAGAGGCAGTGATTTTATATCTAATATAAAGATAATAAAAGATTATCCCCATTTATACCTTAAATGACATGCCCCTAAACGTAATGTATTTCTTATTAAACGGAAAACAAAGAGCATCGATCTCCATGATGTTTAATGCAGTCATGGTTAAAAATGGTGAGAATTTAGTTTTGATGCATTTAATGAGCAGGAAAACAAATTCAGATCTTTCAGTATTTGACCTGATCACCAATAAGAGTCGATCAAGGGATAATTGGCAGATACAGATCTCTTGCAACAGATTGGTACATTTTAAAGTTAATATGCAAGTAGTAAGACGATGCTTTTCACACAATGGTGCACATTTATGACCTAATTAGTTATTAATAGTCAGTTAGGCAAACACAGCTACTAAGCAATTAAATGCCCAGAAAAATGCAAGATCAAATCCAAAAATTACATTTTTTATGTCCAACAACAAATGCACAAAAATTGAAAGCTAGACAAAATAATCTAATGAATGTGTCATTTAGATAAAGTTCCATACGTGAACCCAACTAATAATACCATAAAAAGACCTTCACACCTGGTCGACAATGCCAGTGAGTGAACCCACTGAAGCTCGATTAAATTATAGAGGATAGAAGCTCGAATGACCACAGGTAATATACTGAAACACAAGTTCATTGTGTCCACTTTCCTTTCTAAATAATTTAAAGCAGACTCCTATGCTAACTGTCCTGACTGGGAGAACGCAAGATCTAAGGCCTAAAAATAGCTGAAGGCTACATGAGGAACTCCGCTGCTAACTACAGGCTACCTGATGGGCATTTCCATGCATTGTTACACGAGAAGTTGGAAGATGTAATCTAGTGGTTTATGTTTTACAAATTCTGAATTACATTAAACGGCTTTAAAGTAACAAGAAATAATGTGTCAACAGAGTATAAAGGCCTTACAAACTAGCCACATTTCAAGATTTTATATAAATCTGCCACTTCTGACCTAAGGTGTTTAGTCCAATATTCAAATCAATCTTCTAAAATATGTGACAATAGTCATTCAGACACATATGGATAATATAAGTAAACTGTGGGGTAAGGATATATTGTGTACACAGATGTTAAAGCTCAGCAGATGGCTCTAAAAAGATCATGATGCATCAGTGGGAAAGAAAAGACAATGACATCTACATACAGGCACAACACAATAAATTAAATAACATGGAAATATCCATATTTTTAAATAATTCAATTCAAAAAGGTGGAACTCATTTAGATCAACTTCACTGAGAGGGATGAATTTGAAGCATTAATTTCTCTTAACTTAGATGATTTTTTTGCTTACAGCTAATAAAAACTGAAAAACATTTTTCTCTGAAAATTTGAATTTCAAAAAAGACCAATAAAGTGTGGATCTCTAATGCAGAAATGTCATGTAATGGTTTAGACAATCATGCTGACTTGACAGTTGTCTAGCAGACAGTCACTGACACCCTCCACAACCATCAATAGGTCTGTGTGAAAGAAGCTGTCTGCTCACAGAGTGCTATTTGGTGTAAGAAAATAGTTTGGTAGAAACTGGTGCATCTGTGCACGTAAAAACAGTCCCGCTCCGCATGTTAAACACTGGGGTGAAGAAAAGAAGTATGACCTGTACATACATGTGACAATGATCTAAACGTCATTAACCAAATCTGCTAATGAAGGCCAGCAGAAGGAGGGCATAGACGTCGGGGTTACTCACCATAGGAGACGGGGAAAGGGCTATGTTGCCGATGGAGGCTCTGAGCTCATCGACCGAGGCAGCTGCGATGACACAATCAGCCGGCAGTGGTTTGATTTTGATTTTAAACATCTTCTTCTTGTGGTCCTCCTCTTCTTCAGACTCGTCAGAGGAGAAAAAGTGGGTTTTTTTGGTAGGTGAGGGCACAAAGTCAAGGAAAATGTCCAAACATAAAACTATCCAGCTGATTTGCATTTAACTTCGATCATATTTTAAATATGATCTTAATTAAAATGTTTACTATTTGTGGTTCAATTATCCTTTTCATTATTCTGCGTCAGTCTAACTTGAAAACAACGATCGCTCCTCTGCACAGTCTGATGAGAAACATTCAAAAGGTAAAGGAAATCAACATCACCTGTAAGGTAAAATAATTCTAACTAATCTATGCCAGTTAATTAGTGTGATACTGCCACCTTTCACTGAACGGTTTGGAGGTTTTCACAAGAAATTCACTTCTTAGAGGGTATTTAGCTAGATCAGTTCATCGTGAGCACACATTAAAGAGAATATTCTTTAAACACCAAACAACTGATCTATTTTAAGTGATTTGAAAGCACCCTTTTTCTACCAATAATAAATCAAGTTGTGTTGAGGATATCTCCTTCCTCGGACTCTTCATCGGGTCTGATACTGTAGCCCTCATCATCCACCTCAGGAGAATTCTGAAACACAGCGACTGTAAATCAGTACAAACCTTTAAATATGAGTTCAGTTTAACTGCTAACACTGTGTTGGTACCAGCAGCTAATTCAAGGAGTCTAACTGTATCTGTGCTTTTTATGGAGGAATTTCTAGTTCCACCAATTGCAGTAAAACTGAAAATGTCATGACTGTCATTGATGGATATGATTTGCAAATACGCATGGACCAGTTAGTAGTGTCAACTGTATAGCAAAGTATAGCAATCATTTACAATACAATAATGCAGCATTGTCCCTCCCCTACCTGTTCCTGCACACTGCCAGTCAGCTGGTTGGCAGAACACTGCTACACACTTCCATTATTTACAAGAAATGCTATATCTTTGCATAAAGCTATGTTAAAATAAAAAAAATAAATATGGAAAATGCAATAATTGTAATAATCAATATGATATTTTAGTAGCAATATTTTTGTTTTAAATAAAAGCAATTCAATCATCTCATATGTTTTTCTTTGAATTATTTTTGTCAATACTGTAAAACTGTGGTATTTCTGTTGAAGGTTACATACTGTGAGAATTTTGTTCTGACTTGTACTTGTTTATTTACCACCTACAATTTCTTTTACCAAGCCATGATAAAATAAGGATAACATGTAACTCTAGGTAAGGCTGGAGTTTTGGTAGGTGGGTTGGTGCAGATGGATCATAAATACTACTTAAAACAACTATGTTTACTTACATATCTTTCCCAGTCGATATCTCCATTGAAGCCATTCGGGGCTCCGTTTGTCTTCTTCTGAGACTGAGAAGACAGAAGCTATTTGATTAAAATCCCTCCAGACACTGAAGAAAGAGTGAGTTATGTAAGACTCTGCTACATCTATTGCAAACTACAATTCAGCAGTATTCTTGTGGAATTAAAAGTTTTTCTCAGGACCTTTTCTGTTCACAGAGTTGCTCTTCTCAAAGTTTTGGATCAGCAAAATAACACTAAAACAAGTATTTAACATTTTAAAAGTATAATTCGAATATTATAAGGTTTTGATGATATACACACATACATATATACATACATATATATTTTCTTTCCTTGTTTTCATGCACCACATGATTCAGAGTACACTCAGTGGGAGACCGATGGATTAAATAACACGCTGCTATATTTTTCACTGATACTAATTCTATGCAGACACAGTGCTACTCTAAAGGCTCGTCTATTCTCAAAAGCTAAATTCAGTACCAATTCAACCTCTTGGGGTTCCTGGGAAGCAAAAAGAACACAGAAAATACATAATTGATCCGCTGTTCACCAAATTTAGTTGCTTCCACAAAGACTTTGTTTGTGCTTGTTTAAAATTCAGATTTACAAGTAAAGCAAACAATGTTTGCTGGTACTTACACCACCGTCTCTGTCTGGAGACCCTCTGTGAAACATATAGGAAGATAACAGAAAAACATATTAAAGGTTGCTTGTTGCATTTAATTTAATAATCTACTGATTTGGTTATTAGCTAAGAGAAAATATTCAAAAGGGCTGATCGGCATTAGTGCCTTCAGACATCTTTACAAATATCACAGCACAAACGCATTCACAGTACGGTTAAAAAAATCCCTCTTAATATATAAATACTACAAACCTTTCTTTAGGTTATTTCATGCATTATTCACAGATCATTCATAACATCCACAGTATTTTGCCTATCCCCTGTGAACAAGGATCTGGGCATCGCAATCAAAAACTAGACTTACGTAGAGTCACTGTCCTTCTCTTTCTTCCGTATCCCAAAGGCCTTCCTGGTACGTTTTTTCAATCCTGAAAAATCACAAAGAGAAACCAAAGGCATGATTAAAAGGTGGCTTCTGTGGGCGGCTTAAAGGTTAGCTTGGGTCAGCTGCTTGTCATGTGGATTAAAGGCAATATTTTCATGTATTATTTACTGACTGGCTGCATCGCTGTGAGAAAAAAAGCTGTTAAAACTATAAAAGCATTCACGGTCATCATTGGAGACGGTCATCAGATTGGACGACAGCCTTGCAATCATCAAGGAAACCTTCTAGGATGGAAAATTAATCACGACTGAAAATCAATGAGCTAGCGACTGAACCGGGACAATAATGGAGCATAGAAGCTACAGTAGGTCAGACAGAAGGTTCAATAAATAACAATCCACACAAGACTCCAAATGTCCTCATTAGCATATTGAATAATAGTAAAGAAAAATTAAGCAAACTTGGAAGAACTCGACTAAGAGCTTTTCCTACTTGAACAGAAATGTCTGCTGAAAGACAATACAAAAAATTACTGAAGTCCACATTCATGCATATTCAAGAATGTGTTCTCCTCTATGTGTTCTGAAAACAAAGGTGCAGCACAGAAATCTATTTGGGAATAAATGGATAAAGAAAACAGCAAAGTAAAACTTTAGTTAAGTCAATTTATAGACATGTCTTGTATTTGATTTAAAATCCTACTATTCATTAATGCATTAGGCACTGGATTTGCTCTTCTTTCAATGTGTATATTAAAAAAAGAACTTTAAAAGGTCAAATTACCTGACCTATTGCTGTTTTTAAAACAGCACTGTTTCAGCAGGTTTAAACAGAAAACTTAGATTTTTGTCTTCTTTACTCTACAGGAGGTTAAACTGCAGTCAGTTTCAACTTCATATTTGCTACCTTTGACATTAAAAAGATTTAATATCAACTTCACCCAAAAGTCCTGTTGAGATCCTGTTGATCTCAGATGCTCCCATTTCTTTCTTACCCAGAATGAAAGCCCAGTTGTCCCCCTCCATTCTGTCTCTGCTGACTCCTCTACTTTCATTCTTCCTGGTCTTTAACTTGCAGTGAACTCAGCACATAATCTACTGACCAACCAGTCTCTTCGTCATGCCACCTGCAGATACACGCTGTACCTCCGATGAGGAACTTGATGCTCTTCAAGCTGAAGCATGCGCACATCCCTACATAGATAAGGTGTCCTGTCCTTTATCTGCATATGGTGCTCAAATTCAACACCGGTAACTTTATTTCTGAGTTAAAGACAATTTATTGCAGAAATGTAATTGTCAAAACATTAGAAAATATCCACTGTTGTTTCACCTAAAACTGTTTAATTTTCAGGCTACCAGAAAAAAAGAGTTTAAATGCATAAAGAAATAGAGTAGGCATTCATTTGGTCCTTATTTGTCCTTACTAACAAGCTGGAAGATACATAGGCTCCTGCAAACTGTATTTAGTGACACACAAAGACACAGAATGGGATCAGACCCATGGAGGCAAGCTTATACTATGTTTTGAAAGCAGCTTTGCATTAATGAAAGCCAAGTCAGAAGAATGACAGACCTATGTTGTATATTATATGAGCAGCATAGGAAAGAAAAGCAAATACACTTTCCTTCATTTTTGGTATCTCTGGTAAAGATGTGTATTCAATGAATCACCACTGTCACTATTATTGGAACCCCTAACAATTCCTGTCAAATACATGCAGCAGTTTTGACATTCATTTCTTGAGTACAAATGTACCTAAATGCACACATTAATCACAAAGGATTTAAGTCAAGTTAACCGTTTCAAAATGCTGCATAAAATCAGCTGTTCTTTCCAAAAACCAATATATAAGGGCGATTTGTAATTAAAGTTTATGCGGTACAAACTGTAAGTGCTTTACTTTTTAATTTAAACACTAAATGACAACAAGATTCAACTTAAATGCATTCTTTCTGCGTGAAAGCTTGTCTGTGAAGCTAAGCAAAGGGAAACAATATAACTAACAAATATGTACAAGAGCACAGAATAGCACTGGACAGAATGAATCACATGATGCTTTGGAAAACTGTAAACATGTTTTAATTTTACTAATCTAATTCCACCCCTAGATATAGCAAAACACTTTTTGTTGCAAAGCCACATTTGTTTTCCTCTCTGCCTTTTGCTCAACTTGTTCTGTACCTGCATTTTTGTTCACTAATTACAAGTCGGGGTTTCTCATATGAACTCATTTGTCAGACAGTAATATATTTCTTGTTTCAAAGAATAATTTATGTCTTATCGATCCCCTATCAGCCATCTTTTAGCTGCTGGGTTTTTTCTTCATATGGTGCTTTTGCCGCAAATCTACTTTTGCTTCAAAAATAAAAACTAACGGAAAAAGAGCTGTATTAAGGAAACAAAGTAAACAATTGGTATCCCTTTTCAGTATGGATATTTTAGCTACCTACAACCCCTTATTAAAAACAGTTACTATGAATATTTCATTTTTTGTTTTCAAAAAAATGTTTCCACATCCTTCTTATTCTACTTTATACAAATGTTTTTCTCTATGAAATAAATATTCAAATATATTCCTCTTCTAATCTAGTAGCACGTTTTCACATTGTATACTTAAAAGGACATCTACATAAAGCATAGACTTTGCTATAACAGAGTAAAAAAAAAAAATGCAGTCTGTGATGGTAGCAACATGCAGATTTTTCTTGAGACAGGCAAACTTCCTACTCAAGCAAAGGAGGATAAGAAAGCCCTTCAGGGGTTAAATGACAGAGAGCAAAGAGCATGTGGTGCACAATGTTTAAAGATGACTTCTGTTCAGAATGATGCTAGATCAACTACGAACAGGAAGCATTAGTGGTCTATTCACAAGACATACTAACGTTGTTCTAGGAAAATCCAACTGATTTACAGCCAAACAGGAAAAGATATTGCCAAACCAAAATAAAATGTGAACAGCTGTTAAAATTCTTCACTTAGAGTTGCACAAAACGTTTTTCTTCAAGCTAAAATATAAGGCTACTTGGTTATTTTTGTAAATACGTTGTAAAATAATGACTATTAAGATTTAAAGAAAAGGAAATAAGAATTAGTGTACCATCAACAAAGCAGGAACCCATTTCAAAAAAATGCTGTAAAATGTGAAAACAAATCCAAAAAAGAAAGGAAACCCCCTAAGAGCAATGAAGAATGTATTACTATGGCTTTGTAAGGTCCACCCTCAGCCTACGTAAAATGCTTGGAGGTTGAACAGCAAACAACAACAACAACTATATTTGTATCATTATTAAATTTAGTTTGTGCAAGAGATGACCCAACTTAACAGCTTATCCTCAGCAGATGTACACAAAGATCACAAACAAATCTACAGGTCCTTCTCAAAATATTAGCATATTGTGATAAAGTTCATTATTTTCCATAATGTAATGATGAAAATTTAACATTCATATATTTTAGATTCATTGCACACTAACTGAAATATTTTAGGTATTTTATTGTCTTAATACGGATGATTTTGGCATACAGCTCATGAAAACCCAAAATTCCTATCTCACAAAATTAGCATATCATTAAAAGGGTCTCTAAACGAGCTATGAACCTAATCATCTGAATCAACGAGTTAACTCTAAACACCTGCAAAAGATTCCTGAGGCCTTTAAAACTCCCAGCCTGGTTCATCATTCAAAACCCCAATCATGGGTAAGACTGCCGACCTGACTGCTGTCCAGAAGGCCACTATTGACACCCTCAAGCAAGAGGGTAAGACACAGAAAGAAATTTCTGAACGAATAGGCTGTTCCCAGAGTGCTGTATCAAGGCACCTCAGTGGGAAGTCTGTGGGAAGGAAAAAGTGTGGCAGAAAACGCTGCACAACGAGAAGAGGTGACCGGACCCTGAGGAAGATTGTGGAGAAGGGCCGATTCCAGACCTTGGGGGACCTGCGGAAGCAGTGGACTGAGTCTGGAGTAGAAACATCCAGAGCCACCGTGCACAGGCGTGTGCAGGAAATGGGCTACAGGTGCCGCATTCCCCAGGTCAAGCCACTTTTGAACCAGAAACAGCGGCAGAAGCGCCTGACCTGGGCTACAGAGAAGCAGCACTGGACTGTTGCTCAGTGGTTCAAAGTACTTTTTTCGGATGAAAGCTAATTCTGCATGTCATTCGGAAATCAAGGTGCCAGAGTCTGGAGGAAGACTGGGGAGAAGGAAATGCCAAAATGCCAGAAGTCCAATGTCAAGTACCCACAGTCAGTGATGGTCTGGGGTGCTGTGTCAGCTGCTGGTGTTGGTCCACTGTGTTTTATCAAGGGCAGGGTCAATGCAGCTAGCTATCAGGAGATTTTGGAGCACTTCATGCTTCCATCTGCTGAAAAGCTTTATGGAGATGAAGATTTCATTTTTCAGCACGACCTGACACCTGCTCACAGTGCCAAAACCACTGGTAAATGGTTTACTGACCATGGTATCACTGTGCTCAATTGGCCTGCCAACTCTCCTGACCTGAACCCCATAGAGAATCTGTGGGATATTGTGAAGAGAACGTTGAGAGACTCAAGACCCAACACTCTGGATGAGCTAAAGGCCGCTATCGAAGCATCCTGGGCCTCCATAAGACCTCAGCAGTGCCACAGGCTGATTGCCTCCATGCCACGCCGCATTGAAGCAGTCATTTCTGCCAAAGGATTCCCAACCAAGTATTGAGTGCATAACTGTACATGATTATTTGAAGGTTGACGTTTTTTGTATTAAAAACACTTTTCTTTTATTGGTCGGATGAAATATGCTAATTTTGTGAGATAGGAATTTTGGGTTTTCATGAGCTGTATGCCAAAATCATCCATATTAAGACAATAAAAGACCTGAAATATTTCAGTTAGTGTGCAATGAATCTAAAATATATGAATGTTAAATTTTCATCATGACATTATGGAAAATAATGAACTTTATCACAATATGCTAATATTTTGAGAAGGACCTGTATACCTAAACCTATTTTTAAAGTTTAAGCAAAGTATAAATATGTTTAGTATACAAACTTGTGACAGCTATATCTGCATTTCTTTCTACAGGAAGGAAGGAAGGAAGGAAGGAAGATTTAAGGTGAAGGGATGGAGGATCAGAGAAGGAAGGCCAGACAGTTGGATGGATAAACCGATGCTTGCATGGATGGATGAATGGATAAAATAATAAACAAAAAAATAAATACAGTCGGACAGACAGACAAACGCAGGGTTGAAGGGACATAAAGCTGGGATGGGGAGTAGAGTCTGAAAGTACTAATATTTTTAAACCCTATTTTCTTTTTCCATATTTATCAGGACCTGGATCCAGACAGCAGAGAGTCCCCGTTCTTTGTTGATTTAGTTCTTGAGTATGCATTTATGATTGTGTATTCTGCTGAAATTGCTGGTTTCACAGAGTTTGCACATATGCTCTGAATCATTTACATGTCATTAAGGTCATTAAAGAAATACATACCAGCCTTTGTCTGAAGAGTGGGATGCTCTCTCGCTTGCTTTACAAGTAAACTAAAATGAAAGTGTACACAAATAGACAAAAACACACTTAAAGTGTTTATTTGCTTCTGGACAGGCAGAACAGGGGCTGTTTTACAAGCTTCTCCAAACGGGGGCAGATATGAAGAGACTATCAGCCAAACAAGCAGCCATGAACAGCTAACACTGCCAACTGCAGAGGAGCAGAGCAGGCCACTCCACTCCAAACTCTGAATGGGAGACTTGTGCTGCTTTGCATAGTAAGCAGAAAGAACGATAATACAAGACTGAGGTTAAGAAATAGAAGAGGTGTAAAACACTAGCTGAGAAATTCTGTGTTTGACTTTATAAATTGCAGAATAGAATACATGCACTTATACATTTTTTTTTTCTCCAAAATAAAAAAACCCTCATGTTTGGGTCCTTGAATCAGTGTGGAGTGCATGTAAGAACATGCTTAGGTTGGAGAACAGCATGCTAGGGTTAAAAAAAAAAGAAAGAAATGTTATGTTGTGGCGCTATACAAGCATGAGCAGAAGCATAAATCTCCACTGACAGAGGTAGACTACAATATATGGAGATAAGTTAGTGTTTCCAAGTAAATGTTTGCAGACACCTAAAGAAATAAAAGCAAATAAAAGGGACAGACTCTAAGAAAAGGGGGCAAGTAGGGAAAAGGAAGACGGATGGACCAGCCTTAAGTCGAGTAGACAAACAGGAAGGCACATAGCAAATAAAAGGCTTAAAAGACTCTTTTGTTGGAATGGCGTTGAGAAGGGACATACATGCTCAACATGAGCAAAGTAATTGTACAATTTTACACTGGAAGCCACAAGACTTATTCTAAAGGCATAAACCTATAAAAGCAGCGTCCATTTTACGTGATGCATTCTCTCATCTTACTGATAACTTGATGTTAATGTGTTTCACTTTTTGATTGTTATGTTTAAAATGTCAAACACTATGCTTGCAGAGAAACACCATGCAGAATGACAGTGAGATTTTTTAGAGTTTTTATTACTTTCTTCTAATTAAGAGGCCTGCAACAAGGACTAAGGCCTCTATCCATGGGTGCTTAACACCCTGCGCCACCAGCGCCACTCCCCTGTGGAGCATTCTTAAAGCACACCACAAACACACTAGTTCCTTATATAACATCATGGAATATTACAAGAATAAATCAAGCAAGATATCAGGTAGAAAGTTGCGAACCTCTACAAGTCTGATTTATTATTGGGTTTCCAGATGCCTGAAGGTGCAAGATTTGTCTTTTTAAACAGCTATACACAAGTATAAAACTATGGTAATGTCTAGCCATCACACTGTTGAGGAAGGGGATGGGTTCTGAGTTGTGAAGATGGATGTTTTTTGGTGTGAAATTTGCAAATCAACCCCAGAACAAAGCAAAAGAGTTTGTGGAGATGCTGGCAGAAACTGTTTGGAGAGCATTATTATCTATGGTTAAACGAGTAGTGCATCAACATGAGCTGAAAGGTCATTCAGAGAGGAAGAGAGCATTACTCCAAGAGCAACATACAAAGCCAGATTAAAGCTTGCAAATGCACCCAGGGACATGTCCGGTGGAATTATAAAAATTAAGATTTAAATGTTTAGCCAAAATGTCCATTCTTATGACTGCAAGAAAATGTTTTTGGGAACACCAGCCCAACTGTGCAGTACAGAAGCCTTCACATTGGAGTGGCCAGCACAAAGCCCTGATCTCAGCTCCATAGAAAATTTGTGAGGGTGGAGATTTGGAGGTGAGGCTCAGTTAAACCAGTTCTGTCAGGAACAATGGGCAAAAATTCCAGCAAACTATTGTGAAAAACTTGTGGAAAGATACAAAAACATTTAATCCTAGTCACATAGTGTAAGCCAATGGTACTAAATATATGTAAACCTCTGTATTTGAGTAAAGTGGAAAAAAAAAAATCTTTCTCTTTTTTTGGCATTAAGCGCATACATATAATTTTGATAATCCTTAGTGGCCTAAAAAAAAAAAAATCAGTCTGAGGAAATATCACTGAGAAAAATGGGTATGGGCCTTTTTATAAAGTATATGTAAACTTTTGGCTTCAGCTGTAGTATTAGATATCAAGCAGACAAATGTTGACTTAAGTTTTTTTTTGGTTTTTTTTGCATAGAAAGGAATAAAGTTATTTATTGCATTTTATCTAACTTCTAGTCTATAAATTCAATTTTTTCAAGCTGTCCAGTCTCTAATTAAAGAAAGGAACTGCTGACAGAAGGTGGTAATGGAATTTTTTCCTGTCTTATTAACAAAAAACATTAAACTGCAGCACTAAAGAATAAAAAAACCTCCAGCAAACACAACCAAATCCCATCATCCTCATTGTGTTTCCATGCTCGAGAGTGTGTTTCAGTGAAAGCGCCTGTGTCAGCGCGGCAGAGAAAAGACAAAGAATGGTGTCGGTTTGCATCTGATACTGCGGATGCTAAAATTAGGGCTGCACCGTACAGTCCAGGTGGTTGTACAGTCAACTCTAATAGTTATGCTGACAATATATGCACAATACTTACACAAACATGTGATTAAACACACGTTAGGACTTGGACAGGTCATGCACATTTCAATGCACACTGAACACTGAAGATAGGGGAAAAAAAGCTGTTTTGTCAAGTGATGTTAGCCACTAAAAGAAAGTGGGCCAGAGCCAGCAACTATAATGTGGCAGTTGGTGCAGAGACGAACAAAAGATGTTGGAAAAACCAAGGATGGTGGTGATGCATCCATCTGTGCTCCCACTCTGTTACCATTTAAGATATTCTGTGTGGTTATTTATTTTTAACTTGAAGTAAAAAAAAAAAAAAAGGAAAAAAAGAAAAGAAAAGAAAAGAAAAAAGGTAATTAATGGGTAATCAGCAGCGTTTTTTAATCATTGGGTAACCATTTCATTCCAGAAAGACAATTTTAAGATCACTTACTGGAATTCATGATGCACAGAAAATTACACGTAAAACATTGCAAAACTCTTTTTTGGAACTCAGGTATAGTTTGCATTTAAAAACTGTGTTTTGGTCATTCATTAGCCATGTCTTTCCATTTACTACCTCCTGCATCCACTGCCTCCCTCCCCTCCGCCTCCATAAACAACCAGCACTCATGGTTCTTTGCCCAAGGCTCTAAATAACAACCACCAAGGACTCTGTGGCAAATACGCCTGCTACAGAACCAGCAAAGTAGCTTTTAACATGGATTTTTTATTTTCAGCACAAAGACACAGGGGAAAAAATTATTTTAAACCAGTCTTTCCAGACTTTTATAGAACAGAGTGGTAGATCCGGGAAAAAAATGTTTTTTACATCCCGTACTTTAGGTTTGAGCATTCATGTTCGGTTTTCCTTAGTTTCAATGTAGAAGCATAAAATTGTTTACCTGAAATTGAATTAGGTAGTAATGACTTGAAACTGAAGGGCTACACGGTGGTTGGTAGCACTGTAGCCTTGCAGCCCACAGTCCAAAGACATGCCTGTTAGGTTAATTGGTCTCTAAAATTGCCCTTAGGTGTATGAATGAGTGTGTGCATGGTTGTTTGTATGTTGCCCTGCAATGGACTGGTGACCTGTCCAGGGTGGACCCCGCCTCCGACCCATAGACTGCTGGAGATGGGCACCAGCTTCCCCGCGACCCTCTATGGAAGAAGCGGTATAGAAAATGACTGACTGAGGGATTTATAATGAACGTTTTTTCTTAAGTTTGCCTAATTAAATCCCAGAGACATGTTTAAGAATATCTTTAGAAACAATGGGTTTTTAAAATTAAAGAGTTCAGAAGGGATATTCTGATCTGCTGAAACATTCATTCTGTCATTTTCCATTATAAGGAAGACTTTTCAAGCAAATGTTCCAATAGAAAAAAATGAAAGCTACACAAAATGTGAAACAGAAAAATGGGGTAGCTTACTCTTCAGTTGGCAGGTGGTGACATATTATTATTATTATTTTTAAAAGTATACGAGATTTTGTGGCTGCAAGTTGTTTCAATAAAGTTCAACAATCTGTTTAGAGCAGCAGTATTTTTGCAATCAAAAAAATTTACTTAATACCTCCATCATACTATTGCAAATCTGCCTTTTATTTCAATGGTGTAGGAAGACACAATGCTTTTGGAAAATATTGTTTAGGCATCACCTTAATACACATTCGACACTGTAGCATGCATAATTTTATCTCCACATAAGCCAAGCTTCCAAAAAGTGTTTTGGGACATGTTGCAAAATTCGGCCTCATTTGTGCATACCATGCATGTGCACTACTGCAAAATAATCGATGCAAAGCAGAAATAAATGCTACACTATGGAGACCCTTCACTAACCTCAGCATGCTGGATACTTTCAACTGAAACTGCTAAGATTACTTACTTTAATTTGGGTTAAAATTATCAGATTTTTGGATACTGATACCTACAATAGTGGGTGGGCATCGTTTATGCTAAAGAAGTGGCGGATTCCCTTTTTGTGTTTTTATTTTTATATTTTTATTTTTTGTCAGCCTCACAAAATGCACACTAACTGTTCCTCACATATTTGAACTAATATGGAAAAAGGTATTGCTTTGGTTACAAAAAACAGGATCATTTGATCAGTGACCGGATATTTCAGGAGCCACAGCCCACCCAGTTGGGATCACAACTCAAACAAGTAACAACAAATATCGACAAAGTAAAGAAATATCTAATAAAAATGTGAAAATGTAAAAATACGTACAACAGCAGTCATTTCAAAGTGGTTCAATGGTTTTAGGTTGAGTGCTTGTAAACTGTTGAAATTCAGTCTTGAATGGGCCCTACTCTAGGTAGCTTTCAGCTCGACTCCTCAGTGAGAATTACTCATAGATTTTTCCAAACTTCAGACTTACTGGTGCCTACTAGAAAACTTTTATTTAATTTTGATTATTTCCACCTGGAGTTAGGCACTCTCTCTGTATAGAGAATGAATTTGATTATTATTTCCAGGTCTCAAAGTGGTCATTAATTACAAATGTGATATAAGCTAGAGAGAAACATTTTGTTTAAGGTTTAAAGCTAAAGGGTTTTATTTACTGGCTATACCACAAAATAAAGAGCTCCGTGGCTGAGTGGATTTGTCAAGCTACAGGGATGATGATGAGTGAAGCTTTGACACAGACACTTTCTGTCCCTAAAGACAACATGAGTATGCATCAATCCTGTGTTAGGAGAGGAGATCAAATAACTGTGGAAAGAAAATTGACAAATCAAAATTACAAAAAAATACAGTTTGGGCACTATAATAAATTTGTTTTATTTGTTTTAAATATGTTATACATTACATAAACAAAAAGCAACCCCCCCCACACACATCTAGTGTTGTTTTTCTTTGACTTAAAGAATAAATGCTTGTATGGCAAAAAAAAATCAATTAGTCAGTAAAATCACATTGTAGCGTAGTCAAGTAGATTGACCAGACTTTCACACACTGACCTTTCCTCACATTCAGTATTAAGTTTTTTTAATCTAAACAGCCCACCTCAATTTGTATTCAGGAGACTGATAATGTAGGTAGCACAGTGCTGGCCAAACTAAGAAAAAAACAAATCTTTTAGTGCAACAGTGCATTACCCATGTGTTTATCGTGGTGTGATTAATTCATTCAGTTTTAAAAGCTCATTTGTCAGGGCCATCTGTCACTGAAAGAAAATCAATACACAAAATCAAAAAACATAAGAGCAGTCTGAGGCTGCATGCTTCTGCAAGGTCTGCAACTCAATGATTTCTATTTAGATGAACAAGATTTATTTTATGTTCTCCAAACAAACTCAAATCTTTGCCTCCTTCTTGAAGCCAATTCCTCTACTAGATAAATGTGCTGTCATTGCTGATTTAATTTTAAATGCATTTTTCTAAATGCTTCATAGTAGTAGGCTGGATAAGATTGATCAAGTCTTAAGAACTTTTTTTATAAGCAGCTGAAGGGACAAAACAGAACATTCTCACCACAGCTACAAAATGTTTCACACTTGCAACCTGCAACTCTGTTCTCTAAAGAGCTTTACAATGGCCTTTTCATTCAGTCATAATAGCCCACCCACACTGTTACACGTTTTTTATATTGTCAACAGTTGAGAGCAAGATTATTCATAACCCTGACCAATTTAGATGTAAAAATGCTGTCCTTCGAGAAGTTTGTTTCTCGGTAATCTGTAAAAATACTTTATTGGTATTACAGCAATCCAACAATTACAATAAAAAGTATTTTTCTTACTATCGCTATTGAGTTTGAAATTTTAGTATTGTGACAACCCTACCTTCTTAAAATTACTAACCAGCTTTTTGCATGCTTCTGTTGGTATCTTGACATTGTCTCTTAGGTCATGAGCTCCAATTCTTTGAGGCTAGAAGGCCTCATTTTCATCACCTTAATTTCTAGCTCCCTACACAGATTCTCCATCAGATTCAACTCAGGACTCTCGCTTGGCATAAGAAGCAAAACATAAGAAATTGAGCTTTATGCGGACGTATCCTGCAGATGTCCGCTTGAAGTTCACCTTGAGTATGAGCGTACGTCTGCGGAGGCAAGTACGCCCGACTCTGTAGGAGCCTTTAGTTGTGGTTAGTGCAGCAAAACTTTACGTTTGGTGCCACCATCATTTTAAAGATATGACATAAAGCTCCCTTCTGGAAGGAGATTTAGGGCAGTAAGAGCAACCAAGAACATCTATAATAACTCTGTCATAACAACTGCAATAACGTTGCTCAACTGTTGACTATTATCTAGATATATTGTGCCCATTGTGTTTTTATGATTTTAGTGTGCTTTGTCATTCAGTGTGAATGTGTCCTCTGGGCCTTGTTTTTATGCTTTCTTTTAACTACCATGTGAAGCCAAAGACAAATTTCCACATATGTGGTCAATAAAGATTAACTTTAATTAAAGTTTAAGGGCAGGTCGTCAAAGGTCAACCAAGCTCCTAACATTACCTAACTCAAAGTCTGATTCACTTTGGAACAGCATCCACATAGAAGAGTGTTTTTCTCAGTGTGACTTTGTAATGCTTAGAAATGATGCCTTCACTGACAGGATAGGATTTTTGAGTTTCCGATCAGCTTAGTCACAGTTCAGTAGCCATCAAGCAGAAAACTATCCAGAAAATTTCTTGATAAATAATGTATTCCAATTATAGACTAAAGTAACAGAATAGCTCTGTAGTCATTGAGAACCACCTTTAGAAGCTGGCATAGATTCCAAAATGTAAAATTAGGACAAACTGTTAATGAAAATAAACATTCATTTTGTCACCCGAGATATTTGAACCTTTATTTCATTATTAATTTCCATTTTTAGAATCAAATAATGTCATTTTAATTACTCAAGCATTGAAGCAAAAGAATGTGTGGGTGTATCTCCGTGTGATTCACTGAAAACAGGATGGATGCTTTTAAACCATGAGATTGACCTTTTCACCCAGGAAATAATTCTAACTGTAGAATGGAGGGGGAAGAATGTATGGTCTCCGGTGAGAAATTTCCGACACACACACACACACACAAACACACACACGCAAACACAAGCTTACATTTGTCATGAGTCAGTGATGAGTCAGTTTAGCGCTCTTACAGAACAGATTGGCCATTAATAAATCACAAAACCATTTAACAGAGATATGGACACTCACTAGCTGCTCTCATATTTTTCCTTTGTAGTATGTTTTTTACCTGTATGCAGGAAGTACATCTGCATTTGTGAACATATAAGACTTTAAAAATAGATCTGATCCAGGCATGCAGTTAGACATATTCCTCAAACATTTACTTTCTTTGTGAAGGACCTTTAAATTGGATTTCCTAAAGACCCATCGTGGTGCCATAAACGATTTACAATGAACTCATACTAAAGCAGGGCTATTCAATTAAATTGCTCCGGGGGCCACAGATCATAAGGGCCAACCGCTCAGGGGCCGAGCATCCAGCAGAAAAAGTAATTTCTTTTTTTAAAAAAAAGGTAATTTTCTACATATATATTTATACACATAAAAAAAAAAATTGCCTTTTAAATTTGTTCATTTTAGCACTGAATAATGGGTGCAATGACCCAAACCCACAAATGTTATATAAAGAAATTAGGCTTAAAAATTTCTTTCCATGCAGAGGTAACATTGTTAAACAAAAAAATATAACACATTCTTTCTCCTGTTTAGCAAAAATATTATTCTGGCATCTGATACACAAAATCTTTACACGACTTTATTTTGCTTCTCTCTTTTTTATCCTACTAGGGAGAAATGGAGTGGTGGTCTGACTAGTTTAAATGATAACACTATTGAATTTGAACTTTAACAAATGACAGATCTAGACACTCAAATACTAGTGAGAAAAATTGCATTTCTTTTACTGAACAATGTCAGAAAAATAACTGGACCATCTCTATACTCTCTAA
Organism: Girardinichthys multiradiatus; assembly: GCF_021462225.1. Lineage (NCBI taxonomy): Eukaryota > Metazoa > Chordata > Actinopteri > Cyprinodontiformes > Goodeidae > Girardinichthys > Girardinichthys multiradiatus. The sequence continues at coordinate 9,541,656 of NC_061802.1, forward strand.
AGGATACTTGAGGGTTCATGGGAGTTTGCCCAACCGGTCCACATGTGTTTTGTGGACCTGGAGAAAGCATTCGACTGTGTCCCTCGTGATGCCCTGTGGGGGTGATCCAGGAGTACAGAGTCAGGGGCCCTTTATTAGGAGCCATCCGGTCTCTGTACAAGCAGAGGAGTTTGGTCCGCATTGCCGGCACTAAGTCGGACCTGTTCCCGGTGCATGTTGGACTCTGGCAGTGCTGCCCTTTGTCACTGTTCCTGTTCATAACTTTGATGGACAGGATTTCTAGACGCAGCCAAGGGCCAGAGGGGGTCTGGTTTGGGGGCCAGTGGATTTCATCTCTTCTTTTTGCAGATGACATGGTCCTGCTGGACCTTCTAGCCAAGACCTACAGCATGCACTGGGGCGAGTTTGAAGCGACTGGGATGAAGATCAGCTCCTCCAAGTCTGAGGCCATGGTTCTCCACCAAAAAAAGTGTGACTTGCCCTCTTCAGGTTGGAAGGGGGTTTATGCCTCAAGTGGAGGAGTTCAAGTATCATGGGGTCTTGTTCACGAGTGAGGGGAGAATGGAGCGGGAGATCGACAGACGGATTGGTGCGGCTGCTGCAGTAATGGGGACGCTGTGCCGGTCCAATTTGGTGAAGAGACAGCTGAGCCAAAAAGCGAAGCTCTCAATTTACCGGTCGGTCTACTTTCCTACCCTCACCTATGGCCATGAACGTTGGGTCATGGCCAAAAGAACGAGATCCCGGATACAAGCGGCTGAAATGAGCTTCCTCCGTAGGGTGACCGGGCACTCCCTCAGAGATAAGGTGAGGAGCTTGGCCATCAAGGAGAAGCTCTGAGTAGAGTCGCTGCTCCTCCGCATCGAGAGTAGCCAGGCGAGGTGGCTCGGGCAGCTATACCGGATGCCTCCTGGGTGCTTCCCTCGGGAGGTGTTCCAAGTATGTCCCACCGGGAGGAGGTCCAGTGACGGCCCACGGACACGCTGGAGGGACTATGTCTCTCGGCTGGCCTGGGAGCACCTTGGGCTCCCCCCGGAGATGTCTGGGGAGAGGGAAGTCTGGGTGTTTTTACTGAGTCTGTTGCCCCCACAACCCGGTCCCAGATAAAGCGGAAGACAATGACGACACAATTTTTGTTTATTTGGTCAACCAGAGCAGAGTTTGCACTTTAGGAGAATTGCAAAACAGGAGCGAGAACTACGTTTTTGATAAAAAGCAAAGTTGTGGTAGCAATTAAAGTATGACATTTTTTATGTTAAGCAAAATCATTTTGAGAATGATTTATGCAAAGTGATAAACTATTATATGAGTGAAATGGATAGAGTACATGTCCAGAGACTTTCTAAGTCTCTACAGAATGAGAGCTTGCCATGTGAATAACAAGCAGCATCACACCCATGTGACCAAAATGTGTGTGTACATCTGTGTGTGGATATGTCAAAATGAGACACAAAGCCAATATTTATCAGTCGCTCAAATGATGCCTTGTTATATCCTAGTTGCAGAGGGAAGAACAGGAAATTAATTTATTGTAGAAAAAAATTAAGGAAATGGGATAAGAAAAGAGGGAGGAAAAGAATATCAGAACTGTGAAGGTTAGAGAAAACCTTAAACACTGTCTTTCATAAAGAAGTTGAAATCAGCCGAATGTTTTCTTCTATCAGTTTTACCCTTTAACTGAGTCGGGATCCGAAAAAGCTAGCCCAAATTCCTGTGGATTACATATTTCCTCCCACCAATCTAATAACACCTCATTTTGGTGAAAGCAAACCACAAACTCCACCTATCTGTTCACACCCAGATTATAGGTTTGGCCAGATTTCAGTTGTGAAACAAATGCCTGATCTGACAGTCTATTGTTCATTAAGAAAAGGGTTTACTGAAAACCTATAACACATCTTCTCAGGCACAGCGTTAGAAGACAATGCTGTTAACAGATCAAACAAGAGGAGCAGGACTGAATGAAGGGGTGGTAGAGGGAGAGGCAGAAAGAGAGAGGGGAGAAGCCATGATGAATACCACAAGATCTGGAAGCACTTAGAAGAAATACACCATCAGCTGAAGTGTCACTCTAACGCCTGGCAGTGCTGTGTTCTTAAAGGCTTATATAACCCGCAAGTTGACCAGAGCCAAACATACATACTGGGGCCAGCTACCCTCACTGTGGATGTAAATAACTTCCAGGAACATGGGCAATCACAAAACCCATGTAACCACTGCAAAGGCATCACTTTAAATTTAGTTAAGACTTGGAAAAGAAATACTATCAAATTACGGTTAACACAACTAGTTGTTCTATGTGGCTCTGTTTTGTTTTAGAATTACCAGAGAACAATACAACAACATCTGCTCTGATATAAATCACAGCATTTTTCAACATTAGAAGCTGTGGTCTGCACAAAAATCAGCATATTCAAATGCATGTAAGCTTGCACTCTGTATACTCTCAGGAGAAATCATAGAAGGTGCACCCTGGTGTTGGATAAAATCTCATTATTCCCACCCTCACATGCTTCAACTGTGATTAAATGAAACAAGAAGCAGAATTTTATTATGAATCTTTTGTAAGATTTTAAATTTGAGGGGCCCTGGAATGAAAAACTGGCGAGAAATAGTTTGCTTTTTACTGAGGAACTAATCTCAAAGATGATTATAAGACGAGTTAGTTTACACATTTATGAATTTTTAAGCTCATGGGGACTGAGAGTAGACATAACCTGAAACAGTTCAGTCCATTTAAATTAAATATCAGCTATGATGAAATCAGATTTTCTACTGAGCTATCTAAAAGTACTAAAAGTATGGGTGTTCGAGTTTTGACAAAGATCCTATCTGTGCCCTGTATGCAAAGCATCAAATCTAGTTTTTTCTGTATCTTTCCAATATAGATACAGAATGGGCCCAAGTAGTAATAGCACTCTTTTTACAAGCCATTATATTTATACAGCACTTAAGCTGTGAAAAAAATATTGGCAAGAGTAATCAGCCAAGTAACAAGAAATAATAAATTATTTTAAAAAACTGACCGGGCTATTTATTTCTATTTTTCAGCAATAGGTGTCATTGCTTTCTTTAAATCTTACAAAAAGTAAAAAAAATACTGTTATATATTTTCACCACAATCTTACATAAACAACTACTCTAAATTAATCAAAAGTAGTTTAACTGAGTTTTTTTTTTTTGGCTTTCACTTTAAAAAGTATATACCATAAAATACCTTAAAGTTTGTTGCTTTATGTGCAAAGGTTCAAGGGGTAAGAAAATGTCTGCAACATACAGCAGAACTGCATTTTCTCGTTTTTAATTCTTGAGGGGACCGTACAACAGCAGAGTCAGACTCGTGTCAAAAAATACGGCCCTAATAAACAGTCCAAACCAGCAGACTCTGATCGGCGCCGCATGCTCCAAGGCGCGGAGCCCAAAGGAATATGTATCTTAACTACTATGTAATTAAGATTTACATAGTGTACATTATGGCCTAGTAAATTCCTTTTAGTGTATTTAGTAGGTTATTTAGGTTTCTCATGGTAGGCTTAGCCACCTGCTGGCCTAAATAGACAGCTGTAGTTAGCACAGTTCTGTTTTAGCGCACTTCAGCATGATGCATCCAATATGTGTTACCATTGGACACATGTAAAAATACACAAGGTTTCTGTGGATTGTGGCTTTTAAGCTTTTATTGAACTTGATTTTGTGAATAAACAGTTCATTACACTGTGTAGTAAAGTTCCTGTGATAAAAAGAACTTGAACCACAATAGGTTGTTACTACGCAAAATTAATATAACTTGCTTGTTCGACATAATTCCAACTATAACGACACCCTATACACCTATACATTTGCAAACTAAATCAGTGAAACACATTTATTTGACGATGCTGTCACTATAAACCGGCTGGCATTAAATAAGCTAGATTTACTAACTAACCCTAACACGGCCATTTTATTCTGATGAGATTTCAGGCCGGTTTCCATCAACTGCAGCAGAAAAATCACACATTGTAAGTCAAACCACAATCCATCAATTGCTTTGTATTTATAAGAGCTATAGAGGTGTGATTTTTATACAGCTGCGCAACAAACAAAAAATGTACAAATCAATGCAGATTACAGTGGCAGTCAGAGAATAAAAGTAAAGGAATTACTACTAGACTGCAAGCCGTTATAGTAAACCCTGTGCATTACATTATAATAGGCAGTCTTTAAACGTACAGTACATTTCCCAGTGGAAATTGCTGCCATTAATTTGTTTTAATAAATAACGCTGGATTCAAATTTGTCGAAACCAAAATAAACGTATAAAATCTTCTATGTTGCCATTATACGCACAGGGAAAACAAACAGCTGACACAGCTGACACTTCTCATTGCTGTTTAGCAGGCTCTGCATGTGACTGGTAGATAGCACATTGTGATTTAGTTTCAGTGATGTGCGGTGTAATCTGAGTCTAAATCCACCTTCCTTTGCCTCCTTTTCCCTTCTGTCTCAGCCTGCTGATCAACGGGTCCACTATTCTGTGGCGTGGTCTGATGTCCGCTAATGAAATCATTTCTGCCATGAATCATTCATCTGAGAGCTGCTAGGGCAGTGGCTGGCAGTGGAGACCGTCTCACCAGCCTTCTTTGTGGTCACACAAGCAGAAAACCCAGAAAACTTTATGGGCATGTTCAGATTTACAAATGTAAATGTATTAAAAGGAAACAATTGAGTGTTAGTCTGTGTAAAAAAATGATGAATGAGGAATGAAGTAGCAGTTATCTAGTTTAATAAGGTTTTAAGAAAAAGATAGTAAATTTATGATTTAGGATCTGAATTAGCTACTAATATTGTGTTATAGCTAAATATACTAACATAAAAACACATGTATACATCTTCATTTGAAAAAAACTCTTTGCATCATTTTTGAATTTCCTATTTAAACTGCCCAGATCTGGATAATGCAAATGACAAACTAATCAAAAAACAAACATTTTTATTAATAAAGCAAGCCATTATTGTAATATTAAAAATCGTTATTCTATGAATAGGTGGCAAGGCTAAATTACAGCAAATATACCATCTTTATTGTTTTTTAATGTGAAAATATGCAGGATGGTGGTTTCTTCACAACTGCGACCAACATGAAAACCTAATTTATCAAATAATTATGAAGAACTTATGAGATAAGCCTTAAACAAAGAAAGACAAGAGAAAAAAATGGCTCTGACAAAGTTAACTCTCAAAACCCGGACTGCATAACAAATGTACAATGTAAATTAAAACAATTTGGAATTCAGCAGGTGGTTATAAAGGCCAAAGCTTCCTGCAACACGGTGACTCGACAGCGTCAAGCGTCTAAAAATGACAATATACACAAAAGTATTAGACATTTGAACAAAACGGAAACGGAAACAGATAATGCAGAAAGTGCTGAAAACACTGTAACACAACCAGTGTTTTTCTGTTTAATAGTCTCTGCAAAATAAGCAATGTATGTGTACTTCAAAGAACTAATTCTCTCATTTTATATATCACATTCCTAAACTAATACCAAACACCTGTCTCACCCTTGGCCACAAATCTTTCCAGGATCCCATTATTGCTACATCTCTCAACCCATCCAGCATCAATCTAAACTCTGTTAATCTCTTCCTGTGGATCTGTCTGTGCGTCACCGTACCAGTGCATCCTCAGCTGATTGGAAATGACATCTGTTTGCACTGGTATGGCTCATAGCCATGCAGTCCAAATAGACATGCAGCGCTCAACCCCAACAAGTCCACAGGGGTGGCAAAGAGGGGATTTACCACACATGCACTGATGAAAGCAAGAGCTCTACTTCTAACAAGCCCAGCACTGAAGCTGACAAGAATGAATGTATGAATGCAGAAATCCATGAATAAGTTAGCTAAAACCTAAATAATAAAGGATTAAAGAAGATTGATTAAAGATTGAAAGTAGTCTGTTGATTTATATTTCATTATTTTGGTTTTTGGAACATTTTTCCCTTGTTGCGCTGGCAAACATCTGAGCATAGCATTGCTGAAATACCTCAGCTAAAACATTTGCAGATCTTTTCAAGCTTAAAGAATCAAATAGCAGCGTTCTTAAAATTAGGATGGGACAAGGTGAAAACTAAGGTGAGTGTTCTAGGAATGGTGTTGAGGAACAAGATCCTGCTACATTGCTGATGGTTGAAAGATAAACGGGAAAACAAAGAAATCTGTCAGTAGGTGAGCCAAAGTAGTTCATACTCCACCAACCGGATTAATCTTCACACCCCACCACTACACAAAAAACAGGCTACTGTAACATGATTGCATGTTACTTAATGGAGTTGGTATGGGCCGGTATAAGTTCCTTCTTATAAGCTAATACTAGTTAACATTTACAGCAATTACTCAAAATAAAAAAGAGGAATTTCATGATCCAATAACATTCAATAATGTTAAGGTTAACATTTATTTATTATATTTGATACACAGACTTAAGCAAAAATGTAGAAAACACATCCACTAAATATGTTGTGGCGAGTATCTTCTTTTTCCCATTTTGCTTTTTATTGACTAACAGTGGTATAACTAGCTGATGTTAGCTGGTTAATTATCTATTTGCTCAGGTGGCCAGCCTGCATTCACCTTCTTCACAGACATGCCACTTGTTGCATGCCAACTGTAGTTTTAAAACAGTGTTACTTTAATAGGAGATATGGAGTTTCTTTAATTTCTATGCTATGAGAGCTCCTTATGTTTTTGTGACCAGAAATATTTCCAAACTGCCAAATTTGTCTTCTGTTGTAAGCTCCAAAAAGTGTAGATGCTTTCCTCCGGCCAGGAGGCTGTGCTACTTAATGCTCCAAGCAGCTATAGAAATCTCCTGTCACTCTAGCACTTTCTCTGCCATCTCATCATAAGGGCTTTAAACCATGGGAACGGCATGATGGAAAATGTGTATCAGTTTTGAAACCATAACCTTTTAAAACCTCAGTATAACTTAAAACAGGTAAACTTTTTTTCAGAATGTGAGGAGAAAACAAATGCTCATTATACAATTTTCCCTATCAACCAAGAAAAATTATGTCTGACAGCGATGTACTGATTTAAGTTGTTGGGATATAAAGAGATTCTGCTTGACATCTTGAAATTCTCCTCACAGATATTTCTAAACTGCCCCAGTTCTAGTGCATAAAAAGAAGCGAGTTAACAGAATGAAGGCCTTTCATCACGAGTCTTTCCTTTCCTGGGCTTGCTTCCCACTCGGACTGACACCCATTGCACTCCTTATGGAGGTTTCTTGCATGGAGATTTTACATCGCCCAACATCGTTCTCTAACTCCACTAGTGCTCAGATTGTTTCCCTCCTCTCCAGGGAGTGAATGTATAACATACTCTTCACTCAGCTTGTAATTGAGTAGTGTTTATTTCCTTTTTGAGCTGCATTGCACTCTGTATATGTTTGGCCCAAATACTCACAATGTTATTAAAGAAGGCCTAATAATCAAGTGAGTAGGCTAAATGTAGTCTCCGTTCAACCTTTCACGCAAAACAATCAATAATATCAGTAATAACTCTGAGGTATCTGGGGTAAAACACAGATTAATTATAATTATATAATTGATAGATTATAAATTGTAGATTATAAACCATCCATCCATCCTTTTTCTATACCCATTTCTTCCATACAGGGTCACAGGGTGAGCTGGACAGGTTGCCAGTCCATTGCAGGGCAACACAGAGACACACAGGACAAACAACCATGCACACACCCATTCACAAGGACAAGAGAGACTAATTAACCTAACAGTCATGTATTTTCACTGTGGGAGGAAGCTGGAGTACCCAGAGAGACCCCACGCATGCAGGGGGGAAACATGCAAACTCCGTGTAGCTCTCATTATAAACCAAAATGTTTAAATTTTTATTGTAAACTAAAAAAAAAGCAAAGTACACATACTAATTTTAAAGGGGCTAGACGAGAGTTCCCAAAACATCAGAACTGCAAAATATCGCTACTGCAATATCTGCGTATGCAATCCTCCACCTGTCTAGACTATGGAGTACTGTGGCAAAACAGAAGCCTTATGTTCAAAATAAAATATCCAGGTATGACCAGACATTATCCTTTTTTAAAACAGTCAGTCAGTCATTTTCTACCGCTTATTCCATAGTGGGTCACGGGGGAGCTGGTCCCTATCTCCAGCAGTCTATGGGCGAGAGGCAGGGTACACCCTGGACAGGTTACCAGTCCATCGCAGGGCAACACACAAACAACCAAGCACACACTCATTCATACACCTAAGGGCAATTTTAGATTAACCAATTAACCTAACAGGCATGTCTTTTTTAAAACATTGTGGGTAAATGTATTATGGCCTAATAAAATAAACCTTGGAGAATTATGAAAGGAACAGCACCTGCAAAGTGAAACATTGTGGTGGCAGTATAATGGTGTTTTTCAAGGTGGATGAAAATATGGGTCTTCACATGTCTGCTAAAGATGAAGGGACATTTTATTTTTCAGGATCGCAGTGAATCCACCCTTACATCCAATTCAGCCAAACAATGGTTAAATGAGAGGAAAGCTAAAATTTTGAAATGTCCTAGCAACAGTCCAGAAAGTCCAGAACTAAATTTAACAGAAAATCTGTGGACTCAAATGAAAAGGGTTTTGGACAAGAGATGTCCTCACAATCTGAGGGATTTGGAGAACTTTTATATGGCAGAGTTGGCAAATATGGCCAAGTCAATACGTGGGGGAAATGCTGAAACTCATGTGCATACTTAGGCGACCAGGTTATTACAGGCATTTCTTTTTTTTTTTTAAACAGACCTTTTGTTTTTCATTTAATATGTCACATTGTATGTAGAATAAACTTTGAAATGATGTATCATGGTCTCAGTGGCATGTCATGAGGGCTGTGCAGACTGTTGATATCAACTGTATTTGGCCAGTTGGATTGGCTTTTACTGCCCTGGATAATCACACATGATATAGAGTTTAGAGAAATGCTAAAACTTACAGAGTGTAGGGGACATTATGATAATGGAAAAGAAAGAGATCAATGGGGAAATGAATCACAAACTACACTCACTGGCCACTTTATTAGGTACACCTTGCTTGTACCGGGTAGGACCCCCTTTTGCCTTCAGAACAGCCTTAATCCTTCGTGGCATAGATTCAACAAGGTACTGGAAACATTCCTCAGAGAGTCTGGTCCATATTGACATGATAGCGTCAGGCAGATGCTGCAGATTTGTCGGCTGCATATCCATGATGCGAATCTCCCGTTCCACCACATCCCAAATGTGCTCTATTGGATTCAGAGTTGGTGACTGTGGAGGTCATTTGAGTCCAGTGAATTCATTGTCATGTTCAAGAAACCAGTCTGAGATGATTTGTGCTTTATGACACGGCGCGTTATCCTGCTGGAAGTAACCATCAGAAGATGGGTACACTGTGGTCATAAAGAGATGGACATGGTCAGCAACAATACTCAGGTAGGCTGTGGCGTTGACACAATGCTCAATTGGTACTAGGGGGCCCAAAGTGTGCCAAGAAAAAATCCCCCACACCATTACACCACCACCAGCTTGAACCGTTGATACAAGACAGGATGGATCCATGCTTTCATGTTGTTGACGCCAAATTCTGACCCTACCATCTGAATGTCGCATCAGAAATCGAGACTCATCAGACCAGGCAATGTTTTTCCAATCTTCTATTATCCAATTTTGGTGAGCCTGTGCAAATTGTAGCCTCAGTTTTCTGTTCTTAGCTGACAGGAGTGGCACCCGGTGTGGTCTTCTGCTGCTGTAGCCCATCCACCTCAAGGTTCATCGTGTTGTGCGTTCAGAGATGCTCTTCTGCATGCCTTGGTTGTAACGAGTGGTTATTTGAGTTAACTGTTGCCTTTCTATCTCCTCTGACCTCTGGCATCAACAAGACATTTGTGCCCACAGAATTGCCGTTCACTGGATATTTTCTCTTTTTCGGACCATTCTCCGTAAACCCTAGAGATGGTAGTGCGTGAAAATCTCAGTAGATCAGCAGTTTCTGAAATACTCAGATCAGCCCGTCTGGCACCAACAACCATGCCACGTTCAAAGTCACTTAAATCACCTTTCTTCCCCATTCTGATGCTCGGTTTGAACTGCAGCAGATCATTTTGACCATGTCTACATGCCTAAATGCATTGAGTTGCTGCCATTTGATTGGCTGAAATTTGCGTTAACGAGCAGTTGGACAGGTGTACCTAATAAAGTCGCCGGAAAGTGTATATTTTTACAGGTATATTAGGCACATATATAACCTTTATTGTCCCACAGTGGGGAAATTCAGGTGTACAAATAAGGCAAATGGAGGCATGCAGATTCACACAAAGGTAAAACGTATAAAAACAAAAACTAAAAATAACAAAACTGTATAGTAAGATTCAACATGAAAATCAAAGCTACTTTTCCTTGTGGCACGCAGCTCTGGTCTATTTGAAAATGTTACCTTTGTTAGATAAATAAACACACGTTTTGTATGTTTGTCAGTTTTCCACATCATTAACAGAATATTGCTGCCAAACCCAACTTTGATTTGTAAAGACACTATTGAACTTATCTCTTCACAGATTTGAATGAATCATTCAAATTTCTGAATGGCACTGAATTTAATTTGCTTTCTTTTATCGAGCACTGTTTTTTGATGAGGTCACCAGAAACTCTCCTTGTTTTCTTCTCATTAACCCGATTATCACAAGGGCAACCACTGTTACATCAAAGTGATGACAGTTGCTGTAGAAACAGTGGCAACAGCAGAGGTTTATTCTTAGTATATAAATAAAGTCACTGATGGGATATTAAATTAGGCTTCACATTTATGAGTGGAAATAACCAACTACTCTGACTGCAGCATGACAGAGAGGCTAGTTAGACTGAAAACAACACCCTCAGTCTGTTGGGATTAGTGATCTGCATGGCTTCCTGCTTGGATCTAATTAGCCATGTGTAAAATCTTTACTCAGATATAGGGCACATCATTAAAAACCTGGATAATAGTAATTCAAGGAAAATTAAAACTGAAATGAATGCAGGGACAAGCCAAAAGCATAAATTCCTTAAGCAAATTTTCAGACTGTATAAGCTTTGCGGCTGGGCTATTTTTTTAAGATGAATGTTAGACATCACTCATGAAAGCAGTCAGATTATGCTGTAGAAGACCTTTATCTTCCCCCTGCTGCCAGTGGATTACGCAAACATGTCTATCTGGCTCTGAATTTTGGGCATCATTACATAAGCATCAGTGTGTGGCAGTGTATGTGTGAGTGGTGTGTGTGCACAGAGGAAAAAAGAAAATGGAAAGCTTTTTGTGTTGTGACAGGGTATGAATAAGGTGTTAACAAGTAGATTCATTCCTAATGATGCCCTTCACCTGCCCATCTTCTTAATCTCTGCCGTCGATTATCCTGATTGTTGGAAAATTCATTCAGTGCTGCAATTATACCTTAACACCTGAGCTTTCTTTCATGGTTGCCCATACTTTGTTTCAAAGTCACACACAAATGTTCCTGCAAAATTATATGCACTACACAGCATACTCTGTGTGCGCACCTGTGTTATTATTAGGAAGAACCAGTGACTCATACAGATACTGGAGCACCTACTTCAGGGCAGTCAATCAGCTTTATATCCTTCTAGCATATTTCACTTGAGTGTCCACAGCAAATTTGATCTGACACTGTTATTAAGCTAATTTTAGGCGTCAATAAATTTAAACCCTTAATAATCAAATACAGAATTCCATAAACAACATAATCCTGCTGGTGTCAAAATTTCCATCCATGTGTTTTTAGTCTATGTGGGCCTGGGTATCCCAAAGCTCCTGCCACACTGTTTCCTGTCTTGAATGCTGGTGTATTGAAAAACAAGAAAAAGAAATGAGGATTTTGTGGAACATCAAGTCCTATCACATCTTTAAAGTATGTCCCCTTTTTGTTGCTCTACCCTGTTCTGAAGGTTCATGTAACTTTGAATCATGTTGTGGAATTCACAGTACTCTGCTGAGTAAGAAGTTATTTTGCATTATCTCATCATCTATTTGTATTTGTTTTGCTTGTTTTTTTGGTTTTAAGAATCACCTTCATGTCTGGGAATGAAAGCCCAAAACTATGAGTTGCCTCTGATAGTAAGATAATTACTAGCCAAACTAATCAGAAAGTGGGGCAGCTGTCAAATTTACTTTCAGTTTCAAGCATTCGGCATGCTGAGGTAAGTGAATGTCTATTAGAGTATATAGCATAGAATAGCATGGGATTGAATGATGCTATTATTGGGTGACTGCTTTGACGTTTAAATCCCGTCTTTGTAGCAGTAGCACACATGTACAGTGTATATATGGTGTAATAAAGCATTGCCAAAATGTTATTTTCCTATTTTTCATACTTTGCCAGCGAAGCAAAAGACAGTTATGCTATGGGGTGATGGGGGTACAAAAGTCGCATTATTAAAAAATACGGCATTTTCCCCTGAAACTACCCCTTTAGAAATACATAAATACATAGGATTATAAAAATGCTGTGAGTGGGCAGGGATGTAAAATTTGTTACATTAATAGGGTTTATTTTGTTTTGTTTCATCTTATCATACCATTTCTTCAAGACAACAGAGAGCATTTCCAAATACATATTGCCGCATGATGTACATGTTTGGGCCTTTAACAAGGCATGTAATTAGTCTTTTTTTCATCATGAATGGTAAAGAGGATTTAACATAGCAGTGTTTTAAAGTTGATAAAGAAATTGCTGCACGTATGGCCTCATTTCAATAAAACACAAATTTATTCAGCAATACATTAAAATGTGTAAAAATAAGTAAATATGTGTACATAGAGAGGCATGTCTTTTGCTTTAGAAAGGTATGAGTCAGAAGTAAAGGCTGACTGATGAAATGATGAAATGAGCAGAGTGAACCTGCAGACATGCGTAGTGTCAACACCGATCTATCCTCCAGCTTGAAAAACGTAGACACCCAAGTTACCTTGTATTGAGCCACTTTGGCAGTTGTTAATCATTATCAAGTTTGCCTCATGATTGTGACACACAGCATTTGGGGAGATGTAACCAGAAACTACATTATGTGCAAATACAGAGTACTCGCTGTTATAAAGAAACAAAAACAAAAAACACTTGGAACCTAACAAATAGCACATTTATTAATAAGTAGCTCCAAAAAAAATAAAAAAAATAAGGGAATTTAAATTATTACTGTATGTTATTTAGTACTTTTTTATTAAAGCATTAATAGTTTAGTTTTTTTGTTCAAAACTGTGCACCTCACATGTGGCATGAAGGCTGTACATTAGAAAAACTTAAAAAATTGGCAGAATGGTCATGACACAAAAGAAAAAAAAAAACATCTGAGCCAGTTAAATAGTACTTGAACTTTATGTTCTAGTTCTAATTTTAAAAAAAAACAAAATTACTTCTAGGAGTAGTTTTACTGCACCGTACCTTTTACTTGAGTATTATGAACTATTGCCACTCTACTTGAGTAAAATTTCTGCCTACTCTACCCACCGCAAGTAACTAAGAACAATAAAGTGAATAAAGAATAAATGAATAAAGAACAAGCTTGTTTTAACCAAATAAATCACCAGACCCACACTTCAGTTGAAGTGAGACTTCTTGCTTATACACAAGCTTCATTGTTTTAATTGTATTTTCTATCTGCTGAGCCATTTAGACGTCAAGTGAAGATACAGTAAACAGTATATATATAGTCAATCAATACTTTACCCAGTTCTAACATACATGTACATAATCTACTGTAAGTACTGGTTTCATACGTTTTGTGATGATTTGGAAAAGTGTTTGTTCTGTCTGAATTTGTCATTTTATGATTATTATTTATTTGAATTACATTTTTTTATTTTAGTCTTTAAAATACCAGAATTTGACCATAACTTTATATTTTTGTCTGTCGGATAACATCATTTTTAAATATTTAATCAGATGATATGATGAATTACTATGCATACACACAAGGACATCTGGCTTCTAAGAAGAAAAAAGATAATGACAATACCCCTGAGACATCATCCTTTGGTTCAGGATCTGCTGCCTTTGAATGTAGTGACCAAAGCCATTTTGTGTACTAGGTAAATGTTAGCATCAATTTACAAAATTAAGGCCTTAATTTAAATGATCATAGCCTTAAGTAACCAAAAAGGGTAATTTTTTATGACAGGTGGACATGTCTTTATGAAGGTTTCCATTTGAAAGAGACCCACACTTAAAACATCTAAAAGTGGTTCACTCATTATCTCAAAAAGCAGTCCATGCACTGTCATTCTAAACTTAAAACTGAAAGCAATATTTATGAAGATATAATTTTCACAAGTTCAGAAACCAGTTACTAATTTCTGTATTTAAAAAAAAACAAGTTCCATAATTGCTACATTATTATACTTAATGAAGATCAGCTGATCCAGAGCCCTCTCAGCTACACTGATAAGCCAAAAAGATAATAATTTCTGGTACAACTAAAGCCTTTAAAGCTGCAAAGGTGCACACCATGTGGCTCTCTACTTTGCTACAGCCCAGTCAAAGGTTTATCCAACTTTCAGCCAGGCAACCTCTGAGACGGTTTAATTCCAATCACTGGTAACTAGGATTAACAGGACTATGTGTCTAAAGCCCAGGAGATGTATGTGGTAGGCCATACAACTTCATACAATCTGCAAAATGGTTTAAATAATCAACATTCTGCCAACATGCTGATTTTTCTATTGTTTGAGCCTTATCAGTGTTTCGACTAAGCTTTTAAACTTCTTCTTTTGGCAACTCCACAGGAAATGCCAAAGGGTCATTAGAGTTTAGAAGGCTGTTCCGTTCAAAGCATAAACATGAACAAATATGTAAAGTGTAGAGTAGCGTTTGGGCTCTGGAGGGAATAGGAAATTATAACTGTATTCCGTACATTTTAACTTGATGTTAGCACATGAAGAAACATCACAGTAGCAGTTAATGCATTTGAAAGAAAACCTTATGCAGACTAAGAACTGCAAAGCGCAGTCTCATTAAAACAGAAGAACATAAAGATTTTACATCTCAAATTCACTAAGTTAAACACCACATATGCTGTGCAGCAAAGTAAAATAAGATACCCAACACACAAATTGAGACAATTTTTAGCACGTGGGCATAGAAGTCATGGAATCTACTGTGTTTAGAACTTATCGTAAAAAGGTCTAAATCATTCATAAGAGATGCATGTCTCACCTGCTGTCTTTCAAGCAACAACAGAGCTAGTGGGAGAAAAATACACCAGCAGCATCTTTAGACCTAAATGATGGCAGCAGTACGTACATTTAAAAAAGGTTTTTTAGGTACACAGGTGCAGCTAAAGAAATTAGTATATCGGCTAAACAAATTGGGTTATATCTGTAATTCATTACAAAAAGACAAACTAATATTACAGATGTATTGCACTAACAGTATCTATTTCTGTTAATTTTAATTATTCTGATTTATAGCCATTGAAAACCCAATATTCAGTTTCTCGGAAAACTTGAAAATAAAATTAGAAAATAAATGAATACAGAAATGCTGCGTTATGGTCTATACAACCATGGGGAAGACTGCTGACAAACAGTTGTCCAGCAGCCAATCACTGACACCAGCTACAAGGAGGGTGAGCCTAAATAAAGCAGTAGGTTGTTCACAGAGTGCTGTATCCAAACATATTGAAAGGAAATTGAGTGGAAGAAAAAACTGTGGCAGAAAAGGTGAACAAGCAATAACAAGATGTATTCAGGACATATAGACTCCAATGTCACATTGCTCATGTTAAGCTATTCCACAACCAGAGATGGCATCAGAAGCATCTAAAAAAAAAAAACGATTACTGGACTGTTGCTCAGGCGTCAAGAGTCCACTTTTCAGACAAAAGAAAATTTAGCATTACATTTTGGAAATCGAGGCCTCAATCTGGAGGAAGGGTGGAGGGGCACAAAACCCAAGTTGCTCAAAGTTTAGTATGAAGTTTCCATAGTCAGTGAGGGTTTGGGGAGCCATGTCATCTTCTGGTTTGGTCCACTGTGTTTTTACAAGTCCAAAGTCACCGCAGTCGTCTACCACATCATTTTAGATCGCTTTTTAGATCGCTTTTAGCTGTATGGAAATGCCTATTTAATTTTCTAGTACAACTTGGCACCTGCCAACACAGCCAGTAGCTGCAATACCTAATTTATTGACCGTGATATTACTGGGCCTGGTTGACTAGCAACATGGGCGGTTCTAGACAGGGGCCAACAGGGGCCAGTGCCCTTGTAGAACTGGTCCTTGCCCCTGCTACGGCCCCGGTAATGAAGACATAAAACTAAATCAGTTTTATATGATAATACGCATTGGCACTGAAACGTAATTGATTGTTTAATTTTTTATCTTTACAGATTTACTTTAACAGTGAATTCAGAATTATAGTGTTCCACTCTTCGCTTCAGTCCTATTGATCTTGCAGTTTTCATTTGCTAGATCAGGGGTCTGCAACCTGCAGATCCAGAGCTGCAAGTGGCTCTGTGGCTTACATTTATTAAACAATAAAATATTGCTCAGTTTATTTTGTTTCATTCTTTTGTTCTGTGCCCCCATGAGAAAATACTGGCCCCACCGGTAAATTTGGTCTAGAACTGCCACTGACTAGCAACCTGTCCAGACCTAAATTTGAAAGGGATCTTGTTGATGCAGACTGTTTGCTATTGCTTTAATCAACAGAAGACAAGATAAGAGCAGTGACAGCTGTGCTTGGGATTAAAACCCACTATTCTAGCAATACATTTCAGATTGTTTACACTCTAAAGCTGAAATATAGTGAAGTCAAAGTTAGAGGGGATTTGTAACATTCACAGAAATAAAAATAAAAAAATCTACACACAATACGTTTCATGCATTTCAACAAAATGGTCCTTTACAGAACTTAAAAACTTTTCTTTAGGTTTTGGAAACGAACCACATTTAGTCAAAACTAACAGAGACAACACTGCTGCGTTATCCTGGTATTGTAATAAAACTGCTTCACATATTTGTGCTTTTCTTAACATCACATCATGAGGAGGGGAGTTGGTAATTCCAACTACAAGCATGAGGTTGATCACAATTAAGTAACTGGCCCACATCTTCTACCCTGGAGTGTCAGGAAGAAACAGTCATGCTAGAAGTGGCACTGGGCTTAAAAAAGCAGAGCTAACAAGGATTAGCATCCAATTTTAACACCTGAATGTAATCCTGCCCAACACACTCTATGTTAAGCCTGTACTAGCCTTGCTAATGGAAGGAAAGCATTTGCAAACTGTTTTCTACCCTCACATTTGTTACTTAACCTGGGGCTTGACATATGCAGGCAGTGAGAGGACAGCTCACTCACAGAAAGAGGAAGAGCATTTTTAAGCTCATTATTCATTTTGGAGATCAATTCGGAAAGAGCTGTATAACTATATCTTAATTATTTTAAAGCAACGTTACTTTCATTATTTATTGTCTAACAAAGATAATTAGGCTTCAATTAACCAACATTTCAAATATTTAAAACTCCGTATTTAGTAATACCAAAATTTCTAATACAGCAAGATCAGATTTTAACCTTCAAAACAAAAGCTTCATGATTACAACTAAATACCAGGAGGACATATTACATGAGTTACAGGTTTAAAACCTTAACTCCTGTGCTGCCACTGAACCTCAGTTTGTCCAAAAAACAGCTTGACTTTATCGAGCCTTAATCTGATACAGTGCTGACCACATTTGTTAGGGCCCCTGGTGAAAACATGTAAAAAAGAAAGAAAAAACAAAAATCCTTATATTCAGCAGTATTATTATTCAACATTAAAAAATGTAAAAAGAAATCCAACCATTATTTTCTATTACACATATTTAACAAAAAAAAAAAATCTACATTAGGAAATAATTGTTTTTCATAAAACCAGTCAGAACAGCATTTTATTTGTTTCTATAACATTTCAGGGGCTTGGAGCAGGCAGACAGAAGGATCTTTGATCATTCCGCTTGGCATATTCTCTCTAGATCATCCAGTCATGGACCTCTCTTATAATCTCTTTTTTCAGTCCGCCTCACAGGTTGTCCATAGAATTTAGATCTTGAGGCTGAAACCGCCATGGAGGAGGGTTGACTTTCTTTCTGCGGTAAATTATTTCTGTTTATTCGGCTGCAGGATTTGGATTGTTATCTGATAAAGTCCAACAGGCTTTTTTTTTTGCAAAACAGAGTCGATGACACCATGCAACCTAAACATAGTTTCCAGGGGTCTGGGGGAGAAACAGGCCCACAGCATCACAGACCCTCCACCATGCCTAACAGTTGCCACTGGCACATAAAATCCTTTTTTTTTTTAGACTGTCAGTCATTTTCTACCGCTTATTCCATAGTGGGTCGCAAAACACTCAGGAAAAACAGGTTTGATGTGTCAAGAAGTGCATAGACTGGCATTGAGATCCATTCAAATAGATAAACAATATGACCTGAACAATATTAAGATATTTTTCATATCATAAGACTTCTTGGGGCTTCTAAGTCTGGGGCTTTTGGTTAGTTTACCTCAGTCAGTGTCAATAAGATTAAAGACAACATCTGAAGCAAGGACAACAAATAAGAAAAGCAGAAAAAGTAAACCATTGCAAAATAATCCCAACTGCTGAAATCTTTTTGAAAATCTCCCTGTAAAACTCTATCAGGATCTGTTTCTAGACAACACACGAGCAGGAAGCAGTTACATCCTCTAATTTCTAAATATACAGACACAGATGGACACATCCAGACTGCATCCAAATACAATTCATCTAATTGGCAGAGTACAGCTCTGGGTTCATTTATACTACTAAATCAATTTCAATTAAGTATCTAGAAAATTTGCTAGAAACAGATGGTAAGCACTAAAAATGCTGTTCCCTTGTACAAACAGTTTGATTAACATGTTTATGCTTTCTTTGTCAAATATTTCACCATTAAATTGTATACAATTCAAGGTTGATTAAAAAAATAACTCAACACCTTAATTTTGTTGTGGTGATATAAACAGAAACTGATCATTGATCATAGAAGTTGTTAACAATAAAGAAAGAGAAATTGAACAGATGGATTGAGGGTTTCATATGCCAGCTGCAAAGCCGTAGGGATTCATCCCGATATCACCGGCCTGCTTCTGATGATGTCATCAATTAAAGAGATGTGATCGTAAAACTACAATCAAATCCCTGCTTACAACAATGGTAAAGGCAGCGGGTAAACTACTGTATAAATTACCTGATGTAGCGACAAGATCATCATCAGAACTCTGAGGTAAACCTGGCTGTGGTATGAACACACAGCAGAGACAGGGTGAGCATGCATTTCAGTGCACATCATACAAAGAGAATTTGTACAAGTAAACCAGCTGGGCATATACTGTAAGCCCTCCTGCAGAATAAATCCAAATAATCCTCCATGATGGGAAGTGGAAAAAAGGAGTAGGGGGATAACTCCAACATATGCGGACACAATTGCTAAGGTAAAAGCTTCAATTAGCCTCGCCATTGTGCCTCTACGGTAGACATTCAAAGGCTGTGCCCTTTTCTAAAAATAACACACAAGTCACCAAAATGTGTAAACTTAAAATAACAGAGTGGCTTATGACATTTGAACCTCCCAAACATAGCAGATGAGGCACAGTAGGACAAGGGCATAAAGAAGGATTACCCTATATATTAGTTTGTGTGTGTGTGTGGTGGAGGGGGGGGGGGGGGGGGGGGGGGGGGGTAGAATAATAAAATTTAGAATAAAACCAGCTTACCTTCCATCATGGTTGCAGATTTGCATTCCTCTATCTCCCGAGAGCCTGAAATGAAAGCAGGAGGCACAGGGAGGGTGAGAGGAGATGAAGCCCCCGGTTACAGTGGAACTGAAGGGCAGCAGAGCAGCTGCAAGCTCATGGATGACGCCCTGGCTAACTGTGAGCCTCCAACACTCCAAGACGCTGCCTGTCAACTAGCTCGAAAGGAAGAGAGGAAGAAAAAGAGGAGAAAGGAGGGGTAGGGGCTAGGCTAGCTGTCCATCTGAGCTCTGGCTTTAAGCCATGGATGCTTCTACTGCTACTGCTGCTGTGGCTCCAGCCTACATGCAGAAGAGGATGCTGAGCAGTGGGGAAAAAGCCAACTGAAGGCAAAAGAGGTAGGGAGGGGAGAAGGAGGGGAGGCGGAGGACAGACCGTGAGAGAGGGAGGAAGGGAGGATTTTATATGTATGTGTGTTTGTGAGGGGGGTGGCAGCACTGAGGAAGGACACAGCCAGTATGCTGAGGTCACAGATGACCTCAGCCAATCTCTGCAGCTCCCTGCGAAGTCACATGGTTTAAAGCTAGAATCTCCTGACACCACAGCTCAAAAGGGACGCTACATTACTGAGTTCCCTGACAATTAACTGTCAGCACATATTTACAAAGGCACAGAGGAGCACTGAAAAGCCGAAAGACAAGTACAGATAAAACCAATCAATACACAAATGAATTAAACAAACGCACAAGAACCCCTCGTCTTCACCCCACTTTATGTCAGTGCAGTGAGCCGAGCCTACTACGCAGTGAATAACATAATTTAGTCGCATAGAGAATAATATGGAAGTATGAACAAGAGACTACCCATTTTGAGATCAGGCGTGCACTCAACACTGCGCAAAAATATTTGCTCTGCCCTGTCCTGTATAGTGACTACTTCTGTAGCAGCAGATTGTCCTGCCCTGCATAGAATACTACCTCTGTGGTTTCACACTGCCCTCTCTTTCTCTCCTTCCCCTTCTGATTCACTCCAGCCTCAGCCTCGCTCTGACAGCCCGCGTCGCCTTGCAACCTGTTTTACTGTCACTGCGCTTAACCCGCCGCACTGGGAACGGGCTCCATCTGTGTGACGTCAAGGCAACGCAGGCTACAGCTGCAACCAACAAGCACAAAGGACTGACAGCAGGCCAGCCCCCGGAAAGGGGTGTGTGCTTGTGTTTGTGCAAGTACTTATTAATTGTCCATGACGAGGTAGAAAGAAGCGTTTGAATGAGTGCATACAGACGTGCACAGAATTCAGTGGCGACAGCAGTAATGTACCTTCACATAATTCATTTTCAATAAATCCTATTTTCATGAAAAGAATTACATATTTTTCTTTTGAATGCAAGATATTTCTCACTCTAAATACCATACACTTCTAAATATGCTCACTATAAATTCAAATATCACAATTAAATACAAAAAGTGACATAAACGTTTTATTTTTTTTTTTTTTTTAAATGCTACATTAAAGATGTTAATCAAGACAATTTTAATAAATTGTCAATTCTGTCTATGCAAAATCCAAATTTTATCTAGGGTCCCTACATTTTCCACTTTTTCAGACTTGATCCCTGTATAGACACCACTTGTCAGTTTTGGTAAGAATTAAAAAAAATATCCATGTGCCCAATGTTTTTAGGAAAAATGTAGTCCGAATGTTGTGATATAATTGTTTTTGTAATAAATTAGGTGCTGGCACACGTTGAGCATGCTCACTATGGCCTTCTGCCCTAGAAGACAAATGAATAATAATAAAGGAGTTGTTTTGGGTTGTTTCCTCTTGTCTTGTTGATATTATACTTCAGATGTGTGATGAAAATGTTCTGTACAGAGGAAATTGTGAACTGTGAGAAAGAAAACTCAGGCCTAAGTGCTAATGCAAGAAACCTTAGCGCTGTAGTTTATCCATGCCCTGAATGTTCTTTCCTGGAATTTTGATTTCATTGCTGATCTTTTTGCCCTATGGTCATTTTCATTTCACACAAGGCTTTTTTACAACACAATAAAGGTGCCACCTAGTAGAGAAAGTTTAGCTCCTACTATGTGTCAATTTGTACTTGCCTCAGGGAAGTTTTGTACCTGCTTTAACAGGCGACAATTTAAAGGCATTTACTATAATCTGTTCATAGGGTACTGTGAAGAAATTGGGCTATTCGAGTCTTAAAAATAGTATCTGCCAACAGAAGGTCACAGTTATTTTGGTTTGACAAGGTCACAGTCTTTCTAATTTTATAAGATTCAAAAGGCAGAAACACTGATCAGAATCAAAATAAATGGAAATAGAGTGCAGTGCAATGCTTTCAGATAATAATATACAATATAAATTAATTATACGTGAGGCTAAGAAAAGATCATATTCTGGGCAATAAGAATTTATTTAAAATTTATTTAAATGCTTCCACTAAATTTTGCTGATGTTTATTTCATAATTGTGATTTATTCTTCCACCACTCATCATTTAAAAATGACCTGCTGTTTTAGCTAACACTGACTTTAATTTGATCAGAATACATGTGACTGATCTAGAATAAAAACATATATCCAACGCAATGTCTTGAGTATATGAAACGGCAGACTGGCAACATTTAGCTAAGACTGTGCAACTGCCCGTTGTTTTTACTTAAGATTATCATACCAACAGTGTCTCACTCCAGCCCATGCTAAGCTGTGGCATAGTTAAAACCCAAAATGGTCAATAATTTAAAGTCTGAACAATAATTATTTTATTTAAACCACAGCATTCCATTTTACTGCTTTATATCTTTTATATCAAAGCAAAATTTTACTGAAAAAAAACAACAAAACATTGTATAGATACCACTGTCTTCTCTCTAAAGAATGTATGAATATGACTGACAAAAGAAAGGTGAAAAGTGAACCACATAAAGGTGACTACTGATGTCTAAATGTGAGTGAAAAGATTATAAAATGGGCAAACCAACTTTGTTTAAGCTAAATGTGGACAGGATTTTCCATGTATTTCTCTGGGGCTAAAAACGACAAAGACAGGAAAACCTGAAATAGTTCGTTCGTTCGTCGTCTTCCGCTTATCCAGGACCGGGTCGCGGGGGCAGCAGACTCAGCAGAGACGCCCAGACGTCCCTCTCTCCAGATACCTCCTCCAGCTCCTCCAGGGGGAGCCTAAGGCGTTCCCAGGCCAGCCGAGACACATAGTCCCTCCAGCGTGTCCTGGGCCGTCCCCTGGGCCTCCTCCCGGTGGGACGTGCCTGGAACACCTCCCGAGGAAGGCGTCCAGGAGGCATCCGGTATAGATGCCCGAGCCACCTCAACTGGCTCCTCTCAATGTGGAGGAGCAGCGGCTCTACTCCGTGCTCCTCCCGGATGGCCGAGCTCCTCACCCTATCTCTAAGGGAGTGCCCGGCCACCCTACGGAGGAAGCTCATTTCAGCCGCTTGTATCCGTGATCTCGTTCTTTCGGTCATGACCCAAAGTTCATGGCCATAGGTGAGGGTAGGAACGTAGACCGACCAGTAAATTGAGAGCTTTGCTTTTCGGCTCAGCTCTCTCTTCACCACAATGGACCGGCACAGCGCCCCCATTACTGTGGCAGCTGCACCGATCCGTCTGTCGATCTCCCGCTCCATTCTTCCCTCACTCGTGAACAAGACCCCGAGATACTTAAACTCCTCCACTTGAGGCAGGAACTCCCCTCCAACCTGAAGAGGACAAGCCACCCTTTTCCGGTCGAGTACCATGGCCTCGGACTTGGAGGAGCTGATCTTCATCCCAGCCGCTTCACACTCGGCTGCGAACCGCCACAGCGCATGCTGTAGGTCTTGGCAAGAGGGAGCCAGCAGGACCACGTCATCTGCAAAAAGAAGAGACGAAATCCACTGGTCCCCAAACCAGACCCCCTCCGGCCCTCGGCTGTGCCTAGAAATCCTGTCCATAAAAGTTATGAACAGGACCGGTGACAAAAGGCAGCCCGGCCGGAGTCCAACATGCAATGGGAACAGGTCCGACTTAGTGCCGGCAATGCGGACCAAACTCCTGCTCCGCTCGTACAGGGACCGGATGGCCCCTAATAAAGGGCCCCCGATTCCATACTCCTGGAGCACCCCCCACAGGGCATCACGAGGGATACAGTCGAATGCCTTCTCCAGGTCCACAAAACACATGTGAACCGGTTGGGCAAACTCCCATGAACCCTCGAGCACCCTGTAGAGGGTATAGAGCTGGTCCAGTGTTCCACGGCTGGGACGAAAACCACACTGTTCCTCCTGAAATAGTACCAAAAAAAAAAAATTTCCATGCACATCCAGTGAAATAAATGTAACACATCAAAGCAAAGACATGTTTTAGTGGTTTGCAGCAAAAAAGCTATAAACAAATTCTGTCATCTGCTGGTTTTCTGTGGTAACAACATGTCAATCTTTGACCTCTGGTTTGATCCTACTCTGAATATGTTTCCACATGTCTATAAATCTTTTCTTTAACATACTTTTATGTAATAAAAATGCATTAAAAGGGGAGGATCCTCAACCCCCAGACATTCCTTAGCTTTACCTCCAAATAACCCCTTATGGAGCTTGTACAACTTACCTTCCCCATCATATCTTCTTTTGTACCTTAACTTTGTTTTTTATCATTTCCATTTTGCTTAATGTTTTCTTCTTCTGTCTCCACATTGTTTCTCTATAGCTTCAGTATTCTTACTCACTTTACTTTGGAGAGGAACAACATACCAGCACTGCCTTCTATTGTTCAATGAGAAATGCATAAGATAGGCTACTAAAGCTTAGATCTGAGAACATTTACAAATACATGTTTGCCCATTTTATCTCATTTCCCTCTATGTGCTGAACATGTCTGGTACAGTAGTACCAAGGTGGAAGTTGCATTTGATGATTTACATAAAAATAAAATCCAATCCATTATAGTAAGATCTTCCTACCTAAGTGAAAGGAGATAAATAATGGCACAAGATATAATGAGCTATTAAAAAAGAATCCACAGATAATATTTACACACACAGTTGAAGCCAGATATTTACATACCCTGTTTAAAAGGACACAGTACAAAATAGATCAGGCTAGGTAAGAACGGTGGAGCAAACTGCAAACCTGCACTAGTCTGGTTTATACATGGGTACAATTTCCAGATGCCTGAAAGTGTCACTTCCAATTCAAACATCCATTCATCAATTGTCTGTACCTGCTTATCCTGATAAGGTCATGGGGGAGCGGGTGCCTATGTCCATGGGTGGGAGGCAAGGTACACCATGTACAGCCATCATACAGTTCAGGAAGGAGATAACTTTGTGTTTCAAAGATGAACATGTTTTGGTGCAAAATGTGCATACCAACTACTGCTGCACAACACATTGCAAATATATTGCCATCGCATCTTCAGCCCTGGGTACGAAGTGCTGGCTAATACATTCCATATGTCAAAAGTTCATACTTTGCATGCCCACATAATATTCAGGCTGCTGGATGCAGTCTAACTGCAGCAGGTGTCTACACCTGACACAGATTAGAGTGTCCATGTTGTTGAAGGTCAAAGAGTATGTTGGAAGTACATGTAAGAAAGACAGGAGTGAGAAAAATACCAAGCAACCCTAGTTGAGAACCCCAAAACAAAAGCAAACGAGCTTGTTAAGTTGGTGGCTAAAGCTGGTATGACAGAATTATTATCCACAGTGAAACAAGTCATGGACCAACATGGGCTGAAACGCCACTCAGAAAGAAGAAGAAGAAGAAGCCAAATATTTCTAAAGCCAAATAAAAATCCAGTGAAGCAGCAGCGTTTTGGCAATAGTGGCTATTGTTACATTTGGAGGAAAATGCGGAAGATTGCAAGTCTGAGAATACCATCACAACTGTGAAGTATAAGGGTGGTGACAGCATGTTGTGTGGAATTACTGGCACACTTAACCAAACAGATGGCATCATGAGAATGGATTATTATGTGGAAATACTGAAGCAATGTGTCACGACCAAAAATGTTATGGTGGCTACAAATGGAAAATGTCCCTAATTATACACAAACATTTGTTAGAAAGTGGCTTAAGGGACAACAAAATTGATGTTTTAAAGTGGCCATAAAAAAAACTAAACTCTGTTCAATAGAAAGCTTGTGTGCAAGCAAGGCGGCCTACAAACTGAACTCACCAGTTCTTTCAGGGGGAATGAGCCAAAATTACAGCAAAGTAACTGCAGAAGCTTGTGGAAACATATCCAATACAGAAGACCCAAGTCATACAGTTTAAAAGCCAATTCTACCAAACACTAAGAAAATATGTGTACTGCAAAAATCTGAATTTGAACAAATCTAAAACAAACACAATATCTCTAAATAATCTCTTATCATTAATGAATACAAATAAGCTTGGTAATCTTTAAAACAGGAAAAGTTTAGTCTGATTTAATGCCAAATATTGAATAGAAATAAATAGGATTTTGTTTCTTTTTATACAGTGCATGTAAAAACCTGGTTTCAACTGTATTTAATATAGGTATTATATAAGTAGCATATAGAACAATATGTAATTGTTTTCTGTTAAGAAACAGTTTATTTTCTCTTTTATTCTTTGTTACAGAGGTTTTCATAAACACATTATACTTATAGTTTCATAAATTCTATTAAAAAAGAGCTTCTTTGAATGGATGTCACATGTCTGTGCACACAATTGTTCAATTATGAGCTGATTGTTACAGGACTTATTGACCTTAGTCAATTAGTGGCCAGTTATGCCATTACAAAGTTACAGCTTTAATATATGTTACTCTTCTGTCACTAAAGCTGTCAATAAAGTGGCTCAACAAAATATCTTGTTAGGAAAGCTATATTGGTGCAGACAGCAGGTCATGTGATGTACATACATATCATATGGGTAATTCAGTATAAGGAAAGAAGGGGGAAAACTATATTTCACAAATTGACATTTCTATTGCTTACTGAGGAGTGACATTTATCTAACTGCTCAACAGTATTAGTATTAGTATTAGTAGATATATACACTGCAGGAAACAGAGATTTCAAGTAAGAAAGAACTGTCTAGGATCGTTGTGGAAAAGTATCAAACTTTTGAATGAAGCAAGTACAGTTTATAGGTTATAAACAGAGTAATAAAATGCTTTAGAGAACAAAGTATATGCTGAAACCACATCCACATTTTGCATATTTTTGTTCCTCATTGCTATAGTTGACTGACTTCAAACCTTTGAAATTTTAAGGGAACTTACTTTTTATTTCCTAGTACATAACAAACCCTGTTAGATTCCTCATGCACAATACAAGCAAAACACATTTCAGCTAAGGGAGCTTCAAATTTGAGTCAAAGCTCTATGCAAAGTCTGTCCGACTATAGGCTTAATGACCTGACAATATAAACTGGAAATCAACCTAAATCCTTAATTTACAAGTAAATTAACAATCCATCTGCCCAATGCAATGGAGATACTGGACTGCCGCTTAACTTACTGTACCTGCAACAATACGAAACCAACCGGTAACCAGCTGCTCAGCCATTTACTTCTTTCTCTGTTGGTGCTCTGCTCTTTTGACGGTCTGAGAAGGAAGATGAACGACTGAAGCATTAATTTGCTGAAAATGAGAGGACGAAAAATAGAATAAGTACAGACTGAAGACAAAGAAGCTAAGAAGATAAACCTGTGTGCTGCAGCTCGCAGCAGCACCTGTACTCACAACTGATTGTGCACTGCGAAAGGCTTTAACGCAACCTGTGGAGAATAGCAATGTGCGACAGCAGGCTAGGAGTTCAAACTTGTCAGCCACTGAAGGGCATTCCTTTGGTGAAGTAACTATGAATGGCTTTGTTCACTAAATATACAGATATTTGTTTCTTCTGTTTTATCATTTACATTTCCTTCATTTCGTATATATATTTAAATAGGATAAAAACAGAGAACAGGTATTTGGTCTTGGTAAAGAAAATATCTAGAGCAGTTAATGGATTACTAGGTTTAGATATCTGGTATCAGTATTTAAAGCATTCATGATCAAATTCAGGAGCTCAATTAGAATCAGTCAATGAAAAATCATAAAATAACACTGGTTTCTGAACGTGTTCCGCTTTTTTGCTCTGGTAAATATAGTTGTGAATAAAGTAGGACATATAAATATATATGGATATTTAATATCAAATTCAAACAAACAACAACCCAGATAAAATAATTTTAAAACTTTTTTTAAAATCTAAATAAAAATGCAATTACTGGGAAGAAATAAATTATAAATAAATAAATCCCACATTTATCCCACATTTATTCCCACCTAAAATAGATACAATTATACACAGGCACATCACATTAGTTGCACATAAATAGAGCATCATTACTCAGCATTTTGCAGAGGTCTGCTCTTTAAACCTCAGACATTTAGTTTGGTGTGCTCCTGACTGTTTAAGTGAGACTGAACACCATGGTAAGACCGAACAAACTACAGCAGAACTGGACCCAAAACATACCAGTCAAAACCCACCAAGCACTGGCTGATAATTAAGAATTGGAAAGATCTGGAACAAATTGAAGCCCAGATCTTGATTTCATTGAGAGGCTGTGGGGTAAATTGAAACAGGCTGTATGTGCAAGAAAACTCCTCAAACATCTCACAGTTAAAGGTGAGGAGTGCAGCAAAATTTCCTCAGACTGATGTCCAGTAGCTACAAGAAGCGTCTCACTGAAGTTATTTCAACTAAATGGGTTAAGACTTGCTTTTAAAGGGTAGGGAGTCTTAACTTTTTCCTCAACCAGAAAACACATTATTGTTGATTCATTGTTGTTCTTTAAGTGCAATTAAATGTTTTTCCAGAGATAAATAAAAATAAGATTAGCTATCAGTATGTGAACATTGGTTTGTAAAGAACTGAATACTTAGTAGGGTGTCCGAATGTTTTCACATAAAATATTTTAAACCTGTTCCACAGCCTATGAAAGATTTTACTTGGCACAACTTAAACAAAATATGCTGTTTCCTAGACATAAATTTGATATTTACCAAAACACCTGAGATGCAATTTCCTGAAAGATGTGCACAAAATAAAAATGTGATATAATACTGCCACTTCATAAGTGCAGCAGTCACATTTACTAGTTAAATGTATGGACATGCATTAAACCCCCTTTAAAAACTAAATGACAAGCAACTGGCGCCATCTGCTGATAATTTAAAAGAAGTGTTTTCTTCGAATTTAAAATATAATTTGTATGCATGTTTACACCTACTGGTCCCAAAATTACAACAGATGAAATGATTTTCCAGAAATTAGACACACATTAAAAGCACAGTTGTGGTTAACGGAGACCACGTCATATAGCTTAATTTAACCACATTAATTCCTTCAAAAATCATAAGGTCAAAGAGTTGGAATTTATTCAGAATATCTAACAACAGTATAAAAAAACAAGAAAGCAATTGAATTAAAATACTTTAAAACGAATTAGCGATGTAAAAGCTGCTTTAATTGGCAGCATAATATAATATAATATAATATAATATAATATACTCGTACTCGTACTCGTCGTCTTCCGCTTTATCTGGGACCGAATTTAAAATATAATTTGTATGCATGTTTACACCTACTGGTCCCAAAATTACAACAGATGAAATGATTTTCCAGAAATTAGACACACATTAAAAGCACAGTTGTGGTTAACGGAGACCACGTCATATAGCTTAATTTAACCACATTAATTCCTTCAAAAATCATAAGGTCAAAGAGTTGGAATTTATTCAGAATATCTAACAACAGTATAAAAAAACAAGAAAGCAATTGAATTAAAATACTTTAAAACGAATTAGCGATGTAAAAGCTGCTTTAATTGGCAGCATAATATAATATAATATAATATAATATAATATACTCGTACTCGTACTCGTCGTCTTCCGCTTTATCTGGGACCGGGTCGCGGGGGCAGCAGACTCAGCAGAGACGCCCAGACGTCCCTCTCCCCAGATACCTCCTCCGGCTCCTCTGGGGGGAGCCCAAGGCGTTCCCAGGCCAGCCAAGAGACATAGTCCCACCAGCGTGTCCTGGGCCGTCCCCCGGGCCTCCTCCCGGTGGGACATGCCTGGAACACTTCCCAAGGAAGGCGTCCAGGAGGCATCCGGTATAGATGCCCGAGCCACCTCAACTGGCTCCTCTCGATGTGGAGGAGCAGCAGCTCTACTCCGAGCCCCTCCCGGATGGCCGAGCTCCTCACCCTATCTCTAAGGGAGTGCCCAGACACCCTGCAGAGGAAGCTAATTTCTGCACTTGTATCCGGGATCTCGTTCTTTCGGTCATGACCCAAAGTTCATGGCCATAGGTGAGGGTAGGAACGTAGACCGACCGGTAAATTGAGAGCTTTGCTTTTTGGCTCAGCTCTCTCTTCACCACAACAGACCGGCACAGCGCCCCCATTACTGTGGCAGCCGCACCGATCTGTCTGTCGATCTCCCGCTCCATTCTTCCCTCACTCGTGAACAAGACCCAGAGATACTTAAACTCCTCCACTTGAGGCAGGAACTCCCCTCCAACCTGAAGAGGACAAGCCACCCTTTTCCGGTCGAGAACCATGGCCTCGGACTTGGAGGAGCTGATCTTCATCCCAGCCGCTTCACACTCGGCTGCGAACCGCCCCAGTGCATGCTGTAGGTCTTGGCAAGAGGGGGCCAGCAGGACCACGTCATCTGCAAAAAGAAGAGACGAAATCCACTGGTCCCCAAACCAGACCCCCTCCGGCCCTCGGCTGCGCCTAGAAATCCTGTCCATAAAAGTTATGAACAGGACCGGTGACAAAAGGCAGCCCTGCCGGAGTCCAACATGCACCGGGAACAGGTCTGACTTAGTGCCGGCAATGCAAACCAAACTCCTGCTCCGCTTGTACAGAGACCGGATGGCCCCTAATAAAGGGACCCCGATTCCATACTCCTGGAGCACCCCCCACAGGGCATCATGAGGGACACAGTCGAATGCCTTCTCCAGGTCCACAAAACACATGTGGACCGGTTGGGCAAACTCCCATGAACCCTCGAGTACCCTGTAGAGGGTATAGAGCTGGTCCAGTGTCCCACGGCCGGGACGGAAACCACACTGCTCCTCCTGAAGCCGGGGTCCGACTATCGGCCGGACTCTCCTCTCCAATACCCTGGCGTAGGCCTTACCAGGGAGGCTGAGGAGTGTGATCCCCCTGTAGTTGGAACACACCCTCCGGTCACCCTTCTTATGAAGGGGGACCACCACCCCAGTCTGGCAATCCAAAGGCACTGTCCCCATCCACCACGCAATGTTGAAGAGTCGTGTCAACCATGACAGCCCCACAACATCCAAAGACTTGAGGTACTCAGGGCGGATCTCATCCAACCCTGAAGCCCTGCCACCGCGGAGCTTTTTAACCACCTCGGTGACTTCAGCCTGGGTGATGAAAGAGTCCAACCCCGAATCCCCAGCCTCTGCTTCCACCAGGGAATGCGTGATGGCAAGATTGAGGAGATCCTCGAAGTACTCCTTCCACTGGCCGATAATGTCCCCAGTCGAGGTCAGCAGCTCCCCATCCCCACTGTAAACAGTGTTGGCGACGCACTGCTTCCCCCTCCTGAGGCGCCGGACGGTTTGCCAGAACCGCTTCGGGGCCAACCGGTAGTCCTTCACCATGACCTCACCGAACTCCTCCCAGGTCCGAGTTTTTGCCTCTGCCGCCACGCGGGCCGCGGCACGCTTGGCCTCACGGTATCCATCAGCCGCCTCAGGAGTCCCACAAGCCAACCACAGCCGATAGGACTCCTTCTTCAGCTTGACAGCGTTCCTTACTGCCGGTGTCCACCACTGGGTTCGGGGATTGCCGTCGCGACAGACACCGCATACCTTACGGCCGCAGCTACAGGCAGCAGCATCGACAATAGATGCGGAGAACATGGTCCACTCGGACTCTATGTCTCCAACATCCCTCGGCATCTGGTCAAAGCTCTCCCGGAGGTGAGAGTGGAATACATCCCTGGCCAAGGGGTCCGCCAGACGTTCCCAGCAGACCCTCACTATGCGCTTGGGCCTGCCAAGTCTGTCCGGCTTTCTCCTCCCCCAGCGGATCCAACTCACCACCAGGTGGTGATCAGTAGAGAGCTCAGCCCCTCTCTTCACTCAAGTGTCCAAAACATGCGGCCGAAGGTCTGATGATACGACACCAAAGTCGATCATTGACCTCCTGCCTAGGGTATCCTGGTGCCAAGTGCACTGATGGACAGCCTTATGTTTGAACATGGTGTTCATTATGGACAATCCGTGACTAGTACAGAAGTCCAATAACAAAACGCTGCTCGGATTCAAATCGGGGAGGCCTCTCCAGGTGTCACTGTCATTTCCCACGTGGGCGTTGACGTCCGCCAGCAGAATAATGGAGTCCCCAGGAGGGGCACTATCCAGCACCCCCGACAGGGACGCCAAGAAGGCCCGTAGGCTGAAATGATAGTCAGAGACCTCTCCCCAACCCGAAGGCGCAGGGATGCGACCCTCTCATCCACTGGGGTAAACCCCAATACGAGACGACTGAGCTGGGGGGCGACAAGCAAACCCACCCCAGCCCGCCGCCTCTCCCCGTGGGCCACTCCAGAGTAGAAGAGAGTCCAGCCCCTCTCGAGGAAATGGGTTCCAGAGCCCACGCTGTGCATGGAGGCGAGCCCGACTATTTCTAGTCGATATCTCTCGACCTCCCGCACCAGCTCAGGCTCCTTCCCCCCCAGCGAGGTGACATTCCACGTCCCTAGAGCCAGCCTAAGCATCCGGGGATCAGGCCGCTGAGGTCTCCACCTTGGTCCGCCGCCCAATCCTCTTTGCACCAGTCCCTCACGGTTCCCCCTGCAGGTGGTGGGCCCACTGGGGGATGGTCTGGCGTCTCTCGTTCGGGCTTTGCCCGGCCGGGTCCCGCGAGGAGCAACCCAGCCACCAGGCGTTCTCCGACGAGTCCCGACCCCAGGCCTGGCTCCAGGGTGGGACCCCGGCTCCGCCGTACCGGGCGACGTCACGTGTCTCGATTTTGTAGTTGTCATGAGGGGTTCTTGAACCGCTCTTTGTCTGACCCGTCGCCTAGAGCCTGTTTGCCATGGGAGACCCTACCAGGGGCATTTAAGCCCCAGACAACATAGCCTCTAGGGTCATTCGAGCACACAAACCCCTCCACCACGTTAAGGTGGCCGTTCAAGGAGGGGTAATATGATATAATATAATATAATATAATATAATATAATATAATATAATATAATATAATATAATATAATATAATATAATATAATATAATATAAGGTTCTGGGAGAAAATAAGATACCAATGCAATATATATTTCAATCTATTTTTTCAGTATTTCCATCAAACTGCAAAATTTCAACAAATAACTTCAGCAGTATTTATTTGTTTACATAGTAAACCTGCAATGATCTTGAACAAAATGAAAATCCATTTCGGAAGTGAGTAAAAACTTTGCATGACGCATGTACGCATGCATTTGCAACATACAGATGTTGCAAATGCACCTTTTTATTATATATGTGTATATTGTACATTGTAAATATGTATATTCTGTAATGCAAAAACAAAACCAAAGAGCAAAGTGTACCGGAGTCAAATTCCTTGTTTGTATGTACGAAAATGGCAATAAAGCTGATTCTGATTGTGATTTAAAATGGGATCTTTAAAACAGGTTCCTGTAAATATAATGTAAGAGAATGGGATATGGAGGATAACTGAAAGATTAAACTCTCAGCTTGGTAGCTGCAGTGACTTCAGGTGCCCATGTCCTTATTTAGTTAAAACGCTCCCTGCTGAGAGCAGAGGTGTCTCTTTGGCATATACACAGCCAGCACTTCAGAAAAAGAAGGACAAGAACACCATTCATTCTGACATATTACACTTCTTTCTTCCTTGATTGCATTAACAGTGTTAGGTGAGGTTTTTTTCATTACCAAAAATGTAATGTTCTTCTGTATGTCTCCCTTTTTTCCTGTTCCCTCCATTTTCTTTGCATCTGTCTTCATTCACCTCCACCCACCAACAAACACCCTCCAC
This sequence comes from Girardinichthys multiradiatus, assembly GCF_021462225.1. Classification (NCBI taxonomy): domain Eukaryota; kingdom Metazoa; phylum Chordata; class Actinopteri; order Cyprinodontiformes; family Goodeidae; genus Girardinichthys; species Girardinichthys multiradiatus. The sequence continues at coordinate 9,575,504 of NC_061802.1, forward strand.
ATCCCTCCCTCCTGACCTACTTACTCATCCTCTTAGCACACGTTTTTTGCCTGTAGGGTGTGCTGTTGTTCCAATCTGGCTATTTGTCAGAGATGCTGCTCTGCTTTTGTTTGCAGATATAAATCTATGTGTACCAGTGGCAAACTCCCAGAAGACAAATTCAACTGGGTCATCACTGGTGCTTTATGGAGACAGGTAGAAAAAAAGTAAAGCTACATTTAGCAGTATACTTGTGTTTTAATCCAGCAAGTGAGCAATCATGGAGAGAGGAGGATCTTAGGTATGTAAATTTATGACTATACGTCAAATATGTTCTAGTTAAATCTTCAACTTCCATACAAAACAAAGCAGCTGCTCTTCCAATAATAGCAAGAGCTGTTACCAATGTATTTTCTTGGTCAAACAAGTAAAAGGAAAAGTAAGGACAATTCTTATTGTATCCATTAAAAATCAAAGTACCAATTTTTGATGATATAAATGTTCAAATCTGAGACTATAGGTGATGTTGATTTGTTTCCCTGTTTGTGATATTATGCCTTTTTGCCAGTCTGTATTATGTGGGAATACTGAGAGTATAACAAGGTAGTAGCTTCTGAACCATAGCTTTAAAATAGGGTTTTCTTAATACAAGTGAGGTGCACGGCTAATTTAGTTTTTACATCTTGGGTTTCCATGTTTTTCACAACTGGAAATATTCCCAAACTGTTGAATTTGTCTTTTCTGTAAGTGAGGGGAAAGTGTAGGAACCTTCTTTTTAGCAAACTGACTGGCAGTGCACAGCAACAGGTGGAGGAGGGGCAGAACTGTATTAATCAAAGTTCTTTACAACCTCAGAAAACTCTGCCCTCCATGACACTTTTTCTGGTACCTCATTTAAAGAATTCGATACCATTTGATACCGAATTTTGATTTTGAAATCACAACTTTTTAAGATCATGGAATATCTTGAAAACATCCCATGTCTGTACTTGACCAAAGGTCAGTAACCTAGATGATACCAGCACTATTTCACTTTTTACACATGTGTTTTCCAACTGAAGTCAACTGCCAACAAAGTTTTACTGATAAGACACCACAAAACAAAAACGTCATCTCTATGCAGGGATTTCCTTGAGCTCATGGTGCAACTGTCACGTCCCAAATCCTCATGCCATTTCCTGCAGGGTGTTAAAAAAGAGAAAGAAAAATGTCTGCAAACCTACAACCCACTCCGTCACTCCCCACAGTCAAAGTGCTCTGATGAAGGATGATGATTAGGCTGCAGACATTAAATGTACACAAACACTCACCCGCCGAAGAGTCAGCGGTGAGTGCACTCAAATCATAACATTTTCCTCAACGGCAGAGGAACGGCATGTAGATAAGGCATGTGAATTGCAGGGTGCAGCATAGTGTGCCTACGTGCAATCCAGCCACACATGACCTCTCTGTGTGTGCCACCATGCAGACACATTTCTTCGTCATTATCCCACTTGCTGCCCTGTCTAGGTGCGCAGAAACATTTACCAGACAAACACACACACACCCCAGCAGCCATCAAGTCTTTTTGTGAAATTAGCCTCCACTTTCTGATTGCCTGATGATGCAGAGTAGGCCGAGTGCAGATTCATTGGAAACTTTGTCTCATTTGTTCTGGGCCAACCACAGTAAATAAATTCTAGCTTCACATTCTTAATGAGAGATGCTAGATTTATAAAAAAAATTTTCATGTCAAAATTCAAAACCTTTCCTAAATCAAATGTTTCAGCACATTTTTTTAAGAATAAATACAAAAGTTGGATTGAGGACAGATACTGTGCCTTGCAAAAGTATTCACAACCATTAAACATTTCTGCATTCTGTTTCATTTTAACCACAATCTTCATGTCTTTTATTGGGATGTTATGTGATGCACCAACAAAAGGGAGTGCATATTTGTAAAGTTGGATAAAAATAATACAGGTTTAGGAAAATTTTTAAAGATAAAAATCTGAAAAGAGTCCATCAGTGTGAAATGTATACTTTAAATACAGCTGTATGAAGACATCAGAGGCTTTTTATTATTATCATTATTATTATTAGTGAACAAACAGCATCATGAAGACCATGGTAAGACCGAAGAAGCTGAGGAACTCCATAGCTCAGGTGTAAGAATCTCATCACAGGAGAAAACTCTGAAGACAAGAACGTTTTCATTGACTGATTTCATACATTTTTACTGATTAGGTTTTTATTCTAATTCCCTTCAAGCAAAATCTCATTGCAAAGACATGTAGAAGATGATGGAAGATGTGCAACATGCTAATCAAGAGGCCCATTTGCATTGCTTGTAGTGAGCCCCAGGCTTTGTAAAGCCTAGGTCACATTAACAGGTCGGGCTTTACTTTCATGTAAATGGTCTTACTCTGGAGATGGTCTTTTCAGCTTTCCCTGAGATTTGTTAAAGAGGCGGGGTTGTGTGCAGCAAGGCATGGCACCAGCAGCTGCAGTAAAGGGGCAGGGTTCTATACAAATTAATTGTTTTCATACCATTAATTTGTCTAAATAGCAGTTTTAAGATGTTTTAAGCGATAAAGTAGACCTCAAAATTTCATCTGTGCAGTCATTTCATCCAGAATGTCAGGGTTCGACATTTTGGACTCTGTTTGGTTTTGTGTTTGTTTTGCTTTTCAGTTGGGTATCTTTATTCTTTGGCCTTAGTAGTTTTGTTTGTTTGTTCCTCCAGTTAATTTGATGTTAGTTTTGTTCTCTCTCCTGCCTCCTAGTGTTTGTTGTTTTCTTCCCCTCGCTCTTAGTTCCTTTAGTGGTGGCTTTCTTATTACTTAGTATAGCTTTCTCTTGATGATTATGATTATTATTAGTAGTATTATTGTTATCATAGTTCTCCAGCTGAGTTCCCCTAGTTTATCTCTATTCTCCAGTCCCTCTTTATAGGTTAGCTTCAGTTGTTGTTTATGTTTTGTTTACATTTATTCTAAACCTCGCTTTCTCTGCTTACTTCTCAATTAGTTCAGTCAGTGTTGGTTTAGGTTTGTTTACTTTTATAGTTAGGGTTTCTTTATGGTTTCTTTTGTTGTTCTTATTTATCTTTGTCTATAGTTTTGCTTAGGTTTGTTCACTGTATTGTTTGTTAGTCCCTTCTACCATGCTTTAGTCCTTTTATTAGTTTCACCTGTTCCTTCAGCCTCCCTGCTTCCATGTCACACCTGTTCCTAGTTCTTTTGATTACCTGCCCTTTGTTACCTTCTGTATATTAGTTAGTCTAGTTTCTTTGTTCGTTGCTGGTTCCTTCCGTTCACTACCCCTGATTATGTTCAGTTTGTACTACGCTCCTGCTCTGGAAATTCATGTAAGTTTTTGGCTCAACTCATGTTAATTCCTGCAGTGAGTATGCTACGTTTTTGGATAACCTTTGAATAAAGATGAAGCCTGCCATGAACATGCTGCTGCCCAGCTCTTGTCTGCACTTTGGTCCACATCAGCCCCAGAACGTGACAGAATGTGCATTTTGTTTTTTCAGAGCAACAGAGCTCTGCTTACAGGCTGGTCTTGCTGCTAAGCTAAGCTAAGCTAACCAGGCAGCTAGATTATGACTTCCCCACTAACCACTGCCTGATCTCGGCCCGGCTCTCTGGGATTTCCTACCACCTCTTATTTGTTGGTGGCGGCTGAAAGTGAATATAAAGCGTTTAGTAGGTATGTGGTGAATAACTGCAAGTACCAGAAAATAAAACGGAATATTTTTCTCCCAACATTTGGGACATTTTAAGTTATTGTGGGCATTAATTATAAACTGTTTTGGCACAGCTCTTTAAGACAAATATTTTAATGCAGTGGTGATGATTAGAGCTCTTAAAATTTTCCATTTACATGAAAAATACATATTTTTATTCACGTGAACCTAACTTAGTGGAGTATGAACTCTTTACTATTTTTTATTTTTTATAGCTTTATGCAAATGGCTCTGCAGAAGAGACCACAGTTCCCAGTGACCCTGTCAACGTCTACTTCACTGTCTACGCATCTTCTACTTTATATACATTTTCTGTATTTATATGATATGAGTCTATTATTAATCAGTTGACCAAATATGGAGTAATGCCATCTGCTGGAATGAAGGTTTAGTACCGTTTTCTTCACAACTTCCCCGTACGTCACTGAGCTGATTTAAATAAACGGTATGGGGCCTCTCTCGGCAGTGGAAAAAGAAAGTACAGAATTCCCTGGGATTCCTATTAACCGGGTAAAACAAATCCTGCGGCTTTAAATCTTGGGGCTTTCTGTGGAAAAGGGGCTAAATACACTAACCAAGCCTGACTTTCAACATTATTGTTAAGGTTAGTTAGGACAGGAAAACCCAGCAAGAACAGTCAAAATTTAACCTTTTTATTGGGTTAAATAAGGACAATATCTAGCCAACCTGAAATTACCCAGAAAAAAGATATCTGTTGACGTCCAGTGTTTAAAAAGAGTAGTCAACCATGGCTGTGGTCGCCTCAGGACAAAAAGAAGATCAAGTCGAAACGTCAACTGTAAAACTGCATTATAGATTTCCCACAGTATTCATTCCCTGTTGCACCAGTTTGAAAGGAAACACCGTTAAACTCTGACTATTCCCTGACCTCAAACGCCATCCAGATTCAGGGCCATGTTACACCCTGTGAAATCCCTGTTCTCCCCTCTAGCCTCGGATCACAGGATGGAAAAGATGAGCTCATCTCTCTGATACTTCGCCAGTCTGTTCTGTGGTCTTGCTAATGGTCTCCAGCATGTCAACACCAGTCCAATATGCCCCTCTTACTCACACCAATTACCATTTCCACTCAGGGCCAGTGCCTAAATAAACACACACTAGACTTGCTTTACAATCAGCTTATACCTATAAACAGAGGGGATGTTTAAATTAGGTTGCTCCCGTGAGTACTATACTTTGCTTCGACAGGCAGACTAACTTGACAGAATGGAGCCAAATGATCCCTCTGCAGAGTTTTAAAGGAGTTATCTTAAATACGCAATGTTACTTTTATATGTAATGCAAATTGAAAAGACAAATCATTAAAATTGTGATTTTGAGTTTTTTTTGGTGGTAATTCCCAAGAAGAGGATGGTTAAACAACACCCCTGCCTAAAATTGATGTGAAAACAGAAAAAGCTCATTCAGTCTAATACAAATGTTTGAGATAAAATAAAAAAGAAATAACTTCTACGCCTGGTTTCTGGCTCTCTAGAGCTTGTTCTGGACACCCACGAAAATGCTGCTAATATAGGTTATGTGCATGAGTAGAAACTGGCACATTAAAAGCAGTCCACACAGGCCTCCCTATGACGCATTTAACAAGTCCTATTTTTCATACGGCTTCTTAAAATAGGAGTATCGTTTTAAAACTCTTGGGTTTAACAGCTCGTCAGAGCATACAGAGAAGAATAAACCTGCCTTCTGATCTGATAAAAGGTCATGAGACAGACTTGTGTCAGGATGCTGGAATTTTAAGTACAAAAATGGCAAATGATCACAGCGGTGTTCCTCTACTCCCACCTCTACACATATCCTGAGTCACCTATAAACAAGAGTAAAATCTGTGACATTGGAGGAATCTCCTTTTGCATTATAAGAAAAATTGATTTTATAATATGTTAATGAGTGGTAGAGATGAGGCAATTGTGTATTTAATCCTGTCTTTAAAAGCAGAATTTTATTCAATAAACAACGAGGAACGGCGGGCTCTGGTGCTGAAAGCTGCACCAAATAAGTTGCTGGAGCTGCTGCTGCTGTCAAGGGAGAGTTTAATTATTTTATTTATGTTTAAACGTAACCTCCTTTTGAGTTCTTTGTCTCTGTAAATTCATTCCACTTTTAGTTTTACTTTATAGTGATTTTAAATAATTGTCTTCTCCTCAAAAACTTCTAAAATACTTATCTTTATAAAATGTGAATTTTAGTTACTTTTACTACTTTTTTCCATCAAGACTAATACAATAATTAATCTTATTTCCTCAGTCCCTTAAACAGGTTAAAACACTGTCACTGCTGTAAAATAAAAGAAAAACTATTTCTTAAACAGCATGGAAGTTTACCAGTCCACAACTATGAGCTCGGTCCAATCAGAAAAACATGCCAATAAATTAGAATAATATATAACTTTTTGAAAAAGGGGAACTAAAATATGGATTAATTACAGAAAGAGTGGGATATTTCAAGTTTACGTTTCTGTCAATTGTGATGTTTATGGCTTATAGCTAATGCAAAGAAGTTTCCCTTTACAATTAGAATATTAAATAAGTAAAAAAATATTTTTAGTGTAGAAATGTTATGCCGTGACCATGTTACGGTATAGACAATCATGTGGAAATTTACAGATTTGAGGGTTGTTCAGTAGACAGTCCCTCATACCTTCCACTAGAAGGGCTAGCCATCAAAACACAGCACTAAAGATGCTGGATGTTAACACAGTAGCTACTCTGTTCAAGCATCTTAATGTAAAGTTGAGTGGAAGAAAAAAAGTGTAACATAAAGAAGGTTCACAACCAACAGGAATAAATGCGGTCTTGAAAGGATTGTGATCCAGAGTCAATTTAAGAGTTTGTTCCAGAGCCCATTGTAGAAGTTGTAGACTGTGGCTGGAATGAGTACTTAAGGAGTCGCCCCACTTACGTATTCAGGACATTCTACAATTGTGGTATTTACTTGTGTTAAGTCCCTCCTGAACCAGAGACAACATCAGAAATGCCCTACGTTTGCTAAAGGTGCATAGTGGTCTCAGAGTAAGAGGGAGGAATGGAGAGGCAGAGGACCAAAGTTGCTTGAGTTTCAGTGTGAAGAGCCATATGGTGGCATTCTGCTGGGGTTGGTCTTCTGTAATTTCTCAAGTCCAACCACAGTGCAGATGTCTACCAGGCCATTTTAGAGAACACTGCCAAAAGAACCAATACCTGCTTTTATGAACATGGTATAAGTGTGCTAATACCATGTCCAGCAAATGCACCTGACCAAAACCTAAGAGGACCTATGGATTATTGTCAAGACGAGGATGAGAGACACTGTATCTGACAAGGCAGATTAGCTGAAGGCGGGTATTAAAACAACCTGGGCCTCAGTATCATCTCAGCAGTCCTACAGGCTGACTGGCTCCATGCCAGATGGAACACCTAAGTATTGACTGCATATGTTACAAGGTACATGGATATACCTTTTATTTGACCAATATCCCTGCATATTTATTGGACTTATTTAGAATTCAAAGACAATGAATTTGAATCAGTCATGAGCTAGGTTAATCAATATTAGCTGAAATCAACTCTTTAATTATATCTCATGAATCTATATAACAGAAGTTTAAATGTACTGAGATGCACCTGCAGGAACATGTTTCGCGCTGTCTCACTCATCGTTGAATGTTTTCACAGGAACTCCCAGGTGTCAAATAATAAAACAGAAAGCCTCAAATCACCCACACTCATACAGCTCACCCAAATCCCTCGCCAACACTTCCGGTGAATTTTTATTCTTAAAAAAAATAACAATTCATGTTGCACATACGCACAAATACTAGATAATTCATTAAATCCATTTCCGCAGAGTTTATAACATTCATTTCAAAAATATTTCACTCAGATGGGACTGAGGGATTATTTTTAGCAAGCTCCTGTTTCACAGCTAACTAAATTTGGATCTGGCGCATCACAGTGCAGAGAGAATATATTGAACAAACACCTAAAATAGCTTCAGATCACTGACACTCTGGAAATCCTCTCTGCATTTATAGGAGAGGATAAGGCTTTGCCAGTGGTCATGTAGTTATGTGTAGAGTATTCACCCCATGTCCAATGCCTAGAAACTCTACTCTGAAAAAGTTGCTTTTGTGGGTTTTCTCAGCTCCACACAGGAAACGGGGATCAGACTTGTTCCCAGGCTGAATTCCCCAACAAAGTAAACCAAAAACTGAAACCTCATTCTCATTTCATCATGCTATTCCTTCCTGCTCCCACTGTTTTCCCAACACGAAGTTCATGAAAAGGTTACAGATAACCTTTTTTTGAACCCACTTCTCTTCAACACGAATGTTCCGATGACCTCTTGGAATTTATAGTAACATGCCACATGATACCCTCGGACTGTGCTACATTCAATATCGACAACGAGGATTTATACTATGATATCTTTCACATTTCTTTTGCTCTTCAAGTACTTTCTTCATGTGAATGTGAAAAAGACTCTCTTAATTCCGTTTTAACAAATATTTATCTGAGTTGGGGCCTTAGGTGTACCTCCATGTGAGCGATCACATGTACCAACACCTGTTCTGTTCAAGGTATAAAAAAAACAAAAACTGCAGACAATTTGCACATTCACTGAACCCAAATAAAATCAACTTCTGATGGGGTACACGATGGCCTCTGGTAGTTTGATTCAAATCTCCTCAGGCTTACACAGCTCAAATTATTCATAGGATTATTAATGCACAAACAAACGATCAATACTGTCCAGCCAAGCTGAGTTTTAACGTGCATGGAGCTTGTGGAAATAAACGTGAACAAACCAACTATTGTGTACACTGTTGGCAAAAGCATAACTGCTCATGTAAAGCAGGAACTCAACACGTGCTTGACTAGAAACTTTGCAGATTAAACTTAAACTAGTGAAAATACAAGTTAATGTCAAGAATCCTCTCTGCTGGATAATGTATAACATGAACTTAACAAAGCCGGCTTGACTGTCAAAATTAAAAAAATATATTTCTATGATACCCACATACACCAATCCATGGCACCAATGAGTCTTTTCATGTAAACATCTATGAAAAGTGAATTTTTGTCAAGTACTGCTTAACATGGAGCTTCATTACACATTATTTTATGAAGTAAACACTAACACTATGGTGCTATGCAAGCTGACAATGAAGTACATTGCCATAAGTACTTTTTTTGACAGATTGTTAGAAATAAAGGATGCAACAGGACGATGCTTTGATGAGGATTCTTTACTAACAAGGTGATTCATGTTTAACTTAATGGTAGGACATCTGAAGTAGATTTGGAAAGACCAACTTTTTTCCAGTCTCACTGAGTCACATAAATGTGAAAGACATAAATCTGTGTTACCAGAAAAAAATTCCTCTTTTCTAATTTGTTTCTGGGAAGCAGGATATTTTACTGAAGGTTTGAGAATTTTACCTAAGTCTTAAAATACACAGTTCAACCCCGGTGTGGGAAGTGCACAGTTTACCATAATAGCAAGCAAAATGCTGGAATTAGATTCAGTTTCCATTTCTACAACTGCTCTCGCGCCATAAGTGCAACAATCAAACACAAAATAATTGTCAAGAAATATTTAGATATGTGACACGTTTAAATAAATTGTAATAAATACATTGAATAAAAATGTACCAAGTATCTTTAAAAAAGTGTCAATAATTCATCATTGATAAAAAGCTTAATTCATTGTATTTATTTACCTATTTCATACTGGCAATGTTACGGTCCATCTTGAAATATGTTAAAGCGTCACTATGACCCGAAGGTCTGACTGACTGACATAAAGAATAGTTTATCCCCAGGCAAAATCATCTTGCCCATAACAGTATTCACCCTGCTTACTAATTTTAAAGAGGCACGTCTGTGGTGTAACACAGGACAATAAAATAGTTAAAATAAACTAATCTCTGAAATAATCATATATGATTTTAAGAAACAATTATTGGAAATTGAAATATTATTTTCTCCTGTTATTTAATAAAGTATTTTATAAATTAAGTATTTAATAAATTATCAAACCATCTACATAATTCTAGAAAAAAGTTTTCCAATGTATGTATTTAAAAAAATTATTTAAATCCTAACATATACAAAATGTTTTTCTAAAAGTTTTTAATAATAAGCCAAATTTAGGAATGCTAACTAACAAAATACAATGCCCACTTTGTCTTTTCCTTTGCAACATATTACTGTATACTACACTGGTTGGATAAATTGTGTCTGCAGAAATAGAAATAGGGAATTGAATAAATGTAGCATAAGTTACAATCCAATTATTTACCAATTTGCTGCTATGATGAGCATTTAAAGTGTGACAAACTGCTTCTTCTTCCCTGGGATTTTTCAAAGGTTAGTTCTTGTTTTCAACCACAAAACCAAAATAAAAATTAACTGATTTGATATGCTCACTTGAAAGCTTAGTTAGCATACGTCTTGTACAGAAACAAATTGTTTTGTTATAAAACTCTTATGAAAAATATCAAGTCAAGTCGGAGCTACAGTAATCATTTTCATCATGAAAAGTTGTCATAAATCAAATTCAAGCTAGTGTACTGATATATTTATATATACATATATATATAATATTAGCTTACCTTAAAAGTGTTTAGCTTCTATGGCAGCATGCTAACTCATCAAAGATGTTTACATTTGAACCAGAGTAGAATGCCAAAAACTGCTATTATTTTTGTTTTATTTTAATTTATTTGGTACTTAAAGATGTTTGGGAAACATTCCTGGACTTTACCTTTTACCTAAACTTTGTTTAATGTTTACTGTTTTTTCCCAGACGTTTGTAAGTCAATCAGTTCTCCCCGGAAGTGCATCTTTCTATTTCTCATTATGAAGACGACCCAGCGAGGGTACAGTGTCTGCTTTCTCTGTGAAAATAAATAAAGCATAGAGTTTAATTTTGAAATATATATTTATTTATTTATTTCTAATTTACCAATGTTTGTAAGTGAGATTTAAGGTGGAAGGTTTCTATTTTTACATTTCCTTTAAAAAAAAAAATATTTACATTAAAATGACGTTCTAGGGCACCTCTTTAGCCTGTTTTTTTTTTTTTTTTTACTTTAAAATAACCAAATGTTTTAATATTTGTACTTTTTATAAACTGTTTTGCAGTGCAAATGCAAATATATAAATAACAAATTAGATAAATAAACAGGGAAATTTCAACTTATTAAGAAAAGAAACAAAAAAATGGACCATATGAAAAGGAAGAAATATGAAAAACACCAGAAAGCAAAATAGACCCCCCCCCCCCCCCCCCCCCCCCCCCCCCCCCCGCTTGACAAGAGTCAGTTGAGTTTTTTTGAGGAACCGATCCAGCTATACGAAGAAACTTGTGCCATCAGAAACTGAATTTGAATTGCTCAGACTGAATCTGTATATGTGTAATTTGAAATTAAATGCATTGCTTTGAAAATGAATTTCACCAAACTGAAACTGAATTTACTGGTTTGAAACTGAATTATTTTGCTTTGAAAATGTATGTTATTGTAATAAAAATTCTGTTTGACAACTTTCACTTTTGTGTATGAAATTCAATTTCAGTTCCAAAATTTAGTTTTCTGCGTCACACATCCGGGTCCTTGAGAATAGCTACATATTAATCAAACACAGATTTACGTTTTAGACTTTCTTTATGGCATTTTGAGCTGGAGTAGAGCAGCATCCATGAGCTTGGCGGATGTCAGTCACCAAGTTAAATGACTATCTGTAAGAAGCGTCATGTACAATATGCCATGCCACTGGTGCTACGTCGGTCTGCGTTTCCCTAGCCTTTACCTCAGCGTAACGTCTGTTGCCTAGCAACTGTGTTGGCGTGAAGCGCAGAGCTGTTAGCCGAACAAATGGAGCCTGAAGGTTAATACCGCAGTCTCCACTGTAAATTACTGCATGTTTTTATTTACTCCTTTTACATATTACTGATGGTTTATAATTCTATTTTGTTTAAAACGTTCTTGTTTTATGATCTTGTTCATTATTCAGCTATTTAAAATGTTCAAAATAATGTTTGTGTTCACAGATATAAAACTTTGTAACACTTTATCATAAATTGATAAATAACATTTGTTTAATTTATTTTGAAAGCGTTTATTTTTAGAACAACTTAAATACTAACATATTAACTTTAGGAACAAAGTTTAAATCAGTTTATTTGTACAGCTTAATAATAACATTAATAATAATAAATCAACCAAACATTAACATTAAACATCATCTGACTGAATTATATCTGTGTTTTAACTTCCACCCATTGGGGAAACCCAATGGGAGTTTGAAAACATTGTGCTGGCAGTCAGCTGTTTTATCAAGGTTTAGCGGACAGCTGGCGAGACGAGCCGGCTGCTAGGTCAGAAAATCTCTGCAATTAAGCGATATCTTGATGAACCGATCAGATATTTCAGGTTTACATAACTACATTCTTGTTTACAAACATTGTAAAAGTTTATTTTGTTTCACAGAAGCTTTTTTCTCTCCTCCGGCCTTTGCTACTTCCGTTTGAACAGTTTATTTCGACCAGCAATGAATCATGGGATAGGGTGGGCCATGAAGGATACACGGACCCCTCCTTCAAATCCGGGGAAAAGAAGAACGCATTGGTCTGCCGCATTTGGACGAACCTTCGAAGTTGGATAGCCTTCGTTGCTTCACCATAATTGTCCTACAAATGCGACATTCAAAGGATGCAGCGCCTGAATTTGGACACAGTAATAGAGAATGACATCCATGAATCGGTGACATTGTGTTTGATTAATCTGTGGCTTCAAGGATCTGGATGCGTGACACAAAAAACTGAATTTTGGAACTGAAATCGAATTATGGAACTGAAAATGAAAGTAATCATGCTGAATTTTCACTACAAACCAAAGCAATTCTCAAAGCAATCAAATTCAGTTTCAAACTATTAAATTCAGTTTCAGTTTAGTGAAATTCACTTTCAAACCAATGTGTTTACCATGCAATGGACTGGGGACCTGTCCAGGGTGTACCCCGCCTCCCGTCCATAGACTGCTGGAGATAGACACCAGCTTCCCCGCGACCCACTATAGAAGAGGTGGTACCGAACATGATTGACTGACTGCATTTAATTTCAAACTACACAAACACAGATTCAGTCTGAGCAATTCAAATTCTGTTTCTGATGGCACAAGTATTTTTGCATATCTAGAAGCCTCTTGGGATGTGTCATGAAGTGGGGTTTATGTGTTTTTGTCTGTCTGTCATGAGGAGAGCCACTGATGAGCAGTGAGTGGCTTAATGCCACACATCTTGGAGCAATCCAGACTGAGGTGCTTATAAGGAGCTGCAGGACATGCATTCATCGCCTGATGATCCCATGAGTGGTAACCTCAAGCCTCCGGCCATCTTTGTTTCAGAAGATTTAAGAAACCTGTCTAGTGACCTGTTAAGCTCTGTTCAGCCTGTCTAAAGGTTATCTCTGCTGCAACCTTCAGGTCCTGTAAGCTGTCTACATTCTGGAATCCATCTCCATCCCTTGAAGACCATAACCCACCAGACAAACCAAGCCCTGGCAGTTCACTCTGCAATTCTCACCAGTGCCAGACGCCCTGCTTGCTCCCCACGAACTCCCTTTCTCAGACAAGTTATGCCCGCCAGCCCGCTCGCTCTCGAACGATGCCCACGGACTTGCCGACTTGGACTCCCGGTGCAAACCTTCCCGGAATAAGCCCCCGCATCGATGACCGTTCCCTACCTGGCTTCCTCTCTGACCAGCACCAGTTCCAGGTTCCAGCCCCAACCATTATCAGTTTCTGACTCGCCGCAGTGTATTAAATAAACAAGTTACAAACTACTCTGGTTTTCTGATCGTGGTTCTGCATGTGGGTCAAAAAGTTACCTCCCAATATGTCAGGATGATGAAGGTTTTGAGGGGAATGTTCCTGTGGGTGGAGACCCTGGGGCACACCCAGAGCTTGCTGAATAGAATAGACAGTGCTATGAAAAGCATTTGTTCTCTTACAGATTTTTTTGTCACACTTAAATGTTTTAGATCATCAAATCACAGTATCAGACAAGGACAACCTGACTGGATGCCAATTGAAGAGCAGGTTATCAAATCCACCCTGGCCCTATGTGAAGAAGTAATTGGCTCCTAAATCTAATGACTGCTTGTGCCAACCATGGAGGCAACAACTGTTGTCAAGCATTTTAATAATTTAGAGTAAGTCTTTTTAATTGCTGTGGAAAACGTTTGGCCACGCTTTAAGTTGTTTAGGTTCTGACGCATTAAAGCAGCCACAGACCATCACACCGCCATCACCATGAATTACTTATTAGTTTTGAACAAGATATAATTGGATGCACACCTTCACTTTCATCCTGTCAATCCACCAAATATTTTTCCAAACATCTTACCAGTTATCAATATTGATAATGTGAAACTGTTCTGTGTCCTTTTTGGTGTGCTGTGATTTTTGCCTTGGATCTGTTCCCTGGATGCCTTTTTCCACAGTCTCTTCATATTGTGGAATGAAACCTAACCCTAAATAATGTAAGTCAGATCTGGAGTGTATTAGGTAATGAAATAACATTCTAAATCAACCACTCCAGGTAACATTTTCCACTGTTCTATGGTTTATTGTCTTTCACTGGGTTGCAAAGCCTTAGAAATGTCAGTCACCCTTTCCTTTAGATATCAATGACTATTTTTTATTAGTCATGAACATTCCTTAACTTACTCGTAGCTGAAAACATTGGTAAGGGCTACAAAATTATCTGCTTGAGTTATATGTAGTCCAAACATTGTTAGAAACGAATGAAATGTCAGTAATTTTATCGTCACAAAAATAAAAAAACAGATGTAAAGAAACCATTGCCTGCAGAAAGGAAAAACAAAAAAACAATAATCTCGGTTCAAAAGCTACCTAAATTGAATGCAATAAACACCCTGTGGGTTACCTGCCTGTTGCTGTTAATTATTAAATAGAATTAGTAAATTCCTGCAGAAGAAAATCTGTCCTGCAGCCATATTTCAGCTGCTAATTTTGCTGTTTCATACATCTCATACGTCCGCTCTCACTGACTCTCACAATAAATATTGAAAGCCTTCCTGACAAGTAATTTCCTCTGGCAAATCACAATATTTTGACACCCCACCCAAAAAGGTTACATAATAAGGACGTTTTTCCTTGCTTACGTGTTTGGATTTTAGAAATCCCAGGCTAACACCAGGTTGGCTTTATGTGCAATCTGATCCATGTGTTCCAGCCCTTTTTTTTCTGGCTTCTTAGAAGGACTTTATATTGTAGGAACAGTATGGCCAAAATTCTGGTGGTTTTGAAACTATGACTTTTTACTTTTGCTGTAACAGTAAGGAGCCCATGTCTATTTGTAGGTATTGACGAACTTTGAAAGGGACAGTATGACGTTTTTGTCCAGGTCACCACAGCCTATGGCTGTTTAAGACTCAAAAAAAAGTTGTCAGTTGCACCCCAAATGAGTTTTCTGTTGTTTGTTGTCCAGTTCATCTGGACTGGTATCTTCCTGTATCTTCCACTGTGTGAGCACTGGAAGAAAATATGTCTGCACACTGTAGTTGGCTTATGATACTCAAGTTATGATTCTTAGAATCTGAACCACATTTGATAATCTCCAGAAAGGTGTTCATTGTGGGTGCAAATTGTTATTAGAGGGGATGGGGGGTATGAAAGGGGGCTAACCCAAGTCAGCATTTGTGCAAAAACTGCCACTGGATTAATAGTGTTAGAAAAAAAGTTAAACATAACAGCCAATCAAACTTAAACTTTTTTTTGTGCAGGTGTGACTACCTCCAAAAGTACAGAAAAGATGTTAACAGGTCTTATAATATTACCCAAATCTGGCAGCTGTCAAATTCAATTCAGTTTTATTTATATAGCACCAATTCACAACACATGTCATCTCAAGGCACTTCACAAAGGGTTTGAAATGGTGTGGGATTGTTGGGGAGGTTAGAATGAACTACTGAGTGTTAGAGTTTGGCCATTTTAGAATAGGCAATATGTAGGGGTACTAAGTAAAAATAATGTACAGATAAAGTTTGTCCATCTAAAGCCCACTGGTGGCCATTGTTGTTAAAAACCACAAGGACTGGGGGTACCTCTGTCAGACTGATTTTAACCATTGGAAAAGAAAAGGGGTCACAGGTAGCAGAAATTGAGGATGGGTTTGCACCTCAACCATAACTGAGCCAGTTTAGGCTAAACTTGACTCCCCCTTTCTCCATCCAACAGGAAGGGAGGAAGGCAGAGCTAAAAATAATTGGAGATTGTCATTTTCTGTTGCATTGTGTGAAAGGTTTAAAATAGGCTAAGTCAATTCAATCGCATCATACAGATTTCAAGTCAGGTACATGCATTCCAATTAATCCCAACTATCAAACAATGCAGTCAGATTCAGTTATTTATTCAAATTGGATTTTTCAGTCTAATGAAACTCAGCAGATTGCATCAAGTCAGTGACTTGTAGTAGTCACTCCTCCTGGATGAGCATGTAGCTGCCATCTCTTTAGGGATTTGTTTGACCCACATGCAAACTCACTCAGGAGACCAGTAAAGGTTCAACGGTTTATTTACAGTCAATGTTTCAAGTCACACCAGAAAACCGGTAGGAAATGCTCAGGGAGGTACTTCAGACTTCTCGGGTTCTCTAAAGAGAGAAGCTCTGGTTAGTTCTGGCCACAGAGGAATAAATCCACAAAGTCCAAAAGAGTTTTACTTACTTGGGTCACAGGTAATAAACACCGGGAGGTTCTTTACCATTGGGCTTGGGAGTCAGGTAATCTAGAAGGGCAGTCCAATAAGAGCAGTCCAGAACAGAACAGAGCCCACACAGAGGAAGGAGTTTGGGAGATTTAGGATCCAAACCACAGTCTAGTGGTGATAATCCAAAGTTCACAAACTCTAGAGAGAGATACTGGAAGTCCAGGTAAAGAGGACCTCACAGGTACTAGCAAGAATCAGACAAAAACAAAGGAGGTTAGCTCAGGATCAGGTCAAACTGGCAAAGTTACACTGGCTTGATGATTACCACATGGGCAAAAACATTCAGGCAACAAAGGACTGGTGGCAGGCTCCTAAATACTCCTCCCAGGTACACACAATCAGCCAAAGATCAGGAACACCTGTAGTAGAGTCAGCAGTGGCTCCAGGAGGACCTCTGGTGGACAAGCACAGCATGACACTCCCAATTCCCAACAGTAGCGACAGTGGACAGTCACTGGAGTTGACTTTGCAGCAATCCCTCATACCGAGCATGCATACAGCAACATTGGAGAGGAAAAACTCCCTTTTAACAGGAAGAAACCTCCAGCAGAACCAGGCTCAGTGTGAGAGCCATCTGCCATGACCGACTGGGGGTCGTGGCAGAAACAGAAAAAGAACACAGAAGCACTGATCCAGGAGTCCTTTCTATTGGAAAGAAAAGTAAATGTTAATGGATATAGCTCCTTTAGTGGTTACATCTAGGAAGAAAAAACAGATAAACTCTGAGCCAGTATGAGTATGAGAGAGAACATATACAGTTAGTCACAGTAAAAGCTCAGTAAGTAGCTATGTCCAGGAGAAAAATAGGGTTAAACACTGAAAGACAGGGCCAAGTGTATAATCGGTAGAAGGTGAGCATTAAGTTGTTGGCAGCAGAAGCTAATAATGCAAAGTTGGAGAGTAGAATGAGAATGTAGCAGAGAGAGTGAAAGTGGTCATTATGTCCTCCAGCAGTCTAAGCATATAGCAGCATAACTACAGAGCTAGCTCAGGATAACCTAAGCCACTCTTAACTATAAGCTTTATCAAAAAGGAAAGTTTTAAGCCTAGCCTTAAAAGTAGACAGGGTGTCTGCCTCACGGACCAAAACTGGGAGCTGGTTCCACAGAAGAGGAGGTTGATAACTAAAGGATCTGCCTCCCATTCTACTTCTATAGACTCTAGGAACCACCAGTAAACCTGCAGTCTGAGAACAAAGTGCCCTGTTAGGATCATATGGAACAATCAGATCTCTGATGTATGATGGAGCTAGATCATTAAGGGCTATATATGTGAGGAGGATAATTTTAAATTCTATTCTGGATTTAACAGGGAGCCAATGAATGGAAGCTAAAACAGGAGAAACATGTTCTCTCTTTTTAATTGTCATCAAAACTCTTGCTGCAGCATTTTGAATCAGCTGAAGGCTTTTACCTGCATTTTGTGGACATCCTGATAGTAAGGAATTACAATAGTCCAGCCTTGAAGTAACAAATGCATGGACTAGTTTTTCAGCGTCACTCCTGGACAGGATATTTCTAATTTTTTATGTTCCGGAGGTGAAAGAAGGAAATCCTAGAAACCTGTTTAATATGGGATTTAAATTACATGTCCTGGTCAAAAATAATACCAAGGTTATTTACTTTATTACCGGAGGTCAATTTAATGCCTTCCAGGTTAAGTGATTGACTAAGCAGTTTCTGTTTCAAAGACTCCGGTCCAAACACGACAGATTCTGTCTTGTCTGAATTTAGAAGCAAAAAATTTAAAGTCATCCAAGTTTTTATGTCTTCAAGACATGCTTGTAGTCTATCTAACTGGTTGGGCTCATCAGGATTCATGGATAAGTAAAGTTGAGTATCATCAGCGTAACAATGACAATTTATCCTATGCTGCCTAATAATTTTACCTATTGAAAGCACACATATAGTGAAGAGAATTGGCATATTCCAGCCTGTCTAAGAGAATATTATGGTCGACTGTATCAAATGCAGCACTGAGATCTAACAGGACAAGAACAGACACAAGTCCATTATCTGAGGCTAGGAGAATATCATTAGTGACTTTCAGCAGAGCTGTTTCAGTGCTATGATGAGCTCTGAAACCTGAATGAAACTCTTCAAACAGGTCATTGCTGTGTAAATGCTCACACATTTGATTAGCAACAATTTTCTCAAAAAGTTTAGATAAGAACAGAAGATTGGATATAGGTCTGTAATTTATTAAATCATCTTGATCAAGCAAAGGTTTAAATCAAGGTTTAATTACAGCTAACTTAAACTTACTAAGGATAGCTTAATCATATCTAAAATGGGGTTGGTAATCAGAGGGAACACTTCCTTAAATAATTTGGTTGGGATTGGGTCTAACATACAAGTTGAAGGTTTAGATGAAGCTAATATTTTTGATAACTCAGGAAGCTCCACAGGATCAAAACAGTCCAAACACAAATCAGGTTCTACAGTTACTTCCAATGTTGTCTCGCTTGCTGAGGATGAAGTAATTATCTTCGGGAGTATGTCAATGATTTTATTTTTAATAGAATCAATTTTATTTAAAAAGAATCCCATAAACTCATGACTGCTAAGAGCTATGGGAATGGATGACTCAACAGAGCTATGACTCTGTGTAAGTTTAGTAACAGTACTAATGAGAAACCTGGGATTATTCTTGTTCTCTTCTGTTAATGATGAGAAATAAGCTGTTCTAACTTGGCGAAGTGTCTTTTTATACAACAGTAGGTTATTTTTCCAGATTAAGTAGGAATCCTCTAGGTGTGTAGAGCGCCATGTTCTGTCCAATTTTCTAACATTGTGCTTTCAATGCACATTAAGCATTTTTAATGATAAATGCAAATTGTTTGGCCTTAATCAACATTTTCTGTCCTAAGTTGTGAGCACGTGCTTACAAAAATGCATGTTGTTCCTTGTCGGTCTATCTTTACCAGTACGTACAGGTCCTTCTCAAAATATTAGCATATTGTGATAAAGTTCATTATTTTCCATAATGTCATGATGAAAATTTAACATTCATATATTTTAGATTCATTGCACACTAACTGAAATATTTCAGGTCTTTTATTGTCTTAATACGGATGATTGTGGCATACAGCTCATGAAAACCCAAAATTCCTATCTCACAGAATTAGCATATTTCATCCGACCAATAAAAGAAAAGTGTTTTTAATACAAAAAACGTCAACCTTCAAATAATCATGTACAGTTATGCACTCAATACTTGGTCGGGAATCCTTTTGCAGAAATGACTGCTTCAATGCGGCGTGGCATGGAGGCAATCAGCCTGTGGCACTGCTGAGGTCTTATGGAGGCCCAGGATGCTTCGATAGCGGCTTTTAGCTCATCCAGAGTGTTGGGTCTTGAGTCTCTCAACGTTCTCTTCACAATATCCCACATATTCTCTATGGGTTTCAGGTCAGGAGAGTTGGCAGGCCAATTGAGCACAGTGATACCATGGTCAGTAAACCATTTACCAGTGGTTTTGGCACTGTGAGCAGGTGCCAGGTCGTGCTGAAAAATGAAATCTTCATCTCCATAAAGCTTTTCAGCAGATGGAAGCATGAAGTGCTCCAAAATCTCCTGATAGCTAGCTGCATTGACCCTGCCCTTGATAAAACACAGTGGACCAACACCAGCAGCTGACACGGCACCCCAGACCATCACTGACTGTAGGTACTTGACACTGGACTTCTGGCATTTTGGCATTTCCTCCTCCCCAGTCTTCCTCCAGACTCTGGCACCTTGATTTCCGAATGACATGCAGAATTTGCTTTCATCCGAAAAAAGTACTTTGGACCACTGAGCAACAGTCCAGTGCTGCTCCTCTGTAGCCCAGGTCAGGCGCTTCTGCCGCTGTTTCTGGTTCAAAAGTGGCTTGACCTGGGGAATGCGGCACCTGTAGCCCATTTCCTGCACACGCCTGTGCACGGTGGCTCTGGATGTTTCTACTCCAGACTCAGTCCACTGCTTCCGCAGGTCCCCCAAGGTCTGGAATCGGCCCTTCTCCACAATCTTCCTCAGGGTCCGGTCACCTCTTCTCGTTGTGCAGCATTTTCTGCCACACTTTTTCCTTCCCACAGACTTCCCACTGAGGTGCCTTGATACAGCACTCTGGGAACAGCCTATTCGTTCAGAAATGTCTTTCTGTGTCTTACCCTCTTGATTGAGGGTGTCAATAGTGGCCTTCTGGACAGCAGTCAGGTCGGTAGTCTTACCCATGATTGGGGTTTTGAGTGATGAACCAGGCTGGGAGTTTTAAAGGCCTCAGGAATCTTTTGCAGGTGTTTAGAGTTAACTCGTTGATTCAGATGATTAGGTTCATAGCTCGTTTAGAGACCCTTTTAATGATATGCTAATTTTGTGAGATAGGAATTTTGGGTTTTCATGAGCTGTATGCCAAAATCATCCGTATTAAGACAATAAAAGACCTGAAATATTTCAGTTAGTGTGCAATGAATCTAAAACATATGAATGTTAAATTTTCATCATGACATTATGGAAAATAATGAACTTTATCACAATATGCTAATATTTTGAGAAGGACCTGTACTGTTTGAGACATTGCCAGCATGCAACTGTTTTGATGTTATCCCACAGAGAAATACTGAGAATGTTTCTTGGTACTCAAGGCACAGTTGCTGTGGCAACTCAGTCAACAGTATATTTATTCATGTCTGTGATACAATGTGAGAGGAAAAACCCTGTCTGTTTTTCTGCTACTGTCATCCTCACTCTGCACATGTACACATTTTTACAGACTTGCGTACACATTTAATCGACAGATGTAGTGGGAACATTGCCTATTAAAGGGGGCCAAATTATCCCAATAATAACAGCTCTTTACTCTTACACAAGTAGGGTGGATTTGGATGAAAATAAATTAATATCTTGACAATATTCTAATGTAATCATTACATTTTGCTATGAATCAGAAAAAGGTGGACCCAAGATTCAGCCAGACACAGTACTGAAAGTTTAAAAGGTTTATTCAGCCACAGGAAAACGTCACACAGGTAACACTCCTCACAGCTTCCAGGAATCACTGCTTTTGTCTTGAGTGGAACTTGAAACCCAGAGGGGAAACCTCAGTGGGCGGCAGGCGGTGATCTCCACCGCACAGGTAAGAAGTGACTCCAAGCTGAATAATCCAAGGGCTAGGCTGGCTCAATAATCCAAGGACAGAAACAGGGTCAACAATTGGAACAAGAGGTGTCAGGCAAGGGGCAGGCAGAGGCATAAACCAGATGCAGGAAACAAGGTCGACAACCAAAATCCAAATAGTCTGACAGGGAGCAGGCAGAGGCATAAATCCAAAAGGCAAGGCAAGGTCAAAAACAATGATCAGACAGGAAGGAACGCTGGATATCTACTCACACGAATGGCTTTCAATAATCTGGCATGGTCTGCTTGTCAGAGTCAGTATATATCAGGGAAGACACAGGTGCTTGGCATTCCACAGATTGCACTACACTGCAGCAGCCACCAGGTGCATCTAATCTGCTGATTGCAGCCAGGGAGACAGGGTAGAGCAGACGTGCCAGAATCATAACACATTTAGCTTGGTAAAATCTCATTTTTAAGATTTTTCTGCCTCTGACTAACATCAAGATCAAAGTGAATGCCTTTATCAGGTGTATTTTGTTTTTGAATATGTAGATTTAGTTCTCAGCTAAGCAATATAGCTATACAATTAGTGAGATTGTGTTTATGTGGTCAAACATGTGCATAGTACTTTAGTGAGATTGTGTTTATGTGGTCAAACGTGCATAGTACTTTATGCACCATTAGGTAACTGGATAAAATACTGCAACAAAATTATCTTGGATATTTCACTATGCTATAGCCTTTATCCTATATTTCCTGCTCAATTTTTCCTCTACAGCTTGTTGTGTTTAATGCATACTGTTATTGTTAGTGTAAAATTCCAAACTGAATGTCTGACCTTTACCAAACTTCTTTTTTTCCCCACTAGGAGGCAGTGGAATCAGGTTTTGCCATGTCATATTCTTCTTTTTATAAGATTTGTTGTTATTTGGTAAAGTTTACAGGCCTATTAACTAGCTTTTGATTTAGAAAGTATTACATAGAAATAAATAAAGAATCAGAAACAATTTAAGAATTTAACTTTATATATATATTTCGTAACAACATTTTTATAACAGAGACAGGGTACACCGTGGTCAGGGACCTACTCTAATCCAGGACATACGGTCATTCACAACCTCTATGTTCAGGGTAAGCTACAAAAGCTCACTGCTAAACAAGTTGACTGCCAACAGAGTAGTTGCTATGTCTAAGCATTATAATGGAAAGTTGAGTGGAAGGAGAAAGTACATAGGACCTTTTACTTGTCCTATGTAATTGAAATTTGAATTCTGAAGCAGATTTGTGGGTTTTTACTGTCTGTAAGCCATAGTCATTAAAATTAATTAAATAAATACCTCAAATGAACCATTTTAACCCGATTTAACCAGTGATGACATGTTTAGCCGCATGCTGTCATTCAACCCTGGCTGTCTAGGTGGTGTCCAGAAAATGATGTGGGCTACATTCATAATTGGTTAACATTTTGGGGAAAACCTGGTCTGATCTGGAGAGACGGCATCCAACCCACTTTGGATGAAGCTGCTCTTCTTTCTAGGAATCTGGCCGAATTTATTAGTTCTCCAAAACTCTGACAACCCAGGGTTCAGACCAGGAAGCAGGCTCGTAGTTTAATACTCCTCTCTGCAGCTTCTGTACTGCTACCCACCCATTACCCTATTAAGACAGTGTCTCGCTCACAGCCAAAACTGAATAGATTAAAAAATAATCTAAAAGGAGGAAATCAGGAAAATCTCATAAAAAATAAACACAACTCAGACCGAAAAGAAAAACAATTAAATGTGGCCTACTGAACATACGATCTCTCTCTTAAAAGACATTGCTAGTTAGTGATCTGATTTCTGACAATCAGATTGATTTATTTTGCCTCACAGAGACCTGGCTGCAGCAAGAGGATTATGTAACTATAAATGAGTCAACTCCTACTAATTATTTAAATTTTCACATTCCTCAAAATACTGGGCGAGGAGGAGGAATAGCAACCATCTTTCAGTCCGATTTATTGACTAGTCCCAGACCAATCAATAGCTACAACTCTTTTGAATATTTAATCCTTAGTTTTCCTCATCCAAATTGCAAAGCACTAAAACCACTTCTGTTTGTTTTGTACCGTCCACCAGGCCCTTACTGTCAATTTTTAGATCAGTTTTCAGACCTTTTATCTGATTTAGTGTTAAATACTGATAAGGTTATTATAGTGGGGGATTTTAACATTCATGTTGACACTGAAAGTGATAGCCTAAATATAGCGTTTAATGCTATCTTAGACTCAATTGGCTTTGCTCAAAACATTAACAAACCTACCCACCTTTGTCTTCATTCTCTGGACCTTGTGCTGACATATGGCATTGACTGTAAAGACATAACAATATTTTCTCATAACCCTGTCCTGTCTGACAATTTCTTAATAACCTTTGAGTTTAATTTAACCGAGTACTCCACACCTGAAAGATAATTTCATTATAGTAGATCATTATCAGACAATGCTGTAACAACCTTTAAAGAATCTGTTCCACTTTTAATCTCCTCATTATCACTGAAAGGCACAGTGGAGGGCAATAATTCTGTTTCTGCCCCTTCACAAATTGATTCTTTTGTTCATAGTGTTTCTTCATCATTGCGTGATGCATTAGACAATGCAGCCCCCTTGAAAAAGAAGGTAATCATTCATAGGAGGCAGGCTCCTTGGTTTAATTTAGATCTACGTACTTTAAAGCACAATGTTAGAAAATTGGAGAGAAAATGGCATTCTACACACCTAGAGGATTCCTACTTAATCTGGAAAAATAGCCCACTGTTGTATAAAAAGACACTTCATCAAGCTAGAACAGCTTATTTCTCATCATTAATAGAAGAGAACAAGAATAATCCTAGGTTTCTCATTAGTACAGTTGCTAAACTTACACAGAGTCATACATCTGTTGAGCCATCCATTGCCTTAGCTCTTAGCAGTCATGACTTTATGGGATTCTTCTTAAATAAAATTGATTCTATTGAAAATAAAATCTTTGACATACTCCCGAAGATGATTACTTCATTCTCAGCAAGTGAGACAACATTGGAAATAACTGTAGAACCTGATCTGTGTTTGGACTGTTTTGATCCTGTGAAGCTTCCTGAGTTATCAGAAATATTAGCTTCATCTAAACCTTCAACTTGTATGTTAGACCCAATCTCAACCAAATTATTTAAAGAAGTGTTCCCTCTGATTACCAGCCCCATTTTAGATATGATTAATCTATCCTTAGTAAGTTTAAGTTAGCTGTAATTAAACCTTGATTTAAACCTTTGCTTGATCAAGATGATTTAATAAATTACAGACCTATATCCAATCTTCCATTCTTATGTAAAATTCTTGAGAAAATAGTTGCTAATCAAATGTCTGAGCATTTACACAGCAATGACCTGTTTGAAGAGTTTCAGTCAGGCTTCAGAGCTCATCATAACACTGAAACAGCTCTGCTGAAAGTCACCAATGATATTCTTATGGCCTCAGATAATGGACTTGTGTCTGTACTTGTCCTCTTAGATCTCAGTGCTGCATTTGATACAGTCGACCATAACATTCTCTTAAAAAGGCTGGAATATGCTGTAGGGATCAGGGGAACAGTGCTAGGCTGGTTTAAATCTTATCTGTCTGACAGATTCCAGTTTGTTCATGTAAATGATAAATCATCTTTAAACTCCAGGGTTAATTGTGGAGTACCACAGGGTTCAGTACTTGGGCTAATTCTCTTTACTATATATAAGCTTCCAGTAGGTCAAATTATCAGGCAGCATAGGATATATTTTCACTGTTACGCTGATGATACTCAGCTTTACTTATCCATACATTCTGATGAACCCAACCAGTTAGATAGACAACAAACATGTCTTGAAGATATAAAAACTTGGATGACTTTAAATTCTTTGCTTCTAAATTCAGACAAGACAGAAGTTGTCGTCTTTGGACCGGAGTCTTTAAAAAAGAAACTGCTTAGCCAATCACTTAACCTGGATGGCATTAGATTGACCTCCGGTAAAGTAAAAACCTTGGTGTTATGTTTGACCAGGACATGTCATTTAAATCCCATATTAAACAGGTTTCTAGGATTTCTTCTTTCATCTCCGGAACATTGCCAAAATTAGAAATATCCTATTCAGGAGTGACGCTGAAAAACTAGTCCATGCATTTTGTTACTTCAAGGCTGGACTATTGTAATTCTTTACTATCAGGATGTCCACAAAATGCAGTTAAAAGCCTTCAGCTGATTCAAAATGCTGCAGAAAGAGTTCTGATGAAAATTAAAAAGAGAGAAAATGTTTCTCCTATTTTAGCTTTCCTTCACTGGCTCCCTGTTAAATCCAGAATAGAATTTTAAATTCTTTTCCTCACATATAAAGCCCTTAATGATCTAGCTCCATCATACATCAGAGATCTGATTGT
The DNA here is from genome assembly GCF_021462225.1 of Girardinichthys multiradiatus. NCBI lineage: Eukaryota > Metazoa > Chordata > Actinopteri > Cyprinodontiformes > Goodeidae > Girardinichthys > Girardinichthys multiradiatus. The sequence goes on from NC_061802.1 coordinate 9,601,534, forward strand.
TCCATATGTTCCTAACAGGGCACTTCGTTCTCAGACTGCAGGTTTACTGGTGGTTCCTAGAGTCTCTAGAAGTAGAATGGGAGGCAGATCCTTTAGTTATCAACCTCCTCTTCTGTGGAACCAGCTCCCAGTTTAGGTCCGTGAGGCAGACACCTTGTCTACTTTTAAGGCTAGGCTTAAAACATTCCTTTTTGATAAAGCTTATATTTAGAGTGGCTTAGGTTATCAAGGAGGGAGCCTTCCTCCCTTCCTGTTGGTTGGAGTAAGGGGGGGTCTGGTTTAGCCTAAACCAGCTCAGTTATGGTTGAGGTGCAAACACACCCTCCATTTCTGCTACCTGTATGACCCCTTCTCTTTTCCAATAGTTATAATCAGTCTGAGAGAGGTATCTTGTGGTTTCCTTGTGGTTTTTAGTATAACAATGACCATCAGTGGGACCCTTTGTGGGGTGCCTTGTGATGACATTGTTGTAAATAAGCGCCGTTTAACTAAATAATCTGAACTTAAACTATCTGTGTAGTTATGCTGCTATAGGCTTAGGCTGCTAGAGGACATAATGACCACTTTCACCCTCTTCGCTACATTCTGGCTCTGTGTCTACCTGTGACACCTTCCTGGAGAGGGGCATCGTCCGAGCATCTGCTGGCAACAACTTAATGCTCACCCTCTACCGATGATCTGCATGGCCCTGTCTTTTAGTGTTTAACCCTTTCTTACTCCTAGACATGGCAATTGACTGAGCTTTACTGTAACTAATTATATGTGCTCTTTTTCATCCTCCAACCTTGAAAACTGGCTCAGAGTTTATCTGTTCTTTCTTTCTAGGTGAAACCACTAAAGGAGCTACATCCTTTAACATTTACTTTTCCTTCCCATAGAAAGGACTTCTGGATCAGTGCTTCTTTGTTCTCTTTGTGTCTCTTCTCTGTTCTCTCAAACCCCCAGTCGGTCGTGGCAGATGGTCGCTCACACTGAGCCTGGTTCTGCTGGAGGTTTCTTCCTGTTAAAAGGGAGTTTTTCCTCTCCATTGTCGCTACATGCATGCTCAGTATGAGGGATTGCTGCAAAGTCAATGCCAGTGACTGTCCACTGTCTCTACATGCTCATCCGGGAGGAGGGAATGCTGCAAGTCACTGACTGGATGCAATCTGCTGGGTTTCCTTAGACAGAAAAACTTTTGATCCAATTTGAATAAAAAACTAACTCTGACTGCATTGTTCAATGGTTAGGACTAATTGGAATGTATGTACCTGATTGTTGTGAAGTGCCCTGAGACAACATGTGTTGTGAATTGGCGCTATATAAATAAACTGAATTGAATTGAATTGAATTTTGTGTAATGAATCTATATGGGAGATGAGATGTTACTTTTTTAATTAGACTGCCAAAATAAATTCCCTAAACAAATTCCCATAAATTCCTATTTTAATTGACTGAAATGGTCCCTAAAATGTTGCTTTGTCACAATTTTGCTTAATGTTTTAGTCTGAATACAAGATAAACATAAAGAGCTCTCCATAAGCACTCTATGTTTTTAAATTGCTTTGAAATTAAAGTGCACTAATTAACAGAATCAATCTGTGTTAAATTTAGAGATGTTAGAGTGTAGCTAGGTGCAGTTTGTTCACGAGAAAAAGCTTTTACAAGTCAAGAATTAGTATAAAATCGGTCCTAACAATTAATTTTAATGATTGTAATTTTATCAAATGATTGGGGACTACAGACTATAAAACTATTTTCTATTTTAGGAGCATTGCCCTCCCAGTCTGACAACACCCTCCACGAACATTTGCAAAAAGCTTCCTTTTTCCAAAACATTTATTTATTCACCCATTTTGTGATATGACATCCTTCATTTAGAGCCTGTATTTGCCACGCTGATATATTTGAGCGGTGCCGCTTTACCTCTGCAGCCTCCTGGCAAATGCATGCCTGTTGCAAGTCTAAATGGGATATATTTTAAGATATAACTTGTCAAGATGTGTCAAATGGAGGCAGGAGGCAATGCCCATATAAAAAAAGGATCAGTGCCATATTTATGTATAATGAGGAGAAGTGTTCTCTGACTGCTTTGCTTTAATAACACACAGTCTGGGTGTGCTATTATTGTAAGCTGTCTAAAAACTTTCCCTTCTTGTGTATCACCTTATATCAAAATATTCTACCATGCAGGAGAAACAGTAATGAGTGTGAATGCCTATTTCTCGTGCCACTGTTCATATTTCTTCACTATGTTTATGTTGAAAGCTGGCTTTGCAACATGGTGGACCAGATAATCAAGGCAGGTAATAAGAAAGACAGTTTTGCTATTTTCACATGACTTTTAATAAATGAAAACCTTCACTCACCGGCCACTTTATTAGGTGCACCTTCATGGGCCTCCTTATGTGCATGATGACATTACGTAGTTGCTGCAGAACTGTTAGCTGGACCAAGAAAATATCCCCATTATCATTACACAACCCCCATTAGCCTAAACCAGGGATGTCAAACTCCAGTCCTCAAGGGCCGGTGTCCTCAAACATTTAGATGTGTCCCTGGTCCAACACACCTGAATCTATGGCCGAATTACCTCCTCAGTATGCAGTCAAGTTCTCCAGAATCCTGCTAATGACCTAATTTTTAGATTCAGGTGTGTTGAAGCAGAGGCACATCTAAAGGTTTCAGGACACTGGCCCTTGAGGACTGAAGTTTGACACCTGTGGCCTGAACTGTTTATATGAGGCAGGATGGACCTGTGTTTTCATGTTCTTTACATCAGACTCCAACCCTAGCATCTAAATGTTACAGCTCAAATTGAGAAACATTTCCAATCTCTTTTGTCCAGTTTTGGTGGGTATGTGTGAACTGTAGCCTCGGTTTCCTGTTCTTAAGGAAGAGTGGCACTTTTGCTCAGTATGGTATACTGCTGCTGTACCCCATGTGCTTCAAAGTTTGATAAATGGTGCATTCAAAGATGTTGTTCCATTTACCTGTTTTCTAATAAGTGCTACAAAGCTGAGATGGCTCTATGTGAAAATCCTAGTAGATCAACATTTAATGAAATGCTTAGACCTGCCTGTCAGGCACCAATAGTAAATGGTAAAAGGCCTGTACTTGTATAGCGCTTTATTTATTCCTTAGACCACCTATTTATACACACATTCACACACTGACAGTGCTAAGCTACACTGTAGCCACAACTGCCTTGGGTCAGATTGACAGAAGCATGCAATCGGCACCACAAGGCCCTCTGACCAGCATCAGCAGGCAGGGCGTGTGGAGTGTCTGGCCCAAGGACAGAATGACTGAGACACATGGAGCGGAAGTTCGGACCAGCAATCCACCGGTTACAGGACAGACTCCTACCTGAGCCACAGGTCTCACCAATGACCATACAACTTTGAAATCGACTCAGTCAGTCCCTGTTCTTCCTCATCCTGATGCTCAGTCTGAACCTCAATAAGTTGTTTTTATCACATCTAGATGCGTAAATGCACTGAGTTGCTGCTATGTCTGATTTGCTATTTATGTTACCAAGCTATTGAACAGGTGTACCTAATAAAGTGACCAGAAGTGAGTGTTTTGTAAATTTAGTGCTGCATTTCTGCCAATCTTTCTCAATAACTGAAATTGTTTGTGCAGCTGAGCAGCCATCTGCTCATCCAAGGTTTCTCTGATTAGACAGTACATGTTGACATAACATGTTCTCTTTATGGAGCCCTGCTGTTACACATTTGCACCCATATTCTGAGCAGAATATTTCTGGTCTTCTCCAAACCTTTATAAAAATGTACGATATTAACCATGTTAATTTGACGATTTCCTTCTTTTGACAGCCATTCCTTTGGTTGTTGAAAATCTTTCTGAACTATGAATCTGTTGTGTAACTGCTACTACATGATTCTACTCTAAATGATTTCTCATCTCAGTTTTCTTACATTTATTTGTTGAATCAATAGAATTCCCTTAGAGATAGGGTGTCATGGACAAACTGAGTTACAGCTTTTGTTAACAAAGGATGGTGATGTAAGAAACATAGATCATAAAATCAACTTAAACGGATTAAACAGTGGGCAGAGGATGTGTTTCTAAACAGAAAGGCAGTGATAACGCTTTGAAGATGGTCTGTCTGCACTTTTCATGGACTGTAAATGCCTTGAAGTATAACCAAATTATTTTAAAGCAGGGCATTATACAACAGTAGTGAGTAAAGGACACACACACATGTCATTTCACAAACTCTCACACAAGTGAAATAATTGTTTCCATGTGCTGCAGACCTTTCTGATTTGGCAAAGTTGCGTGAGAGCAGCAAATGATTACCAAGTTTAGAACCAAAGGGTTCAGTACCACAGCTGTGACAAAACCAATGTAATTGGATACAGAAGGGATTTGTCACCCTGCAAAAAGTCTTCACATTCCTGCTTCTTGTATCAGATTAAGGACATTTTGCTGTGCTTTGTCCGTGTGCTAGACAGTTTGGACAAGTTCTTGCTGGCTTATGTGTTTTAATGCGATTGTAGACAGTGTTCTGATTGATTGACACTCCGATTTTGTTTTTGGGTTCTTTCTTCTATGTGTGTAGCCCAATCCAGCTGAATATTTTATAGTTCAATAGTTTGCAGTCTTGGCTTAATTTATGCTTCTTTATTTTATTTTACATTCATGGAGCCTTTAGGGCTGTGGGTAATAATGAGTCAGGGATTCTGTTTTAGCATACATACACTGTTATTTTAGGTGTCAATTGGGCAGTATTCCAACCACAAATTAGGTAATTCGTTTGGTCTTAAAATGAATTAAATTGAGAAAATTAAAGATCTGATTACATTTTATTTTATTGTACAGGTATGTCTAAATAATAATTTATCTCTTGAAAATGTTGAACATTTTTTGCCACTCATTTCATAAGGTGAAACTCATATTTTAGAGGTTCATTAAACAGAGTGAAATATTTCAAGCCTTTATTTCTTGTTTTTTAATGATTATGGCTAAGAAATACTGAAAACCTAAACTTCACTGTCTCAGAAAATCTGAATTTTACATAAGATCATTAGTAAAATTTTAAACAGAAATGTCAGACTTCTAAAAAGACCATTCATTTCTATGCATCAGTGCTTGGCTGGGCTTTTTTTTACCTGAAATATTGCATTGATGAGGCGTGGCATGGAGATGATCAGCCTGTGTTTCTGCTGAGGTGTAATGGAAAACCGGATTGTTTTGATAGCAGCCTCCAGGTCATCTGCATTGTTGGGTCTGGTGTTTCTCATCTTTCTCTTGACAATAACCAATAGACTTTTTTATGTGTGGGCAGGTGTCAAGACCTGCTGGGAAATGAAATCATCGTCCACATAAAGCTTGTCAGCAGAAGGAAGCATGAACTGCTCTAACATTCCCTGGTAAATGGATGCATTGGCTGTGGACTTCAGAAAACCAACACCAGCAAATAACATGGCCCCTGAAATGCAAAATGTAATTTTATCTGAAAAGAAGACTTTAGACCACTGAGCAACAGTCCGATTCTTTTTCTCCTTAGCCCATGTCAGACGCTTCTGATGTTGTGTCTGGTTCAGGAGTGGCTTGACACGAGAAATGCAAGATTTATAGACCATGTGTAGGATTCATCTGTGCTTAGTGTCTCTTTATGTGCTGACTGCAGCCTCAGTCCACTATTTGTGAAGCCCCTTACAAATTCTTGAATGGGTTTTGCTTGACAATCCTCTCAAGACTGTGGTTATCCCTGTTGCTGGTGCATCTTTTCCTACCACACTTTATCCTTTCACTCAACTTTCTACAACACTGTGAACGACTGACTTCTTTAGCTATGACCTTTTGTCATTGGCTTACAAAAAATAAAGGCTTGACATATTTCACTGCCTCTGTAATGAATCTATATACTATATGAGTTTCACCTAAGTTGATGGCATAAGTAATGTTTTATTTTTTAGGTAATAAATGTCCTCAACTTCAAACGCTGTTACCTCCTTGTAGCCACCCACCAGCCCCTGACATTGGTCTGAGGAATCTGGTTTCCTCAGTATTAGAGGTTAGATGTTCAATGGTTTTCTTGTATATACAGCCTATTTCAACTCACCCCACAACATTTCAGAAGGGTGTTTTACTCCATCCAGGACTTTTTATTTTGTAGTTTTCAAACCTGTCTTTTGCTGATTTACAAGTTTTCTGGGGGCATTGTCATGTTGCAGGGTACAGTTCTGCTTCAGTTTTATAACAACACAGGTTGTAATGGATTGTCCTATTTTTTTACATGACTGTAGTTGGCAGAAGGTATCATGTTTTTCAGATTTCTCCAGTTTTATCAGCTTCGTAGGAGCACAAAAGGTCTCATTATTATGTTTCATTCCTCAAAATATTCCCATTGTCAAAATAAGATCATGAAAAGACTGCAATAAAAATTCAGATTGAAGCAGCAACAGTATTTGACCCTACAGATATCCCAGTTAGCTAAGTCAACAAAGATGTTTGCACACTGAATATTGCTTGTCTGATGTATTTGGACCATTTTCTAAGCTTTACAAGGCCACAACACTTTTTTTTGTAAAGTTTAAACTTTTTCTGACTTAGAAAAAAATAAATGTCTCTCTTTCCTTGATCATTTATTTGAACAATCTTTAAAAAAGACTGTCTCCTAATTTGTAATTGGCTACAAAATGCAGCTAATCAGTTGCAGTCTCTGGACCTGGGATGAGAACTTAAGGATGTTAACAGACTGTTACTGGTATTTCTGTACAACCTCAGACACTTCATAATCTCTACAACTAATTGGTTGCAGTGATATAAATAGCTGCATGTATATTTACTAGTTTTACATATGAGATTAATGATTCCTCTGGGGAGCAAGTGGGGACATTTAGTTGAATTTTTCCTTAAAACCACTAGACAAAATATAAAACTAACAAGACTGATGGTTTTCTAAGACAACTTGAGTCTGAAACAATACATTTTTTTTAGTTTTTAAAATGATCTTCTACAGGTTACCCAATTGCTTTCAGCGCAAATAAAAATAAAACAGTTTGTAAGCTCATCATTTTAACAGTGTATTCCTCTGAGAGCGGCAGCACACTGCTGGCCCTACAGCTATAAAACCACAATGACGCAAATCCAGGGGCCACATAATTTGCTGTAAAACAGGAGATATTTAACCCTTTGTGGTCAAGATTAAATTTTGCCACATGGAAAACACGAAGACCCTGTGTTGGATATACAGGGGTTGAACAATGAAACTGAAACACCTGGTTTTAGACCACAACAATTTATTAGTATGGTGTAGGGCCTGTTTTTGCGGCCAATACAGCGTCAATTTGTCTTGGAAATGACATAAACAAGTCCTGCACAGTGGTCAGAGGGATTTTAAGCTATTCTTCTTGCAGGATAGTGGCCAGGTCACTACGTGATACTGGTGGAGGAAAACGTTTCCTGACTGGCTCCTCCAAAACACCCCAAAGTGGCTCAATAATATTTAGATCTGGTGACTGTGCAGACCATGGGAGATGTTCAACTTCACTTTCATGTTCCTCAAACCAATCTTTCACCAGTCTTGCTGTGTGTATTGGTGCATTGTCATCCTGATACACAGCACCGCCTTCAGGATACAATGTTTGAACCATTGGATGCACATGGTCCTCAAGAATGGTTTGGTAGTCCTTGGCAGTGACGTGTCCATCTAGCACAAGTATTGGGCCAAGGGAATGCCATGATATGGCAGCCCAAACCATCACTGATCCACCCCCATGCTTCACTCTGGGCATGCAACAGTCTGGGTGGTACGCTTCTTTGGGGCTTCTCCACACCGTAACTCTCCCGGATGTGGGGAAAACAGTAAAGGTGGACTCATCAGAGAACAATACATGTTTCACATTGTCCACAGCCCAAGATTTGCGCTCCTTGCACCATTGAAACCGACGTTTGGCATTGGCATGAGTGACCAAGGTTTTGGCTATAGCAGCCCGGCCGTGTATATTGACCCTGTGGAGCTCCCGACAGACAGTTCTGGTGGAAACAGGAGAGTTGAGGTGCATATTTAATTCTGCCGTGATTTGGGCAGCCATGGTTTTATGTTTTTTGGATAGAATCCGGGTTAGCACCCAAACATCCCTTTCAGACAGCTTCCTCTTGCGTCCACAGTTAATCCTGTTGGATGTGGTTCGTCCTTCTTGGTGGTATGCTGACATTACCCTGGATACCGTGGCTCTTGATACATCACAAAGACTTGCTGTCTTGGTCACAGATGCACCAGCAAGACGTGCACCAACAATTTGTCCTTTTTTGAACTCTGGTATGTCACCCATAATGTTGTGTGCATTTCAATATTTTGAGCAAAACTGTGCTCTTACCCTGCTAATTGAACCTTCACACTGCTCTTACTGGTGGAATGTGCAATCAATGAAGACTGGCTACCAGGCTGGTCCAATTTAGCCATGAAATCTCCCACACTATAATGACAAGTGTTTCAGTTTCATTGTCCAACCCCTGTATGTATAAATTTCTGACAAATATTTCTGCGACTCAGCCCACTTAATTGTGGTTTCTGACTAATAACCATAAATTCAGATTAATCCTTTCTCCTTACTAACATCAAAGATCCATTCTGTGTGCACTGCAATTGGATAAAAAATATATATATCTAACAGTCATGCATCATTTTCTGCCACCTTTTAGTGACTGTATTCTAGGTAGCCATTTACTGTAACTACTGTACTGTAAAGATGCATTTTTTGACTTAGATTTTATTACTAGATAATTAAATATATGTTAAAACAAGGTTCGGGTATAAAATGAGTCTTTTCAAGTCAGTGAGATTGTTAAGACTATTGAAAGCTTAGGTGTACAGTATGTACTTACTTTAGGTGCAGTTAGAGATGTACCAAATAAAGGTTTCTTGGCTAGCTTTTCATGGTTCCTTTCAAAACTCCTTAGGATTTTTATTGGTAGAATCTAAAAATATTTCCTTACCTATTTGATCTGAAGTGACCTGTGGATGCTTGTTAATTGGTCTCACTCCTTCTGTCTCCCTGCAGTCTTTTCCACACCTGTTCCTAGTTTCCCTTGATTACCTTGTCTTGCTGTTCATTGGTTCTCCTTGCATTTCCTGTTTGTATATATGCTCCTTAGTTGCCTTTGTTCCCCGCCGTGTCACTGTCATCGTGTGGTCATAGACAGGTTAGATTTTCATGTTAGGTCACATTAGATTACGCCTGGTTCCTGTGTCCTGTGTCTTGGCCTGATTCTGGTTTCTCTGCCTGGTCCGTGAGTGAGAACAATAAATCTCGGACTTTCCTTCATTATCTGACTCCTGGCGTCTCCTTCTCTGCACTTTGGTCCTTCCCAAAACCCAGTCATGACAATTATGTCATAAATTTCCACAAAACCTATGCTGGTGCTGTGTTTTTGTCATCTGAACCATTCCATTGCTCAAATATCTACATTTGACCTGCAATGAAACAGGCATATTTAAACTTATTTTAACTAAAATTTCTGCAAGCCACTGATACAAACGATTTCAGCATTTCTACAGGTTTTTCACAAGCATCTGCTTCACATAAGGCAATGAAGTTATTTTATTGTACCCTGGCAAGGAACTGTAATACTTAATTTATATATTAACTGACATTTGCATACTCCTCTTGTTAAAAGCAGGATATGTCCCCTTTAAATATCATCGCTACTTCTGATGTGAACAATTCTAGCTTATTTTATTGGGGATTGATTTAGATATCAATAAAAAATTTGTGGGTTAAACCATCTTTTTCCACAAGTTTTCAGTGCCTTATGTAAATAAAGGGTATTCCTCACAACTTTACATTCAGATAAGATTTTGTTTTTGTTTTTGTGAAAGTACCCATATCAACATTGATACCTTTTCAGTAGTATTGTATTTAGTTAAATTTAGAATAATGAGCGAAAATAATTTTTAGGACATTTAAAATAATTTCTTCATATTCAGACCCCCTTGTGCACTATCTATACTCAATATTTGGTATATTTGGGTTTTGAAATGAATGACATAAAATTTGTTGGAATTTTGACCCATTGCTCCTGACAGAACTGTTGTCACTGTGTCGGATTTCTGGGCTATGTTGCTCACACACCTTTTCAGCAAATACAGAGAATGATACCACCACCAGCATACTTCATATTCACTTTTTTTTCCCAAAACTGATGGTCATTCTGGGCAAACTACTATTTTTGTTTCATCAGAGCACACGACATGTCACCAGAAATGTAAGGTCTTGGTCTCTGAGTGCATTAAAAATCTTTCAGCCCATGTCAGTACAGGACCCCTTTTTACCAGCTTCAGCCAGCAACTTTATTTAGACCTTTGCTTTTGTTCTGTCATGGCAGCGCCTGTGAGTGGGCAGCAAAGCCTCGGTGACCCATCCCCCCCTTGTCTGGTGTCATGATGTATGTTTGGATGGGTTGTACTGGAATTCTAATTTCCCCTCGGGGATCAATAAAGTATCTTTGAATTGAATTGAATTGAATTTATTCACACATTTTGTACCAAAACACATTAATCTCTGTGACAAAGTACATGTCTTTTTCCTGAAAGTTAATATTGCTGGAGTATGTTGTTTATTGAACATGGCACCTACTGGCATCTGGAAATTGAGCCACACTGGTGGATAATCCTCTTTTTGTTCTCTTGCCTGATTTCTTTAGATTTTCCTGTCATGTCACATAAGAAAACAGTGTCTTTGAGGTGAGCTCTAAAATACTTTTCTAGTAGAACCAACCACTCAAAGCACTTAACACTAGAGCCATATTCACGCAGTTGTTCTCAGAAACATGCACACATCCATACACTAATGAGCATATGTAACAGGAGGAAGATGGAATCAAATCCACAACCTTTGGATTGCAAGAAGACCCACTGAGCCACATTTGTCCCTAAACCATCCCATCAAAAGCTTACAAAGCTGTGACATCAGAATCTGGGTTTTCCAAATTGTTTTGAGGTATAATATCCTTAATGTTCTCTCTTGTATTTTGGTATTTAAAAACTAAATTAACCAATTACAAGGGAAATGTAGGTAAGCCTCTGAGATTGAAGAATGTAAAATGAAAAAAACTTTTTTAAAAATCGCTTTCATTATTCTAACTTTTAGAAAATATAAATATTTTGGTCAATCTAACTGATCTAAAATAGATGTATTCCTCTCTTCTCATTTACTCAAATTACAGCAAGTGGCTTCTGTCCATGAATCTGGTTCTATTAAATAGTCTGCTAAAAGACTGCTCAGCAGCAGTGAGGACACATCTACAGTTGACATCAAAGTGTTGTGTGGTTTGAAGAAAGAAATACATTTTGTTTTGATTGGGATTTTTAACCAAAACAACCTTATAAGCACAATGCACCTTTCTTGTGATCTATTTTATTCATTTTTTAAATTATTCAAACGCTGAAGACACTTGGAAATTTTCCGGTGTGGAGTCTAGACTCTATTTTATCTACCAAGCAAGCCATTTCTTTTTTTGTGGTGGAAATGTCCCATCTTTCCCTTTGTGCCACTTCAGGGAAAAGTTAAGTGGTGTCATTTACGTCGACTATTGGGAAATGATTCGCTCTGTTTTTAGCTTTGTTAGATAACTGGATAATCCAGATGGACCGCAACTCCTCTGTTACAAGAACAGCCTCCGGTCGTATATGTAATACATATACGCAAGTAGGTTTCATCGAATCAGAAGCAAGAAGCAAGACTGAGAGAGACTTCTTCAATGGAAAATAGGAAAGTGTGTCAGAGGGGTGAAGGAAAAAATGAAAGATTGGACTCTCCTAAAGAAGGGGGTTGCACATTAAGACTCAGGGATGTGAGCATAGAAGAAAATAAAAAGAAGTGAATACAAAGCAAAACAAGGTGACAATTGACTGGGGTTACTCGTATGTATTTTCACTAAACGTTTTTGGGTTTATTGTTGTTAGAAACAGTTGGTTTAAACTCTTTTGCTTTGTTCTTATATACATACATTTGGTTTTAAAAGTAGCTTTGTAAGAAACCTTGCTCTAATTTAACACTTGAGATGATATGGCCAAATAGGCCTTCATTCTTACTGATTTTTGTTGCAGCAAAGTTCATAAAGAATTAACTTAAGTTTGTATAGTTAAGCCCAAAATAATTTATACCCCCGCTATGTTTAGATTTAAAATTACCTTCATTCAACTAAGACGTTTGTTTCTGAGACTGAGATCTCTTAAACAAAGTAAAAGCAGTATCTATTTGGAAGATGTTGGGACCCACAGCCATGGTTACAACTTGAAAGGCCAGTACAGACTTTCCTGGAACTTTCAAAATAAATTGCATTAACCTACTTCCGGCACAGCCAGGAGACGGGGTAACTCCAGACTTCCTGTGACGTCACTGTCCAAATAAAAGCACCGCTCTTGCTACATCCTGCCTCTTCCACATGGCCTCCAGAGGGACCGGATAGGGGGGAACAGCGCGTTAATGTCTCTTTGCTGGCAAACAGACAGAACTCTTCAACTAGATCTGAGAGTGTCATACAATTATCGATCATATGCACTAAGATAAGTACAAATGAATAACTGTCTGTGTATCCGGTAGATTCATTCATGAATGGGAATTAAGGTACAAGCCTGGCTTTACTTTCTCTCTGAGGCCTGCAGAAGCAAACGGTGTTCCAGAGAGTTCTCTGCAAAGCAGAGTGGAGCAGTTTCCCAGTCTGAAAGGACAAAAGGAGCCTCATCCTATGATAACGTGCAGTATGGTCAGCGGACAGAACGAGCCGTCTTTCATCCACAGCTCCGGAGGTTAGCTGGAAGCTGACCCTTTGTTCACAGAGCTTTCTTCAAACTTCGTCGTCGCCCGGACAACACAACACGTTCATACGAGGTTTGGTGTTTGGGGAGAGTAGAGAAAGATTTAGATTGAAATGATCTGAACGTTTCATTCTGTGAAGTTTGGTTTTGTTTGCATGAAACTCAGCTATCTTGGTGCTAGCAGGCTATCTGCAGCACATGTGCTCAGCTTTGTGTTCTGTGTTTGTGGGTTTTTAAAGTTTAGACAAACTTTATTTAAAGGGTGATTTTAAACACAGAAGATTGATCATAACGCGCCGTCCACGCTCATGCATTTTAACCCTTTTATTTTAAAGGTGTGTGTTTGATTTTGGTGCTAAGCTATTAGCTTCCTTTGTTAGCTTTCACTGCTAACAAGCTAAGAACACGTGCTTGCCTGCTAGGGAACATTTAACAGAAAGGTTGTTAGTTTTCAATCCAGTAAATAATTGTCCCTAAACATTATTTTACTAAATCTGATAACTAAGTAAACACCATTAAGCCCGATTTCTCCAGAAAGATTTGTCTCTTTTCCAACATTCCCTTAATATGTTTTTAAATATTATTTTAATAAATAAAGGCAGCTAATTAGACACCGTTGAGAAATGGTCATCCAGAAGATTGGTTTTATTCAGCAGATCAATCTTAAAACATTATTTTATTAAAATAATATTTTATCTGATCTTGCATTGTGAATGGTTGTCTAAACATTTGCTGATTATTGCCTAAGTTGGTTCCAAGACTAACTTAACTTCACTTCCAGATTCTTCAAGATAATCCTTGGTTCTCAAACATAAACATTGCATGGTAATGTTGCATCACTCTTTTGGTCATGGTTTTCAATCATCTTTGATCCACTTGTTTATATTGTATATAGCCCATTAATCTTCCCTATTCTTTAATTCTGCTTGGTAGTTTAGTTGGATTGTTTTAGCTTGTTGATTGAAATATGTTTGACTTTGAGTTGACTTATTTTTGTTAATAAATTCTTGTGTTTTAAGAAATTGTGTGAATTCATTCCATGTGTGCAGAGTTTTGCTGTTCAATAATGTCAGAGCTCGTCTCACACCTTTCTATTTTGTCCTAATACCATCGCCTTACTGGGCTGGTATTCACAGGATAACCCTTAACAGACCAAAATATTATCTGATAAAATATTAGTATTAAATATTAAATAAATAAATAGGGCTGCACGGTGGCACAGTTGGTAGCACTGTTGCCTTGCAGCAAGAAGGTCCTGGGTTCGATTCCCAGCCAGGGGTCTTTCTGCATGGAGTTTGCATGTTCTCCCTGTGCATGCGTGGGTTCTCACCAGGTACTCCGGCTTCCTCCCACAGTCCAAAGACATGCCTGTTAGGTTAATTGGTCTCTCTAAATTGACCTTAGGTGTATGAATGAGTGTGTGCATGATTGTTTGTGTGTTGCCCTGCGATGGACTGGCGATCTGTCCAGGGTGTACCCTGCCTCTCGCCCATAGACTGCTGAAGATAGGCACCAGCTCCCCTGCAACCCACTATGGAATAAGCAGTAGAAAATGACTGACTGACTATTAAATAAAATTCTCAGATTCATAATAACAAAGAAAATAATTTCTCTATTTCTATTTGCATTTTCAAAAAGTAACATGTCAATATGGGTTTTTTTCCCATCTCGGTAATCAATAGAAGAATTTAATTGAGATTTTAGCAATCAAACTCTTCTTAGAAATGCCAGTTATGAAGGGGTCAACAAAAATCAACCTAAGTATTCTGCTTTTTATGCACTGTTAGTAACACTGTTATATTTTATGAGGTTTAACCTACATATGGAAAGCCTTTATTATTATTTATTGTATAACTCCGCTCTGGTTGTTGATTTACTATTTCAATGTAAGCAGATAGAAATACTTCTAATGCTGATTCTGAAGTAGCAACAGGCACACAATTCTGTGTACATTTTGATAGATACTGAAATGCTGATGGATACTGAGATCTTGATGGATACTGAGCTGTACGCAGTGTTTAGTTGGAAAAGAAAAAATCTGATCTACCTATGATCCACTCAGGGATTTGATAATTATGGTAAGTAATGTGCTCTCAAAATATAAAGCATGATCTGGATGATGTAAGTGTCTCATCACTAGAGGATAAGTCTATTTTTCCTCTTGGTTTTTTTAATCATCCCCACATTCCAAAAAGTATGTTAGGAAAAATCCCTTATTGAACAAAAACAAATCTCCCTACCAGGGTGTCTCTTCTTTGTATTACCACTGCTCATCATCACTGAGTCTGTGACATGTAGTCTGGGAAGCGACCTTGCAGACATCTGCTGTATGTTAATGTGTGCAAAGACATTTCTACTCATACAAACATAAGCACAGTGTGTGTGTCTGTCTGTCAGCCTTATGTCACATTAGGACAGCCCTGTCAGATTGTGCGTTGGCTGTGGTGTTGAGTCTGTGTCACTCAGTGTTCCCATCTTGGCACATTAGAGCCAGACCTCTAAATATGCAGCAAACAGAGCCACATCAACGAAAATGAAGGGTCACACAGTGGACTTAAAAACACCTTCATAACAACATATTCAGTGTCATTTTCCAGCTCTAACCTGAAATGGGAGGTTGATGCTATATTTTTCTCATGTGGGTCAGGTTTAGTTCATATTTAATCTGCTAAAAAATTATGCTTTTTATGCTAACTATTTCACATCAATGGTAATTTGCATTTATTTTGGTTGCTTCAACATCCATGTATAAACAGTTTTTATACAAGTATTTATATCTGTTCACATTTTGTCATTTTACAATTATACAAACTATTTTAGTGGAATTTAAAGACGACACAAAATAGACCATTATTTTGAAGTCGAAGGTAAAAACACATTCTCTTTTTTGCAAATAAAAAGACTATAGGCCTGTTTCCCTAACGGTTATGAAATCCTTTGAGCGGCTGATGTTGAAGCACCTGAAGGACATCACAGGCCCCTGCTGGACCCCCTGCAGTTTGCCTACCGGGACAAACAGGTCAGCAGATGATGCAGTAAACATGGGACTACACTTCATCCAGCAACACCTCGACCACCCAGACATCCTCCACCAGAAGCTCATCCAGCTCTCCCCACTTCTCTCACCTCAGTGGACCAGTCTGTGAAACTCTTGAAGCTTACAGATAACACCACTGTTATTGGTCTGATCCAGGACAGTGATGAGCCTGCTTACAGACAGGAGGTGGATCAGCTGGTACACTGGTGTGATCAGAACCACCTGGAACTGAACACACTCAAGACTGTGGAGATGATGCTGGACTTTCGGAAAACAATATCCCCACATACACCCTCAACATCCTCAAAAACACTATCTGCTGTGGACCACTTCCAGTTCCTAGAAAGCACCATTTCTCAAAACCTGAGATGGTCCTTACACATAGACAAGGTTCAGAAGAAGACTCAGCAGAGACTGCACTTCCTGAGGCAACTCAAGAAGTACAATAATCCACAGGAGCTGTTGGTCATCTTCTACACTGCCATAATTCAGTCTGTCCAGCTCAGTGTGGTTTGGCTCATCCACAAAACAGGACAGGTCCAGACCAAAATGAACAATCAGGGCTGCAGAGAGAATCATCAAGGCTGACTTTCCCTCGATCCGGGACTTCACGGTTCAGCAAAAAAGCAACTAAAATCTCTGCAGACCCCACACACCCTGCACACAAACTGTTTAAGCTTTTGCCTTCAGGTGGCGCTACAGAACGCTGTCTGCTAAACCCAGATGCGACAGAGACAGTTTCTTCCCCCAGACTGTTTCTCTGAACAACACTTGACAGTCAGAGTTCCAGAACAACACCATGCATACTTGAACTGAACTCACATTATATTCTATTGTAAAGTCAATTGTGTATCGATGTACATTCAAAAATACTTTCTTTATTATTGAGAGCAGAGTGTACTGGAGTCAGATTCCTTGTTTGTCTGTACAAACTTGGCAATAAAGCTGATTCTGAAATGAAAGTCTGAAAAGAATGGCAGGCCTTTGCATTTAGGAACCCTGAGTCAAGACTTTGTTGAACTACCTATCCTTGCTGGTAACTATTTTTGGGGGGTATGTATGTAACAGCTTTACTCGTTTAAAAATTGCAAATCATCTTGTTTTGTTTAAAATAGAGCCAGCCTAAGCATCCGGGGATCAGGCCGCTGAGGTCTCCACCTTCGTCCGCCACCCAATCCTCTTTGCACCGGTCCCTCACGGTTCCCCCTGCAGGTGGTGGGCCCACTGTGGGATGGCCTCGCATCTTTCATTCGGGCTTGACCCGGCCGGGTCCCGTGAGGAGCAACCCAGCCACCAGGCACTCTCCGGCGAGTCCTGACCCCAGGCCTGGCTCCAGGGTGGGACCCCGGCTCCGCTGTACCGGGCGACGTCACGTGCCTCGATATTTTAGTCCTCATGAAGTATTCTTGACCGAAAGAACGAGATTCCGGATACAAGCGGCTGAAATGAGCTTCCTCCGTAGGGTGGCCAGGCACTCCCTTAGAGATAGGGTGAGGAGCTCGTCCATCATTTAATGAAGCAAGGACGTTCCAGATATTTAACAACATTAGGATTAAAGCCTTTATCTTATGTCCCATTCACATAAAAAGAAACACAAAAAAACCTCCAAATATTATATTCCATAGTGGTCTTCTAGAAAGGATGGCAACCTAACTTTAAATTATAATATCTAATGCTGAGGGGGAAAAGTTTGGGAGAAGAAAGAATAAGGAAATAACTCAAACTTTCAGAAACTACAAGAACATCCAATGAATTGACGTAACCGGTCTGATCAACTAATCTGAAGCAGAATGTGGGAAATATTTGGCCACATTGCTTAATAGCCAGCCAACAAGAAAAGTTATTATATTTTTTTGTACCACATTGTTCAAACTCAGTAGGAATCATTAAATATAAAACTGTTATCGTAAATAAAATACCATCTCCTGCTGGAGCTACTTTCCATTCAAGGTTCTCAAACGGTCATTCGAATTAATAAAAACACGGGCTTACAGGCTTATCAGTTAACTTAAAGCTAACCAGTCATGCATTATTTTAAAAGTCATTTACAATACAATATACTCACCGGTCTCTTTATTAGGGACACCTCGCTAGTACCGCCTTAATCCTTCGTGGCATAGATTCAACAAGGTACTGGAAACATTCCTCAGAGAGTTTGGTCCATATTGACATGATAGCATCACACAGATGCTGCAGATTTGTCGGCTGCACATCCATGATGCAAATCTCCCGTTCCACCACATCCCAAAGGTGCTCTACTGGATTGAGATCTGTTGACTGTGGAGGCCATTTGAGTACAGTGAACTCATTGTCATGTTCAAGAAACCAGTCTGAGATGATTCGTGCTTTATGACATGGCACGTTATCCTGCTGGAAGTAACCATCAGAAGATGGGTACACTGTGGTCATAAAGGGATGGACATGGTCAGCAACAATACTCAGGTAGGCTGTGGCGTGGACACGATGCTCAATTGGTACTAAAGGGCCCAAAGTGTGCCAAGAAAATAACCCCCACACCATTACACCACCAGCCTGAACCGTTGATACAAGGCAGGATGGATCCATGCTTTCATGTTGTTGACGCCAAATTCTGACCCTACCATCCGAACGTCGCAGCAGAAGTCGAGACTCATCAGACCAGGCATCATTTTTCCAATCTTCTATTGTCCAATTTTGCTGAGCCTGTGCGAATTATAGCCTCAGTTTCCTGTTCTTAGCTGACAGGAGTGGCACCCAATATGGTCTTCTGCTGCTGTAGCCCATCCACCTCAAGGTTCATCGTGTTGTGCGTTCAGAGATGCTCTTCTGCATGCCTTGGTTGTAACGAGTGGTTATTTGAGTTAATTGTTGCCTTTCTATCAGCTAACTGTAAACCGTAGAGATGGTAGTGCGTGAAAATCCCAGTAGATCAGCAGTTTCTGAAATACTCAGACCAAACCATCTGGCACCAACAACCATGCCACGTTCAAAGTCACTTAAATCACCTTTCTTCCCCATTCTGACGCTCAGTTTGAACTGCAGCGGTCTTGACAATGTCTACATGCCTAAATTCATTGAGTTGCTGCCATGGGATTGGTTGATTAGAAATTTGCGTTAACGAGCAGTTGGACAGGTGTACCTAATAAAGTGGCCAGTGAGTGTATTACTATACAATCACTCATATGAGAGATACTTTTTATGTGTATTATGAGATTTAGACAAATTTTTATTGAACATAAAAGTTATTAGTCATTCATTTTAATGATTCAATACCCCATCAGCATGTGATAAGACGTTGTTTTCCCTGATTCAGAGTTGAGGATATTTTCAAGACTTGCATGTGCGTAAAAGGTCAGACCTTGGTGTGTTTACTTGAAGGAAACAACACGGAAAAATATATTTTCATGCTTTGCTTTTAATCACTTGATAAAAAAGTATTTCAGATTTATTTTTAAACACAATATACAAGATCATACCATACATTGCGTGAAACATTTATTAACCCACCTCCAACAACTGGTGGACTTTAACAGATTAACAATACAAAATAAAGGAACCCATCTCTCATGCACCAACTACGCCAAAACAAATTCCTTGTATGTCCAAAAACGTACTTGGCAATAAAGCTTTTCTGATTCTGATTCTGATGTAGATAGTGCTAAATCTGGCTAACCATTTGGACACAACTAGGACCAAAAAAGCTTGAACATAGATAACATTAATACTGACAAATGTCTGTCAAAACTGCTAACAAGTTTGGTCAGAAGAGTTCGCACATTTGCACAGTCAGTTATATAAGATCAGGATTTGTTATTGACTCAAAACAACTCACATCAGTGCCAGGCATATTTTAGCATGCTACTGATAATATCTCCTACTTTAGGTGAAGTGCAATTCGTGTAAAAGGAGACGATTGTTTTGTGTTTGTCAGTCAAACTTCTGTCTGGCTTATGTGAGCTGTCAAATCTGACAAAATTAAGCTATTTGTGAACTTTTAAACTTAGCAACACCTATGCTTCAGTATTCCTTAGCTAACTTGTATGTATCCTATATCCAAGCCTATAAAGTTTAATGTGTCCTCCATGTGACCTTTTGGTTACCAATTTGCTGATGTCACATAAAAGCCTTGTAATCCCAGTTAGTTATCTGAAAGCTGGGTTTGATTTAAAGAAAAATAGAATATAAGGTTTTCTGTTGAATTCATTGTAAAATTTATTAAATTCAAGAACATTTTTGGTTTATGTTTGTGCATCATTAACAATTTTAATGTCTGTGCGAAATTACGTAACACAAATTGAGATTTTATGTAAAAGAAAAAGTAGTAGTTACAAGGTTTTCATATGACAACATACCTTTTTAGCCGCTGCTCTGCTGGGCACTCAAAACATTGTGCGAATATATATGTATATATATTTATATAAAAACAATATACAATTATATAAAAAAAGACTCTATTCCAGAGTCCTCTACACATTAAACACCACCACTTCCAGGTAATGCAAGTGCATATAAATTAAAATAGATTTTACACTAAACCAATATTTCTTATTTACAAGTTTAAAGTAGAGAATAAATACACACTGTTATAAACAGCAAAAGGACCAAACAGGACCCAACTTGAGCTCATAACGACAAACAGCAGAGACTAATTTGTGGAGTGATTTTGGGGATGGTAAGGCCTGATTCAAACACACAGACGATCCACTCCCATTTAAAACATGTATACTGCACACAAATGATTGCCACTTAAGCATGCTTTTGGGAAATGAAACCAAGTACCTTTGAGTATCAATAAACCTATATGAAAGCGGACAGATTTATGCAACTAGGACACCCATTATGATCAGTTGTAGGAAGGTCTGCAAACCGTTTTAAGCCTTCAGGACCATTTCTCATGTCCTTACAGTTCCAAAGCTTCACTGTGTCTCTCTGAATTCAGATATCCTGTCTGGAAGGTTTGGGAATTCAGCTGACGTCAATGAGCAGATCCTTATCACGAGGAAGAAATACTTGTCCTGATTGTTTTGGGGTTGTTGTGCCAGAGCCCAGAGGAGCGTGTAAACCATGTGAATTCTGTCCATCAGCGGGTTTTAGACAGGCTGCTATAATTGCAGCTTTAATCATCTGGGCCTGGTCCTGATTGCAGAAAAGGCAGGGGAGCGTTACATCAGACCAATCTGGGTTCTGAACCTCTTCTGGCTGACAGGATTGTTAGGACTAGAGCATACCTGGGAGCTAAAAATAGACTCATTTCGTCCTTGGCAGACTTAATTTCCCATTTTATCCTTGATCCAGGCAGCCAGATGTCAGGAGCCATTTGTTTCACTACTAACATGTTATGAAAAATTTATTTGGATCAAAAACACTTGGTAAAACTATGTGGAAATTGAAAGAGTACACAAAAAATAGGGCATATCCTCAAATTGAAGTTATGGGGTGAAAAAAATCAGGAAAGCTCAATGGTTTACAGGTCATCAAAAACAAAACAGTGGAGGATGGAAAGAGATGTGTTTAGATGCAAAATTGACATTCACTGACTGATACAAAAAGCAACATACCAAATATGTAACATGACCCATAACTAAACATATGTTTGGATGTTACCTGTGCTCAGATAGAAAAAAAAAATAGATTAATGAATGTGGACATTTTCCCATTTAATGTAGATGAGTCCAAGAACTGTTTGTCGACATTTGCTTGGATTTCTCTATTGCCCAATACGTGGAAGACTTTGCTCTTTAACATACAAAAACTGTATTTTCTCTTTTTTTCATAAAGGAAATAAAAGCATTTCACAAACACTAGTGTGTTCAATAAATAAAAAAGAAAAACTATTATAAAGACAGTTGTAAAAAAGGCACACAAAAAGTCCTTTGACAAATGGTACAGAAATAGGTAAACACGTTCTCTTGCTATACAAATGTGTCTCCATCAGTAGATCTTACTCTATGCTACTTCAAGATCTTATATCTGTAGAAAAAAAAAACATCTTAAGGTACAAAACTTCTCTCAGTAGTGTCATTGTCCATATAATGCCTGTCCAGAAAAGATGAGGAGCCATTTTCCAAACTGGCTGAAATCCTTCAAGCTCCACTTTCGCCCATCAAGACTAAAATTTTCGCAGCAAATATTTCCTGAGAACTCTGAAGCCACCTCTGTGAAACTGTCCATCTGTGTCTGGCTTCAAACACCCAAGTGCAAGTTTTCCCTGTGCGGGCCAAAACTAAGCCCTTGCTACTGAGGGCTTACTCAAAAGCACAGCTGCAAGAGGGTATTTCCCCCCCTTTTCTAAAAACTTTCAAATCACCATGAGAGCCTCTCACTCGAAGCCCTATGTTTCTGTGGGTGAGGCCTCATGCGTCACAATCTCTATTGCGGTCATGGGCTCGATCATGGTGTCTTCTTCCTCTGCCTGACTGTCCAAATAGTCCGGAGGAGGTGAACGGGAATTTGTAAGATTATCTTCCACCTCTATTTCTTCTTCTCCTTTTTCATCCTCCCCTTCACCGTCTTTTTCCATCCCGTCCAAGTCTTCCTCCTCCAATGTCAAGTCAAATTGAAATTTCTCCCCACCTCCTTGTCCTCCTGTGCCTCCGCTCTGTCCATGTGTGCCCTGGTCATAAAAAGGCGGAGAGGGACTTTGAGGAATCATGCTCTGGTACCAGTTTCTGTTGTCTTCTAATGTGTCCAGAATGTCCTGAGCATCAGGGTGAACCAAATCGGCCCAGGTCTCCCACAGGGGGTGCACAATGTAATCAATGAAACCCACCTAAGAGAAAAGAAATGATCATTAGTTTTTTTGTGTGTTTTGTTGGAGAATATGTTTGTAGTTCTACGATTTTCCATTTTTGCTGACATACCTGGCTCTTCTCCACAGAGGCTGTGTGCTTATCACACATGGGACTGATCTCCATCCCCCTCTCCCTCTCTCGGTCTCCCTGGTGGAAGAACTCCTCCATTATACGATCAGTCCACTGACGGTACAGCTCCAAGGACTTTGTGGGGTTGCTCAGATCGGCACAGTGTACCATGTTGCGCAGCACCTAGGAATCAAAATGTAAAATATTGAACCATATGGCATAAGTTGAAGTTAGGAAAGCTTACCATTTGCTTACATAATCTAGAGCTAGGTATTTTTAGAATTCTTTACTTTAAATGTACCTGTATCCTGTCTGTGTAATTGTCAAGCAGCAGCACTCCAGAGCTGGTCACCTTCTTAGTTTCAACCATAGTCTTTAGATCAGCCAACAGACTCATGTGTTTGGACATGTCGGTAGCCAAAACCTATAATAGACAAGTTAAAGAAAACATTATGTTTGGCAAAAACAGTGTAATGTTAAAAGATTGATATAATTTTTGAATAGTTCAATAGGCAAGGGCCAGTCATCAGTATCAAGGTATACTGAAGTTTTAAAACCTTCCACCAAATTATTTCTGTGGTTTAAAGACCATTTATTGAGATCTAGGAGAAAGTGCTTGACTGACCAAAGTTTTTTGTGGTTTCATAGAGCACAAAGCGCTGTCCCTCCCCCACATGTTGCTGCACACTGCCATTCAGCTGGCTGAAAAAGGCTACTACTTACACCTTTGTAAACAACAACAAATTTGTCTGTATGGAAATATTTCCAGTTGCTAAAAAATGTAACAGGTGAAACTATTATAGCTAAAATAATAAATACAGGTCCTTCTCAAAATATTAGCATATTGTGATAAAGTTAATTATTTTCCATAATGTCATGATGAAAATTTAACATTCATATATTTTAGATTCATTGCACAATAACTGAAATATTTCAGGTCTTTTATTGTCTTAATACAGATGATTTTGGCATACAGCTCATGAAAACCCAAAATTCCTATCTCACAAAATTAGCATATCATTAAAAGGGTCTCTAAATGAGCTATGAACCTAATCATCTAAATCAACGAGTTAACTCTAAACACCTGCAAAAGATTCCTGAGGCCTTTAAAACTCCCAGCCTGGTTCATCACTCAAAACCCCAATCATGGATAAGACTGCCGACCTGACTGCTGTCCAGAAGGCCACTATTGACACCCTCAAGCAAGAGGGTAAGACACAGAAAGAAATTTCTGAACGAATAGGCTGTTCCCAGAGTGCTGTATCAAGGCACCTCAGTGGGAAGTCTGTGGGAAGGAAAAAGTGTGGCAGAAAACGCTGCACAACGAGAAGAGGTGACCGGACCCTTAGGAAGATTGTGGAGAAGGGCCGATTCCAGACCTTGGGGGACCTGCGGAAGCAGTGGACTGAGTCTGGAGTAGAAACATCCAGAGCCACCGTGCACAGGCGTGTGCAGGAAATGGGCTACAGGTGCCGCATTCCCCAGGTCAAGCCACTTTTGAACCAGAAACAGCGGCAGAAGCGCCTGACCTGGGCTACAGAGAAGCCGCACTGGACTGTTGCTCAGTGGTCCAAAGTACTTTTTTCGGATGAAAGCAAATTCTGCATGTCATTCGGAAATCAAGGTGCCAGAGTCTGGAGGAAGACTGGGGAGAAGGAAATGCCAGAAGTCCAGTGTCAAGTACCCACAGTCAGTGATGGTCTGGGGTGCCGTGTCAGCTGCTGGTGTTGGTCCACTGTGTTTTATCAAGGGCAGGGTCAATGCAACTAGCTATCAGGAGATTTTGGAGCACTTCATGCTTCCATCTGCTGAAAAGCTTTATGGAGATGAAGATTTCATTTTTCAGCACGACCTGGCACCTGCTCACAGTGCCAAAACCACTGGTAAATGGTTTACTGACCATGGTATCACTGTGCTCAATTGGCCTGCCAACTCTCCTGACCTGAACCCCATAGAGAATCTGTGGGATATTGTGAAGAGAACGTTGAGAGACTCAAGACCCAACACTCTGGATGAGCTAAAGGCCGCTATCGAAGCATCCTGGGCCTCCATAAGACCTCAGCAGTGCCACAGGCTGATTGCCTCCATGCCACGCCGCATTGAAGCAGTCATTTCTGCCAAAGGATTCCCGGCCAAGTATTGAGTGCATAACTGTACATGATTATTTGAAGGTTGATGCTTTTTGTATTAAAAACACTTTTCTTTTATTGGTCAGATGAAATATGCTAATTTTGTGAGATAGGAATTTTGGGTTTTCATGAGCTGTATGCCAAAATCATCCGTATTAAGACAATAAAAGACCTGAAATATTTCAGTTATTGTGCAATGAATCTAAAATATATGAATGTTAAATTTTCATCATTACATTATGGAAAATAATTAACTTTATCACAATATGCTAATATTTTGAGAAGGACCTGCATGTGGTATTAATTTGGCAGCAATGGGAACAGTTGCTTTGCTTTTTCGATATTACATCTTTTCGTTTTAGTATTGTGTGGTAATATCCTCATACTGTGAAAATCTCATAGCTACCCATTCCAACAGTCAAATAAAAATTTCTTACCATGTCAATAACCATCTTGCGGAGGGACTGTCTCTGCTTCTTGGTGAGGTTCTGGAAGATGTTACAGTTGTCTTCCTGTAGCAGCTTGAACCCCACAGCCAAATGATGGTTCTCCAGCACAGACTCGTCGTTGTACATCAGGGCCAGCTCAGAGTCTGCATAATCAATAAACAAAAAATAATTAGGTTGTTTATTAAGGAGACTCTGCTTCAGTGCATTTATAATCAAGTCGGAGAAATCAGAATGTAAAGGGCACCTTTTCTGCATCATTTCCAACTTACTGGTATTGATCAGGAATTGGTTTGACACTCCGGGATGATCAACATCATGAATTGCTGCAGCAAAGATGGCTGCCAGGATCTCAAGATCTGTGAAGACCGCCTGTTAAAGACACAGGAAAACAGAGTTTAACTAACTTCTTACAGTAACTCAGGTAATGAGGAAAAAAAACATCTGAACTCTTTGTTTGTTATGTGTTGCGTCATCTGTGCTGTGTGCTATACACACGATAGTGAGCCTAGTCTGCCCTGACTGCATCACACCAGCTACTTCAAATACAGGAGAGCTTTTTAATGTACAGGCTTCAAAAACGGAAAATAAGGCCTAGCTGAGACTGGATAAATCATTTTTACAGTAAGACTTACATCCAGGGCGGGAGTGGAGAGAAGGATGTGCGTTGACTGGGCTACGTCAGCAGCATGCAGACTGTTATGGTAAGCCACATCTGCATGGTAATGATCCTCCAGTGTCATCATGTAGGCCACAAACGTATCAGCCTGAATCTTAAACGTCTTTAACAGATCTCGCTCCTGGAAAATGGACAAATTGTGGATACATTTTACAGTAGTGGTTTTTCATGGTTTTAACCTTAGGTTGCTAAAACAGAATAAAGCATTAAGCTTTTTTCATTATATCGGGTTGAAAAAGTAAGACTCTCTTTACCTGGAAAATGGCATACATGATGCAGGTGAGAGGTCGGTTATTTGAGTACTCCGAAACGGTGAAGATGTTAAGACCCCATTTGTTTAGGTCCTCCAGCTCCTTGGACAGCTGCTCCTCTTTATCGGTCTTGACGCCAAAACGCGATATGCTGCTGCTGGACAGCGATGATCCATGGGAAACCTTCTTAACCCCGCTGATCTGTGTCATAAGCTGCTGTTTCTTCTTCTCTCGCGTTTTGGAAGTCGGCGATGGAATCTCCACCTCATTCTGTTTGTCTGTGTGAGGAAACAAAAAAAACATGAATATTTGTGTTATTTGCAGACTTGTTCTGCAGTGTGAGAATCCAGCTGGTACGCACAAGGTGTTCAGGAAAAAGAAAATGTGCAGGTGCACAGCAGACACCTGCAGCAGGCTAGTTCATTCTTCAGGTCCCTCTACTCTTTCTTCATTCAATACCCCTTGTATCCACCTGCAGTTTGCCAAGTCTTTTTTTTTTTCTTTGAGGTCTGATTAGCTGATTCAGACTTTTTATTTTAAGGACTGTAAAACATAAAAGAGGAAAAGCTGCTGCCGATTCTTTGGTAGAGGAAGTGACTTCAAATCAAACAGAAACTGGATTTTTTTTTTCCCAATTTATGGATTAAACCACACATCCTTAACTATAATATAAGCTCAAAACAAAGTGTGTTAAAGTTAGTGCTGTCAGCTGACGTTTAATGACTGAAACTGGTAGTAGTTATTAACTAGAGGGGAAATAATAAAACTGTTTTATTAGGCAAGGTCAATGATCTCAGTCAATCAAGGGAAAATTGGCCAAAAAACTGGTGCATCTCTATTTTGGTAACAAATAAAATGGTAAATGGTAAATGGCCTTCCCTTGTATAGCGATTTTTCAAGTCCCCAGAGACCCCAAAGCACTTTACACTACAATCAGTCATTCACCCATTCATCCACACATTCACACACTTACAGTGGTGAGCTACATTGTAGCCACAGCTGCCCTGGGGCAGACTGAAAGAAGTGAGAAGCATTGAGAGTTTGATTTTTATTATCTTTTTGAAACATGCTTCCAAACACCAGTTTTCAAACACCAAAAATAAGCAGTAGATGCTTCCTGTAACATCCACACTAAGCTGTGTTTAGTCACAGAGGAATTGATAGAAACGACTTGCCATCGGCATTCACTTAAGCCGCAGACTTGTCTATCAAGCCTCGAGTCAGCTCATTGCTGGCCTATCGGCCTTCCCCTGTGGAGGGTTATTCAATTACCAGCTGTAATTTAAATAAGCACCCTCCTTCTCATCCACTGCTGTCTCTGGCTTTCTCTGTGTCTTCCCCTTTCTCACCGTTCTTCACTGGTAATTTAGAATCACCGATTAAATGCTCTCTGACGTGCTGTGTGGGGAAATGAGGAGAATAGCAATATCTTACTCTAATTTATTGCAACTCCTGATCATCACCACTACTGCATGACCCACAAATGCATTATTTGTGAAGCAGCTTTTATTTATATCTGTTATTTATTTCTACTTCATAATGTGAACACAGTAGGCACTGACAGGTGTTTTGCCGAAGACCAGTCAAAGGGAGGTAGTCCTGAGTGGGAAGCAGAATTAGGAGGGGGAAAAAGTCCGCATGTTGCAGCCAGCAGTCTTTGCCAGAAAAGTATGAGTTACATTTAAGGATGTTAATTGACCCAGAAAACTGGGTTAGCTTTAAATTGCTACTTTTTCACACAAAGAAAGCAGATGGGTTTGAACAAACTGAAAGGATTTACAATAAAGAAACAGAGAAAATCATTGTGGATAAAAATCCAATTTGTCTGTTTCTGAATTGATGCTTTTACATAAATAGCAGAAAACAAACATCCATGCATTGCTGATATGATGTTAGTGTTTATGAATGGATGGCCTTTAAGGTCATGCTGGTCAGCTGAGGACACTCAGGACAGTTGTGGTATTTTACTCATTAATGTGGGCCCATCCTTTCTATTTTTCTACCTTCAGTGGTGTAAATCCTCATTTCTTTATTGAAACGGTCGCCATCTCTGTTTGGTTTGTCGGGTCAGCGAGAGGGAGTGCGGGAGCTAAAGGGACAAAGGTATCCCCACTGACAGAGATGAATTAAGATCAGAATGAGTCACCCAAACTGCTGAGCTTATCTGACTGCCAGTGAAGGGAGTTCCTCTGTAGATCTTTTTTTTCTGTCTGCTCTCAGCTCCCTCCCTCACTTGTTTGTCTGGAATCCTCCATTTTCTTCGCATGTTACAGCGCCTTTAAATCATTTTCTTAGTCTTGAACTTTACATCTCACTCTAGCTGTTGTGATGCCGCACATATACAAAAAAGAATTATTATTAGGGAATATTTTGTATTGCATTTGCTTGATTATATTCAAGTCTCAAAAAACACACTACATTGTGCATTGATGTGCAGTTTTTTAAGCAGCAAACTCATCCTTTTGTGGCAGTTTTCTCACAGTTTTACATAATAACAAACAAGTATAGAGATTTTGTTTTGCCTGAATACCTTGAGAAATATAAAATGTTCCTTTTAACTGTCAAGCCATTGTAACTAGTTCTCTAAATACTGTAGGAAAGCTTGATGGCGCAGTGTTTTTTACTGGTACGCCCCCACAGTGAAGCCAGCCAGAACAACCTGCATATCTCACCATGTGGGAAACAAAATGAAGCCTCCACAAAATGCAGTGTTGAAGCTTGTGGTAAGGTGAACCACTTAATACTTGTAGATTTGTGAATTTAATTTAGGCTGTTACTCAAGCCACAATAAATCCTTTTGGCAAAAACTATTAGTGTGACTTTTGAATAAGTATGATTTATTTTTTTGTATTTGACTTTATTTTTACCTAGGAAGGTGTTGGAGATGAATTCGGAAACCTGATTGCCGGACCGACTCATCTCGGATAGGTGCGTCAGCTCCCGATTCAACATTCTCTTAAACTGCAGGAGAGAAGAGAAAGAGGAGGGGAGAGGGAGAGGGAGAGGGAGAGAGGGGAATATGTCGTCATTTTCCATATGGGGGAAACCTGGGAAAAATTCTATTACAAGATATCTTGAAAATCTAACAGCCCCAAGTCTAATATAATCAGGTCAAGAACGTCATTCAATTACAGCCTACAATCAGTGGGGGAACACAGTGTATTTTCCCCTCCGTTTGCCCTGGAATTAATTATGATGCAACCATTATTTGAGTAACAGCAGGGGGCTGGCAGCTTTCAATACCCCTTTTAAATTCTCTACAGGAACAAATTCTAGGTTTTATTAAACAGATTCACATTTTGAGGAGCCTGTCCAGCCAGTTCACTGTGTCAGTGTGGAGGAATTTTAATGCAGACAAATGGAAAATTTGCACTGTTGTTTCCGATATCCATTTTTAGATTTTCTTTATATGGTTGGAGCAATTTCAGACTGACAGTTTGCATTAATAGATTCAGCTGAGGGTACATAGACACCCAGACACTGCAGCAGCATATGTTTATGACAGGCTGATGCATTCGCGTGCACACACATACAAACATACATCCAGCTCTGCAGAGGGCTCAAGATGGAGCCCAAACCTCAAAACACCATTCTGTCTGAGCCCCATCTACCCCAAACGATGGAAATGTTTTCAGTTCTATCAGGGAACCTTAAAAATGAAACTCCATAAATGCACCTGATGAAACCACTTTTTTTCATTAGAATAATAAAGATCTAATATGATAGCCAAGCAGCAAGGAGAGATACAATGAAAGGAGTGCAGTATCCCAGCGAGATACGTAGTTAAATACCACACACCTTGATGTAACCCCAAGACACCGACAGCAAGTAATTGGCTTCAGGCATTTTGGACCTTGTTGTTTCGTTCCTACACAAAGCCAGAACTGTAATCCAAAGGGGGGAAATTTGACTAAAGACAATGGATTCTTTTGGCACCAAAAAAAAAATCCCCTCTCTTCTCCTCTTGTGTTTCTTCTTCTCAACAGCAAAGAGAGCAGGTTTAGGATGGCTCATTCTCCCTCTCAACAGAAAAGGGCCAGCTCCAGGTCTCCATGCTTGTAGATGGAGGAAACAAGGGATCGATGTTTGGAAAATCAGCAAGAAAATCCAGCTGTATCGGCGACAGCAGCAGCTGTGAGCTGGGGACCCTCGGCGCACTGATGAATAATGGAGAGCAAGCGGGGAAGGGAGGAGGGGAAAAACACAGAGATGGAGACAGGAGGAGGAGGGAGAGAGGCAGCGATGTTCCTCTGACTAGAGGGGGGGGTTCCTCCACTGGATTTGCCTCGGCTCGTTGCTCTCGCTGTAGCTCTCTCTCCCCCTTCTCTTCCCGCTTCTCTATCTTTTTCTCCGTGTTTTCCCCCCTTTTTCATCCCTTTTTCCTTCTGCTATATCCTGCCAGCCATAGCAACACTCTTTTCGGAGCATATCATTTAACACAAATAGAGAAAAGAGGGGGGGGGGGGTCCAAATTACAGCTTATAAGACGTTTTGAAGCAGGCTATAACTCCGATATGGATTCCAGGTCCCTCCCCGTCCCCCAAAATAATTTACGTCACTTATATCAAATCATCCAGTGAGGGGGTTGTAATTAGGAAGTAAAACAAACCCTCCTCCTTTACAGTGAAACAATGAACCACGTTTTGAGCAATGCGAGCCTACATGAACTGTCTTTTTAATCGCCATTATCTCCATTATCACCCGCTCCTCTTCAACTGTTGTCTCCTGACAACCAAGCGCAGCAGACCTCATAAGCCTGTTCATTATCTGCATCCCATAATAATGTTGGATGCCAACAGGGTGTCTGTGGAAGGCTATTTTTAACAAGCAGAGTGGGAAAGCTGGTCGGGGAAGGTGAGAAGAAAAACAAGAAAGAGAGAAGAGATGGTAGATAATTGCATCCGTCCCCAGTTTAGGGGACATCAGCCCACGGCTTCAGTGTTTGGCTGTGAGAGGAGTATTTGTGTGTTCCAATAATGAGAACACCCTGACGGCCTGGAAACAGTGTTACGGAGCAAGTGCTGGGATTTTTTTGTTTTTTTATTTAAAGGAAAGAAGAGGAGGAGAGATGCAGGAGAGGCTTTCCCTTTTTCTTGTGAAGCAGACGTGGTGAAGCTGCTGAGCTGTCACGAAGACACACCACACACTGATGCATCCAGTATGCCTCGTTCCCTCCCTCTGCTTCATCAATCCCTGACTCTTTACCACTTATGTGTCAATTTCTTTCCAGCAGTGATCAATCTCGCTGCCTGCCGTGCTGACAGAATCAATGGGCTGTCCTTGGTGCAGGTGCTGCAATGTACAAGGCTGGGGCCACCTGTCTAGAATCCACTGTCACATCAGTACTAGCGCTCAATTTCAAGGTGTGAATTTGCTTTTTGTCAAGACTATTATTTGTGGAGCCCCGGAGAGGAAGGCTATGGTCGGTGGCCAAAATGAATACATGGTTTCTGTCGGTTGGATCCAATCCATTCAAAACTGTAAACAAGTTCCATAGGAGCCTTTAGGTCCAGCGCTGTTTGTTCAAATTGGGGTATATGAGTGGGAGATCAAAGCTTTCCTGAGAGGATTCCAGATTTTCCTCCTACTCAGGAAAATAACCAGAAGTGAGGAGGTAGAAGCAAGTAGGAGAAGAAAATCACAGGAGGCCACCCTTTATATAATAGCTCACTACATAATGTATCAGAAAACCAGAAATAACAGCAAGGGGTGTCTTCGCAATGTTTCAGAGATGTGTGCACACTATGGCTGCAAAAATGCTTTAGTATGCGCGAATGGACAAAACCAACCTGACTTTCCGCTGTTACGCAGTTAAATACCATTAATGCTCACATGTAACAGGCAGGTTTTACAGACGTGCTCTTACAGAATTAATAATATCATCAAAAACGCAATTCATTTTATTAATTCTTAACAAAAGTGAAACTTAAGTAGACACATCAAGTGCTTTATCAAATGATATTAATGCAACCAACAAGGATAATTGCAGCCTTGAGGGGATTATGAAGGAAAGGCCTTTTGAGAATTTGGGACAGATTAACAAAGTATGGATTGCAGCTGGAGTCAGTGCTTGAAGAGCCAGTAGACAAAGATGTGTCCATGGCATGGGTTATAACCATTGCATTGCCTGGATAAGGCAACTACTAAAGAGACAATAACAGATTAACTTTTCGATGAGATGCAGCTGCATAGTTACACTAATCTATTAGTATCATTGCAGTTATGTGTGTTTTACTTCATTACGCAACTAATACGGGGAGGTATTTATTTCCAACTGACTTGGGAGAAAAGATCAGTCTCTGAGCTATCTTGTTCCAACTTCCCTCACAGTTTCTAACAAATCCTTTTATTATTCCCTTTATTCTAAATGTATTCTAATCCCGTGTCCCTCCCTGTTATTCTTGCTTACAGTGGCTGGCTTGATTCAGCAGAGAGCTGCTGTGACAGAGAAGGTGAATGGAGCCTGTGGCATTTTAGTTTGAGCGGCACGGGAGGTGGTGGTGTTGGAGGGTCACATAACGCTGAGCTTAGATGTGATTTCATCAGACAGCTCGCTGTGCAGGGCAGACAGCTAGGCCTACATGGAGTCCCCCCTCACATGAAGCATAGTATCACTGCTTCCACTATAACTAAACATTAGGCATATAGGCTGACATGAGATCCTGAACCTCTGGTCACTCTGGCACTTTCTTTGGCATCACACTATAGAGTATACATATGGTATCAAAGGAATTTGGTATCAAAGGAATCTATGACCTTATTTATATTGAAATTGTGCTCAGCACTATTTTGTGAAATTCTGTGGTTAATTATGACGGCATTATTATTTCAAATAATAAGATATATGTATACATAAATCAAGACTAAATTCTATATTCATGATCATTCTCTGAGCATTATTTCATTAAAATACTCACATTTCACAAGGCTGAAGTTATGTCTAAGAGCCACTAGTGGGTGCCCTATACTACACTCCTGCTGCAGAGAAACCTTCATTAAAGGTTTTGTAAAGCTTGCAGGTAAATTTCTTAAACGTCTTTGCATCAAATGAAGAAAACAAAAACAATTCAGCATATAAAAGCTTTAAAAAAGTTTTTTCACTTGACCTAAAATAAATGTTTTCTTTATTTTTCCATGTACGTTTCCCAATGTTTCCCCTTGTGCATTTTCATTTGCTTGTTTACCAAATTTTGCGAGGCTTGTGGTTTATTTCTCCTTTTTTTAGATAAATGACGCAAGCTGGTAATAATGGCACCAGAGCAACGACTCAAAGTGACATAATTCTGTAAAGATCAGTGGAAGTCTTACGCATGTATTGTGCGTAAATTCAGTAGAGGTGCAGACATCTAAAAGAAATACTACCTCTCACTTCCGCTGACTCACACACCCATAATATAGTGTCTTAAAGACTCAGAGTGTATTCATACATCTTCCAACCTATATTATGCAATACAATACACAAAAAAAAAATCACCTTCAGAAAGAGACAAACAATGGAGAGTAACAGTTGCATTTCCATAAAACATTCTGAACACAGGTTTCAGGATTTGACTTATTTGGGTGCAAAACTTCAATAAAGTTGCAATATCTCACATATTAAAACACCAAACTGAAGGTTTCTCCAATTAAATTATTTTAAAAGAAGAAGCAAATATGATTAAGTATTGAGTACAGTGCAAAGGTATCCACACCTTCCTTCCTTTTAATCCAACGTGACCTCAAGATGAGGTTTTAGCCAACACAAACTCCCTCTCTGTTGGGTTCGTTAACATGTTTGGATAGATCACTTTAAATCTGCCTGGGCTAAATAAAAAAAAAAAAAAACTTATTGAAAATATTCCTTATTAATTTGCACCCTTCTGTTAGCTTAGACAATACAAAACCACTTCACACAACAGAAACAAACACACAGTCCGTCTTTTGCTCCTTGTGCCATTTTTTTGTCCCATCAAGCTTTGCAATTTAGCTCTATATTGTCAGATTTTAATTCATTAGTGACAAAACAAATAAGACAAAAACAATAAAAAGAATACCTCAACTTTGTTGAGTAACATTAAGTTATTCCCCTGAAAAAACAAACAAAAAAAACACCCCAGGAAGGAGCTCAGCCCATTTATTACTATTTAGAGCATTTTCAACATCACTTTAAAGATAAATAAAAGTTCTTGAAAGCTGAGTGTGGATACTACTGCATTGTTAAGCTTGGAAATATCCATAAAATTTGATTGGTAAAATTGTAGATTATAAATGTAGAAGGTATAAAAATCCCCAAAAAGATTAAAATCAAATATGTCCACAATAACCAAACAACCCAAGCTGCTTTTACAAACCTTTAGCATTCATTTTCCACTGGTGTGGAATACTTTTAAAGTACTTCCAAGAAAACCACTTTAAACACAAAGGTCATTAAACAACAGTAAACGTTTTACAAAAAATGAAATATAAAATAATAGCTTTTGGAGCAGTTCTACCCTTAAAATTATCAAAGTACCTCAGCATAAAATTCAGGAAAACTCACCTTTTTCCAAAAATTTAACTTCCCTAACTTCTTGTCTTTTCTGTCAAAGCAGCAGGCACCCATTATTGCTAAGCACAAAGTGCAGATCTGAGCAGGGCGTCCGTCCGTTAATGAGTCTGTCTTGAACTGACTACAGCATGAGTAAAAGGACTGAGCCCCGTCTCTTTGACTCTAGGAAACGCCACAACTCCAGTGACTCACTTTGGGCTGCGAAGACTGATTCGGCTTTACTTCACACCCCGTGTGTATGTGGAGCAATGACTGAATGTGTTTGAGAGTACGTGTGGTGGAGAGAGCTCTGCCCCACACACACTCCCCTTATGGGGCAAGGCCCGCCTCTAGTCTCTTTGCTCCTTTCCTGGTGGCTCACTCTACAGCAGCTGGCCGGTCACGGCTCTAATGTTTATGTTGTCAATATCTCACTGATCAATCTGATGAACAGAAGGCTTGAATTTCCTAGAATAGGAAGAAGCAACACACATGCTTGTTTCTTTTTTCTTTCCTGGAAATTAGACTCGATGTAAACTGATCAACATCTTGTCTAGTTTGACGACAGCAGGCCCTCCGCTCCAGTACATGATGCATTTAACACCGCTATTCAGGTGAAAGTCACACAGTATAAAACCAGCTGGACCCTGACATGCAATCACTGATTACCCAAACATAAAACAGGCTTGAAGAGTATAACTTTGCCTTTAATGTTTCAGCTGTAAGTATAGGCTCTCACTGCCCACGTTATTAGGAACACCTTGCTACCAGGTTTGACCCCCTTTATCCTTCAGAACTGCCTAATTCTTCACGTCATAAACGTAACAAGGTGCTAGAAACACTCCTCAGAGCCCATGATCCATTTTAAAAGCATCTCACAGTGGCTGCAGATTTGTCAGCTGCTGCTTAAAATCTTCTGTTTCACCACATTCCAAAAGTGCTCAACTGGGCTCAGATCTGTTGACTGTGGAGGACACTGGAATATATGGAACTCATTGACATGTTCAAAAAACCAGTTTGAGATGACTTGAGTTTTGTGATATAGCGAATTATCCTGCAGAATGTAGTATCAGAAGATGGGTACAGTGCGGTCATAACTGACAAGGTCAACAACAATCCTAGCCGTAACCCTAAATGTTATTGTCCAGTTTGGGTGAGACTATGCAAACTGCAGCCTTAGCTACCATCTATTTTAATGTTTGGCATGTCATCTCTCCAGAGATGATAATCAGAGTAACTTCCATACATTTCCTGTCTCATTTTGATGCTCAAGACTTGACCTTGATTTTCCCATATCGGAATGATGGAAAGAATTTAAGTCCTATAACCGGTGGGTTGCCGGTTCGAATCCCCGCTCCGTCCATCTCAGTCGTTGTGTCATTGGGCAAGACACTTTGCCAACTGATGGTGTTCAGAGGGCTCAGTGGCACCGATTGTATGACAGCCTTACTTCTGTCAGTCTGCTCAAGGGCAATGTAGCGTACCACTGTCAGTGTGTGAATTGGTGTTTGAATGGCAGGATGACTGATTGTTATGTTAAGCGCTTTGAGATCCTCTGACTGAATGAAGCGCCATACAAGTCCAGGCCATTTACCATTTCCCAAGGCAATCTTGCCCAGGTACACTACCGGTCAAAGGTTTTAGAACGTCTTTCTCATTTAATAGTTTGCTTTATGTTTATGACTATTTACATTGTATGTAGATTCTCACTGAAGGCATTCAAACTGTGAATGAACAAATATGCAATTATGTAGCAAACAAAAAATTGTAAAATAACTTTAAATATGTTATATTGTAGAATCCTTAAAGTAGCCGCCCTTTGCTGTAATGACAAAAATATTAACCTCTGGCCATCTGTCAATGAACGTCTGGGAAGTTCTTTCAAGACTCTTTGTAAAACCATTTTAGGTGACCTCCTCATGAAGTTCATGGAGAGAATACCAAGAGAGCAAAGCAAAGGGTGGATATTTTGTATAAATCTGAAATATAAAAATGTTTAGTTATTTTACACTTTTTGTTTAGCACCTAATTCCATGTGTGTTCATTCACAAGTTTGTTGTCTCTGGGGAGAATCTCTAATTTAAATAGTAATAAAAATAATAAGGAGACCCATTAAGTGAGAAAGGCATTCTAAAACTTTTGACCGGTAGGGTACGTTAACAAATCAGTCGTCAACTTCTGCATCGCAATAAATAGAAACATACTTTAATTTCTAGTTTTTACCACCAAATATGGTGGTAAAAACTACAAATTAAAACTAGAATTTAAATTCCACAGTCCAGTCAAAAACTACATCTAAATAATTATTGTAAAAGTTAGTCAAAGTATTAAAGTTAATCATCGCAGATTTGACAATTATGTATGAAACACAAAGTGACTGAGTTTTTTTTTTTTTTAAATAAAGTCAGTTTTTGAGGGGAAATGGTTGGAACACGGATGTAATGATGTAACCATGTGTCAAGAATTAGGAAGTTTAGCTAATGACTGCTCATTTAATCATGACCAGAAATATGTGTGAATAAGCTGACAATAAATCTTAGCTGCACACTTAGAGATCTTGTCTGACTACCAGGACAAAACATAAAAACGTCCCGTTACATGGATATAAATAAAGCTGCAATCACAGACAGTTTAACTATTAAGAATTTATAGTACTTTAAAGTTTTCCTTTAGTTAAGCCCTATCCTAACCTTCTTCGCGTAACAGAGAGGGGTTTGCAACCTTGATGAACAAAAACATCCCAACACTCAAACAGACCTTGTCTCATCTAGGTCAGTGATGCAGTATCAAGAGGACAGTTACACACTGTGAGCCCTCAGCAGCAGGAGCCACCCCTGTGTCTCACCTTGGGAGTTGCAGCTGTGACCTCTTGCTTTTCACTTCCCCCTCCTTACTCATATTTCATATGCTGCTGGAGCTTCAATTACAGTTTTTCCATCCACAGTACAATAGATGCACAAGGGTCACATTTGCTGATTAGCCCATTCTTGCTAACAAAACCAGGTTGAGTGTGGAAGCCCACATCAGAGAGGGGCCTTAACTATGGTGTAATATTTTACTTTATTATATGAAGAAGATTAAGCTGCAGTTAGTGCAGACACATGGCACACATAAGCACAGCAGCACACGTAGACAAAGTTTACATACACTCGATGAAAACATGCTTTCTAAAAAGCTTCTTTACATATTAAGCCACATTGACTCACGCCAAAGTCACAGCTATGAAAAAAGGTCATAATGCACAACTGACACCTGATATGTGACACCTGATATGCTTCACTGGGCACCAGGAATTTCTCATAATGACCAATGCTCTTAATAATCGCTTGAAAACCATATATCGTCACAGAAAACCTATAAACATTAAAGCATGAAACATTAATAAATCACAGCCCAACTGATGGATGATGACCCCTTCTTTGCATTTGGGAATCTCTCAGACTGTCAGCAGAATACTGACCTGATGCAACTTTTGTCTTGGATGCCCTATTGTGTTAGTCATAGATGCCTGGGTTTTATAAAACATGGTCACTGGTCAAAAACCTTTGTCTAAAAAATATTTGGTGTGGATTATGATGCAAGTATTAATAAAGTAATGGAAATATGACAAATTGTTCTACTAAATTCCTATCAGGATTATGTTGGCAATCCAGAAGGTCTGATTTGTTGTCTCCTTAATCAATTGACACTGATTCAAACAGGCTTAAACTTTCCAAAGTGTCTGTGATTGCAAAAGTTTTAATATCTCACTATCATGACCAGCAAAGATAATATTCTCTGGAATATACCTGTATTATTCAGTTCTGATGTGCAGTCATCTTAAGAAATGCTTTTTTTTCCAATTATTTAATCATCACTTTTCATAGAGAGAACAGTCCGGCTGGCAGTCAGCACTGTTCATGTGTGCAGATGATGAGGGCAATAGAATAAACAAACACCACCATTAACTATCCAAACGAATGTGATGGGATGTCTATTGTCATCTGCATAGAACGGTGGAGATCCGGATGGAGACAGGAAGAGAGAGTCATTCTGCCCAGCGGTCTTCAAGGATCACTCACACACTCATACGCTTGGATACACAAATTTTCTCTCTTTTCCTCTTGAGTTTATTGTGTTTGACCTGCTGTGGGATCTCACATCCTGTTGTCCAGTTTTATGAAAAATAACAAGCTTTTCCTCTCAGCTCGGGAGACAAAGAGTTTTCACGTTTTGTTCTCACCTTAACTATCAGATATCTGCTCTTTGACCTTGAGCAAAGCAAGAGAACAAATTAACAGGGTAAAGTTCACAAACCAAATTAGGGAAAATGCCGGTTTCTGGTAGATTTTGTCATCCTGGTGATGACAACGGTAAATACCTCAGAAAAGAACAATGAATTATAGGTCTTGGTTCATTTCATATCTCATCCATCCATCTAAAATACTTTAAAAACTCCCCATAAATCAGAAAGTTCCCACTAAAACATTTCTGCTTGTTTTTTATAGAAATTCCCCAGTGGCACACTACAGCACAGGAGGCCAAAATAACATTAATTTGATCACCAGCAGAATAAAAACAAAATTGTTTAAACTGCCAGTAAACAGCAGCAGTAGCTAAACATTTATAACACAAAGAGTAAACCTGGGATTTCCCAATCAGAACTTTTTCTCTTCAATACTGATCCAAATCAGATGAGAAAGGTCATGAGATGATATGGATACATGAGTCTCAAACGCAATAATGCATTAATTCTTACATCTGAAAACCCAGGAGCTTTAAAGTGAAGTAAAATAATACACTTTAGCTTCTTTATAGTTTCCTACTAAATTCCCTTATCAGCCACATTCAGGATAAAGCAATCTTTAATGTCTGTTTTTTTTTTTTTCTCACAGCAACTTATAGACTACTGGTCAAAGGTTTTAGATACACTTTCTCACTTAATGGGAATCTTTATTTTCATGACTATTTAAACTGTAGATTCTCACCAAAGGCAACAAACTTATGAATGAAAACACATGGAATTATATAGTAAACAAAAAGTGTAAAATAACAAATAGCGACTCTTTGCTCTGATTATTGCTTTGCCCTCTTAGCATTCTCTCCATGAGCTTCATGAGGTGGTCACCTTAAATTTCCATAGAGTCTTGAAAGAACTTCTCAGAGGTTCACTGAGAGACAGCCAAAGGTTAATATTTCAGTCATCACAGCAAAGGGCGGCTACTTTAAGGAATCTAAAATGTAAAACATATTTAAAGTTCTTTTACAATATTTTGTTTACTACATAATTCCATATGTGTTCATTCACTGTTGTGATGCCTTTAGTGAGAATCTACATGCAACGTAAATAGTCATAAACATAAACAAAACCATTAAATGAGAAAGTGTTTCTTAAACTTTTGATCAGTAGTGTAGAAAGCTATAAAGTTCTGATAGCCGCCTCACCCAAAACACCCATTGCTTTATTGTTTGTTTCTGAAGAAATATCGGACTAGAGACACGTCACAACATGTCTTCAATAAACTCACGTCTTGCTTCTTTTGACAAAGATGTCACAACAAGCTGTTTGTAAAGTGCTTGGGAACATTCCTCTCTGTTTTCCTATGACTCATCGATAATTTGGCTCGTAACAGATCTTAATGCCGTTCCAGTTAATTTTGTGTGGAAAGCGCTTTGCTTTGAACGTCATAAAATGGATTCACTAGTGATTCTGCTGCACTCTGAGCAGCTCCAGTCCACATAGACAGGTGTCTGAGCACAGTGCAGAGCAGGTAACAAAGCACAGACATACAGGGAGGGGCACCAAGCAATGCAGTCTCTGTTTGACTGTAAATGTATAGGGGGAAAACACATAGGGCCTGTCAACACTAACTTGGATAATTTGCAAATTGGAATTTTTCAGCTTTTTCACCTCCTATAGACATACAAATTGAGCTTTCAGTAAAAGAAACAAAACAAAATCGGAAGTGGATGTCTGGATATTTTCTGAAAACAATGACATAAACATCCACTTTGCAAATGCCAACTCTAGCTTTCTGTGCAAGAAATCACACATCTGAGCATTTTTTACGGATTATGTTATATTTGCCTTAGTTTGTCTAGGTTCTATTGCCAATAAACCTCAAGTGCAGGCTCAAGAATTTATTGACTGAGAGGAAAAACTAACTTATGTCAAACAAAACAAACTACAATTGTTCAGGAAAAATCTTTAGCCTAGCACTTTTTTAGCTATGCACAAAATAAAATCTTCATCTTTCAATTTGAACTAGAGGTGCACAATATATAGGAATATATATTGATATCGCAATATCAATTGTGAATTTATACTTTGCAAGGTAACAGTATACTCATCCTATATTCAATCTTACAGTGGAGTCTCACAGTAGTAGATGACATTTGTCATGACCTGACATTTTATAGCGATGCTAAAGCTCAGAGAGTGTTGAAAGCATTGCAATGATCAAAGACTAGTGAGGAAAATGTGGATTTATTACAACTGATATCACAATATTTAACAATGATACAGCAAATGATGTGATTTTTCTGATACTGTTTTGCCATAATATCAATGTAGTTAATGTCGTTCTCTCCACATACTGCTGCAGCATACATGTTGCAGTGTTTTTCATTGAAACACCTTAACAGTGTGGACTATTTTTCCCAAACAGAGAAAGGTTGCTGAAAAATATCTGGTGTAGTTCAGGAAATCCAAGATTCATTAGATCAACAAAATAAATCTGAAATACAGTTCTGCCTGCCACAAACAGGAATATAATGGATGATTTTTTTTAAATCGCCAAAAAGCAGCTACTCAATAAAAATATTTTTACGGTGCCTTTATCGGAGCATTGCTAATTTAAACCGCTGAACAGAATTTGTTATCTACAAATCATGGTGAAAATAAAAGTTTTTAGTTTTCCCTGAGAATGGTTG
The DNA here is from genome assembly GCF_021462225.1 of Girardinichthys multiradiatus. Classification (NCBI taxonomy): domain Eukaryota; kingdom Metazoa; phylum Chordata; class Actinopteri; order Cyprinodontiformes; family Goodeidae; genus Girardinichthys; species Girardinichthys multiradiatus. Next base: position 9,643,108 of record NC_061802.1, read on the forward strand.
AAAGGATTTTTATCACAAAGTGTTATACAGAAAAATAGGTCAGGAGTTGGTTAGAGAAATTCAGCTTAAAAAATATTTAAACATCCTCTTACAACTACCTTATTTTCAAATGGGGAATCAAGAAATCACCAGTGCTTCCCATCCACCATTAATGACACAACTAACAACACAGCTAGTGGACTGCAGAAAAATACTTTGGTACAATGTAAATTTGAATTGGTGAAGATGTGTAGACCACCAAAACAGAAAATGACAAAATACTTATCACTGCAATACATAAAAATAAAATACTCTCAATACATAATTTGAACTCTTGGTTATCTTGAAAAACGTCTAGGTCTCATTTTGACAACACTTGTCTGATTCACGGCCACAATGAGAAAACTGAATTCTTCTGGTAATATACTTGAGATGATTACTCCACAAAACTGTGGAAATGTCTTTGTTATGTGGATAAATTTGTCTTTAAAATTTAGTTAGGTTAAAATGTTCCTGAATAAAAACAGCAAAACACTTCCTACAATAGAAATCTACAGTATGTAGATGGCTCAATTCACAAACAAATTAACTTGAGACATTAACTTCTAAACATTAATATCAAATATCAGGTTGAATCATAAATCTGAGTAAAAAGGTTATGAGGTTCCTTAAATAAAGAAGCAGGAACTGATGCTTAGTGCACACCTCACATTGAATCAATAATGCAGAGGAACCAGCAGCCAGTCAAAACAAGTCTGACAGGAAACAAGGACTGAGAGCTACAGCAGGCCAAGGTGATAACAACCCTTGTGTAACCACCTTTGTAGAAATGTGGACAAATTAAATATCTTGATTAAGCTTTGTATTGGTTTAGGACATGATTTGCTGATAAGAAACAAGTATTGCTGCAGGCAGCTTTAAAAACCAGTCCATACGTGCTGCAGCCCCCGATGTGCAGCCAGTGCCCTCCTCTTCAGCATGCTGTGCAAGTTTAGATCTGGTAGAAAACATCTGACCTTGCTTGGGTCATGCATTCAGCTACAAAAACGTTGGATTTGATTCATTATGTTTCTTCCTGACTAAAAGCTAACCTTTCCTTCAAGAGCAAAAGCAACAAGTGGTTTTTTCTCTTTAAACATGATGAAGAGTTCAGCCTCGCACTCTTCAGAAAACACAACGTTTTTAGGAGAATTTAAAAAAACAGAATACAGAGTGAAAAATGTGGTCTGTCCTACCTTATTGGAGGCCATATCGCTGACAGACCGGTAGGTCTGTATGGTCTGCAGCTGGTCCAGACACCAGTCCAACTCCTCCATCGTCTCCATGGCCAGCTTCTGGTACGCCTCATCTGTCAAACAGCCGGCACACAGAGACACACTGTCAGAACAGACGGCGTACATGGAGCCTGAGTGTTGCCCAGCCACTCCCAGGCAAAATGCACCCACAGATCCTGTTGCAAGGCTCTGCTGCGGCTGCTGCTGAAGAGGGTGAGACTTTAGCTGTGCCACACGGCTACAGTGCTCCTTCATCATGAGGAGGTGCAGCTGTGGCAAACTGGTGGAACGTGCAGCTGTCGAAGTAGAGGAAAGCTATGACCCCGGCTCGCTCTGTCTGTCAGACACCCAAAGTTCTGGATGCATATGCATGTCACACATTGCACCACTCCTTACCTAAATCGGATATCCTCAGCTGATTTACATAATGTCAGCCCCCCAACCAACCCAGGAAACAAGATACTCCCCACGTCTTTTCACTGCCATACAAAGACACACTCTATTCCAACTCAGAAAAAGCCAACACACATGCAGTAAAACCTTTTTGCAAGTGGTTTTTCATTAAGTTCTATATTTTCTTTTGTGCTGTTAAAAAGTATTAACCCCCAAACAAAAGCTTTTTTGTCAAACTTTAATGTTTCAGATTAAACTGGTTTTAACATCAGGCCACAAAATAAGCAAAATAAATATAAAAAGCTGTTCTCAGTTCATTAAGGAAAAAAATCTATCCAAACCAGCCTGGCCCTATGTGAAAAAGTAATTCCAAGTATGTCTGTAAACCTAATTTGTTGTGCTTTGGAAACAAGTGCCGCCAAGTGTTTGGGATAACTGGAATTTTACATCCCTGTGTAGGAATGTTGGCCCACTCTTCTTCGCGGAATTGTTTTAATTCAGCTACAATGGAAGGTTTTTGAGCATGAATCGTCTGTTCAAGGACTTTTGAACTTTTGCTTTTGGAGCTTTGTCCTGATGCATAACTTAAGTATGCTTGTACTTAAGGTCATAAACTGATGGCTGGACATTCTCCTTCAAAATTTTCTGCAATAGAGCAAAATTCATGGTTCCATCACTTAAAGAAAGTTGCCCAGGTCCAGAAGCAACAAAGCAGCTCCAGACGATCACACTGTCACCACAATGTTTGACTGTCAGTATTAGGTTACTTTTTCATCAAGATGTTTTGACAAATGTGAGATTGGCCTTTATATTCCTTTTACTCACCAGTGGCTTTTGCCTTGGAACTCTTTAAATTTTCCACATTCTCTTTCCTAATGTTGAATTAGGAACACTGACCTTAACATGACCTTTTTTTCCTCATCTTTTTTGAATTTCTTTAGCTTCAGGGTATTATATGTTGCATTTTGAGAAATATTTGCCTACTTCATGTCGTCAGGTAGATTTTATTTTAGTGATTTCTTAATCCTGTTTTCACATTTCACAAAACAGGTTTGAAAAGCTTTTTCACCCATAATTAATTAAATATATTTGTGATGGCATTGTGCATTTACTCAGGTTATCTTTGTCTGATAAAATCTGTTTAAAGATCTGAAACATTAATGGATGACAAAAAAGCAAAATGAGAGGAAATCTGTCGGGTAGGGGTAAAAAAATGTTTCGTAGCACTTTTGATGTCAGTGTAAAAGTGTTTCCTATTTACCTTCATTTATTGTGGACAAGTTATGATGTTTTTAATGTGGATTTCAGAAACATTTTTGATGAAATGAGGGGTTGCACATAACAAAGAAACAGGATCTTTTAAAAAGCTAATGTGAAAATGTAGAAACAAAGTTGTTTGGTAGCATGTAAACATGAGGGAAAAGATCCAACCCCAGCCAAGACACAAACCTAGATTAAATCAGAAGGCATTAAACACTTTCAGTTTAACCACATTTAGCTAAAACATTTTTGGTTTAAAACAAAAAGAAATTGAAAGTATTTGCATTGTTTGGGATTTTTATAATAAAGACTACAAAGAGACTTAGTTACTAAAACAGTTGTCATCTTTTAATAAATTATTAAACTCATTTATTTTCACTATGTTATATTGGCATGGGCCTACATGAGTTTTTGTGATATGATAACCTTGAGAAGAATTACCACAGTATATAATAAACACAGAAATTTAAAACAAAAATGAATAGCACAATCTAATTACTTTAAGTTTAAACAAAAAATAAAACTATTTTTACCACTGCTAAAACATTGATTTTTTTTAAGTTAATAGTGCTATCTTTATCATCTACTGACACTCTGTCTTTTAGGCTCTATATTTGTTTTAAATGGAGATGTTCATTATTTCCGCCAGCGGACTAGTAGTTTGCAGCATATGGGGGAGGGACACGGCTGTGTTACTCGTTAGATAACGTTAAATACTTCTTTGATTTCCCTTAGTTAAATTGCTTTTCTGAAAACTATAAATCAAATTGAAGAGAGGGTGTTGGGAAGCAAAGAGACTTTGCAATGAGTCTGCTGGTTGGGTTGAAGGAACACACACACTCACATCGACGGCCCAGTGTTGTTTATACTCTGGGTCTCCATAGCTGCAGAGCACAACACAGCGACCGAGTTGGACTGTGATGACCTTAGCAAATCCGCATAGAATCTGTCCCCTGCTCTGATCTCCTTGCCATCAAAGACACGAGCCTGTTTGCTCTCCCAAACACGAGAGGCACCTGGCGCTCTGCCTGCTGCTCTCGCTCGCTCGGATCAGCAGACTGAGAAAAGGAGAGGCAGTCTGTGTATATGTGCATGTGTTTACTTTAACACCATCAGCATCTGATGTTCAAATGGTTTACACCTATTTGAGATATTGCTTTCCAGTATTTTCAACATCTCTGAGGTGGTTTGTTTTTTAAAGATCTTCTGAAACAAGTTTATCTGAATTATTAAAAGGGTTAGAGTTTTCAATTTTCCATTCTGTTGCTGAGCTATACTTTATTCTTATCCAAAACCAGAGGTGATGTCACACTGACTGTGTGTGTGTCTCAAACATTACGAGACATTGGACTGTAGGTTTTTCATAATTAACGAACGTTCAACCATGTAGAAGGAGGTCTATAGTATCTCAATGATTTTCAGAACAATACCTGATGGTGGTCAACAAGTAAGGAGCTTTTAAAGTTTTATTTATTTTTTTCCAATCAGATGAAGTAAACGAAATCGTGTCCAAATAATGAACACATATGAAGGCATGCCAGTAATAGAGTTTTGATAACAGAGGGGATTTCCACTGCCTCCAGCCTGACACAAGGACCTTTCTGATCAGCACTCAGACCTACAGTGAGTGTCCCACTGGGGCAGACAGGAAACTCACACACAAACACATGTTCAGTCCACACACACAGACTTATACATCTGCTGAACGGTCTCATTACTGTGTTCACACACACAGACGTGTACTTTCCAGCTGAGAGAGGCTGAGCCAACGGACTCCAGAGGCAGGGAGGAAAAAAGGGATATGAGGTCACTGCTTTGTTTCAGTTTCCCTTTGTTTCACTGACTGGATAAAATTATACAAAATGCCCCCAAAAAACCACCTCTGTGTTCATATTTACTTCTAACTTATACCAACTCTGATCACTATTAACACCATGTATACATGTTCAGTAGCTTACATTCAGATTAGTGGAAGGCTATATGTTTAGTGGAAGGCCATGAGTTAAAAGAAAAAAGTACTAAAAACATATTTTGTATACTGAAAATGAAATAAGCACCAACATGATTGCCAATACAGTAAATGAACGGTATCTGTTGTTTCACATGTCATGTTTTTACAATTGCTTTAGATGTTTCAAGTGCATCTTAGAGGCTTTCTCTTTTAAATTTGGGAGTATTTACCCTCACTCAAGGCAGGTTTCACCTTAATCGCAAAAGGCCCACAAAGGAAGGCTGAAATATCTATTGCAAATTACCTCAGAAGCATTCAACTTGTCATCAACTTGACTGATTAAATAAGCCATCAACTATTTATGCTATTAGACAACAAAATGATTAAACTAGTGGAGATATCAGAACAAATTAAAAAGAGAAAATACTTTTATTCACATATTTATGTTCTCTTCTTTGCTCTTTAACAGCAAAATCGGACTATTGCCCATTTGACATTAGATAAGTTTTATTTTGAGAACGGTATTTGTGGGGCTCTAACTATGCATGGCATATGTATTGCCAAAAAGACTGCAATTAAACTTTACAGACCTTTAATAATAATTTTTTCTGTGTCATTATTCAAATAAATACTTTAAAGTATCCTGATAAGTCAGTTTAACATTTCTACTCTTCCTTGGCGTGCAGTGAACTCATCGGCATATTTAAGAAACCACTTTTGAATAATGCCTAACTGGTACTAAGATAAAGAAAAAAATCCAACACACCAGTACACCACCATTGGTACAATGGAGGATAGATGCAAGATTTTATGTTGTTCATGCCAAATTCTGACCCAATCACTTGAATGTTGCAGCTAAAATCGAGACTCATTGGACTGGGCAACATTTTTGCAATCTGTTATTGTTTAATTCTGGGGAGCCTGTAAATTTTGGCCTAAGTTTCCTTTTCTTGGCTGACAGGAGTGGCACATGGTGTGGTCTTTGGTTATTTGAACTACTCTAGCTTGTGTATAACTCCAAACCAGTCAGCTCATTCTCTTCTGACATCATTTCGCCCACACAACTTCCTCTCAATGGCTATTATCTCATTTTCAGACCCTTCTCTGTAAACCTGAGATTGTTGAAAATGCAAGCACATCAGCAGTTTCTGAAATACTCAGACAAGCCTGTCTGACACCAACAACCATGCTTCATTTAAAGCCCCTTTCTTTCCCAGTCTGATGCTCAGCAAGTCAAGATGGCTAAATACACTAATTTGCTATTATGAGATTGGATGATTCAGCATTTGTAATAACAAGTAGGCTATTTGAACATGTATCCCTAATAAAGCAGCTTATAAGAGAGTTTGTAATATATTGTACAGCCTTACTGGTGTCCACTCTAAATTCTTGTTAGGTGTGAGTGTGTTGTTTGTCCTGTGTTTTGCCCTGTGATGGATCCAGCCTCTTGTTCATTTACCCTTGGACCTAGCCACCAACCCCAACTAGACCGAGAAGGGCATAACTGCAGGGTGTAAGTAGGACATCCGACAGTGTGGAGGGAGGTTCGACAGTTTGGGCGTGTTGTTTGCACAAACGTTTATTGGTTTGTTCATTTCCTAAGGGACGGGTTAAATGCAGAGCACAATTTCTCCATTGTGAGATCAATAAAGTTAGCTATTATCATTAATTATTATTTTAAGAGCATCGTGTGCAAGTTGGTCATGATGTGGGGCGCTGCTTTGTATTTATTGACATTCGGCGCAGCTCTGTGACAGTGACTGCAGCTCTGCTTTCTTTACATTTAAGAAAAGCGCCCGTGGAAAAAAATCTTTTCATACTTTTCAGAATTTGACCCAGTCAAATGCGGGACATTGTTTCAATTTGTGGGACACCGGGACAGAAATGAAAAATGCAGCACGCACAATCCCACACAAGTCGGGACATTGGACACCGCGCACTTTCAGGCGCATTTCCGAGCAGATGCGTCTGTTTCTCTGCTATACGTGCCGCAGAAAAGAAGATGGCATCACACAGGCGTATTTCTAGATAACTATTAAGGTTGTGGATACTGAAATCATGAACAATACAGCAAATTCCAACTCTTTTACATCTTCCGTCTATGTAGGTTTGTAGGCTTTATTATTGAACTTACCTTGTGTGTATTTATATGCATAAATGCACTGCTCGTCCCAATTCTTCTAAAAATGTTTCTCTATGAGATCATTTTACAGTCTGTGATACTACTTAAATTCCTCCATTTTATATTGTTTTAAATTTTTTTTCTGTTATACATGATTATTCAATAATTTTCCTATTATTTATCCTCAATGACATAATGTTACTGTAGATGCACCTTCTACCCGCTCGGCCGCTGAAATTAATCTTTCCCTATGGGGATGATAAAGTTTATTTTATCTTATAATAATTGTATGATTGCTAACGTGATTTTTCTTCATTTATTTCAGTGGATTACCCAAACAGCTCTCTCTATTGCCGCCACCTCCTCTGCTTAATGCACTAATCTTTGTGAATACAGGCCCTGGAGTTTATTAATAAAGGTTATAAAAAAGATGCATACCATCCAGCAGGGCATATTTTGGTTTTATATTTGTATATGATTATGTTCTTTTTTGGTTTTATTGTTGTATTGTAGTCATATAACGAGTGTATAATCTAAAGAGAGAGGTATCAAAAGTACAGATTAAAATATTTCAATCATATTTTGCTGAACTACACTGAGCATGCGCAGTGATGACCTCAGACAAGCGATTTTACAGAACGGATGGAAACGCATCCATTCTGCCAGCAAAGTCGTTATTTCCATTTCACATGACGTCGTTCTGTATGTCTTTATAATTAAAGATAATTACTTAAACAACTTTTTTATAAAATGAATGACGAGTTAATGTGTTTCTGTTTGCGCATGTGCAAATGTGCTAGTGCTACGTCACTTCCGCTTGATTTCATTCTCTTGTCACTTCCTGATGTGTATGCAAAGGAGCGTGGAACAACGCCCACACAGCTGCTGCAGTTATATCTTATTGACTTGACCCTGCAAGGTTAAGCAATTACGGAAAATGGATGGCTCGAATCTGATTTTAAATAGTATATTTCTCTTACTTGTTAGTTTGTTAACACTTTATATTTTAAAATCGGCTAATTTCCTGAGATTTGTTTTAATTTTACTATAATGCTAAGGGAGACATTTTTACTTCTACATGTAAATGTGGATCCAAAACATTAATCAAGGAGAAGACTTCAGACCCATACATGACTGTGAACGTGACACAAATGCAAGTCACCCTGCCCTCAGGAGGCAGTTTGTTGCCTCCATCGTCTACAATTACATCCTGCTTGTGATGTAATAGTCAAAACAGAGTTTGGGGTACATGGAGCCAAAACCTATAAACTGGTTCGATACTTTGTAAGGAGAGATGGCCTGCGTATAATTAATTATGAGCAGGCCATATTAAGCAGACACATTTATAAACCAAGAAGGTAACAACAGGGGAAAGACTCGTTTCTATTCCTGTTACAAATTTCTGCTTTTAATAACTGACTGAGCATTTATTAAACATGCTCTGTATGGTGACATGCTACATTTTCGGTAAACCTGCAATAAATGGACCACACACACACACGCTAAAATAGAAAACCATCTTTTGACCTGTGGTGACTGGCAGCAAAGCCAAAAACAGATGTGAGGTAGCCATTTTTCAGATTTACAAGAAACAGAGAATGGGCTGACCTGAATCCCCTGGTGTGGTTGCACAACTCTTTCTAACAAGGACCAGAATCTGCAAGGTGAAGCAGAAGGCCGCTGTGGCTTAAAACATGACTTCACCTGCTCAGATCTTAAAGTTTTTGAAGAATTGTAAGAGCAGATTTTGTAAAGTGTGGGAGAAGGTGATAAGCACTGTGGTTTTACTGTGGAAACCTCAGTCATTCAATTAGACAAAACATTTACGCAAAACTGGTTCTGACAAGCAACAAAATGACATCATGAGCCTTTGCTTTGTTAACATTCATTTATCTGATTTACAAGGACATGGAATCATGTGTCATTAGATGGCATCAGGACCATGTTGTTTTGTGATTGTGAATGAAAAACAAAAGGGAGGGAAATAATGACTCCACATACTGTTGTAATGGGGTAAAGGGATTCAGATAAAAGCATGTAATGACTAAATGTATTGTTCTGGGATAAGGTGCTGGTGCAACATGCTGGTGGCTCTTTCATGTGGTGACCCTGCAGAAGCAGCAATGCAACAAATCGCAGGCATGAAATCATGCAATAAGAAATTGTTTTGCAAAAGAACATGCTTTCATACGTGAATCAGTTATTAGCTTTAAATGGTAAATGGCCCTTTTTATCAAGTCTCCAGAGACCCCAATGTGCTTTCCACTACAATCAGTCATTCACCCATTCATACACACATTCACACATTGACTGTGGTAGCCACAGCTGCCCTGGGGCAGACTGACAGTAGTGAGGCTGCCATACACAGGTGCTACCGAGCCCCCTGACCACCATCAGCAGGCAAGGAAGGTGAAGTGTCTTGCCCAAGGACACAACGTTTGAGACATACAGAGCAGGGGTTCGAGCAGGGGTTCGTCCGGTAACCACTGTGGCCACCCAGTGACTCAATCAAGGTGGGCCACCGAGTAACAGTGGTTCAAGCTCATAACAGCTCTCTTGTCTAAGCTACAGCCTAAAGTTATTGAATTATAAGATGTCAGCTTTAGCCAAACTGAACCTATTTACTCTGCTGTTTCTTGTTGCCCAGTTTCTCTTTGTGACAGTTTTTGTCTGCCAGCAACAATAAATTTCCAAATTTCCAGCATTGTTTTAAATTGTTCAGTCTCTACAAACAGAGACAGAAAACAGATTGAATTAAATTGCAGTGACAAGAAGTGTATTTGTTATGAGTTCATGGCAGGAAATGTTCAGAGCTGTTTGCAGCAAAGACTCTGATGTGCCTGCAAAAGGGGGGCAATCGGTTCAAGTTTGACTTGGTAAAACATCAGTCATCCTGTTTCACACTTATGTGATTTTGAGTCTTACTTGTGGCTCCCCTGCTTGCATGCAGCTGACAACCAAACATCTAACAAACAGCACAGATCACAGCTAAAAAAACCCACTGCAGTCTCACAAACAACAATGTTTATCCCTGAACTGCTAACTAACTTGTTCTATTTGTGCTATTCTTTGGTAGATTTCAAAACAAAAGAAACACTGAGAACTACGAATCAGAACAAAGTGGACACTGATAATAGATCCCTTTCCAAACCATTAGAATAACAAATAAAATGTCAAATTCCAGGGGATTTAGAGCGTTTTGATTTGAGTAAGTTTGTTGATTTTTCTTATGCAGAAAATGTATTCCAGATACTGATACTGTTATATTCTTGTTCTTTTGATAGTTTAGGTTAAAAAAAAGAAACATTTATTGTGGTGTTTTTTTTCATACAAATCTAGATTTAAAACAAGTATTGAAGTAATATTTAAAAAAATGAAAACAGATACCAAATTAATTTCTCTCAGAGGTAAAGATGCACCTATTAGCTTTTTACTGGCTGCTACTTATTTCCCAGCTTTCTGCAAAGGCTGATTTTAGCCTGGTCTGCATTTCTTTCCAAGGACTATAAGACATGCAAACTCATTTGTGTGCAATTTGCTAAATGTAAAAATATTGACAATAAAAGCCAAAATGTGTTACAGGTTTCTCTATAGAGCTTGTTGTTTTGTATCCAATGGGAAATTGAATGTAAAAACAGTATCCATTCATTCATTTTTATGCATCTAAGTATATATACTCACAGGCCATTTTATTACACCTGTTTAATTGCTTTTTATGGAGATACCAAATTAGCTTATCAAAAATCCAGTATCTCAATTTATTTAGCCTGGACTGAGCTTCACAATGGAAGAGAAAGGGGATTTAGCTAACTTTAAATGTAGCATGGCTAGTCTGAGCATTTAAGACACTGCTTATTGGGAGGATAGAAAGGCAACAGTGGCTAAAAAACCAACTTCTTAAAACTAAGACATGTGGAATACCATCAAGTCCATCCCTTTATGACTGTATCCCCATATTCTGATAGCTACTTCCAGCAGGGTAATATATCATGTCACACTGCTCAAATTATCTCTTAAAGTGGTTTAAAGAACTGTACACAAATGGCCCCCACAGTCAACAAATCCGCACCCAACAGAGTGCCTTTGGTATGTGGTGAAATGGGAGTTTTTCATCCCGAATGAGGAAGCTGAAGCAACTGTGGGATGCTTTCATGTCAATATGGGCCATAATCTCAGAGGAAGTTTTTTTTTGTTGAATCTATGCCATTAAAAATCAAGGCAGTTCTGAAGCCAAAGGTGGTCCAACCCGGTAAGAGCAAGTTGCACCTAATGAAGCGGCTGGTCTGTGTATATTTATGATTGCTTTTCTTGTACTCTGCTGAGATAAAAAGCGAACTGAAATAGAAAGTGAAGAAGGTACAAGGCTTTATAAGTATTGCTGTGGGTTCTGAAAGGTAACCTTTATTTTTATCCGAAGCAACAGTAGTTTTCAAGATTAAAACCTTCAAAAAGCCCTGAAATCTGAACAAAAAGAGTTGAAAAAGTTAACAGGCAAAATAGACAATAGTGTACATGGTTTTAAGTGGTTTTAGGGTAGCTGGATGTGGACCATAAGTGTTTAATCCAGAATTAATGTTCAGCTCCAGCCAATGGTGGAATCTTTAAATGTTTTGACAAATCAGATTTGATAGTATTCCTTTATCCTTTTTATTATTATAAAATTATCTGGTCATTAAAACATTTTCCCATGGCTGTGAACACTGGTAAAATGCATTTTTACAGACTTAATGACATAGACATTGGTGCACATCATCAGCACACAAAGATAGGGAATAACACCTTTGTGATATAAATGTGAGGAGCACAGTGTGATGAGTAAATCTTGTTCAGAGACAGCACACAGTCTGAAGATACACTGAGGCCTAAGGCATGCATCTCAGGGTGTTACATGCAGTTCTCGCTGCTATCTGGATGGTCATCGTGTTCTGATGTAAAAACAAAAAAAAAAAAACAGTTTTGGCTCTTCATCTCTTTCTCTCTCTGATAACACAGATGCTAGGTCAGAGAGCTTGATGTCAGTCAAGCTCTCTGACCTATCAGCAACGTTACTCAGAGGACTTGGTGAGTGTAATGCTGTCCTTGAACTGTCTCCTCCCCTCCCCAAACTGTCTTCATTTTTACAAACTCTCGCATATCATTTCTCACCTTTGTCTCAGCCTTACTTATTTTTCCACTTTAATTTTCAGTACTTGAACAGAAAAACAAACACACAAACAAGCTAACAAACCAAGCTTTGTCAGTGTTACTTGAGGTGAACCCCTCAGCTGGAGCCAAAGCACTGAGTGAACTTACAGTGCTTTCACACCAAACCTTTGGAATGCTTTTTACCATGCCAGAGTTCGGTTTCTGGAGAAATTCACACCGGTGTGAACCCATCCCGCCCCCTGAAACGGACCAGAGAACCGTACCCTGGCGTGGTTACAACTGTTGGCCTTGGAACGGTTCTCTTGCAGTGTGAATGAATATCGTTCCCAGCGTACCATACGATGTGATGTAAGTGAAGTGCATTTGAGTGGAATGCGATAGAATTTAAAAGTGTCTCTTGGGGCTACATGTAGTGAAGAGGTCAAGGCACACAGCTACATTCGAACACCAAAGTAGCAACAGAAACCCAGATGAGACTGACTTTTTTCGTCGTGCTTTTTTTTCCTCTCAATCAGAGTAACACTGGAGCAACACTGCCCCTAAAACAATCTGTTGCAACTCAGTGGCGGATGCTGGTCTTTCAATGAGGGGAAACTCAATTTCAAGATCGCTGATTCGCTCATTTCACTGTCAATCAAAAAGGGATTCAGCCTCGGACAGATCATTCAATCATCATGCAGTAGCTGAGTATCCGGGCCAGCCCACTACACCATAGACCCCCGGAGACGCTGAGTGTCCGATGTGCGGGACAAAGCCCAGGATGTTTGCTTCGCTATTGAACTCACTGTTTAAATCACTGTGAAGCTGCAGGAATGAGTGAGAGGAAAACCGTGTCATTACCAGTGATAAGAAGCTGATTCTGAACAAAAGTTGAGCACGTTGTAGCGCATATTTAGTCAATGACATGTATACACAATAGTATATATTTGATCACTTATTTGTTGACATTTTAGGGGAAGCTGAGCTTTTCTTGCAGTCTTAGAGCAATCGCCACTGTTGCAACTGTATGACGTTGTGTGGTCTGGTCTAAAAATCTCTGTCTCTTTTGGTTTGTAATAATACATCTTTTTATTTAGAAAAAACCAAGCAAATGGAAAACAGATTATTTTACCTGATACATTTAAGAATTTGGTCTTTGACAAACACTGCTCTCACAACGTCACAACTTTCAGATTGCAAGATGACTACTCTACCCACTAAACCAAAGTCACCTCATCTGAATAATAACCATGAGCATTTGATTAACTAATGCTAAACTCTTTGTGCTTCAGTTTGTCCTTTTGTGTTTCATTCCTCCATATTATAGCCACCCACAGACATTTCACTCCAATGTACTTTCATTTCATACCAGTAAAGACATCATTTTGCATCCTGGTCCAGGACCTTATTTATCTTGGTAATTAAGTGTTTTGGTGAATATGGTAGAGAGTGTCAGAGATGTTGAACTGACAGAGAGGACTTGTTGGTAAAAGAAAACAGCTCTGGATCAAGGAGCTGTAATAAGCAAGCGATGAGATTTCAGGTTGTCACCAACAAAACTGCTTGGGTAAAAGGAAAGCTAAAGTTTGGCAGATAATCTGATAAAAGGAGAAAGTGGTTGGAGAACCCAGGACGCAGCTACATGGCAGTGTATGGCATAGTATAGCAGACAGTATATACACATAGTATATACACACAGAGCCCATGGTCCAAACCTTTGTACAAAAAAAGTATTAGGAGATATACAGGGGTTGGACAATGAAACCGAAACACCTGTCATTTTAGTGTGGGATGTTTCATGGCTAAATTGGACCAGCCTGGTAGCCAGTCTTCATTGATTGCACATTGCACCAGTAAGAGCAGAGTGTGAAGGTTCAATTATCAGGGTAAGAGCACAGCTTTGCTCAAAATATTGAAATGCACACAACATTATGGGTGACATACCAGAGTTCAAAAGAGGACAAATTGTTGGTGCACGTCTTGCTGGTGCATCTGTGACCAAGACAGCAAGTCTTTGTGATGTATCAAGAGCCACGGTATCCAGGGTAATGTCAGCATACCACCAAAAAGGACGAACCACATCCAACAGGATTAACTGTGGACGCAAGAGGAAGCTGTCTGAAAGGGATGTTCGGGTGCTAACCCGGATTGTATCCAAAAAACATAAAACCACGGCTGCCCAAATCACGGCAGAATTAAATATGCACCTCAACTCTCCTGTTTCCACCAGAACTGTCTGTCGGGAGCTCCACAGGGTCAATATACACGGCCGGGCTGCTATAGCCAAATCTTTGGTCACTCATGCCAATGCCAAACGTTGGTTTCAATGGTGCAAGGAGCGCAAATCTTGGGCTGTGGACAATGTGAAACATGTATTGTGCATCCAATGGTTCAAACATTGTATCCTGAAGGCAGTGCCGTGTATCAGGATGACAATGCACCAATACACACAGCAAGACTGGTGAAAGAGTGGTTTGATGAACATGAAAGTGAAGTTGAACATCTCCCATGGCCTGCACAGTCGCCAGATCTAAATATTATTGAGCCACTTTGGGGTGTTTTGGAGGAGCGAGTCAGGAAACGTTTTGCTCCACCAGTATCACGTAGTAACCTGGCCACTATCCTGCAAGAAGAATGGCTTAAAATCCCTCTGACCACTGTGCAGGACTTGTATATGTCATTCCCAAGACGAATTGATGCTGTATTGGCCGCAAAAGGAGGCCCTACACCATACTAATAAATTATTGTGGTCTAAAACCAGGTGTTTCAGTTTCACTGTCCAACCCCTGTAAGTGTTGAATGATAAACCTTATCATTGCTGCCCTTGTCAAAGGTGAAGAATTTGTTCATTACTAATTTGTTCAGCCATGTAAAACTGATAAGTAGTAGCTGTAGTGTTTTTGTCGATTATGCTGTACACCTTATATTCCCTTAAATACAGATTATTTCACTCATTATTTAAGTTCCTAGTCAAATTGTACAATATCTATTTTAAACATAAAAATGTCATTTTGCAATATGGTCACTATGTAGCAGCTTGGTGTTCTCGTTATTGGTCAGTGGGATTTGTTTTTGTCTCAAATCAAGAGTTATGGCTTGTTTTTGTAGACAAATCTGCTAATCTAATGTACTTTTGTCAAATAATCAGCTTAGATTTGTTTTGTTTTTTCAGTCCTACTGTTGAAAAGAGGTTCAGTCTGATTCAGTGTTCACTGCAATATTAGAGGGTTGAACATTATTATGAAGAACGGATTAAATATTGTAATACATATCATGTATCACAATAAATACAATACATGCGATAAATGCATGCTTTTCATTTCCTTCTACTTCCATTCCATATCCTCAAACAACTACATGGTACCCTTGTACTTAAACATTGCCTTCTAGTTTTCTTTCCTTTTGGTAATCAAGTATTTAATTCATTTAAGGAGATACATAATCATAGAAACAAGGTCAAATCTCTGGTACAATTTAATTTGATTATATAATATTTTCTGAAGATTCTTTTGAAATAATCCAATTTGAATTGTTTGTGGGTCTGATCCTTGCTGACTCTCCTTAAGTATAGGAGACTATACAAAAATCAAAATAACTATGAGCAACCTCCTGCTGTAAATTGTTTATTCAACTCAGCTGTTGCTAAAGTTGAGTAAAGAAAAATATGGCTGTCTTTTGCACAACCGTTTTTAGCTTTCTTCACTCTGTTCAAACCCTGTCAGTGGCGGAACAGAAGAAAGCATGATCTCTGTCTCTATTACTGTATGAAGTGCAACTGAAAGAAACCTCAAATGACCTCAAACAAGGCACCTCATTATGAAGAGTATGCCTGATAGGCTCTCTCAGAAAAAATGTCATTGTATACTATTGGCAGTAGAAAATATTTTTTTAAGTTTCCTGACAAAATGAAATAGCATTAATAACAATTACACACACCTTTTCTCTAAAATTCAAGTGAAGGACCATTGCTAAAAGTGTCTGGATGCTAACTTGGATAAAAGAAGCAACTAAATATAGAAATTGGTTACAATTCTGCTGATTAATAATAAACAAACCATGATTTGGCTCTCTTTAGTTGCGTTTTTAAATCAGAGGGTTGTTTTGTTGTTTTTTGTGCACTTAGACAAAAAAGGACACAGTGGTGGTGTTGTTTTTTTGGCAGGCCATGTTTTGAGGGGCGGCAAAAGCTTCCCAAATACCCAAACAAAAGGGCCTGTCTCTAAAGCAGAGCGCGTTTGAATATATCTGCACAGAGCTGAACAAGCGTGCTGGCAGGGGAATACTTCAGGGGAAGGGCAGCCATCTACTTTATGACTGTGCTGACGTCAATGGCATAATTCAAATACTTGCACAGTCCAGGCTTCCAGTTTTCTAAACCTGCTCTCTCTTTCTGTAGTGGGCTGCAGCCGAAACACGGCATGGAGTTGGAGGCAAAAACGATTTAGAAAAAATAACTGGAGTGGATTTCAGTGGGGCTTGTTTACAGTCATGACAGATCTAAATAAAAGCATAACAAATATAACCATTTTTATTGACCTTCAGATGTCATAACACGGACTGACATAACTATAAAAATTACGTTTAAATGCTTCCAGTCCATAAAGTAAAGCTACAATGCAAAGCTCTGAAAATAAAATCAACGTTAATGAACAAATCTAACCTGCAAAAGCTGCATGTTTACCATTAGCATGGT
This sequence comes from Girardinichthys multiradiatus, assembly GCF_021462225.1. Lineage (NCBI taxonomy): Eukaryota > Metazoa > Chordata > Actinopteri > Cyprinodontiformes > Goodeidae > Girardinichthys > Girardinichthys multiradiatus. The sequence continues at coordinate 9,659,904 of NC_061802.1, forward strand.
TGGCAAAAAAAGGAAGAGGAAACTTATTTTATAAACAATTAAATCCTTTTCTATGAAGAACTTTTCCCTCTTACTAAAAGAAGGAAGTAAGTTCCATTTATTGTGAAGTAGTGAACCTAAAACATGCAAATAACATCTTAACGTCACAGTACGGTAAGTTATAGAGGATGTTAGCAAGTACAGATTTCTCATATGGGTCAATGAACCTTTTAATATGGCTTCTAAATTGCAAAAAGTATTCATAGCTCTTTTTCACATTTTTTACATTAAAAGCACAAACATTACTGTATTCCATTTTGAGTTTTTACTGATTTTATGTGATGACCAATGCAATGTAGTACACAATTGTAATGAGGAAGAAAAAGAAAACAGTTTTAAAAATGTGTTTAACAAAAAATTAAATACGAAAATTGTGGCATGCATTTGCTTTTCTGTCCCCTTTACTCTCATATCCCCATATAAAATCATACCAATTAAACCGGGGTTAGGTTGTAAAACAATTTGCCATGCTTTGAACATCACACAGAGGTCTGTTCAGTCCTTCATGAGAAAATGATGATGGATTGAACAGTATTCATGGGGGACTGGCAGCATTATGATGAGAAGCAGCTAAGATGGCCATGGTAATTCTGGAGATTTAGAGATCCACATCTATCTGGGATAATCTTGACAGTAAACTGTTTTGTGGTGCACTTCACAAATGTGACCTTTAATGTAGATTGTGAAGAAGAAAAGCCATTGTGGAAAAAACCCCCATAAAAGGTCATGTTTTCAGGTTTTTCAAAGCAATGCACAGGACACAGCAAACGTGGGAGAATGAGTTCTGTTCTGGAAAACAAAATAATTTTTTGGCTTACATGCAAAACACAATATGACCAGAGAATTTACGTGTTCAAATGATCCAGTCCAAGTCCAAACTTTAACCTACTAGGGAATCTGTGGTAAAACTTAAACATTGACACTTTCCACATAATCTGATCAATGCTAAACTCTGCAAACCTTTCAGTTGTAGATGAGCAAAGCTGAAAGAGACATACCCCCAATGACACAATGGGTTTTTTTTTGTAATGAAAGTTAGTTCTATAAAATACCGACAGAGGGGATGAATATATTAATTTATATATTGCCAAAATTAGAAATATCCTATCCAGGAGTGACGCTGAAAAACTAGTCCATGCATTTGTTACTTCAAGGCTGGACTATTGTAATTCTTTACTATCAGGATGTCCACAAAATGCAGTTAAAAGCCTTCGGCTGATTCAAAATGCTGCAGCAAGAGTTCTGATGAAAATTAAAAAGAGAGATCATATTTCCCCCATTTTAGCTTCCCTTCATTGGCTCCCTGTTAAATTGAGAATAGATTTTAAAATTCTCCTCCTCACATATAAAGCCCTTAATGATCTAGCTCCATCATACATCAGAGATCTGATTGTTCCATATGTTCCTAACAGGGCACTTCGTTCTCAGACTGCAGGTTTACTGGTGGTTCCTAGAGTCTCTAGAAGTAGAATGGAAGGCAGATCCTTTAGTTATCAGGCTCCTCTCCTGTGGAACCAGCTCCCAGTTTTAGTCCGTGAGGCAGACACCCTGTCTACTTTTAAGGCTAGGCTTAAAACTTTCCTTTTTGATAAAGCTTATAGTTAGAGTGGCTTAGGCGATCTTCCTTATTTTTTATCTCCGCCTTTCTCCCTCCCTGTTGGATGGAGTAAGGGGGAGTCAGGTTTAGCCTAAACCGGCTCAGTTTTGGTTGAGGTGCAAACAAACCCTCCATTTCTACTACCTGTATGACCCCCTCTCTTTTCCATTGGTTATGGTCAATCTGACAGAGAGAGGTATCCCGATCCTTGTGGTTTTTAGTGCAACAATGGCCATCAGTGGGCTCTAGATGGACAAACTTTATAAGTTTATTATTTTACTTAGTGCCACTACAGGTGGCCTGTTCTGGGGTGGCCGGGCTCTGGCACTCGGTGGGTTGATATGGCCTCCCCGGCGGCCCTGCGCCGTTCCAGACTCTTTGTGGGGTGCCTTGAGACGACATGGTTGTAAATAAGCGCTATATAAAGGAATAAACTGAAACTACCTCTGTAGTTATGCTGCTATTGGCTTAGGCTGCTGGAGGACATAATGACCACTTTCACCCTCTTCGCTATATTCTCACACTACTCTCCAATTTTGCATTATTTGCTGTTATTTCAGCTTTTAACCCTGTTCTCTCTTTTCTCTTCCTAGAAGCTACACCTGGTCTGACTCTGTGTCTACCTGTGACACCTTTCTGGAGAGGGGCATCGTCCAAGCTTCTGCTGGCAACAACTTAATGCTCACCTTCTACAGATGATCCACTTGGCCCTGTCTTTCAGTGTTCAACCCTTTCTCTCTCCTAGATATAGCAATTGACTGAGCTTTTACTGTAACTAATTATATGTGCTCTCTTTCAGACTCTAACCTTGAAAACTGGCTCAAAGTTTATCTGTTCTTTCTTTCTAGGTGAAACGACAAAAGGAGCTACATCCATTAACATTTACTTTTCCTTCCCATAGAAAGTACTCCTTGATCAATGCTTCAGTGTTCTTTTTGTGTCTCTGCTCTGTTCTCTCAAACCCCCAGTCGGTCGTGGCAGATGGCCGCTCACACTGAGCCTGGTTCTGCTGGAGGTTTCTTCCTGTTAAAGGGAGTTTTTCCTCTCCACTGTCGCTACAGGCATGCTCAGTATGAGGGATTGCTGCAAAGTCAACGCCAGTGACTGTCCACTGTCTCTACATGCTTATCCAGGAGGAGTGAATGCTGCATGTCTCTGACTCGATGCAAACCTTTTATCCAATTTGAACTGACTGCACTGTTCAATGGTTATTGTGGTGGATGCTTCTACCACCACCACAAAGTGTTAGTATTGTTTCATTGTTTTACATTTATTAGTTTCAGATGACACTATACATAAGTTTAAATTATTTTATTTAGACAGATATTTTCTAATGGGTGCACACTTTAAGATTTGTCTGAATGGTTTACTTATACTTGTTTTTTTTATCTTTGAGGTTCTGCAAATGCAGACCAGCTGGAGGTGGAAGCCAGGAAGATACCATTATTCCAAAAGACTGAGGGGGGGACTTAACTTCTTAACTTGTTAAAGTTGTTAGTTATTTTGTCACTGTAGTATTCACTTATTTGTGTTAAGTTAAAGTTTAATTTGTGTCATTTATGTTTGTTAATTAGTTTGTATGTATTTTTCTCATTTGTTGTTATGTTGTGCCTTCCCCATTTGAGTCTAGGTTATTCCACCCCTATTTAAGTAGTCTTTGTTTTTTGGTCTGGAGGTCAGTTTTGTTTGAGTTTTGTTGCTGTTCAATTGACCTCAGCTGGGTTGGGCCCAAACTCATGTCATTTATTATCTGAGTTATTTTTGTATTGAAGTTTACCTTTTGTTAACTATTTTTGACAGTATTAAATTGAAGTTTTTCCAATTTCTGAACACCTTTTGTCCTTGCTTAAGTCTGGTCCACCACAGTTGGTGTCAGGAGTGGGATCAGTCAGTTAAGGACATTGGTGTATTTTATTTTTTCCTGGTTTTGACCATTTTTGCAATAACTACCTCTGGTTTTTTTTTTTTTTTTTTCTCTCTTGCTTTTTTTTCTCTGATAGGAAGAAATGCCTGGAAGGGGAAGAGGACGAACAAGAGGACCCAGCTCTGATCCAGATGAAAGAGATGCTGTTGAGGAAGGTGGAGCTGTTGGTGGAGTGTTTGACATGGAAGAGAAGGGGAGTGAACCAACACTTTCAGATTTGGCTAGTCTTCTCAGAGCCCATCTAGGACAACAGAAGGCCAAGGAGGACTACTGGACCAGAGAAGCTGCTAAGCAAGAACAGAAATTTGAGGAACTGGACAAACAGTTCCGCTGGTTTAAAAGTGAGATTCAATCTCAGACCACTTCCCCAGTGCAGTCCTACACAACCACCAGATCCTGGACTAGCAGCTTCCCCGCAACACAGTCTATCAGGTGACCTTCTCTATGCACATTCTCCGGCACCTAAATTACAAAAACTTAGTGAAGAGGATGACATTGAAAGAATGGCTTCTGCCTGCAGGTGGCCGAGAACTTACTGGGCTTTTCACTTAATACCTCTGCTAACAGGCAAGGCTAGAAGTGCCTTTGTGCATATGGATGTTGATTTGTCTATGATCTATGACCAAGTTAAACTAGCTATTTTGCAGAAGTATGAGATTAACAGTGAAACCTACAGGCAAAGATTTCGCTCGCTTCAGGTAGAGCCTGAAGAAACTCCAAAAGAGCTCTACATAAGGCTGAAGGAGCTTTATAGTAAATGGGTGCAACCTAATGGTAAAACACTGGAACAAATCAATGAAATAATTATTCTTGAGCAGTATTTAAGAATGTTGTCATCAGAGCTACAGGTGTGGATAAAGGAACATAATCCAAAGACTGCAAAGAAGGCTGCTGAACTGGCTGACGTGTTTGTGGCTGCTAGGAGGAGGAACCTGTCTTGGCCTTTCCAAAGCTGGAAAAAGGATGGCTGCAAGCAATCATCAGCCCAACAGGTTTCAGCTGTGGGTAAGACCCCTGTGAAAAGATTTGACACAAAATTTCAGGGGAAGAAGCCTGTCTGTTACTTATGTGGACAGGAGGGTCACACCAAACCAATGTGCCCTCAAAATGCTGTTAAATTGTCCCAGATGTGTTTTGTGCCAAGGGAAGAGACTCAAAATGCTGGATCAACGCAGCCATTAATGGAGACGTATGTGAAGCTCAATGGTCAGACACTGAAAGCACTGATTGATACAGGGAGTACACAGACCTTGGTCCAGCAAAGGTATGTTCCACCTCAGTCTGTTTGCACCAGTGAGACTGTCCCAATCTACTGTATCTATGGTAATGAAAGGAAGTATCCAACAGCAGATGTCAATGTGACCATAAAGGGACAAACTTACCTGCTTAATGTTGGGGTAGTAGATAACTTGCCATTTCCAGTAATCCTCGGCAGTGACCTACCAGTGCTTATCGACCTGTTACACCCTCCTCAGTGTAATGTCGCTCTAACTCAGGCTCAAGCAAAGCAGCCTGAGGAAATTGTTTCAGATCTTAGTACCTTGCCATTTCACAATGTGGAATTTTCCACAGAAAAAATAAAAGTCAGGAAGTCCAAAGGCCTGCGGAGGAAGGAAAAGTTTCAAGGGACGGTGGTAGTTCCTCCTGACACCCCACAGCCTGAGTTACTCCAAGAGTTTAAAATTTCTGGTAATATATTGGAGTTGCAGCACCAGGATTCAAATCTTGTGAAGTATTTTAAAGAGGCAAAAGTTAACAAAAAGGATTTTGTCATTCAGAATGACATTCTCTACAGGCAAAATGGACCAATTAAACAGCTTGTGGTTCCTAGAGCAGTGAGATAAACTGTTTTGAAGTTGGGCCATTCTATTCCCTGGGCTGGCCACCTGGGGAAGCATACGACCTTAGCCCGTATAAAGCGCTGTTTCTATCGGCCTGGCTTGCGTAGAGATGTTGTGCAGTTTTGTAGGAGCTGTCCAGAATGTCAAGTTACATCAGCCAGGCTGCCCAATAAAGCTCCTCTCCAACCTCTTCCAGTTCTGGGTACTCCATTTTAACTCCTGGGCATGGACATAGTGGGACCAGTGGAAAGGAGTAAAGCTGGAAATCGGTTTATGCTGGTGATTGTGGATTACACAACTAAATATCCAGAAGTGTTCCCCCTGAAAGTTGTCAAAGCAAAGAATGTTGCATTCTGTTTGGTGCAATATTTTTCCAGAGTTGGCATTCCTCAGGAAATACTCACTGACCAGGGCACCAATTTTATGTCAAAATTGCTTAAAGATGTGTATCAGTTGCTAGGGATTAAAGGACTGAGAACAACACCTTATCATCCACAAACTGATGGACTCACTGAAAGGTTTAATCAAACCCTTAAACAAATGCTAAGGAAATTTGTGAATGAAACTGGCTCTGACTGGGACAAATGGCTTCCATATATTCTGTTTGCATACCGAGAAGTTCCTCAGGCTTCTACTGGGTTTTCCCCATTTGAATTAGTATTTGGTTATGAAGTGAGGGGACCCTTGACAGTTCTAAAGGAACTGTGGGAGGGGAAACAAACTAACAAAGATTCTCTAAATGTTGTATCTTATGTGCTCCAGATGAGGGAGAAGCTGGAGAAGATGACAACATTGGCCTAGGAGCACATGAAGACCTCTCAGCGTAAACAGAAGACCTGGTATGACACTGCAGCACGGGAGAGTGGGTTCAAACTGGGTCAAAAAGTGCTTGTTATGCTGCCTTCAGAGGATAGCAAGTTGCTTGCCAAGTGGCAAGGGCCTTATGAGGTAATGGGGAAATTGGGACCAACAACATATAAAGTCTCTGTTCCAGGTCAAAGCCGCTCCACTCGGATTCTCCATGTGAACCTGCTTAAAGAGTGGGTGTCCCGGGACCCAGAGAAATCTGCCTCTTTTTACATCCAGAGTACAGGGGATGAGGAACTTGAGGAGCAATATTTTCCTGTTCCATCACCCTCTCAGCCCAGTTTGGATCATCTGTCCAGGGAACAGCAGTTGGAGGTGAGGGCTGTCTGTCCATTAAATGTGTTCCAGAAGAATCCAGGTTATACTTATGTGATAATGCATGATGTTTCCTTAAAAGAAGATGCAGTTCCAAAACGAATGAGCTATCGCATCCCTGAAAGACATCTGGAACCACTCAAAAAGGAAATTGAGATAATGCTTTCTCTTGGAATTGTTGAGGCGTCACAGAGCGAGTGGTGCAATCCAATTGTCCTCGTCCCTAAAAAGGATGGAACAATTAGGTTTTGCATTGACTTCCGCTACTTCAATTCAGTATCAAAGTTTGATTCCTATCCAACTCCTCGTATCGATGATTTGATTGAGAAACTTGGTAAAGCAAAATACCTCACCACAATCGACCTTTCCAAAGGCTATTGGCAAGTACCACTCTCCTCTAGGTCTAGAGAGATGACAGCTTTTAGAACACCATGGGGCCTTTATCACTTTAGAGTGATGCCGTTTGGACTTCATGGGGCTCCTGCCACATTCCAGCGCCTAATGGATAAGGTACTTGATGGGCTCTCACATTTTGCCTCTGCATATCTGGATGACATCATTGTTTACAGTAACTGTTGTGATGAACACTTGCAACACCTAAAAGTGGTCTTTGAGTGTCTTCAGAAAGCAGGATTAACAGTGAATCCAGCAAAGTGTGCCATTGCAAAGAGGGAGACGGAGTACCTGGGTTTTGTTATTGGAGGAGGACTGGTGAAGCCACAAATTCAAAAAATTGAAGCCATCCAGTCTTGCCCCCTTCCACAGACAAGGAAACAACTTAAATCCTTCTTGGGTATGTCTGGTTGGTACCACAGATTTATTCTCAATTACTCTGCCAGAGCTTCTCTTCTTACAGACATGACCAGTCTTTGCGGCCCAAACGTTCTACGGTGGTCTGATGAAGCTAAGTCGGCATTTAAAGACATTCAGCAGGCCCTAAGCCGAGATCCTGTGCTCCATTGCCCTGATTTCCAGCAGGAGTTTGTTTTACAAACTGATGCTTCAGATAAAGGTCTTGGTGCTGTGTTGTTGCAGGGTCCCCCAAATGACCGCCATCCAATCGCCTTCATCAGCCGAAAGCTTTTTCCCAGAGAAACCCGTTATTCCACTATTGAGAAGGAATGCCTGGCTATAAAATGGGCTCTGGATTCACTTCGATATTATCTTCTGGGAAGACATTTTGTACTGGAAACTGATCACAAAGCCTTAAAATGGCTGGAGAGGATGAAGGACACCAATAGTCGAATAACTCGCTGGTACCTGGCAATGCAACCCTACAGGTTTGAGGTGCATTACATCCCTGGCAAGCAGAATATTACTGCTGACTACCTGTCCCGCTGTGTCGGTGAGCCTTCAGAGGAGGGGGAGTGTGTGGTGGATGCTTCTACCACCACCACAAAGTGTTAGTATTGTTTCACATTTATTAGTTTCAGATGACACTATACATAAGTTTAAGTTATTTTATTTAGACAGATATTTTCTAATGGGTGCACACTTTAAGATTTGTCTGAATGGTTTACTTATACTTGTTTTTTTATCTTTGAGGTTCTGCAAATGCAGACCAGCTGGAGGTGGAAGCCAGGAAGATACCATTATTCCAAAAGACTGAGGGGGGGACTTAACTTCTTAACTTGTTAAAGTTGTTAGTTATTTTGTCACTGTAGTATTCACTTATTTGTGTTAAGTTAAAGTTTAATTTGTGTCATTTATGTTTGTTAATTAGTTTGTATGTATTTTTCTCATTTGTTGTTATGTTGTGCCTTCCCCATTTGAGTCTAGGTTATTCCACCCCTATTTAAGTAGTCTTTGTTTTTTGGTCTGGAGGTCAGTTTTGTTTGAGTTTTGTTGCTGTTCAATTGACCTCAGCTGGGTTGGGCCCAAACTCATGTCATTTATTATCTGAGTTATTTTTGTATTGAAGTTTACCTTTTGTTAACTATTTTTGACAGTATTAAATTGAAGTTTTTCCAATTTTTGAACACCTTTTGTCCTTGCTTAAGTCTGGTCCACCAGTTATGATTAATTGGAATGTATGTACCTGACTTTTGTGAAGTGACTTGAGACAGCATGTGTTGTGAATTGGCGCAATATAAATAAACTGAATTGAATTGAACTGAACTGAATATTTTAAAACCCAGTATTTTCTTTTGTAATTTTCATTCTACAGTACTATTTACTGTTCCTCAATCACAAATAAATCCAAATATAATACTATAATGCTTGTGGGTGTAGTGCAAAAATATTTCAACAGGTTGAAGGGGTTTGGAACTGTTGCTTTAGAGTTAGCTTTCTCTTCTGGCAGCTTTTGACGACTTGCCAGTTTGCCAATTAAAACCGTCAATTAATTGGCTGAGTAATTAAAGAATTCTCTTCCTATTCCTTAACGGATATTACGAGCTAGAGAATTCATTTGCTCCATAATGTAGGCAACTAAGGAAACCAAATGATTAATTCAAGAAACTAATCTGGCTCTGGTGGCAAAATGTCAAACTTTTATATCTTCTATCTGATACTAGTTAAAGAAGAGATGTTTTTAAAGCTAACAGGAATTGTGTTGTATAATATGAAAGAATGATGTAACTACAGACTTTAAAAGTATTTTCACTTACAAAACCTTGAGCAGTCAGAGAATTTAACAAGAAAACCTAAAGTAAATTTCCAAATCTAATAAGAAGGGCAGTATTTCCATGTAATTTCGCACACAACAGTTTTTGGACAGTTCTATAGTTCATAAATTGTTGCACATTCTGTCATTTGTCTTGCACAAAATCTGTGGCTTATATTTTATGTATTTATAAGCAAAGACAGGTCATTGACCACTCAGAGATCTGGTCTGTATAAAAGTCTAAATTCTGGGCTAATATTTGTGATCTTTATGTATTGCTTTTGGCATTGAGCTTAGTCAGTCTTTTTGAGACGATGCAGAGATATTGCTAAGGAAAATGAAATCTAAAGTAAAATCAAACTGCACTTTCACTGGGCCTGCAAATACAATGACTCTCTCACACACACACACACACACATCCGTGTTTTACTATCTTTATGAGGACTTTTAGGTTACTTCCATTGACTTCCATTCATTTTCCTTGATTTTTAGTGCCTAACCCTGACCCTAACACTAACCCTAACCAGTTAATACCTAACAATAACAATAACAATAACTCAATTCATACCCTAGTCCTAAACCTAACCCCTGTCCCAAGAACGGAATTTGAAAAAGTGAGGACCAGGAAAATGTCCTCACTTTGTCAAAATGTCCTCACTTTGTGATAAAAATACAAAAAATGGTTCTCACTCAGCAACAAGTACAAGAACACACACATACACACACACACACTTAAGTGAAGGGGTACTTTAGCCACAGCTGATCTGTGGATCTCCCTTGGCCAGGAGATGCAGGAGGTTGTGCCAGCGGGTATGAAGAGATTTGCATAGGGTAAATACCTGGGATGGCAGCTTGTTTATGACTGCTGAGCGAAGCCTGTCATTTCTGGTCACCTTCTGATACTGTGATTTATTTCAATAAAAACTGTATCTCAAAATGACCACACCAGATCTGCATATTTGAGTTTAAAACAAATCAAAAAAAGACATTAATAAAGTCACGCTTCGTGAAGTTATTCTTTCTGTGCCATCCTTCCTGTATGGAAACCACCAACCCTCTAAGGACACCTGCTTGACACTTGAGGGGGGTCATGGCATATGATTCAAATCTGGACAAGGTACAGCAATAAGCTGGCACTTTCTATGGCTTATATTAAACGACTCTAATAGTGGCAGACCAAACTACAACTGTGAGTAGCACATGATACAGGGAGAAAGTATTAAACACGCCATATTGTTTTTTAGTAAATATATTTCTAATGAAGATAATAATGTAGCAACAAAAGTAAACCATACATACAAAGAAATCAAAACAATGTCAATAAATACATTTACATGTAATAAAGTGGAATGACACAGAGAATAAGTATTGAACATGCTTACTGAATTTTATTTAATGCATAGTAGAAAAGCTTTTTTGGTAATGCCAGCTTTAACATTTCTCCTGTCCTATATGGAGAAACCGGTCACATGCATTGCTCAGGTGGAATCAGGTTTTTGAGTCATTTTTCCACATAAACTGTATTTAAACCTTGAAGGTTCTGGGGGCTTTAACTGTGCACTCTGGTTTGTCAGTGCTTTCCATAGATTTTCAGTTGTATTCAAATCAGATTATGGACTGAGCCATCCAAGCAGACTTATTTTTTTTTCTCCAATACCAGTTGAGAGTTTTCTTGGCTTTTTGTTTTGAATCAGTGTCTTGCCTGAAAAAACAACCTAATTTCTATTTTCTTAACAATAACGTCTTAGTATATTTCTTAATTTATCCTTCCTTGAATTATAAGAAGCCTGCCAGTACTATATAGTGAAAAGCAGCCCCATACCATTATGTTTTCACTTCCAAACTTCCCTATTGGTATGGTGTTTTGGGATAGGTGTGCAATGCCATTTTTCTTCCAAGCATGGTGTGGTCAATGGTATTTGAAGAGTTTAATTGTGGTCCCCTGACTACATTCTCATGTCCAAACGTTTTGGATCAAACTTTAAAAAAGCTTCAACATGCTTTTTCTTCATCAGTGGAGTATTGTGTAGTGAGTGTACATTCAGGTTATTGTGGTACATGGAAACAGGGTAACTGCTTATTAGAATTAGATTTACTAAGACAAATGTTAAATATGCTCAATACCTTTTTTCACCTCTGTATGTACTGGACAGATAAGGAGATGCTAAATATTCTATTGGAATATATTGGTTATTCACAAGTGAAACCTTTTGGGTGGTACTTATTTCTATTCTAGGCTATATAAACATTGCTACGGTAATATCTTTCTAATATAGGTGAGGGATATCCAAGGTAAAGAGGCCAAAATCCACTCCTGACATGACACACATTAGCTGAATAAAATAATGGAAAAGAAAGGTACACAGTATATTTTACATTCTTCAATCCATGTGTGGTCCAATGCTTGCAGATGAACTACATTACTGACCAGACCACAAAGCAAATCGCAATGACAACAGAACACAAAGCATCTGGAAACATATTCAGTGATGAACTCTATTGTTTCTGCCAGCAGCATTATTAAAGCAAGAATTACATAATCAGCCAGACAGACAGAAATGTTAATAAAATACAAAAGGCAGCAAGCAACCACTCTGTTAAGTAGGAACTGACATTTACAACCACAGTGAGTCAGATTTAATTGCTAAGGTGAAGAAAATATTATACTCTCAGAGGTAACACTTTGGCAGCTCACTTAGAAGGGACACAAATCTAAATAACTAAGAGTTAAGTCAACATGACAAAAGGCTTATTATTCCATCAGTGGAACCACTGTTGTCATTTGGTTAACTTTATTCTCAGAGAAATCCACTGTGAACACTACAGCCACTTCAACAAGAGCTTCCAGCTAGAGGCCAGCTGAGCAAACAACGATCACAGTTGACAGCTATAGTTCTACTGCAGAGTTTTAAGCAACTGAATATTATACAACCATTCAAGTTCTTCAGAGATGTTACATCCCAAATGACTCAAATATTAGATGTCTAAGAAAAAAAGAAAACTGCACTTGTAATGGTGTTAGAATGTCTCTCATGTTGTGATAATAAGCTCAGCTCTTATGCAACAAGTTTCCAGTGTATTAATGCAAAGGTCTCCCTACCAACCCTCTTTTTTATTTCTTGCTGCGTGTCTGAGCACTTTTGCAGCAGCCAACTCATCAATCACACACTACACAGAAACAGACAAAGAGCGAATTTCCAAGAACAAAGCAGACAACTGAGGGCACTTCATTTCCAGAGACTTGAAAAATCTTTGAAGGTGAAAATAGGAACTCAGCTAAAAGAATAAAGATAAGCACTGAATTATTCATTTTTTTAATTATACAAAATCATTCTTGGATAAATGTCATCAAACATCCATCCAGTTAAGTCTGGTGAGAGTTTAAGATTTTCTTGTTTTCTCTGTTTTTCTCTGTTATAAAACAGATGAAATTTAAACCCCTTAACATTTGCGCCAAAAGTGCAAAATCCTGGTTAATCTGTAAAGGTCAGTCAGTCAGTCAGTCATTTTCTACCGCTTATTCCATAGTGGGTCGCGGGGAAGCTGGTGCCTATCTCCAGCAGTCTATAGGCGAGAGGCAGGGTACACCCTGGACAGGTCGCCAGTCCATCGCAGGGCAACACACAAACAACCATGCACACACTCATTCACACATCTGTAAAGGTAACACTCAATATTTTAGAAATAAATTGTGACATCTTATGTCAAATAATAATCTTCACTTCATCATCTTTTGGCCATCTAGGGGCCCATCTAAGGGCCCAATATGCTTAAAGGGCTAAATGCCATCTAATAAAAGCCCAGAATTTACTCTATCAAAAATGTTTAATATTATTTTAAGCAAATACATCAAGATTTTTACCATAGAAAAGTTATATTATGACCTTAACAATATGGGGACGACAGCTGACTTGACACTGTTTCATCAGACATTCATTGATAATCTCCACAAGGTTGAGCCACTAAAGGTTTTGCCTAAAGATGTTTATTTACAGTGTGCTGTATCCAAATATATTGTTCTAAGTTCAGTGGAAGGAAAAAGTGTAGTAGAGAAAAGGGCACAAGCAATTCAATTCAGCTGAATTCATTTCAAAACAAAAATACTTTATTAATCACAGAGCAAAGTTAAATGTTACTGTAACTCATTATCCAAGTTTTTTCAGAGTAGTTGAAGACACTTGGATGACATGACATGAATAACAACAGAATCTGTATGTTATTTTCAAGAGAAAGATACGTTAAAAGACACAAAAACAAAGCAGATCAGCTGAAGGTTGCTATTGAAGAAACCTGGGCTTGCCTAACACCTCAGCAGAGGCCCAGGCTGCTCACATCTATGCCACACTGAAATGATGGAATTGATGATTTATGTAATATTTAAAGTTTTTGAAAACTGAATTTTGGGTTTTGTTAGTCATATTCATTAAATTAACAAGAAAACATTTGAAATATAATTATCTGTGTTAAATGAATTTATAAAATATCTGAGTTTCATGTTTTGATTAAAATTGCAATTTTGATGATTTGATTATTTGTTAAGATTAATCTGCGTGTAAGAAATTATAGTCTCTTTTTCACAAATTAAACCTTTACAGGAATATTTAATGCTTTATACAAATACAGAGAATAGTTACCAAAACATTCCATTATTGTCATAAAATATTTTTGAGTTTTGCTTTTAGCATTTTTTTCATTTCACAAATTTCTGCTGACAGTTTTAAACATCTTTTCATCATATTATCCCTTTTTTGTACATAGAGAAAAAACAAATAAGAACACCACAAATATACACCATTAAAAGCATATGAGAGCAGGTTGAAACTAAAGTCTAGATTTTTTTATACAACTGCTTCTGCTGGACTTGGGAAAAAATAAAAAGTTAGGTCTCCACAACAAGTAAAAACAAGCTTTTTTATTTCCTCTAACAAATCAGTGTTATGCTCTGATTCAGCCGATTTATATCACAGTGACTTATGCTTTCACAGACACGTGCTTGCTGTAACCTGTATGATATAGAAGCTCTGGGAAAAAATATTACAGATGACATCACCTTGTCTCCAAGTCACATCACATAAACAACAGCCAGATCTGAGCAGAGCAGGAGAACAGGCGGTTTGGTGTAACGTTGTGATATTCATCACCTTAGCTCAGAAAGCAAACATATTGCTACCCACATCTGTCAAAAAATGTGCACACACTTATGTCAGACTCACACATACAGCACGATCTCAGACGGACTTGCAGCTTCTCCTAATGATGGAAGGTGTTGTTGAGGCAGCCAGTGAAAACACAAACTTGTGGACTGGAACACACTGCTGGACGTGAATGTGCCTGAGTTGTATACACGCGACACTGCAAAATAGCGAGTCAGTGCTACTGTCCAGGAACAGTCAATGAGAGAGACTGGATTACTGGAAGGATTAAACAGTGGGCTGTAGGCCCCGCTCTTATTTTGTATGTTGTGTATGTTTCAATGGTGTACCACATAGTAGTGAAGATGAGGGGTTTTAGATATGCAGTATGACAGAATGATTACAAAGCAAGGAAATAAATTAGAAGTGGCCGACTATTTTTTTTTCATTCTACTGTTTTCTCTGCACGTAGAAGTTAGTGCACACATTTAAAATGTTGGTTGCTGTTGGTAAAGGTTGGTCTTTTCTTTGAGAAATTTCATTTCAAATGATGCTGGACTTACCCTTTTGACAAAGGAATCCTACTTCTTTTTATTGTTTTAGTCTTGTTTTTTCAGCAAGACTAAAACGATAACCTACAACCCTGAGAAAATCAGAGCTGTAGGTTAGGCTCCCATGCTGTTTTTATTGTATTTGCTTCAACAATGAATAATAATACCAAAATACAATCCTTCTATATCTTTGCAGATGATGTGCTGGTCTATTTGCCTGTTCAAACTAACAGTTTTTCTTTAGGTTCACTCTCTGCAGAGTTTTTTTTTTTTAACACAAATTTCCAAACTTGAAAGAAAATAGAATTTGGGAATTTAACAGTGACAGACAGATATAACAGTCTATTTACCATCCAACAGTCAAAAACCTTGGTTTTAGTTTTGATACTGATTTTAGCTATGTTTCTTGTTAGTCTTTCAGTAGCCTCCTAGCTGATCCATTATGACACTGATCACTCTTTACCATGGTGGTCTGCATTAAAATGTATTGCTTTAGGCCTAAATAAGATTGTATAAGAACTTTAATGAAACTAATCCATGTATTATGATGTGGTGGGAACTTACAAAAACAATGAAAGGTTCTGGTACTCAGTGTCACAACAAGATCCAATTTTATTAAACACAACTAAAAGCAGACCACAAAGGTCATGACAGATGACCTTTGTGGTCTGAAACACATGATAGATATATTATTGTATTTGTGGTGTCATGAGTCTTTAAAGAATCCAACTTGACTTGAAATTTTATTCTCATGTTTGTAAGCGATGTTTGAAACTAATACGTCTAATGTGTCCTGCTTATTGCATACAAGAGACTAAATGGTATGTGTAAACAGTAACACAGCCAACTGTGACTTTCTGTATTAACTGCGCCGACCAACTCTTCAACTTCGACTTCTCTGACTATAACAAAACAATCCCGTGAGCTAAAATGAGGCCTTATCTGTGTTAACCATCTAATGTAATGACGTAATTTACAAATGACACAAATTAAGACTATTCATTACATGCCGTGTAATTGTTACTTTGAGTAAAGAAATAAATCAAGTACTGCCCAAGTTTGTATGGAAATCCAACTTGGTGTGACAAGCACCCTCCTTGATTTCAAAGGGAAGTGGTGGGAACTTGCAACAGAAGAATAAAGTGTCCCTCAGTTACTGGCACAAGTTGATCCAGTTTAATTAACTGTAGATAAAAGGCAGCACTATAAAGTACATCTTCAGACACAAGCAAGCTTTGGTATAATATTTTCCTTTCAGATCAAAGTATTTTAATAAGACATAAATGGAATAGAAGTAGCTTAATTAACCTCCCTCATTTATTTATTTTCATTTTATTGGTATATAATTTAATTTTGTTTATTTCTTCTGCTATTTTTATAATCACGTTATGCTTAAGCTTTATATAAATGATACGGCTGAATGAGATCAGAAAAACTTGCGATCAAGTTGTAAAATTTCACAGTTATGACATACCAAATCACAGTATGTTGTTACAAAGGGAAGGGAAGACTGCTCAAACTTAGCAATTTTCTTTTCTCTGTACTTTTCTCTTCATTTCAGTTTTTTGTGTAAGAAGAATTTTACACAGTCCAGAAGAGAGGAGTCAAAGTTGGCCTTTTTTAATTTTCAACAGTAAAAGCTTTGAAAAAAAAAGAAAAACTGGAGCTGAGCCACAAAATGGTCCATCGCTAATATGACAACTTGTGACAATGACAAAGAATAAAGCCCAATCAGTTGCTGTCCTCTTAGCCCTCGCGTACTCATGTCACAGTACACAAGCATTCTGGGGACACGTCTGTGAAAGAATTATTGTTCTGAATCAAAACTGCAATCTCAAAGCGGATAATAAAGGACAGGTCCCTGGTAGGTTATGAGCCTGCTTTGTATTGAGGATGTGAGAATGTGAGACACACATTCAGTTGACAGCCGAAGAGAAAAAAACATGACCCTGGGTCAAGTACCACTGAAAAACCAGGGTCTTTATAATGAGCTTGACACTGTTCCCTTCCCAAGCGAGATTCTGCGTTCAGCACAATTAAACTAATTAACCCTAACCCTCTTAATTAAATCTGAATAAAAATTGAAAATATGTTTGTTGCTGAAAAAAAAAATGTATCACTGATTATAGAGGTCATGAGCACCATAAATATTCAGTTTGCACCTGTGTTGACAACACAACAATATTCCATTTGAGATTTCTGTCTTTCGTTCACGTTTTCCTGCATGCTCAACAGTGAGTGTAAACAGACTGGGGGCCGGCTTTTCACTGGAATGGATTTTCACTGAAAACAACTGATCCACTGTCAAGATTTTTCAGAGAATCATGGACATAGTTTTGAGAAAGACAAGCCGTTACACGCAAAACAGGTCAATTTGTAAATGGATTCTTCTCTGTAGGTATTTTTCAGACAGTTAACATTGAACACAAATGTTTAATTCAAATCCTCACTAATGGGTGACAGAATTAACTAAAAATATATCAGAGCAAATGCTTTTTGGGGATTTCGTTAAATAATCTTAATTCACCACAGAATCCACTAAATAGTTTATTGAAGAATGAAAAGGTAGAATATGTTTAGTAGTCATGATCTGCTAAAGTCCGGCCCTTGATGAAGATATTGTCAAGTAAAATTAATCTTATTTTCTCAAATTATAACCCTCCTTGCTCTAAGCTTTTCACTTGGGATGGGATGTGTTAGTGTATCACTTGGCGATTTTTTGTCATTTAGTCAACATTTAACAAAGTTTGATGGGGCTAATTTTCTGCTATAATGTCACCTCTGATAAGCGAATAACAATAAGAATAGCAGAAGGCGGCAAAAATAAGCAGCTCTTTCTAAAAAAAAATAAACATATTAATATGTCAGCGATGTACATATCAGGGACATATCAGACCCATATTTATTAAGAGATATTTCATTTATACAATGTGCACATTCTAGCGTAGAGCAAACACTCATCATTAGTTTCTTTTTTTCCCCAAACTAGAGACTAAAAAGTATTATATGTCTTCTCCAAGAACAGACTTTTCTTAAAAAGTGACTGAACAAAACTAGCAGCTCTTCAAACAGCAGGACATTCTGCCCAGTCCAGCACCACATACTGTATACCACGTAGCTCTTAAGAGGTTCAAGCAGACTCTGAAGTGTTTACACAGGTATGAAAAAGTCACCGGTTCAGTCAACAGCTTGCACATTTTGTTCTGAACTGTATGTGCTGCTTTGTGAATCTGACAGTGAGTAATAAAACAATAAAAGCAATAAAAAGAAAAGCGACAGGCTAAGTGCACTTCTTTATCCACTTTCAGGATGAGGTGATGTCTTACCTGAATATTTAAAAACTAAATTGTCTTTTTAATTGTGCTCTAAACACTGAAGCAATGTATGAGGACACTTATCATTGTCATTCATACTTACAGCTTATAAATTATTGCTTAATTTTTTTGTCTGGGCTGAAAATTGCATAACCAATCAGTGAAGGTTTAACAAAAAATGAACATAGTGGTTTCAGTACCTTCAAGAATCGAGGACAACAATTTCTCTTCAAAAAGGAAGTAAAACCTACAGTTACAGCCACTTCACCAGCTTTCCCCTCAAAGCTCCCTTAAAGCTAAAATAGATGTCCTTTAGGAGAGCAGCTGAGGCAATCAAGATAGCTTTAAAGGGAACATGCATCTCCCTGATAAAAAGGGAAAAATAAATGAATCACTACAAGAGCTGCAAAAACATTCTTGTCAATACCAAGAAAATATTAAACCATGAAGGCTTTAAAATACCTAATCTGGTATTTGAAAGAGAAGCAGTAAAACTAAAGTCCTGCCTGGCTACTGACTAGGGGGGCTCCAATTTAATACACAAAATTAAATCTAATATAATATTTGTTTCCCAATTTCTTGAGAACAAAGATATGAAACAATAGTTTCTCTAACTTGTTTAGACACTGTCATAAACATTCAGCATACTATCTCAGATGAGTGACCTGCCCTGTTCAGTGGTTAGAATATTGTCAGTTTATTGACTTGCAATCATCCTTTATTTCGGTCAAAAGCTCACATTCTTAAACGTAGAGAATTATGTTTCTACCATTGAAAACATACAATAGAATATTCTCTAGAAACAAGGAAATTCTGCTTAAGTTATTTTTCAATGTGTACATTACAGTTCAATTTTAATTGTAATTCTGATCAAAAAAATAAAAAAACACATTACTTGAGCTAATAAAGCATACGATCAAGTTTCAAATGTTTTGAGTTAAGGTATTAAGATTTTTTAAAACAAACTATATGCTTGAGTATGATTAAAGTATTACCATTACAGTTGTATGATCCCCACCAAAATGAGGGTATACAATGTGCTGGGTGGAACTAGATATGGGTTTTGTATGTTGTGAAAATATGTTGTTGAAATACAATTAGCTAACCCTAAGATTTTACTAGATTACTATAACTCACTAATAATTTATTTGATTTCAGCATGTGTTGACCTTAAATATGTAATAATATTCAGGTCAAGAATCTCTTGTGGTCAAAAAATGTCTGGGAGACTATGCAGAACATGTAAAAAGCATTTTTCACATTTTATTTTGTTGGCTAATATGTTTTAAAAACCTTCCGGTGACAAGCTTGCAGAAATGTGGGCAGCATGGTCAAGGTCAAACATTTTAGGAGACAGTCTTAAGTACCCTTAATGCCCACAACTTATTTAAAAACAAAGACCGGTTGTGTGGAGCCAGGTTTAAGACCTGTCTGTAAACTAGCCAGCAGAATGAAGGAGTGCTGAATGGGGTAATAAAGGAGTGTTTTCATGCTGAGGTTTGTGACGCAGGTCAATCCCTGTCTGGTCTTTGTCTCCCTGTCACACAAAAGGAACTCATTTGTTCTCAGAGAAAGATGGATGAACTAGTGTTGAAAAAGCTCCTGGAGGGAGTCTGGGTGTTTTTATGTGCATTTCTGAGTGTGTGTGTGCATGAGGAAGTCACCATCATCTGAGTGGTCTGTTTCCTCGTTGGTGTCATAGTCAAGCCCAGCTTGTACTTCCTTCTATGGACAGAAAGGTGTCTGTATAGGATTCTCATGTAAGAGTCACAGACTTGTTTTGGATGCACACTTGCGTTATACCATCTGCATGCGTTTCTCTACACAAATATATCCCAAACATGCAGTAAATATAGTTCCACATTTACATGATTTGAAGTTTAAAAGTTGTAGAAGAGTTTAATCCACAGGGTAGGGTAGTTTTTCCGAATCTGGTCAGGGTTCAAGGCCTACCAACACCTCTTATTAACAACCTCCAACCCAAGTATCAGAGATTATTCATACAATTTTTTAAATCAGTTTCTCATCCAAGCATTAACACTTAACCTGACGTAATAATCAGATCAATCAGCGGCAGCCATTTTAAAACACTCAGTTGTTTTTGGGCTAAATATCTGAAATAAAATAGTGTAACTACTATTAATCTATTAATTTACTTTCATTTATTTTTAGGTTAGAAGATTATACACCTTTGATAACAATAATTTATTCATATTCAAGCAATTAGTCTGTTAGTTGCTTAAAACACTTTTATACATGCTTATGCTATACCCTTTTAACCATGTGGCAGAGGCTAAAAACAATCCAAAATACACATTTGTAATAAAATGAACCCACCTAATGACTAAATGCACCTAAAGATAAACACGTCAATTTTGTATATGAGTGTTATATCAATAACAAGGCTGTTTCTTAAATAGTACTTGGTATGAGAAGATGGTCCATTCTAGTGCTTTACTTGTTTAGTCATTGACAGCGTTACTAAATGTCCAAGTTAGGCACCGGCCCGGTTCTGTTATCAAGTTACACTAAAGTTTTAAACAGTTAATGTTTCAAAACAGTTTTAAATTTTCTGCTATGTCATTCTTACAGTTTAACCTTCTTTCAATTAGATACCAGAGAAAGTGTTAGCTGCTGTGAGTAGCTGCAGTTTTCTCTGGCGGCATCGACCATAGAGTAACACAGAGCTTCCCCTCCCCCACCTGCTACTGCACACTGCTGGTCAGTTTGCTGAAAGAGGGCTACAAAATACTTGGCAAGCTTAAAAACAAATTAAGCTAAAATATTGACACTCAGTCTTGTTAAGGTAGACCTGCTTTAAAAAGTAGGTTTGGCAAATGGGTGGCATGTTTGCTAAGGAGCAGAGATGTCTGCTACAGAGGTGCTTCACCTAGTGATTCTGGCACAAATGAATATGCTAGATGGACCTCTTTCACTGTCAGGCTAGCATGGATGAATAAAACTTGCAAATGTCTAAGAAACAGTTGCAGTTAATCAGAGGGAAATGTTCTCTTGAGATATCACACCCTCTCCCGTCAGCTAAACAGTTCCCATAAGAGAAAACCAAACGTTTTCATGATGACATACTGTATAAAGTATCTCTAAAGTTTAAACCTCCTTATGCTGCCTGGAAACTTGGCAGGTCTGCCTGGATAGCTCTTTGTCAAAAAAGTACTAATTCAACTATCTAAACACTAACTTTGGCAGAGTAAAATGAGGTTGCTGCTCTCTTGTATAATGTCATGTAATATGGCAGTAACTAGGGGAAAGTAGTAGAAAATGCTAAGTATCATAAGACACCCAGGATGGAAATACTAAGACCTTTAAGCTGCTTACAAACAGGGAAACCGGGCCAAGAGTATGGATTTCTTAAAACTGAGACACCTGGATAACACCGGGGAGAAACAAGGAGACACTATAGATGTGGAGCATGCTGCTGCCATGGCAACACCCTATGTGGTGTACGTGCAGAGCAGTTTGTTAGCTGAGAAATGAAAAGTTATGTTTGTGCATGCCGTATCTGTTACATGTAAACATGCTTGCACCGTCATACTACCTCCCTATCGAACAGATGCATATATAGACACCTGACCTTGAAACTTTATCAGCATTACATCACCAACACAGATAGCTGCACAACAGTGTTGTTGACATTTAAATAAAGAAAAATTAGATTAGAGTGCAGTAATCTGAGGCCTGTATTCCTCAATAAAGTACTACTTTGTGCATTAAATGCAAAACAAAATTACATAAGAAATGTTGATGCCAGATGAAAATGAAAAGCTATTAAGTCCTAGCTTTATTCTTGACCAACAACTTGCCAAAAACGTTGCTGAATGATACAAATCAACAGAAATAATTTAGCAAATATTAATTTAATTCCCAAAAGCACATTTCAACCCTACTTTGATATCAAACAATGCGACTTTGATGAGCAGAGACTTAGGGTGTATTCACACCAGGAAAGTCCTTTGGTCTGCTTGTTTGGTCCGGACCAAAAGCTAACTTTATTTTTTTCATTAGGTGTGGTTTGTTTTCACATTGTACTTTCTGCAAGTGAACTATTACTTGTAAACAAAGCCATGCGGGTGACAATCATTGTTCCGATTGGGCAGAAATGACGGGGCGGGACAGAACACAGACCCGGAAATGTAGGAAAACATCTGTAGACGTGCTGCGTGCAGCACCTCTGTTCTGCATATTTGTTCCGTTATTACAGCTGCAATATTATTGTGAGGATGAAGAGCAGCTCATTCAACACAGACTTTGAAACTGTCCATTTATAATTTTGTAACCCCGTCGGAGAATGCGTGCTGAACGCCGACGTTCTCTACGTGCCTTGTCCCACAACAAGCCAGTAGCGTTGCTAAGCAACACACAGTTTATCAGGTATGATTACCTTACAACACACACCTTTGCTACCGGCTACGGTGGCTTTTTATGTCCAAAGAAACGTACACTTTTTGTAGTTGGTTCGGATCGGGGCCGGTTTGTATTCAGACCATAAGAGAACCATATCAGAGTCCATTTGGAAGCGGACCGAGACCACCTCAAAAAGTGGGTCTCGGTCCGGTTGTTTGGTCCGGACCAGGGTTTGCTTGAGTGTAGGGGGGAAACGAACTCTGGTCCATTTAAAGCAGACTAAAAGTGGCAAGTGTGAATGCACCCTTAGATTATAGTGAAACTTTTAAACGGTGTACTTCTGTGTGGCAGCCATTGGTGTTTCAAATTACCTGTAATGGAGGCTTTACAAACACATGCATACAAGAAAGCAGGTTTGCATATAGTTTCAACATCTTCTTGTAACCTACTTATAGAAATATGTTTAACATCCAGTTTGATGTCATGCATGTTTCTATCAACAACAAAAAGCTCTGACAGCAAATACAGTCATGTAAAGAAAGCAAGAATCTGCATGTGATACTGCAGATGAAGGCCTTATATACCATAACCCATGACATTTTTTTGTTACAGTAATAACTGCTTCCTGTGCCTTTCTTCACCCAATGGTATAGAATGTTTCTGGAATATTGGGCTTTACATTAAATCTTGCCTTTCAAGCATAAAATTCAAATTCTGGAGTTCCATGTTTCCCAACAATAAACAATGTTTTCATTGAATGGTTAACAGTCTGTTTAGCCATTTGCAAAAATGTAAGTATTATAGCCAATAGGTGCTCCTTACAGATACATTTTAGGAATTTGGATGGTATTACACTTTGACAAAACTATAAGATGCAAAACAGCAAAATACCATGTTAGAACGAATCAATCTCAACCATCCCTGACAACCAGGGAAAAGATATGCTTCTGAAATCGGCTTATTGCAGTTTGGTCAGGGAGTTTAAATTAAAGCATTCTTGTTACCATTCTTGTCCACTATCATATCCATCATCATCCATAACCATTATTGAGCTTAATATACACCAAGTAAAAAGGCACTGAAGTGAGGTAACTGACATGGAAAAGCATTAAACTTAAACACCAGAGCTGAAAAACACAAACCTAAGCTAACAATGTTGTACTCAAACATAGAAATATGCTATGCTTTATATGTATGATGTTAAAGATTACACATCTGGCTCAGTGGAAACAAAACACACATAAAAACGAGGGCTGACTGAAGATATTTACATTGTACCACGTTTATTTGAAGATTTTAATATGTTTAACCCTAACTTTTGCCCTCCTATCTCAAAGTAATTGAAAGAAAATCTGTTAAAACAAAACTAAAACATGCACACAGGTTGTCTTTTTGTTGTTTATCTGGGTGTATGTTCTGTTGGCTGTTTATTCACAAAACTCTCAACTAAAGTGAAGAAACCTCTGACTTATGACTCCATTACATCAAAAACTTTGCCCCACAGCTCCTAAGCTTTTTACTGTGTCCTCTGCATCATATCTTCTCCAGCACCTATTAGTTGACTCTTCCTCCTTTCCAAAGATGACTTTTATCTCCCAGCATAGCTCTCCTTTCATCCCTCCTCCTGTACTGTCTCTCCCCTCCTGATCTCTGTGACCTCAGCAGTGCATTCCTGCACGCACTGGGTCACTGTTTGGTGAAGGGAGTTTAGGACTGTCTAAAACTCCTTTGAAATAACATTTATAAGGAGACTGATGGGCTGTGTATTATTTGCAGGCCTTTGCTCTGCTCTCCCTGCTGACACAAGAAAATTTAAATGAAAGAAATCTATCATTTTCCAATTACTTTTATTTATTACGGTAATGGGTTTTTCTTTAATCTTACAGAACATGCAAATCTGTTTTGGGTTCAGCTGCTGACATGCTTACACTTTAAAGTTGAAGGTCATTGCAGTTTTAATCAGATTTCAGAAAGGCAAAACATGATGAACTGACTTTGGAATCCATCAATGAAAGTAAGTCCAGGAGAGTTTTAACAGTTATGCCCAGATTTGTAAAGTTAGTACACCTGCTGTTCAGAATTTTTTTGTAAGATTTGGAAAATTAATATTCTCAATTTACTATAATCTGATGCTATAGATTAAATGGAACTAAATACATATGTATAAAAAAAAATTTTAATAGTATATAGGTCCTTTTCTCTTACAAATTTGCATTACTTTAAATCACATTAATGAACTGAAAAAAGTTATATTTGCTCATTCTGTTTTTCTGTCCAAGCAGTTATTGTATGAAAACTCAAAACGTATTTTCAACTGTGAAAATAAATGAGAGGATGGCAGTTGATCAGTAACTTTGGTTTCATCTGAATTTTTGTTTTAAATCTGCCAGTTCAAGTGACTATCAAATAGGCTACTTTATTCAACTTTGTCTGAAACGAATGTTGTGTTAAGTTTGTTATTGCTTGTGCTTTCACTGTCAGCATATTTTGATCCATATTCTTTTTTTTATTCCTTTTGCACTTGAAACATTTGCCAATTTGAGATCATACAACACATTAAAATGCACTGTTTCTTAGTCTATAGCATAATAAATCCATAGTGATTTCACATTTTTTACTGATTAAGTCAATCATATTTATTATAACCAGATGACCAAACAAAAAGGACGGCTTCCTTTTAGGAAGATGCCATAAGGGGCAGCTGGGTTTCAATAAAAACACCTACACAGTGGAAGGACACAATGGAATTAAAAAAGCCAACTCTTTGACCTCTTTCCACATTAACAGTCAGCTAAATGCACCCACACACACATTACATACACGAGCTTACAGAATGTGGATATGACAAAGGCCCTTTGCATCACATATATCCTGGATGACAGCATTTCATCACATTGGTCAACATGGCCAGGAAGTCAGGTCATACCTTGGTGGGATTCTCTCAGCTAAATGCTGCAGGAATTAAGTATTTCCTGCCTCCATTGCCATAACAACCAAACAGCTGCTTTGGGACTGTGATGATCTGCTTTGTGGAAATGTGAAGCATGGGTTTGAGCAGACCCTACTAACCTGTTTATCACCGTGACAGGATGATGGGAATATTTCTATGATTATTATCTTCACTAACTCATTAGTAAATGTTAATAAAGTGTGATGCTCTGAAAAAACGGATTTAAAATAATGGTTTTCCATGCCAAAATGTTTTCTTTACAAATGCCTGACGTCTGTCAAACATCACTTATGAAACATCTACATCCACATTTTATTTACAGCTTATACTCTGTGCATTTTTACCTGTATCTTCTGTAGTTTTCCTGTCCAGCGTACCAAAACAGCACTGCTGATGAGAAAGTCACTGGCCAAAACTTACTGATGATAACACTCACTGATAAGGTTTTTAACATGCAGACTGACAAACCTAATGTGGACAGTGTGGTCTGAGATTTTATAGGGAAATTTAGTACACAACGCACTGGAAAACAAAGTATTCTCAGGTTATTTCAACTCAGAGTACACTGAACAGAAATCTTATGTGGAAGTTTATATATTGTAGTACAAGATAATCCTCAACTGGCACATTTTAACAGGTTAGCCCTTGCAACCAGCGCCAATGAAATTATTTAAAAAGTCAAACTTTTCCATCTGTTCTAAATCAGATGTGATTTGCACTGAATGTCTCTAGACGTTATTAAGTGTTGAAGGTTTAGTGGCTCAACTCTGGGCTACTCCTGTCTGTATTTTTAAGGTGGGTTCCAAAAATTGCTGTTGATCATCAGGTTTATTAAAGCTGTTCAAAGGTAATTGTACTTTAAAATAAAATACCATAAAATAAAATTAAATCTGCAGTGTTGTCATCAGTTTCCCCAAACATGCCAGCAACAAACACATTCATTGAAGTCTATCCTAGGGAACTCCTGGCAGAAATTAGTCTACAATCTGGACAGTCCAACACAGAAACACGTACAACTAAAGCCAAATTTGAATATGCATGTCATTGAACTGTGACAGAAAACTAAAGCACAAAGATTCATCCAAAGACAACATAAAACCCTCAAATATACATAGAAAAAACTATGAGACTAAAATAATGGTAGAGGCCCACCCTATACACAATCCTTGACACTCAACCATCTCGTAAAGTATAAATTTGAACCATGCAGGAAGAAAAGAACTCCCCTGTAAATTTGCAAGTCAAGCCTCCAATTCATCTACCTGCTCATTTAAATCTGATGCTTTAAGTTGGAGAAAAATCCTAGCAGCTGTAATCACTTTAGTTCAATTAAGTTCATTTACTGTATATAGTGCCGATTCACAACAAATGTCTCAAGCCGCTTAAATAAACCTTTCCAGCTCATATACAGAAATATGTAGTCAATTCAATCCAATTATATGGACAGATTTCAATTAATTATATACATTTTAATTTGATCTAAGTTCTAAAACAGTGCAGTCAAGTTTGTTTGACTTTTCAAATTGGCAAACATTTTTCTGTTCAAGAAAATCAAGCCAACTGCATCGAGTGGCTGACTTTTCAGAACCGCATCCTCATTGACGAGCATGTAGTGACAGAAAACATCTGATTGCATTGAGTTGTTAACTTTGCAGAAATCCCTCATACTGAACATGCATGTGGCAACAGTGGAAAGGAAAAAATCTCCAGAACCTGATTAAGTGTGAGCAGACATTTGTTGCAATCAAGTGGGGTTTTCTCTCTCTCCGTGCTTTTCTTCCAGGGTTGCTGGGGAGACACGTGTTAGTTCGGTCAGACGTCACCACTGTTGTCTTTCATATAAATCATCAAGCGGGGTCTGGGCAGCACCACGCCTTGCTAGTCTCAGAGAGGCCCATATTCCAGGGCCATTTTGCAAGGGTCCATTTTGCAAAACGTGTGAAATGGACCCTTCTCTATGCCTTTCCCCCATTTGCCAGGATCTTCCAGATGCTCCTGAGGGTTCTCCAGGAGGGGCACAGGCTTCTGTTGGTGGGCCGTTTTGACTGGCGAAGACCTCCTGGATGCGCCTCCCCTCCAGGAGGGATGTCCTCTGGGGGACCAGATTCTTTCAACCCGATCTGAGCCGCCTGCAGCTCTGGCTTTGGCCTTTACGGGGGGCAGGCTCTATTTTCTCCCACTATAAGGGCAGGGTGGGCCACACCCTGATTGCCGCAGGGGCACCCTCCTTTGGGCTGTCTATCATGCACAGTGGTTTGTCCTTGTTGACTGGTGCCATGGTAGGGGACTGGGACGATCCCCTTCCACCTTAAAGGTGTATGTGGTGGCCAATTACCATTGGCACGTCGGGTTAAGTGGTTGCTCTGTTGGCCGGCACAGGGATGTCACGCTGTTCCTGTGGAGTGCCAGGCGCTTGCGTCCACCCGGGGGCCCTGTGGCCCCTGCGTGGGATCTGTTGCTGCTTGCAGCCCTTATCTCAGATGACCGCCAGAGCGCTCGGTCCCTTGGTTTATGCGTGCTTGCTAGACGCTTATCAGGACTGAGCACCCGGTGACACATCACTTTATAGACTCACGTGAGTCACCGGTAGGTCACAGGTGACTTTGTTATTAATTTTTGACCTACGCATTACCAAGAGTAATCATTCAATGCTTGAAGCAACACCTCTGGCCGTCAGCCGAGATTCATAAAACCGAAGTTACAGTCCTATCTTTCGGTCTGTACAGCCTTGTTTGCCTTGTTAAGGCGAGCACCTGTTTTCTGATATCCATTTTTTCACTTATGATGATCAAGATACATTTGTGTCACTTGAATTCCCTCTGAATATTATGTCTTTCCCATTTTCAAGAGAAGCTAAATAAATTGGCCTCTGTGTGATGTCATATTTATAGTCCTGGGAAACAGAAAGTTGTGGATTACTAAATAAAAGTTCCTCAACACTCTGATTAACTTTACAAAAAGTAAAGAATGTATTAAAAGGATTCTTGTAACATTTAATAACTGTAGGGAAGCACCAAATAGTGGTACATTTATTTTCATAAAGTGGAATATTTTGCTCTTTAAATCAATGTACACAATTTAAGGTTAGATTTTATACATTTATTTATTATTTATAGTGCAATTATGCTACTGCAATAATGGTTTGGAGGACTATGTGTAAAATGTATTCTCAGATCCACTAGCGTGAGTCAAATTGGAAGTTATTCTCAAAGTAACTTCACCAGTTTTGTTTGTGGCTAAACTTTCATTTCATGTTTTCTCCTGAGTTGTATTAAAAAATATAATTTAAACACTGTCAGATACAGCTTCACCTGCATATGTTTCAGTGTACTATTCTGCAGATAATTGTGTACTGCATACAGTATATTATGTTTTATATCAGTTTGTCAGTCTGTGCATGTTTGTGCACTGTGTGGAGACAGACAATACGCCTTTGTCTTTCTGCATCCTATTTTTCCCCAGTGCGCTTACAAATACACACCTCGTTTTTGCACGGTTTTCCCTGGCTTCCGTCAAGCTACAACAGCTGAGAGACAGCAAAACAGGAACAATCTGATATTCTCTTCCTGCCTCATATTTCCTGGACCAGCACCTCTCGCAACAAAGAAAAAGAAAACAAACAAATGAATGAAAAGAAGAAAAGGCAACAACACAGGCTGGAATAAATAAGAGCAGCGAGTACAGAGGAAAACCAGGGGGGTGGGGTGAGGGGCTGTATTGTAAATGTGTGTGTTTTGTGTCAGTGTGGGCTGACAAGTGAGAATGTGGTCTGAGATCACGAGAACTGAATGAAATTAAGTTGAGGGGAAATTGTGTAGATGTGGATTGGGGGCAAATATATCCACTGTAAAAAAGGAAGCTATACCATAATTCCAATAAATTGCTTTTGTTTGTAAAGATTTGTAAACCAATATATTTTGTTATATCTTTGCTCACAACTTATTTTTTTTTATTATAAAATGTACCACCCTTAGGGGAATATGTTAAAAAAGGAACTAAATTAAATAGATGTAGATGGTTAAAATATTTTTGACCTTCAGTACTGATGATATTAAATATTAGCTTTTATTTTTTAAATATCAAAATGGTCTGACACCTCTTTACTTCAACAAGCTTTTACATCCACACATCCTCAGTAAAGCTCTAATATCTCAAGATCAGAAGCTCTTAGTTGTTAGCAGGACCCAGGACAGAGCTTTTTCACCTGCAGCTCCTAGGTTCTGGAACAGCCTCCCTCTTTCTGTGAGATCTGCTGGAACTCTTTCAAAAACTCATCTTTTTATTTTTTACTGCTGCTTTTAATGCTTATATTGTCTACATTATATACTTTTACTTGCTTTTAATATCTTGCTATATTTGTCTTCTATTTTATTTTTTTGTGTTTTTTCACTCGTACATCACCAAATAAAAACCAAAACCGTTTTTGGAAAATTATTTCTCCTTACCTCCTTTATATTTCCTAGTTTTACCCTTTTGCTCTCTAAACACTGCCAGTACAATATGTTCATATTAGTTGGCTAATTAGTCAGGCTATCTGCTCATGTAGCCAGCCTCCAGTCAGGTGCTTAAAGCTTGCTAACTTCAATTTGAAAAAAAAATAAATAAATAAAATCAGGTTAAACCTAATAAGAGTGATAGGTGTTGTTCCTTTAGATTCCACACTGTTACTTGACAATTTTGCAACCGGAAATATTACCAAGCACCCAAATACATATTTTATCTACACAAGATTAAAAAAAACTCCAATTGCCGTCTTTTAGCAAACTGAGTGGCAGAGCTAAGAAACAAGTGGGAGACAGGCAGGCCTGGAGTACCCTATGTTGCTCAAAGTAGGAGAAAACACCAATCACTCCAACACTTTCTCTTTATCTTTTAAAATAGACTTTAAATTGCAGGAATGGCATGAAATTGTTTTGCATTTTTAAAACTACAAACTTTTAAAACCTCTGTATACTGGATACAACTGGTGGTCAGACGATAAATGACAGTAACTGGCAAGCCTTGGAAATTAATGTTTGCATAACTATGATACTAAAATAAAAAAAGTCAGAGAAAAAGAGAAACTTAACATAAATTAAAAAACATGCAAACTGTGTAATTAAAAACTAATGCTGCAAAATTATATAAAACCAAGCTGTTTTTTTTTTTTTTTTGCTTTTCTGTAAGGAGCCAGGTTTGCATGCACAAGAGTTTGCAAAATTATTTAGGATAGGAGGAATAAAACAAATATTGTAATTACAGTGTAAAAATGCCAAAAATGCAACTTAGCCTTATGGTTAATTATTGGGTTTCTTAACCATCTGCAGCCTAAACCCTGTGTAAGACTGCAGGAAGAGGTTGTTAGCCTGATAGAAGCACCTTTAGTCAAGGAATTTGCATCCGATGTGTTATTTCCAGGCATGATCAATAAAATAATATATTTTAAAAATGTGAAAACATCAACAAGAAAATAAATATCGCCAAAATAAAGTATCCATTCAGTCCAAGTATGGACCAAGCTTTAGTGATAAATCTCATAATCACAGCAAAATAGGTCACAATGCACAACATGGAGCTGCTTTATGAGGTAAATCTTCTTAGCAAACTGACACACACACACACACACACACACACAAACGCGCACACACACACACGCATAAACCCTTGCAGTCAAACTCATGAGCACCTGATGAGCTGCGGTTCTGAAGAAGGAAGTGAAAACTCAGTCCATCTGCTTTAACAGGAAGTCAACAGAAGCCACATACAGGCATGCTGACGTCAATTAGAACCACAGGAACACCTCCCCCTAACACGCACACACACACGCTTCACATTACTCATAAATGATGCATATATGCCCTGATAGACTCATTCAAATCAGACCTCACATCAGTCCACAATCGCAACACTCTGTGAAGCAACGTTTAATCAGTTTAAAACAATAAAATGCCTCACAGGCCTATTTAACGTCTAAAGTGATGACTAACTACATCACACAAATCAAGTGGCTTTAAAAACCAAAGTTTTTTGACTGAAAATAATCTTCAAAATATTTAGCAATCTATAGAAATTAAAAATGTAAAAAACAGTTCAAAAAGAAACAAATTAAATTAAACACATTACATAAGCTAGGATAAAGGAAAGATACAATACCAGAACTAACCTTTGTTGGAATGGCCAATGCTGTAGTTTCACTACAAACCCAATCGGGTTTCGTTAAGAACTTGTTTTTTCATGGTTAAATGCTCACTGTTCTCAGTTTCATTGTGTATCATTTTGCTCTGTACAAATCAACATGTTTACTGTTCTGTTTTTTTTTTTTTACACACCCTGACCTCAAAGTGCAAAACATGAAAAGCCTATAGGCGTGAAGCAAAAGACGTCAAGAGGCTAGAAGTCTATGACAACAGTTACTTGTCTTATTACTAATTTTTAAACGATTTTTAAACAAATATTCCATATTTTAGTAAAACAAGATACGGTATAATTAAGGGTTGATATGAGGGAAAAAGTCTGGTAGTGTATTTTTTCTAAACAAAACTGTTATCTTGTAAAGACAATATTTAATTTTCTTGTGAAACCTTTTAATGAAAGTTGCAACTGTTTCTTTCCATTCTTTCCATTCTATATGCAGACCCCTGGCAGCAGCTTGCAGGGTTACTTGTCTATGTGTGTGTTGCATTGGTCACTCATGTTCGGCTCCAGTCATTGATTGGCTCTGTCTGAGCATCCGTTTTACATGTGCTAGATTATAGTAGCTTTACAAAGGTAACAAAGGCCAAACTGGTATAAAATATAAAAGTACTTCAGGCAATGGTAAACTAAGAGTTCATTTGCTCTGTAAAGGTTTATTTGGACCTAAGGAACATAGTTGCTCATCAGGCACAGTGCTTATCTGTTAAATAAATCAAACTGAAACTCATTAGGCAAACATACAGTTATTACTCACCGCTCATAAGTTACATGGGAATGTCGCAGGCTTAATGTCACTATTACATTTTAAGTGAAGGGTTTAATAGAAACATATTAGTCTTCCTTCAGAGATTCACTCAAGACTAAGCCAAGGCCATGTTGGTTTATTTTCAGCTGAGTTTTATCATATTTGGCATTCTGAACACTTTTTATCTGTAAACATGAACAATAAAAGTTTCATTTTAGTTGCTTTCGTTATGACAGAGGTTGTACTTTATATACATGATACTTTAATGTGCAAATCTGTGGTATGCAATACGTGTAAAAGTTTGCTAAATATTAATAACTTAGTTTACTATAAAAGAAAAATCCAGCAACTGGTTTTAATCAGAATGGATGATGA
The DNA here is from genome assembly GCF_021462225.1 of Girardinichthys multiradiatus. Lineage (NCBI taxonomy): Eukaryota > Metazoa > Chordata > Actinopteri > Cyprinodontiformes > Goodeidae > Girardinichthys > Girardinichthys multiradiatus. The sequence goes on from NC_061802.1 coordinate 9,692,695, forward strand.
GCAAAGGAAGATAAAAACAAAAGTGGAGCTTCTTTAAAACATGTATTTTCTTACAGACCTAGACATACACGTGCACACTCACACAGCTGCTTGAAGTCAAACATGATGAAAGATGAACAGGGAGCTTTGCTGTTATCTTGGAGCAAGCTGCTGTATGTTTTTTTTTCTCTGAACTGCCTGTTAAATTATGTTTGAACAATGTTAATGAGCTTGATGACAAACCAGTCTGGACCACAGCATAGGGGCTGCAGACAGATGGCAAAAAAGTGGGAGTCGTCACGTAGACGAGTTCAAGAAAAAAAAGACAAGACAAAGGAAGGAGCGAGGGACGGAGGGGGTTACAAGAAGAAAAAAATAATTTGTGGTAAACCAGCTAACACCTAACAGAAGCCAGACATGTTGCAGGACATTTCCTACCTGGCAGACAAACTCTGGTGATGGGAGGCTGAGTTGTTGCTGCTGGAGACCTCCTGGTTGACCAAAATTAAGAGAAAGAAATATGATGTTACGAAATAAAATATACATACAATTACCGATTTATAGATTTTTTTTATTTTAAATTGACCAAAATTACAACATCTGTGATATAGAATCAACTTATGTATGTTGATAACTTTGGGAAATATGGTTATTGTCCATCTTGGAGATACTTTTGTCAAAAGTAAAATGTTTTACATTATGAAGGAAAGAAAACACTGAAGTCAAACAGGTTACATTAGCTTTGCTTAAAGATTATCGACAAAAAGGGAAATATGGCTAAATAAAAAAAAATAATGTTTTATTTCACCCTCCTAAACACTATATGTTTTGGTATATACAGTATATATTAAACGAGCTAAATCTTTAAAGTGTTATATTTTTAATGTTGTCATTCCTGATGGCTGCTATAAAGGATGTGTTTGAGTTTTATTTACGCTCTAATTGAGCCACTTAATGCCACATTTGCACAGGAATGTTTTGTTTTGTTTATGTAAATGTATGCTGCCGCATCTGTATTTGTGTAAAAGCTGGTTGCATCAATTTCTTGAAGATGTGCTTTGCATCAGAAACATAACACAAAATCACAAGCACACTGTAACAAGTGTGCTGCCATGTTAGTTACTTTGTGTTGTAATGTCACTAGTCTCTTTTAATTTTTCCATGCCTGACCATCTTCTGAAAGTTCAATACTTTATACAACATCTATGAGTGCCCCCAAATGCTCACATAATTATTAGCACAATTATTCAAAAATTAAGGCTAGCTCCTGTGCCATGTTTGCTTATTTCAGCATTGTGCATGCTGGAGTGAGTGAATCTACATCAGTGCAGGCAGAGCATCTGACATGGAACTTTTCAGCATTTTCAACAATCCTTTTCTTCCTGGGTTATCTGCTTCACTATCAGATGCACAGAAAAGCAATACTGTAATGTTATCTACTTTAAATCATGTCTCTTAATACGAAGGGTTAAGCAAAATGACAATATTAGATTGTGAATTTGCTGAAAATCTGCCATAGCAGAGAGGTGATATAAGGGAAATTCTATCCATTGCATATGAACACATTGTGTATGTCTGTCCACCTCCATTTTGTCTAGGTCTTCAGTTTCATCTGTGCAGGAGAGTCAGAGCTGAATGTAGGTCAGGCAGCCTTCAGGTAGTCAAAACTTAATACCAACTGTTAATCTAGTCTTTGCTAGAGCAGACTGCTCTTGACATATTTAGGAGGATATGCACAAATAAATGTTCTCTCACTTAAAAAGAACATAGAAATGTGGCTCACATGCATGTTTCAAGTATGGATCTGTAGAGCAGCATTTACTGACGTATGATGCTAAAGGTCACTGCTGCTCTTGACCCTCTAAGAGAACCTTGAACAACTGGTTCAAAATGTACATTATTTTTTTATTTGTGGTCCAGATTTTTGCAGGCTTAGTGGACGCTGAAAAGCAAGCAGTAGGAGGCAACAAATTAGTTAAGTGGGACTACGTTTGCTGCAGAACATCAGAGCAGCTGCTTGTTCATCACTTCTCAGCTTCTCAAGAAATGAGAAAACAATTACCAGCACAAAAATCCGTTACATCAAATGATTAAGTTATTGTAGTGAAATGTTAAAACTCTTTGCTGATGGTCTGAATGTGTGCATTTATATGTTTGGAAGAGGATGGTGTTAGTTTGACTGACTGTTGCACCAGTTAGCATCTCAGCTGTGAATGGTGGGAACAGCTGTGATGTCATACATCAAACCTCAATTTTATCAACAGCTTAATACTGACATCTTGTGGAAAAAGGATGGAATTGCACACTGAGTTTACAATACAACTAATGTGAAGTTAATGTTCTGTACATCTTTTATTAAGAATACAAAACTTTTATAAACTTGGACATGATTTTTGGTAGTTGTTTTAGAGGTCTTGCGTCCATCAGAGGTATTTTTTTCAATCTTGTAAGAGATATCATATGTATTCTCAAAGCAGAAGTAAAAACCAAAGAAGCCACATTAGGAAAAGTGTGAATTCTGGTCTTAATTTTGAGCTACTTACTTGCTGGAGGCACACTGGACATTAGTCAGAACAGTGAAGTTATTCCTTACACTCCGAAGGCTTGCCAAAACCTACAAAGGAAGTGAGAGAGGTGATCAGTGGCATCCTTAGTGTTTGTTAGTTTAGCAGCCGTTGTAATGATACATCACATAGCTATTAAATGTTTGTTTTATCTGGTTTTTTTTATTTGTTTTTATCTGGCAGCTTAGCAACCATGTTGCTCGTTATTCATCAATTGGGTTACAAGAGAAAACAGGAAGATTCCAGAGAGCAGACAGTGAGGTGTTTACCTGAGCAAATGGAGTCACAATCAAGTCATCGCCATGTCTGCAGGGGGAGAAACACAGCAAGAGAAATTATCAAAAGCAATATGTACCAAATATCAACTTAGAATTAGTCAAAAAAGAATCTGTTGGAGAAGTTGGAGAAGTTGAACCATAACCTAACCAGTATCCCTGACTAAATACAGACAAAAACAGTGTTGTTTTTCCTTTAGTCCAAAAATGTTGTGGGAATATTTGGAGATAATACAGGTTTTCAACAGTCCCATCAGTAAATATTAGGTACATTTATCAGTTTACTTATGAGATAACAAACATTAAATACTGTACAACGCTAAACATCATATATGATGTGGCTTAAAAAACTTCCTTTTGTAGTTTCAGTGACCCATGCTACAGTGGCATTCAAAAAATAACCTTTCTGAAACACTTTATTATTGTTGTTATTAGCAATATTTTTAATTGGATTTATATTGTCATTGCAACAAACACTAAAAATAACGTGACTTCTAATATCATTTCCAAATCTATCTGGTTTCCTTACAGAGTTGTGTTATGTTGTAGTTATAGTCACTTTGGAAATACGTGCACTCCGACACCAAAATAAGTAACTGAATGTTAGTTTTAAAATGAAAATCTTTATCCCAGCTGTTTGATTATATTTCTTTGTATCCGTCTGTCCCATGTATATTTGTCATGGAACGATATTTATTTCAGTTTTTTTGCAACTTACAGTTCAGAGGCGATGGAGGAGTTTCGTGACATGGACTTGGGGGAAAGCTCATAGTCACTGTCAGAGCGATAGAGGAAGGACTCCCGGCGCTGGTTATGTCCCGGGAAGTTGGTGTGGAGCACCAGACCAGAGCCGGGGGACACCTGGGGATCCAAAGGGCTGCAGCTGGCAGATGGGCCATTTTCCACGTCAAAACTGAAGACAGAGCAAAGTTTTAAAGCAGTTAATATATTGGTCTTATTTAACCATCAAATCTCCAAAGAATCTCAGCTCTAGAGCTAAAAGACAAAATATCCATACCAGGACATGAGATACCAAACAGACATCAGTTGACATAACGAATTTCTCTTGATTAAATTAAACTTTTATTATTATGTAACACACCATTTGGTTTTATTGATTGTGAATAACCAATATAACAAGAAAAATATTTTTATGTGCTTACACCCCAATTCTACCTGAATACACACACAGTGTCATGAAATTACTTGACATGAGAATCCCAGGGAGGGCAAACTGACATACAAAACTGCATGAGTTTCACTTCTTGATGAGAATTAGAGACGAGCCATCTGTGACTTTATGATTTTTGTTAGTTTAGTTTTAAGCTTCCTAATGTCAGTCTTTTCTCTCCCTTTGTTCTGCCCTCATTGCCCCTTTTGTCTAGTAAACTCAGGTCAGCAAAAAGGCTGCTGCTTACACAACAAATGCAGTGATGAACCAGACTATGAATCTTGATATATTCTTTTTGCTTTACTGCCAAAATATGCCAAGTCCTTCCTGTGCAGCCCCAAATCAAGTCATTTATGCAAAACAAATTTCCAGGTGACAAAACGAGCAGCATAAAGTTGGAAATTTTCTTCAGTATTTTTCACTATAAACAGTGATCAAAAAGGCTTGTCCTTTAAAACAGCATACGTATAAAGTCTACTGCTTGTGGGACGTTTGGGGCTGAATGGGGAGGGCTTTTAATTTACCTTAAAGCTGAAGAATGAAATGTGTAATACTGTGTAAAGTTTAAAACTGAGCAGATTAGGAAAAGAACTGGAGGATGACTAGGAGTGACGAGAGCCAGCTGCATGCTGACAACGACGGGAGGATGCGACTACAGACCAGCATGACTATTATCGGCATCTCCAAGGCTGAGAAACAGAATCAGTAGGTCACAATGACCATGACTAAAGTATTGAGCAATAATCAAGAAGCTGAGCTGAATAAGTTGCACAATAACTGAGAAGCCTAATAAGGGGTTGACTGGTGAAAGCATCAAGCACCATAAAAGCAATGCTGAAGGAGGGAACGAGGTTGTTTCCTCGCAGAAGACCAGCGAACAAGATCGGACGGAGAAAATAAGCTTGGATGGAAAAGGAACAGAGACACAGCCCAACTGATCGACTGCATTAAAAAGAGGATCAACCCGTGGGCCCAGAAAGGACTGTGCCTCAAGATTAAGATTAAGAATCTGATTTCATCTAAAGCCTTTTTATCCAGACAACAGAAGTGAACTTGATCGGTGAACAGCTGATCGCTCTAAATTTCAGGCTTCTGGAAGTCCTGAATCAACCTCATTTATGTCTCCGGGTTTCCTTCAACTCTTCAGCCTCTGGAAACTACTGTCTTCGTATAACAACAAAGATCCTGTTTAACCATCGAAGTCTGGAGCATCAGTACCTGCCACTTAAAGGAAGAAAACTGAAGATTAAGTCGTATTTCCTTCAAGAAACCATTTGTTACCAGAAGAAACATCTCCATCAGGTGCATGGATGAGCCTCCGTCTTCAAAGCCTCTCCAAACTCAGTAGTTTCAGCATCAGGGAAAGACAAGTTGAGTTGATTGATTCATTTCTATTATTGAAATTATTTTGTGTTTCTGAATTTAAACTGTTACTAACCCCTGCAAAAGCGTTACTAATTAAAGAAAGCATATAAAATTCTAGTTAAATCGTGGACATTCAGTTATTTGAGTCACCGTATTTTTTGGTTTTTCATTGGTGGTAAAAAGTCTTGTTGCCTGGTTCTAAGATATTTTAAGAGGTTTTTATAGGTTGCCTTAGACAAGTTTGTTAAAACAGCGCCCTTGGGGCTCGTGCCGAGCCACTAAAATTAACCTAGCCCATATACCAAGAGCCAGTTGTAACATTAAGGAATGAGCAGCCGTGAACAAAAGTGACTGTTGAAAGTGTGGATGACTGTGATAGGCTACTCAGTCGTCCAGACCTCCATTTGAAGAAGGGCGAGACTTTTGGATGAAGGCTGTCAGAGGCTAGGCCAGTCATTTCTCAACACCAGCTTAAACAGAACTTTCATTAAACCTGCTTAGTAAGATCTTTCAGGCTTGGGGAAGTCCAGACCCATTGGATGGAGAGCTGGTTTGAGCAATCCCCTTAGACATGGGGAAGTAGGAGGGAGGAGTTAGCTCATCGGACAATGAAACAGCTAAAGAATCAAATGAGATCAAAAACTTCAACCTAACATTAAAGAAGAGAAACAAAAACTTTAACAAAAACTTTAAATGGACTAAGTACTGCCTTCTACTTTATATCAGTAGTTACAATTTAAGTGTACAGTATATAGATCTATAAAGAGAGAAGTTGCAGCAGAAGGTGGTAATTTAATGTTTTACAGATGTACAGTATTCAAATTCCTTCAATTTACAAATTTTTTATGTTGCAACCACAAACTACAAAACCACAAACTTCTTTTATGTTTTTATGAATACAAATTTTAAAAATGTGGGACGTGTATGTATTCAACAACTTTTAATCTGATAGATCCAAGTAAAATCCAGAGTGGCCAATTATATACACTATTTTAATTTAGTATATAAATATCCCTTTTCTGTAAAGGCCTCAGAGTTCTGTTAGAGAACATTAATGAACGCACAGCATCACGAAGAAGCCACAGGAAGCCTTCTTAAGGGTACAAGCTCTGTAGGGGACACAGCAATTATGCAGAAAAAGCTGCTTTTGTCAAAGGTAACAAAGGTCTTTGGTTCTTCATGCTAAATATTGTGCAAAATGATGTACATCACCCTGAACACACCATCTCCACTGTAAGACATCAGTTTAATTGATTGTTGGTGTTACTGATCGTGTTGCCACCTTTTAACAGTTCTTGTTTATTCTAACCATGCACAAAGTTAGCGCAAATGATGCGTGATTCTTTGACTGTTAAAACAGAACAAAATAGTACAAAGCAGGAACAGTTTCCATGTCCCACTGTTCACAGTTTGACTATTTTAGTTGTAAAATCAATATAAAAAGGCAACCGTGGTTGTTTAAGCAATACTAGAAATCACAAATTTTTATCTTCTAGGAAATAGGATAGGGAATAGGTCTGGAGTCTGTTTTTCCATGCTCAGTTTTTGTTTTTCCACACATCTCCAGACCTGGAAAAAAAATACTTGAAGCAATTTCCATACTTTCCCACACTTTTCAAGACTCTGTGAGAACCCTAATTAGAGAAACCTAGAAGTGAAAAATGTAGGAGCAGTATGAGATTTCAGGGTAATGCCAATACAAACTTACTGACAGTATCTTACATCCTGAGACTTGGCTGTTGTGCAATAAATGGTTGATTGTTATGCCCTCAGGTCAATCCGCTGCTTTGTATTACTATCACATGTACAGACAACGTAGTCTGAAATGAATACAGCCCAGGCAAGTTTAACACATCTCACATTTGTTTACCCTTGCTTTTCCCCACAAAACAAAATAATAAAAACTTAACAAAATTGCTGCCAACGAAAAAACAACTTTAACAGATAAAGAAATGAACAAGGCTCCTTATGTCATAAAAGGCTTATAGCTAGGTTGTAAACAAACAAACAAATAAACAAACAGGGTGTTAATATACTTTGCTGCTGCTAAATATGTTTTTTAAACATCTGTTTTGCATTTTAAAGAAGAAAAATGTTTATTTAGGCTTCACTTGTGATAATGACTAATAATACAAGTGTAAGTAAAACCCATGATTTAAAATGTACAAAAGTAGTAAAGGCAATGTGCATGTGTGCCAAAGCAACAGCTTTTAACAAGCTACAGTCTTCTGGAGATTCAAGGAAGATTTTTTTTTATGGTTCCACCACTGAATTAGCAGAACTGTACCTTACCAACAATGGTCTGGGTTTCATTTCATGAGGGAAAAAGATTTCAGTTCAGTAAAACATGTCAGAAAGTCACTGCCGGAGCACAGCTGTTATGATGTTCTGTTAGAAAGACAGGGCTGCTGTGTTATGTAAGAAAAATGGCATAAACAGAGAAGTCAAAACAAAATAAAGAAAAAAAAGCACATATTGGTAGAAGAAATTAGTTACAGGGCCTGACAAAGGTGTTCACATCCCTTAAACGTTTCACATTTTGCCACATTTCAATCCAAAAATTAAATGTATTTTGATTAGATTTTAAGCCATAAGACCAACACAAAGAAGTGTATAACTGATATGGAAGAAAGGGATACCTGGTTTTCAAAGCTTTTAACAAAAACAAATTAAACCCATGGTGTGCATGTAATAAGTCCCAGCAGTCAATACTTTGTAGAACCACTCTTCACTTCAATTATACCAGTTCTGCACATTTTAAGATTGACATTTTTGCTGAATCTTCTTTGCAGGTCTTCTTTTTAGCCTCAGTCAGGCTGCATTGAAAGCATTGGAACAGCAATTTTCAGCTTTTGCCAGAGATTCTTACATGGATTTAGGTTTGTAAATTCTGACTGTGCTGCTCTAACACAGGAATATACTTTGATCTAAACTATTCCTTTGTTTCCCTGGATGTATGTTATGATTGTTGTCCTTATGGAAGGTGAACATCTGCCAGTCTCAAGTATTTTGCAGCCTCAAATAGAAATGTTTTTTTTTTTTTACCGCATTGCCCTGTATATACAGTGGCTCCATCCATTTCTCTATCATGTCTGATTATCTTTATTGTCCCTGCTAAAGACAAGCAATCCCCCGTCATGATACTGCCACCACAATGTTTCTTGGTGAGGATAGTGTTTTTAGGATGATGTTTTCAGCCACAACGTGTTTTGCATATTGGCCAAAATGTATCATTTTAGTCTGACCAGAGTACCTTCTGCCATATTTTTTGCAATATTCACTACATGGGATATGGCAAACTACAGGTCCTTCTCAAAATATTAGCATATTGTGATAAAGTTCATTATTTTCCATAATGTCATAATGAAAATTTAACATTCATATATTTTAGATTCATTGCACACTAACTGAAATATTTCAGGTATTTTATTGTCTTAATACGGATGATTTTGGCATACAGCTCATGAAAACCCAAAATTCCTATCTCACAAAATTAGCATATTTCATCCGACCAATAAAAGAAAAGTGTTTTTAATACAAAAAACGTCAACCTTCAAATAATCATGTACAGTTATGCACTCAATACTTGGTCGGGAATCCTTTTGCAGAAATGACTGCTTCAATGCGGCGTGGCATGGAGGCAATCAGCCTGTGGCACTGCTGAGGTCTTATGGAGGCCCAGGATGCTTCGATAGCGGCCTTTAGCTCATCCAGAGTGTTGGGTCTTGAGTCTCTCAACGTTCTCTTCACAATATCCCACAGATTCTCTATGGGGTTCAGGTCAGGAGAGTTGGCCGGCCAATTGAGCACAGTGATACCATGGTCAGTAAACCATTTACCAGTGGTTTTGGCACTGTGAGCAGGTGCCAGGTCGTGCTGAAAAATGAAATCTTCATCTCCATAAAGCTTTTCAGCAGATGGAAGCATGAAGTGCTCCAAAATCTCCTGATAGCTAGCTGCATTGACCCTGCCCTTGATAAAACACAGTGGACCAACACCAGCAGCTGACACGGCACCCCAGACCATCACTGACTGTGGGTACTTGACACTGGACTTCTGGCATTTAGGCATTTCCTTCTCCCCAGTCTTCCTCCAGACTCTGGCACCTTGATTTCCGAATGACATGCAGAATTTGCTTTCATCCGAAAAAAGTACTTTGGACCACTGAGCAACAGTCCAGTGCTGCTTCTCTGTAGCCCAGGTCAGGCGCTTCTGCCGCTGTTTCTGGTTCAAAAGTGGCTTGACCTGGGGAATGCGGCACCTGTAGCCCATTTCCTGCACATGCCTGTGCACGGTGGCTCTGGATGTTTCTACTCCAGACTCAGTCCACTGCTTCCGCAGGTCCCCCAAGGTCTGGAATCGGCCCTTCTCCACAATCTTCCTCAGGGTCCGGTCACCTCTTCTCGTTGTGCAGCGTTTTCTGCCACACTTTTTCCTTCCCACAGACTTCCCACTGAGGTGCCTTGATACAGCACCCTGGGAACAGCCTATTTGTTCAGAAATTTCTTTCTGTGTCTTACCCTCTTGCTTGAGGGTGTCAATAGTGGCCTTCTGGACAGCAGTCAGGTCGGCAGTCTTACCCATGATTGGGGTTTTGAGTGATGAACCAGGCTGGGAGTTTTAAAGGCCCCAGGAATCTTTTGCAGGTGTTTAGAGTTAACTCGTTGATTCAGATGATTAGGTTCATAGCTCGTTTAGAGACCCTTTTAATAATATGCTAATTTTGTGAGATATGAATTTTGGGTTTTCATGAGCTGTATGCCAAAATCATCCGTATTAAGACAATAAAAGACCTGAAATATTTCAGTTAGTGTGCAATGAATCTAAAATATATGAATGTTAAATTTTCATCATGACATTATCGAAAATAATGAACTTTATCACAATATGCTAATATTTTGAGAAGGACCTGTACATGCAGGATTTTCTTTCAACTATTGCTTTCTTCTAGCCACTCTTCCATAAAGGCTGTGAAGTATACAACTAATAATTGTCCTCTCACCTGAGCTGAGTCTCTGCAGCTTCTCCAGAGTTACCATGGGCCCTTTGGCGTTTCTCTAATTAATGTTCACCTTTTCTTGCCTTTTGGGATAGGTGGACAGTCATTACTTGGTAGGTTGTCAGCTGTACCACTATTTTCATTTCTAGATGATAGATGCTCGAAACTGGTGGTATTGTTTTATAACCCAACTCTGCCTTAAACTCTACCTGTCTGCTGTCTACCTGTCTGCTATGCTCCCTGGTCTCCATGGTGTTGTTTCTTCACTAATGTTCTCTCGCATATTTCTAAAGGCCCTCATAGAGTAGCTGGATTTATACTGAGATTACATGCCAACTGACTCTATTCACCAACTAGGTGACTTCTGAATTTACTTTAACACCACACATCGTTTTATTTGAAACAACCTTGAATAGATATTTTTGAGTATGTAATTGCAAAGTAAAGAAATGTGAAACTGTTTAATTAGTATAAATATGTTTAGAAGGCTTTTTATGCCCCTTAATGTTTCAGTTTAAATTGGATAGCTGTTCTGTACCCTACAGAAACAGGATATTTTTGGGTGAACTTAGAACAAAAACTTTCATGTTTAAATATATTTAGGATTTTGTCCTTAATTGTAAAAACTCAATCTCAATCTCAAAAAACAGTGCTGAAAAGAAAGAACAAGCTGCATTTTTGGATGAAATGGTTTTGTCTTAGTTTACCAATAGTTTTCTCTTAAAAAAATTTACTCTCAATTCTTACTAACAAAACAATAATGTGCCAAAGTTAATATGAGTAAGTCAATTCAGTTTCAAAAATATTTTATTAACCCCAAAGGGAAGTTTAATGTAAGCTGAGCACAGCACTTCCAACCAGTCCACACCATAAATCAGCTCCAAAATAAACTGAACTTAAAAAGTTACAATTTAAGGGCCTTCTCATACAAACAACATTATGAAACAAATAATATTACTCTCCTGAGAGTAAAAGATGGCAACTTCAGGTTGTGTTACTGCACATTTTACATGTAATGTCAAGCCACAGGGAGACCATTGAGGAAGACTAAATATATGAGTTTAAAAGATCACTTAATACTTTGGAACAACAAATGTCCATTTATTAGCTCTTCTAAAATAGCAAAGCTCAGAAATGCCAAACGTTCACATCAAAAACCTACATAATCCACTATGGTTGTAAACTAAACAACTCAATGGACCTATGGTCTTTTGTATATCTGTGTGCTCAAGCAGTCAGTGAAGAGAGGACTGATTAATCCATCAGCGTAAATAACATTGACAGTTTGATAATACAGATACTTTTAACAGCAACTATTGCTATTTTGTAAGGAAATTACTGATACACAAATAACATGCAGGCCTTTCTTCTTATGCTAGCCTACTTACTGTCAAAGAAAGGATATAAAAGAATTTAGTCTTGAAAGAGGAACACTAAGAGCTTGGGAACAAAGATCCTTTGCTATGTGATGTGATGGGACGAGTGATGTGGCAGTTTGGTGGATTATCGGATTTGTCTGTGAAGCTGGTTTTATGCCACGTATTTATTATCTTTCTTTAAAGTTTATGTACTTAATAAAGCAAACAAAAAGCAAAAAAAGAAACCGCTAAGATGTTCCTTTTAATGAGATGCTAGAGAAACCACATTTTTTCCCGCTCTATGGAGGATAGAGTAACACAGCTCTGCCCCTCCCCCACCCGTTGCTGTGCACTGGTGCGTTGGCTGGAATAAGACCACTAAGTTTTTTCCCATGCACACAAGGCAAGAAAAAATTTGGATGTTTGGAAACATTTCTAATCATGAAAAACCACGAACAATCATAGAGTGGAAGATAACTCTTATTAAGCATACCTGTGAACCTGGCTACAGACGCAGATAGCCTGACTAATTAAGCAACCAATATCAGCCTGTTAGTCTTGTTACTCCACACAGAGCAGAATGGCAAAAAAGACATACTATGCAACACGACAAGTGTTTTAAAGTCTTCAATTTGGAGAAAATGTTATACATAAGCACATTTTATACATTGCTTAATTCTGTGTTCACAACCAAAATAAATTATACAGATAACTGTAATAATTAATGTTATATACATTTTGAAACAATAGGAATGTTTTGTGTTTTAAATAAAAGGAATGAGATCTTACATAATTGTTAAAACTGTTTGGGCAAATACCATAAATCTGTCGTATTTTTACAATATGACAATCTCAAACAGACATGTTAAAACACTCAAAATGTTCTCCATCAACCACAAGGTGCCTGCCAGGTCTCGGAGGATGAGAACAGTCATGTTAATCCAAAACAGCTTGAAGATAAAAACACCCATAGTTCAAACACTTGATTCCAATAAAGACTTTTCCACTTGGAAGGGAAATGAGTCAAACTAAAAGCCTCAGGGAGTCTAGTAATGTGCAGACAGGAATTAGGTTGAAGTAGCTATGAGGATGTCATTTTTTTTTTTTTTTTACTTTATTGCCCCCAAGTATGACAAAAAAGGTAGATAACAAAGAGATAAAAAAAAAAACATAAAAAGTGTTGAGATTGGGCTATAAATGCACAGTTAGGCTACCTATCAGAAACTGATCAATAATCGCAACCATTTTTGTGAAAAAGTGTCCATTTTTATTTGTAGATGAGCAATCCATCGTAAACACATTACAATTTTTGGATCCATTGAGCAGCAGTTGGCAAGCAGGGTTTGATCCAGTTTAAAGTTTTAATCTTCCTTGCAACTACTAGCGGATTATGTAATATGTGACATTGGTCTGTAGTGAGTAGATCCTTGGGGTATACAGGTCCTTCTCAAAATATTAGTATATTGTGATAAAGTTCATTATTTTCCATAATGTCATGATGAAAATTTAACATTCATATATTTTAGATTCATTGCACACTAACTGAAATATTTCAGGTCTTTTATTGTCTTAATACGGATGATTTTGGCATACAGCTCATGAAAACCCAAAATTCCTATCTCACAAAATTAGCATATTTCATCCGACCAATAAAAGAAAAGTGTTTTTAATACAAAAAACGTCAACCTTCAAATAATCATGTACAGTTACGCACTCAATACTTGGTCGGGAATCCTTTTGCAGAAATGACTGCTTCAATGCGGCGTGGCATGGAGGCAATCAGCCTGTGGCACTGCTGAGGTCTTATGGAGGCCCAGGAGGCTTCGATAGCGGCCTTTAGCTCATCCAGAGTGTTGGGTCTTGAGTCTCTCAACGTTCTCTTCACAATATCCCACAGATTCTCTATGGGGTTCAGGTCAGGAGAGTTGGCAGGCCAATTGAGCACAGTGATACCATGGTCAGTAAACCATTTACCAGTGGTTTTGGCACCGTGAGCAGGTGCCAGGTCGTGCTGAAAAATGACATCTTCATCTCCATAAAGCTTTTCAGCAGATGGAAGCATGAAGTGCTCCAAAATCTCCTGATAGCTAGCTGCATTGACCCTGCCCTTGATAAAACACAGTGGACCAACACCAGCAGCTGACACGGCACCCCAGACCATCACTGACTGTGGGTACTTGACACTGGACTTCTGGCATTTTCGCAATTCCTTCTCCCCAGTCTTCCTCCAGACTCTGGCACCTTGATTTCCGAACGACATGTAGAATTTGCTTTCATCCGAAAAAAGTACTTTGGACCACTGAGCAACAGTCCAGTGCTGCTTCTCTGTAGCCCAGGTCAGGCGCTTCTGCCGCTGTTTCTGGTTCAAAAGTGGCTTGACCTGGGGAATGCGGCACCTGTAGCCCATTTCTTGCACACACCTGTGCACGGTGGCTCTGGATGTTTCTACTCCAGACTCAGTCCACTGCTTCCGCAGGTCCCCCAAGGTCTGGAATCGGCCCTTCTCCACAATCTTCCTCAGGGTCCGGTCACCTCTTCTCGTTGTGCAGCGATTTCTGCCACACTTTTTCCTTCCCACAGACTTCCCACTGAGGTGCCTTGATACAGCACTCTGGGAACAGCCTATTCATTCAGAAATTTCTTTCTGTGTCTTACCCTCTTGCTTGAGGGTGTCAATAGTGGCCTTCTGGACAGCAGTCAGGTCGGCAGTCTTACCCATGATTGGGGTTTTGAGTGATGAACCAGGCTGGGAGTTTTAAAGGCCTCAGGAATCTTTTGCAGGTGTTTAGAGTTAACTCCTTGATTCAGATGATTAGGTTCATAGCTCGTTTAGAGACCCTTTTAATGATATGCTAATTTTGTGAGATAGGAATTTTGGGTTTTCATGAGCTGTATGCCAAAATCATCCGTATTAAGACAATAAAAGACCTGAAATATTTCAGTTAGTGTGCAATGAATCTAAAATATATGAATGTTAAATTTTCATCATGACATTATGGAAAATAATGAACTTTATCACAATATGCTAATATTTTGAGAAGGACCTGTAAATCCAGCAGAAATACAAGAGGGTCCATGGGGAGATCTGCCCTTCTGTTTAACATTCTCCCAAAAGGTCTTCATTTTTAGGCAGTCCCAGAAGTCGTGCCTGTGATCACTGACAGTGCCACAGTTCCTCCAACATCTATCTGTAGTTGTACTCTTAGAAATAAAGGTTTTTAATAAAGTTCTGAAAAATCTTGTTTTCATTTTTTTACATGTTGTAAAAGAGTTTTGTTTTTTTTGTCCCGGGAACAGATTTGTGGAAAATTCCTTGTAAATGTATATTTTCTAAGCAATTACAATGTGTGTCTCTGTCATTCTTTTTGCATTTTTTCACTAAAGAATTCAGAAATTGTCCTCTGGTGGTCCTCTTGTGAAGACCACCAGAGTGCCAGGGTGACACAGCATTCCTTTCCCATGATCCAGCTGCATCCGTCAGACGGAGTGAGTGAAGATGCACTCCCTAACAGGGAGTCAAGGGGTTTTCCCACCATTTAGTGATTTCTGCCTTTCTTTGATCATGTTAATCTAAGTTTGGATCAACAAAGGTCAGTATTAGACATCACTGGTCTAAAGCCTTAGACATATATTATATAACATAACAAATTTAGGACACAACAAGGCACAGATGCTTTCAGTGTATTTTTATATGACTGATGATAGGTTTTTACCCAGACAGTTTTCTGTTTCTGTTCTTTCTTCTTCAAGGAAATGAGCCTCCACTTCCCAGCTATGAGACAATGGTATTGTAATCAGTATCCTGTTTGCGGAGACTGTGGCGGGATTTTTGGTCATTGTCACAGTTGTTTGAGACAGGATGGGATTGGGAAAAACTGTATGTTGCCCAGTAAAATCTAATATGAAATCTTCCAATCTTATTTTGTTTAATGCAGTGGTTACTTCACAGCAAAAAGATCCTGGGTTCCTGTTATTTGGAGTTGGTACCTTCTCCCTGACCATACTTGGGTTTTCTCCAGGTGTTCTGGCTTTCCAGCCTGCATATTACATTATTTGGAGGCTCTCAATTGCCCTTTATGGAGTGAACACATGAATAGTTGTTTGTCTTGTTTATCTGATGAACTGGCGACGTGGCCTAGGTGGACCCCACCTTACACCCATTAACTGCTTTGGATAAGTACCAAATCACCATCTATAATAAATGTACGTTTATGTCACAGCAGTAGATTATGTAAGAGCAAGAAAAACCTTTTCCTTGCTTGAAAGGTATACTAGCCTGTTTGGAAGTTTGTGATCCTGCCATGCAAAAATCAATCTACAGAAAAATGCATTTAGTGCTTCAAAAAGGGTCATTAATACTAATCGGATCACTTACTTTTTCCTACTTCATCTACTAGAGACAATCAATTTAGCTGATTTGCAAGCCCTGAACTTGGAAATGTTACATTAGATGTGGGCTGTCTGGTTTAAATTAAGTTATAGTGCTATACTTTTAATTAAACCTGGATCTTTTTTAAGGTAATGTAAAACTCAAGACAAAAATAAATGCTTCAATGATTTTCCACTGGCATCCTTAATGAAGGCTTAATCATTATAAATGCTGGAACGCTGGACAATTTTCTCTTTCATAAAAGTGGAGGAGGAGATGGAGGGGCAGTGCTGTGTTACACCTTGGCCCATGAAACTGGAAAAAAAACTCAGTGCTATTTTAAAGTTGACAAAGTAAACTTGTGAGCAAACAGTAGCATATTTACATAAAGCAGTTTTAAGTAAAGCTTAGCTTGAGTGGTTCTTCCAGCTATGGCAAATACAATTCAAACATTCTCTTTCATGTGCTCTTGCTTCTGCCTACCAGTTTTTAAAGGTAACTATTAAGAGGCAACAGTCTCCACTAAATTCATTAGGAGTTTCCTTGCAGCATTTTTCACTTAAATGTAGTACCTTCTGGAAAAAATGCAACCTTTTAGGCAGGGGTGAGTGACAACAACAGGGTCATAATGTAAATGTAAACAATAGGATCTAAGGAAAAGCCATCTCTAAGACCTAACAATGAAAAACTATGTAATGCTGCTCGACTGTAAGTTAACCTTCACAGGTTTGCCATACTTTTTGTAGGTGCTATTCTAATTTAGCCACATAAAACCCCTTTGCAATTGCTGAGCTGTTAACTTAACATTTAATTTATGGTCTTTGGTTTCCTGCGAAGGAAACCCCTTGGGGTTGTACAAACAGAGGTTCTATGGAAACACCTCCTGTTTTCCACAGTGTTTACTGAGCTTTTAACGTCATTTCTTCACACAATTGATGGTCCTAATAATAACAATCAAGTAGATTGCAAAGCAGAGCCTGCAGTCACTAAAAATTGCTGACAATGCAGAGGACAAAGAAACATGAAGAAAGTACATTTCTCCACTGTAGAGTGCTTTTAATCCCCTCACCAGTGAGCTCAGTAAAATGAAAAGCCCCAAAATACCCTAGGAGTGATGAGTGGACTGAACTATCCCATCAACCACAACAAAAATAGTAGCTGAATTTTATGCTGCAAAGATCTCTGTGACATTTCTTTACATACGGTAGGGAGGAGTATTTGATACACTGCTGATTTAGCAGGTTTTCCCACCTGCAAAGCATGTAGAAGTCTTTAATTTTTATCATAGGTACTCTTCAACTGTGAGTGACGGAATCTAAAACAAAAATCCAGAAAATTACATTGTTAAATCTTTAAGTAATTAATTTACAGTTTATTGCATGACATAAGTATTTGATCACCTGAGAACAGGAGGGCTTCTTTAAGAAGTCCTCCTGTTCTCCATGTATTATCTGCACCTGTTTGAACTCGTTATCTGTATAAAAGACACCTGTCCACACACTCAGTCAAACAAACTCCAACCTCTCCAAAATGGCCAAAACCATAGAGCTGTGTGAGGACATCAGGGATAAAATAGTAGACCTGCACAAGGCTGGGAAGGGATACAGGAAAATAGCCATGCAGCTTGGTGAGAAGGCAACAACTGTTGCCGCAATTATTGAAGAAGTTAAATATGACGGTCAATCTCCTTCGGTCTGGGGCTCCATGTAAGATCTCACTTCGTGAGGAATCAATGATCATATGGAAGGTGAGGGATCAGCCGAGAACCACACGGCAGGACCTAGTCAATGACCTGAAGAGAGCTGGGACCAAAGTCTCAAAGAAGACCATTAGTAACACACTATGCCGCCATGGATTAAAATCCTGCAGCGCACGCAAGGTCCCCCTGCTCAAATCAGCTGCATATCCAGGCCTGTCTGAAGTTTGCCAATGACCATCTGGATGATCCAGAGGAGGAATGGGAGAAGGTCATGTGGTCTGATGAGACACAAATAGAGCTTTTTGGTCTAAACTCCACTCGCCTTGTTGGGATGAAGAAGGATGAATACAACCCCAAGAACACCATCCTTACCGTGAAGCATGGAGGTGGAAACATTATTCTTTGGGGATGCTTTTCTGCAAAGGGGATAGGATGACTGCACCGTATTGAGGAGAGGATGGATGGGGCCATGTATCTGGAGATCTTAGCCAACAACCCCCTTACCTCAGTAAGGGCATTAAAGATGGGGTGATGGCTGGATCTTCCAGCATGACAACGACCCCAAGCACACAGCCAGGGATCAAATACAGAGTGGCTCCGTAAGCATCTCAAGGTCCTGGAGTGGCCTAGCCAGTCTCCAAACCTGAACCCAAAAGAAAATCTTTAGAGGGAGCTGAAAGTCCGTATTGCCCAGCGACAGCCCCGATATCTGAAGGATCTGGACAAGATCTGTATGGAGGAGTGGTCCAAACTCCCTGCTGCAGCGTGTAAACCTCGTCAAGAACTACAGGAAATGTCTGATATCTGGAATTGCAAACAAAGGTTTCTGTACCAAATATTAAGTTCTGTTTTTCTGGTGTATAAAATACTTATGTCATGCAATAAAATGAAAATGTATTACTTAAAAATCATACAATGTAACTTTCTGGATTTTTGTTTTAAGTTGAAGAGTACCTATGATAAATAAATAAAGAATGATGCCTGGTCGGGGGTATTTAACTGTAACCTTTTATTTTTGGATTACTTGAATGGCCATAGATTTTAAATAGGTTTAAGGGGAAAAATAATCTTTTTGGAGCATATTTTGATGTTTAATGTTAGATGTCAAAAAAAGGTTGAACCACCTTTTTAAAGGTATCCTTTAAATTCCCAATAGCATATACTTCATTATATACTGCTCAAAAAAATAAAGGGAACACTCACATAACATCCTAGATCTGAATGAATGAAATATTCTCATTGAATAGTTTGTTCTGTTCAAAGTTGAATGTCCTGACAACAAAATCGCACAAAAATCATTAATGGAAATCAAATTTATTAACCAATGGAGGCCTGGAGTTGGAGTCAAACACAAAATTCAAGTGGAAAACAAAAATACAGGCTGATCCAACTTTGATGTAATGTCCTTAAAACAAGTCAAAATGAGGCTCAGTATTTGTGTGTGACCTCCATGTGCCTGTATGACCTCTCTACAACACCTGGGCATGCTCCTGATGAGACGGCGGATGGTCTTCTGAGGGATCTCCTCCCAGACCTGGACTAAAGCATCCACCAACTCCTGGACAGTCTGTGGTGCAACGTGACGTTGGTGGATGGAGCCAGACATGATGTCCCAGATGTGCTCAATCGGATTCAGGTCTGGGGACCGGGCGGGCCAGTCCATAATCAATGTCTTCATCTTGCAGGAACTGCTGACACACTCCAGCCACATGAAGTCTAGCATTGTCCTGCATTAGGAGGAACCCACGGACAACCGCACCAGCATATGGTCTCACAAGGGGTCTGAGGATCTCATCTCGGTACCTAATGGCAGTCAGGCTACCTCTGGCAAGCAATGGAGGGCCGTGTGGCCCTCCAAAGAAATGCCACCCCACACCATTACTGACCCTCTGCCAAACCAGTCATCCTGAAGGATGTTGCAGGCAGCAGATCGCTCTCCACGGTGTCTCCAGACTCACGTCTGTCACATCTGTCACATGTGCTCAATGTGAACCTGCTTTCATCTGTGAAGAGCACAGGGCGCCAGTGGCGAATTTACCAATTCTGGTGTTCTCTGGTAAATGCCAAGCGTCCTGCACGGTGTTGGGCTGTGAGCATAACTGTGGACAGTTTGATTTCACAGAAGTTTGATTTACTTGGAGTTATATTGTGTTGTTTAAGTGTTCCCTTTATTTTTTTGAGCTGTGTACTTCAATCACATGCCTCATCAGGTGGATTACCTTAAAGTCAATGGCTCAATGAAATCGACTAGACTTCCTTAAATAAACCTTTTAGCAATTGGTTGATTTGGCACTATATACAGCACATTAAACAAAATTTTGTTTAAGTGACTGCAACTATACATTAAAATAAAATGTAGTGTACTGAAAAAATTAGGCATCCTAACAGAATAATCCAACTTAATTAAACAAAAGTATCCAAGTTGTATAAATACACTTTCTTACAACTTCCTGAACTTCTACAGTTAAAACTAACATTAGATTTAATGTTAAACAAGCTAAATAATCAACAGCACACATATTTTGCTTTCTAACACAGGTGTCTTTATTATAAATTAGTTTAGGCTAAACAATCTGAGTCAGCATCATAAACATATTCAAAATTAGCTTTTATATCTCTTGTGGTTCCCCAGATTGTTGTTGTACTTTTATGAGATTAAATTATAAGAGAAGTACAAGAGAGAATATAAGAGAAGTGTTCTTTATGTTTGTCTGTCATACAGTGATCCAAAATTAGGCAATCTTCCTTTTTTGCTGTCAATTGTGATGCCATTACTAAATCCCACCAAATATGGAATCTTTTTTAGCACATTAAAACACATTTACAGCCACTGGTAGTCGTAGTAGTAAACTTTGACCAATAAATTCAAGTATCTCCTTCAACCTTCTATCCTCTGAAGCCAAAAAAAGAATAAAACTGGACTTCAACTAGATACACAATTTAATAATAGAAATGAGGGCACTGACGCAATCACTGTCTATTATACATGCACATTAAGGTACAAAGTCATCCAGCAAATGCTCTCATTCACAATCATTTACAGTCTAAATACTCAGCCCTCATGTCACATGAGGAAGCACAGAGCAATGCTGGTTATGAACACTGGGTGACATATAAGAACATCTGAAGTGAAAGGAGGAAATGAAATCAACTTCTACATTACATGCACTAATAATATATATATATGTATATTTGGCAGACAGTGACTGAGAAAAAGGAAAAAGAAAAAGAAAAGGTTTTTGCTCTACTAACTTTGAGGAGATGGTAAACAGCAGTGTAGCTGCTGTGCCAGTTTATTCCCAAGTATGCTACCCAAGGTCACGGTTCCTTCTTCCTCATTGTAGTCTAAACAAACGCATAACTTTTAGAACATATTGTGTGCCGAGTAGTATTATTTAGATATTGGTAGTTGAAGCTGTGTGTGTTATTAACCTTGTTTAACTGAATTAATGTTTGTATGCTCAACCAATAAACTGGGTATGTTTCCTTGACTGTTACTTTGTTGTTTCAAAGGTGAAAACATTTGGATTTTCTCAACTTTAGAACCACTTATAGTTAAGGGACGTTACTGTGGAGGTCGACTATGATGAAACTTTCTCATGTTTTTATTGATACCTTAGGGTAACAATTTTTATTCAGTTTGTAATGAAAGGTTTTCCTAGCAGGTGAACAAGTCACAACATGTCAAATGCATCTTCTAACCAGTTGAAGAGCGCTGGATCTTTTGGTTGGCTGTTAAAGAAAGCTAAAACAGAATATTCCCAAAGACTGTTAAATAAAACCTCCTGACTGCATGCAAGGATGCTGCAACATTAGATAATTTAGAGTTTTTGATGAAAACAATATGTTTTTTTATTATTTTTTGTTTGTTCATGTGCTTTTCACACTTTATAATAACACTTTGCAGAATTTTAAATATAGCTCAATATAATAGTTGCAAAACAGAAAACGTACTCTTGTTGGTAAACAGCTTTATTGAGGGCTCCTGGTCAATTAACCCCTCTCCTGTAAGTCACCCATTTTATTATTCCATCCTCCCTCCAACAAACCATATTGTTCCCATTAGATAACAATTTAATTATCTTGGTAATTAATTATATTTCCTCTCTTTGTATTGGTTGTGGTTGTGATTCCAGTTTTTGCCAGTTGTCAGATTCTGACAAATGGGCAAAAAACTTGGATTTGGGCTTCATTTGCCTGCAGTATAGCCATAGAAATGGTTGTGACGGTTCAACCAGAATTGGTGGAGCTTTATCTGACCAACAAGAGCTAAAGAAGTAGAAATGGTTTCGATTTGTAAGGACAACATTTAAATATAAGCTGCAGATATTAAAGGATCACAACTAAGCTACATGTCAGCTCAGAGAACCAGAAGGTAAATCAGTTCCCATTATTATTTTATTTTTATATTTTATATTATTTTTAAATTTTTTCTCATTCTACTAACTTGTTTCAATTAACAATATGACAAAGTCAGATTATATTTATTTTTTATGATTTATCCAGATTTTATGAAGCTTCAAACAAGTCTATACCATTTAATGGAGTACTTCCAAATTCTTGAATTGGAACAAACATTTTAGAAAAAAAACATTCCAAAAGATAACCATCAACCTCCTACTCCCACAAACCATTCTCATCACCCTCCACAGTTACCATTGTCCTAATTCTTGTGATCTTCCCAGCCATGTAGTATTTGCTTGTAATCATCGACTTGTCATTATCTTAATTGACATAATCACCACCATCATCATCATCATCTAACTCACTGGTCTGCAGCAGCACCTAATTTCAGCTTTACTCATTCACAAAAACAAAAAACACAAACAGAACACAAAGCACACACACACACAAAAAAAAAAAAAAAAATCCCAGCCCACATAACCACAGCAGCCTTGTGACTCCTCACTATAGTTTTTGTAAATGTATCTCCTTAACATGTCAAATGGTGAGTAGAGGCTGCTGCAAATAAAATAAAGCCAAACCACAAAACGATTTAATACATAGCTATACTCCACCCATGGACAAGCAAGCACAAAGCACTATTGAAAGAGAAATGGGTCACCAAGCTGAACAGATCTCTGCTTTCAAATGCTTACAATGCAGCCTCAGAGTTATGCGTAAAATATATAATTTTTGGATGATAAATAAATATGTTTAAACAAGTTTACAGCACATTTGAGGCAGGTCGGGGTACTTCGGCTTGTACTCGCATCACATACAATTGTGTTTTTAATCCCCACATTTACACAAATCTTTTTTTTTTCTGAATTAGAAAAAAAATGTTCAAAGCCAGAACATCCTTCTTTGGAATACACTGCTCAGCAGTGACAGTGGCATGTGATAATAATCAGCACATTTAAATACCACGAAACACTGTTACAGATAAAAAGAGACATAATCTTTGGGATTATTCTAAATAAATATGGGTCACTGATCAAAATATTTGGTTTAGCCTGCCCTCTCTGGGAGATTAACTGTACTGGTTGGATGTGTATATGTCTGGGACATTTACACTGTAGACAAATGCATTCAAACAGGGCCATTGCCTGTGTGCTAATATATCATAAACTGACCAAACCACATATGCAAATGGTCAGGTAAGGGAGCAGCCGTGGAGTATTCACAAATCTCATGTGGTTTTCATCTACCTCTAATATTTAAGACATGCAGAGTACAATACAGCATCTGTGTACTTCTCTTTTGTGCAGTAGAGTCCAGTACTTTCCACAGAAAATCCTCAGTGAAAAAGGTGGAACCAACCCAAACAGAAGGGGATGTTTAACATCTCCTTAGCCCAACACCTACAGACATCTATAAAAATATACTAAATTAAGCATGGTGGTTTTAAAGCTTTGTGTATATGTAACCCATCTTGTTCGTTCTGATCCAGGTTGACTTCACGACAGACACATTTTGGTTCTTTGTATTTATTCTAACAAGAGACAAGCCTACTGACAGGTCGAACAACACAACCAGTCCTAGTCCTACCAGCTTCAAAACCTGTGTCATGCTCATATGTTTTAGAATTGTTAGGCCTTATAGACTCTTGGATACTCTGACATCCCATACCATCATGAGGAACTGGGTCACTTAGAGGGACGTTCTTAGTTGAAGCTGAATCATCATTGGCTATATCTTCACAGATATTAGCTGTCACAGCGGTGTTTGCAGATGCTACTTGATCTTCAGGCAGATGAGGTGAATCCATGTGAGGAATCTGAGAGACCCAGTGCTGAGTGCGAACAGTATTGTCTACTGCACAGTCAAGTGTGAGCTGCTGACCAGAGAGATTCACATCTTCATTCTCATCTGATACACAAGAAGAAGTGAGAGAGGCAGGCTGTGTATGTTGCTCACTGGAGAAATCGACAGCCTCATTTCCAACTGAAGCGGAGGATGAGATATGAGAAGCACTTTCACCAGCTTCGGGCATGACTGGCAGGAAGTTTACACATAGCAACAAATTACGGTGAACCACCTTTGTCTGACCTGAGATGGGATGGCGGACTTCAAAGGTGTGGGTCTGAGGATTGCTGCTGACCACGGTATAGACCACTTCTCCCCATCTGTCTGCCAGCTTCCTTCGAGCTCTCTCTGCTTTGTTTGCTAACTCTGTCACCAATTTCAATCTCCACCCCTTTGACTCTCTTGTTGTATGTGTTGGCTTGCCCCCTTTGTTCATGACTTGAATGTTTCTGTGCCACCATCATGGCTTCATGAAGATCTTTTCTTAGCTCTTTCATGAACTGTGGGAATGAGACTTCACTGTTGTCTCTCAGAGCAGATTTGAACAGGACGTCAACAGGGAGGCAGGGAACTCAAGATAGAACTTAGATAGAAAGGTGGAAATCTAGTTGTCTCGTGAATGGTGCTATTGTACATGAATGTCAAGGTGTGTAACATCTGAGGCCAAACATGTTTTGCACGTGGTGGAAGAGTTCTAATCATATTCCCCAAGGTATGGTTGAAGCGCTCAGCAGATCCATTTCCCATTGGATGATAGGCTGTGGTGTGAGACTTTTTTACACCAGAGACCTGAAGAAGGACTGACATCAACTCGCTCTCAAAGTTTGCTCTTTGATCTGAATGTATTCTTTCAGGGAATCCAACTGAAGAAATTATCCCACAGTTTCTGTGCTACTTGCTTGGCTGTCTGCTCAGGACAATATAAGGCGTGTGCCAGCTTGGTAAAATGGTCAGTCACAACGAGAACATCAATAGTACGGTTCTTGGAATCTTCTGCTGTCCAGAAGTCTATGCATACTAATTCCAATGGTGCTGTAGTTTTTATGCTCTCAAGTGGTGCTCGGCCATCCGGGTCTGGTGTTTTACCAACTACACACCTGGCACAGTGCTTAACATGATCTATTACATCCTTCTCCATAAAACACCAGTAGAACCGCTGTTTCACAAGGGAGAAGGTTCTGTCTTGACCTTGGTGACCTGCATTGTCATGACACCCATGTAAAGCATCCTCTCTGAGTGACAAAAGCACAATGTATTGGTGTCTCTTCTTCCTGGTGATTAGATCCTTAGACACACGGTACAAAATACCGTCCTCTATCACCAGTTTGTCCCACTGCCTCATAAGCCTCAAAGCACTCACAGTTTCCTTATGTCTCTCCCTCCTTGATGGTTTACGATGTCGTTCAACATAGAATATTACTCTTGCTAGGTCAACATCTTGTCTTTGTCTGTCCCTAAGATCTTGTTTGGAAAATGATGGCAATACATCTTGGCCAGTGGACATCACACTCTGTATGTAGTCCACCAACACTGTAGATCTGATTCTTGTGGCTGTATCCCTATTATTATGACAGTCTAGGAGAGCTGACACCTCTGATGCAGACAAAGAGCTGACTGAAGGGGTTGTTTTGTTGGGTGCTGTCACAGTGCTTTGGCGTAAAGGTTTCTGGGTGGCTTGATGAATATTTGACTCTCTGAAAACCTCTTGAATATCTCATCCAGATAGACTCTCAGACTCCTCTAGCAGACATCTGTATGGTTCACTGATCAGACGCTGACTTATCCTTCTCCCAGCAAAAGGCTCTCGACTAAGGGCATCTGTAACAACATTTTTTGGCCCGGGTACGTACTTGATATCAAAATCATAAGCCGCCAGCTTTGCAACCCAGCGTTGCTCACATGCATCAAGCTTTGGTTTGGTAAGGATATGGGCAAGTGGGTTATTATCTGTCCAAGCAGTGAAAACATGACCTTTCAGCCAATGGCTGAATTTCTCACACACTGCCCATTTTAGTGCCAAGAACTCCAACCGGTGAGCAGGGTATTTACTCTGAGCCTTGTTCAAGGTCTTACTGGCAAATGATATAGGACGAGCCCGTTCATCACCTTCAGTAACTTGTGACAGTACAGCACCTAAGCCATCAGACGATGCGTCGGTGGAAAGGATGAATGGCTTGGAGAAGTCAGGGTGAGCCAATATAGCATTATTGAGCAGTGCATCTTTAAGGTTTTGAAAAGCTTGGTCACATTCAGGAGTCCAGTTTTCAGCTGTGAGCTTTTTGTAAGTACGTGGACGTTTATGCCCTCTCCCTTTGTGTGAGCTGTTGTTCTTTGTTTCAGATGTCAGTCCAAAGAGAGGCTTTGGCACAGAAGAGCAGTTTGGGATAAAACGTTGGTACCACATGACTAAGCCCTGGAACGACTTGATCCTCTTAGGGCAGGGTATTTGGCTATCAGGAAACATCAGATCTGACTTGGACATCTTAGTTATAACTTCTACTTTGGCAGGGTCTGTTGACACACCACTACTATCAATGACATGGCCCAAGAAGTGGACTGAGTGGCGCAGAAGGTGACACTTCTTGGGGGGAGTTTGAGGTTGTGTGTACCCAACCGTTCAAAGACCATCTCAAGCCTCTTTATGGCCTCCTCCTCACTGGGTGCGAGCAAGTCATCAAGGTAACAAAGTAAGCTCATGAAATTCTGATCTCCAAAAATCATCATCATCATGGGCATGAAGCTAGCTGGGCTATTACAAAGTCCTTGAGGGAGCCTGTTATACTCATGAAGACCAACAGGTGTGGCAAAGGCAGTGAACTTCTTGTGCTCTTCGTGCAGGGGAATATAGTAAAACCCAGACGTGAGGTCCATAGAGCTGAACAGTGCATTGCCTCCGAGAGCAGCAAGACAATCTGCTTGGTGTGGAAGAGGGTGTGCGTCCTTCACTGTACGTGCATTTAGCCATCGGAAGTCAGTACAGATGCGGAGTTCTCCATTTCTCTTCCAGACTAAGACAAGTGGTGAAGCAAACTCACTGCATGATTTCCTAATGATGCCCTTGTCTTCCATTTCATTCAGTGTCATCCGCAGCTTTTGGTAGTGAGCTGGGGGCACACGCCTGTAAGGAAGTTTGAAAGGTCTTTCATCACCATTGGACTTCAGATATGAGATGTCATTGATCTGTATTGCCTCAACAGCCAAGCATGGGTACACATCAGCCAGCTTTGCATTTCTCTTGATTGTGATTGACTTATCTGTTGGGTTTATGACCTTCATAGGGATCCATCCATCACCCCACAGGGGAGTCACCACTCTGCCAACAAGAACATTTCTTGGAATACAATGAGACTGTGTTGGCTCAACAATCACAGTGCAGCCAGGGGCAACACGTGATTTCTCCAGGAGCTTTCCCCAAACCAAGTGTTCATGTCCAGGCAACAGTGTCACAGCACTGGTGAGTTTAACTGTGCCTACGATGTCAGGCACAAGTTCACCTTTCCACTGATGAATTCCAGTAAGCATAGCAAGGAAGTCATCATGCCCTTTATTGTTAGGACTAGAGGTTTCAGAAATAATTTCCCAGTATTTGCCTGACTCCTTGAGTTTATGTGTCACATACTTGATCACATTTGTTCCTAAGATAAGCTCATCCACTTGACCAGGAACAACTAAAGTGGGCACGTATACTGTGCATCCATATGCTTCAAACTGTAGATCACAAACTCTCTTTGGATGGGCTCTTTGTCCTCCACATCCAATTAAAACAAGATCTAGATTCTGCTGAAAATCACTGCTCAAAATGCCTGCAGCAATGAGCTTCTCTTCCACAGCCTCACTCACAGAACATGCCATGGAACCTGTATCCAACATAGCAGACACAGTTACACATCCATTAATTACTACAGGTGTGTAAAACAAACTATCACTGCCATTTAAACGCTGTGTACTCTGGAGAATTACTGTCTTCTGGCTGGGAAGGCTCTCACAGGCTGACTCATACTGACTATAAATCATTGCTGAGGGAATTTTCAATCAGGCTCACACTGTCCCTCTCAAAATGTGGCCTGTCTAGTTTTCCTGATGGGAAGGAGAGATTGGTGCAGACTGATTCAGTGTAGAGGAGACGTTAGGGCACTGAAACTTCATGTGGCCTGGCTGGTGACATAAAAAACACAAGCGATGTAGCTGGCAGTGAGCGATAGTAGAGTGAGAGCTTTCACTACAGATGCTACAACCTCTGAGCCCTGAGACCCTCCTTCTCTGGAATGAGTTATTGTGGCCACGGAAGGCAGTAGGCCTTGAAGAAGTAGTCAGACTACTCAATACATCACAAAGCATCTCAGTCATCTTCTCCATGCTGTTCTGTATTGTAGTGAATTCCATGCTTTGTAGGGGTTGACTCACATTCTGCTTGTGGGAATGCATCATAACTTCTGTCTCCATTCTCCCACCCTCCTGTGTGGTATTGCTCATCACTGAAACAACTTGTCTGGGGTGGCTCTCTGCTGTACATTTACTTTGTTTGAATTTCATTTCCCTATGATATTCATCAATCCTCTCTTGCACCTCTTTAGCTGTCCAACTGTCTGCCAATTTGTTCTTGAATACAACAGACAGTGAAGGTTCATTGCAGTGTCTCACAAACATCATGGCCACCTCTGTGCTGATGTCACCTATGCTTTTCCTTTGACGCTGGAGACGCTCCTCAGCTATATCAGCTGCTTTATTCAGACGAACCCAGTAATCAATTGGACTTTCATTAGCTCCTATGTGTTTTCCTAGTTCTGTGATTAGAACACTTAAATGTTTCAATGTAGCATCTGTTTCACTAGGCTGGGGATGAATTGGGGAGGAGGTATGAGGGGTCTGGACATTGTGCCGATTGAACAAATCAGCCCCACACTCATGAGTGTTAGTAGGAATCCCTCTGCCATAACCTGGAGAACCCATATAACTTAGATGAGGTGGTGATCTTGTGGATAACATTATTCCTCTACCAAAACTCACTCCTCTAGAATGTGTCCCCATGTTAATTAGTTCTGTATTATGTTCTATATTGAACTCTTCTGTCATTCCTACTCGAATATGTCACAAATTAAATGAGGGAAAATAAATATATATAGATTTCACAAAACGAACAACAAAAAAATTCTGTATCAAGACAAAATTATTTTTGCTTTGTTGTTTTTTTTTTTTTTTTTGTTAACCACAGTAGCTGATAAGACTTTTTCTCCAAAAATAACGCACTATTAGATAGATATCAAAAAGGCTGAAGAACAAATAAACTCATACAGTAATATGTAAATGCTAGCAGAATGATGCTAGAATGCTGGGGTAATCATCCAATCCGTAAATTGCTGTATCACCAGTAAAACCTGAATATTCATGTGGAGTCTGACTTTAACCCACTGGATGTCAGATTAGCTCAAGGCTGATCTTCAGTAGTCACGATGTCACGGCACCAGATATAACCCATCTTGTTCGTTCTGATCCAGGTTGACTTCACGACAGACACATTCTGGTTCTCTGTATATATTCTAACAAGAGACAAATAAACAAGTTGGTGGTTAGCAGCTCCAGCAGCTTCTGTCGCACATTAACAGACAGCAACAGAAAAAGGGGAAGAGCTGACTGTTACTGGTTGCTATGGTAACCACCAACTGACAAGAGTAACATAAAAAATGTATATAGCAATAAAAGTCAGGAAAGAATAAATTGTTGATTAAATAAAATTAATTTGAAAAATAAATAAACCAATTTTGACAAACTTCACATCAATAGTGATGTTAAAATAAAACCCCGTTACAAATACACACAGGGAAATCATATGAGTTGATTTCCAGTCCTTAAAAATGGCAAAGGAAAGTGTTGAATCTTAGGTATCTTATTTAGAATGAGACCCTTCGAATCATCCTGCAGAAAATATTTAAGGTTGTACAAAGATCTACATGTTAATGGTCATTTCTTGTTCAAGTTTTTTTCCCTTGTATGCCATCTGAGCAGGAATACCTACAGTCCTCTTGGGGTGAGACCCAGCCTACTTTTTCTCCTGGTTTATTTCTGCCCTGATACAGTCAACATGCATCAGTTCTTCTAATTTCTGACTTCATGTGCTGCCATATTACGTACTAAACCAAGGCTTTAAAAGCTCTTATAGCTACTCCACCTTCTTTTTTCTTAAATTCAACATTCTTCTTCAGTTTACATTGTTAAGGTATTTAATTCCAGTCTTATGTATGGTACAAATTCATTCAGTTGAGTTCAATTTAGTGAATTATGCTTCAACCGTATTTATGCATCGCTAATTAATTTTAAAAAAGCCAGGAATCAGACTTAAATATCCAAAATTAATGTTATATAGAATTATAAGGTGGACAGTGCGTCACTATAAAAGTACTAAAAGTAGTTTTGAATTGAATCTTTAGAGTTGTGCTTTACTGTCGTAAGTGAATAAATAACTTTACTATTTCCTGCTGGTTAAAACTCAACAAGACTCTTTGGATTCTAAGATGAAATCTAGGCCACAACATCATTATCCCATCATTTCATTTAGTCTACTAAAACTAATTACTTAATCCTCAGAGAACCGCTGTGCAGAAATGTCCCAACTATTACTAGCAATGTTTGGACTGGTGCTTGAATGAGGTTTTGTTCATTTGTAGGTAAAAATGCCCTCCGATTTTGCTGAAGAGGAATTTAAACTTTAAGACAAGTTCAGGTTTTTGATACCTCCACTGGAGATCTCCCACTTACAGTGTCTCGCAGAAATGTTCACTACTCAAAAACAGGCCCAACATATAAATTACATTGAGGTTTATGGTTGTAACATGACAAAATGCTAAAACGTTTAAGGGGAATGACTTATTTAGCAAAGCACTGTAAGTTTAGGTTAAAGCTCTATTTTAATACATAGAGAAACTGGCAGATTGTATTTAAATCTGTTATTCATAACACAAAGCTTTTAAAGGCAAAACCCTGTTTAAAAAAAACCCTGAAACTTTTGTTTTCCAAACTTTGACCTACCAGCATGAACCATAAATACAGGTGTTATCCCTGTTAAGGTCTGTGGAAGCAGTTAGACACTCTTAACAGAGAGGCTTCAAAAGAAAATTTATGTAAGGCAGACAAGAAAGCCTGCATGACAACGATGTCAAATATACAGCAGTTGCTTACAGCTAAGGCCATCACAGACCCTTCAATCTCATCTGTTCTTCATTTGTGTTTTCATCCTTTAGGTCATCTGGTCACCAGTGTGCCACAGAGACATGACTATATTTATACTGCAGCTAAAACAAAACCATGATAATAAACAAATTCTCGAAACACTTCCAGAGTAATTTGCATGGCCAACCACTTGACTCTCTTTACTGCACAAACAGCACACAAACTGTTTGAGACATTCCTCTGCAAAAACTGCCACATGCAGAAACATGCCAGCTTGTTGGATTTTCTTTCTAAAACTGCATCAAGTTGTATTTAACCACGCATGAGCTGAGTGAAGTTAATGATGGTGGGAAATATATAAGTGGACTGCTTAATGATATGGAAAAAGGAAGTAACAGGCTTTTTAAACATTGACACAGAAAAACACACACTGGACAACCTAGTAAAAACTTCTTTAAAGACGACAACTTTTACCTCTGTTAGTGCTCAATTAAGGGTATATTTATAAGTCGTAAAGAAACCAAAAGTGCCTAAAGGGATGACAACAAAAGCATGATATTGCATGGCAACATAAACATGTGTATGTGTGGTGAACCACGTTTCCTAACCTGTGAGGATGGGTGTGATTGGTGGCGTGAAGTTTCTTGACGACCTCCTCACTGAAGTCAAAATGAACTCTTCCTCTGGCACAGGGTGAACGCCGGTACATTTCCCCGACACAAGCACACACTCATGCACACACTACCCAGCACATATCATCACACACATGCAACCAAAAACATGCCAAACCTATCCTAAAGCATTTCACACACATTTAACAGCTAAATGTCACACACCATCACACACAGAACCAGTAGCGATAACTGCAAAGTAAAGTGGATATACACCTCTGACGTGCTTCGCACAAAATAAAAGAAACCTCACTCAGCACAGCAGTACATGACTCAGGCATGCTCCGTGACATTCACACAGCTGTGAACCCTTTGTTAAAGAAAAGTTAAAGAAAAGTTTCTCAGCAGATCTTCCATCAGCCACACTGTCCGTGATGCTAAAAACACAACAAATAGGTGTCCATACATCTTCTCCACACACTCGATCTCCTGTTACACACAACAATAATATGAGCAGCAGTCCACACGTCACATCACAAAACTCTTTCATCCCGTTTTACACTTGGTCACACTCCACTCTCCCTCTGAGCGCTCTTTACGGATTCTTCTCCTCGTCACAGACTATACTTCCTCTCCATGCTGTGTGTGTGAATGTGTATGGGCGTGTGCGTCTCTGTGTGTCTACGGGGAGCTCTGTTCCCTTCAGGCGGCCCATCTGAGTTAGGAGGAAGCTTTAAATTATGGAGTGGAGTCACTGGAGAGGAGTCATAACTCATCCACTGCTGGCAGCATTTAAATGGTCCTGTATCAATGTACTACAAACAGACGCATAATGAGGCAAACAGAGAGCAACTCAAAACATGACCAAACTGTGGGGAGATAATTTTTCATAAAATTGCTCCTCAAAGCCCTAAAATAGTCTGCCATACAGTACATTGAGTACAAAATGGGGTTGTTGCACATGACCTAAAATCTTAGGATGAACAATTTTAGCAGTGATTTATGAATAATGGTTTGGATTGTAAGGGATAGTTTATGATAAAATGTAGATTAATAACTTCACATCATTTTATTTTGTTTTGATAAAAATGTGTAAGAAGTCAGGCTCAGGTAGAACTCAGTATCTTGTAAATCCATGTACTGTAAGTATAATAATAATAATAATAATAATTTATTTTAAGTACGCTTTGACACGTTATTAGCATAATACAAAAATGTTAATAAAAGGCCACACAAAGGCTTGTCTTTCTGCTGGGAACCTTGAATCTGCTTTCTAAAAATAAACAAAGATCCATAAGAAAGTATTATTGTTTTATTTTTATTTGTAATTCTTCACAAAAATCTTTTAATCTAAAACACTAGAATCATCTTGTCTTCATCTTTTAACCTTAACTAACTTCCAAAATTTGCAAATGTTAGTCAATTGTTTAATTAAAATTGATTATAAAAAAAATACTGTTTTATAGTAAAAATAAAAATTTCATCAGCTTTATTTCGTTTTGATCCAAGATCCAAACAGGGAGATATTAACAGCCCGGTCCACCTTAAATGTCAGTGTGTGTGAAAACTAGGTGACATCTGGTGTCATCTCAGGGGGCCACAGTTCCTGCTCATACAGGAAAGGGTATCGAAACCAATAACACTTCAGTTTATGGAAAGCCCACTTATTATAAATAGCAGCACATAAAAAGTGCTCATGTAAAAGGGTTAAAGATCATTAGTTACAGTGAAGTATAAATAAAAAAAAAGGGATATTTTTCTTTCCTTGTGTCACAGTTAAATGTTGTTAGGCTTTTGGTTGCAATAAATAGGCAAATGTTGCAATAGTTTTTTATGTTGAGAAATTTAACACACAAAATAAATTCATACAAACCATGCATGTTATTACTATAAATTTGTTCTAAGCACCATTGTGCGAGATGTAAATCTTGCATCATTTGTATAAAATGTAAACAGTGTAAAGCAGATAATATAGGATACCAAACTGAACACTGAATCATTGACACCTGAATAATTGTGCAAGTGGAGCAACTGCTTCACCAATCCCTTAAATGGGGAATTGGAGTGAGGGAGAAAACCTTACTACCTCATAGATTATTCCATAGATT
The DNA here is from genome assembly GCF_021462225.1 of Girardinichthys multiradiatus. Lineage (NCBI taxonomy): Eukaryota > Metazoa > Chordata > Actinopteri > Cyprinodontiformes > Goodeidae > Girardinichthys > Girardinichthys multiradiatus. The sequence goes on from NC_061802.1 coordinate 9,726,606, forward strand.
TTCCTCACCCATTTTAAAGGATAACACTTTCCAAGTGAACAGGACTATTAAAGTCTTATGAAGCAGACAGATAATGAGGTTATGCTTTTTGGTGAGTAGGTCAAATAGCAGAGTAGGTTAATTATAATATGAGAAGATGTGCATTTTATCCCAACTTTTGGACCTTTTTGTAAGATGGATCACAGATTTCTATGAAAATAAAACCACAATAAGAGGAAATGTCAAATGTCTCAAATAAAACTGAATACTGGTTGAGTGGGAAACTGTGTTTTACATTTCCCTCATTTCAAGAGTAGATAATTAAGAATTATAATTAAAAAAATCCTCCCGAGTAACAACCTCAGGTTTTTCTAAATACCAACATCACAACAGGACAAGCAAGCTGCCACATCACTTATCAAAGCATGACTCAGACAGATGACACATAAAGCAGACACTGAGACGGGGAGGAGTCCATTCAACCAAAACCAAAACTTAAACTATGAACAGACACAGCAACTCACCCCACTGCTTTTCAATGAACACAAAACTGACAGAAGAAGATATGGTTGCCACAGGGCAGTCTGTGTACTGTATGACAAAGGAAAGGACAGGTTTCTCTTTAAAGTCTTAAAGAGAAACCTGAGGTGGAGAAGATACAGAAAACTTTTTACTGCTTTTATTTATTCATTTTTTGGCTTTAATTTGCAGTCAGCATATTTTTACTAATATAAGCAAACTAGAGATGGCCTTTGGGTCAATTCGTCCCTGGGCAACTATTGGGCAACTGTGCAGGTTTATTATGCATCTTATACCTATTTTTTTCTTTTTTTTTTCATCTGCTAAAGTGACAATATTAACTATATATTGCCCAACACAGCCACGCAACCTTTCAATAACAGTCATAACCATCCATGGAGAGTTTCAGTTTCTTGATCTGTTGACAATCAACTTTTTATACAACAGGAGCTACAGCCCCCAAGACAGAGTTCATAGGGCACCAGGTTAATTCATCCCTTTGCCAGTATACAACTCTTGCTTCATAACTATTCATTACCATTTTGTTTCTTACTGCTACCATTTCATTTGTTTCATTGTATTCAAGTATTTTTATGAATCTTAGAAATAAAAAAAATTATTAAAATGCTCAAATCCCACATATAATTTAAGTCAATGAATTATCATCTAGACATTTCGCAATACTCTATAGCCATTTGAATTGGTTGTGATTCCTTTTTAGGCCCTTTGAAAATATGACAGGTTAGGCCCCTGATCAAACCAACGATCACCTACTGGTAGCTACAACTAATGAGAGTTATAGTAGTGAGCATTACTCTCTTCAGAGAGATGGGCTGGTTTTCTTCTCTGAAAATCTTCTATTTAAGGAGAGTCCAGTGAGATTTAGGTCAGGTGAGAAACTGGGACCATGTCCTTTTTTATCTATGGGGTCTTTACTGGCTGCCCATGTAGTGGAGTACTGTAATGCATGAAATCGTCTTAAAAGATGCAAAGTTTTTTTTTGTACCACAGCTTCAAGAAAGTGTCTTTAAAATCTGGCAGTAAGTTTGGGAGTTGATTTCGAGTCTATCTTTAACCCAAAAAGGTCCAAGGAACTCATCTTTGATGTTGCAAATGCACCTTTTATTATTTATGTGTATATTGTACATTGTAAATTGTAAATTTGTATATTCTGTAATGCAAAAACAGAACAAAAGAGCAAAGTGTACCGGAGTCAAATTCCTTGTTTGTATGCACGAACTTGGCAATAAAACTGATTCTGATCTTTGATAATACCAACACCCTCCCTCCACCTTCCTGGAATCTGATTCAGAGTGACGTTTTGTGTATGTTCTGATCCAGCCACGGGCCCATCTATCTGATCGGTCAAAACACTCTAATGTCATAGCACTACTACAAGCTTTCTCTGCAAACTTCAACCTCTTGGCCTCTTTCATCTGCAGGCATCTACTACAGTGAGTCTGCATCCAGCACACTGACTATATATTTTTGGCATTCAGATTATGAATTCATAACACTTGTAATGTAATTGCAAAGAAATATAGCCCCCCAAATACTTCTTTGCCATATTACTTCTGCACACACAGATATTGCGATGGCAAAATATGTTGCAACCTTATTTTGGGCACTCCATATCGGCTGCAGTTCTTGGATATGATAGCCCTGAAGGATAATAGTTCCTGGAAGCTCCATAGCTGATTATTCTTCTTCACCAATTAGTTTACTGCTTTTCCCCACTCAGCACAGTTCTTGTAGCCCTGATGAGTCAGTCAGTCATTTTCTACCGTTTCTTCCATAGTGGGTCGCAGGGGAGCTGGTACCTATCTCCAGCAGTCTATGGGCGAAAGGCGGGTTACACCCTGGACAGGTCAGCAGTCCATCACAGGGCAACACACAAACAACCAAGCACACACTCATTCATTCACCTAAGGGCAGTTTAGAGTGACCAAATAACCTAACAGGCATGTCTTTGGACTGTGGGAGGAAGCCGGAGTATCCGGTGAGAACCCACGTATGCACGGGGAGAACATGCAAACTCCATGCAGAAAGACCCCAGGCCGGGAATCAAATCCAGGACCTTCTTGCTGCAAGGCAACAGTGCTACCAACTGCGCCACCGTGCAGCCCCACCCTGATGAGTATTTGCCAAAAAAAAACGTTTATTGCTACAATCAAGCCATCATATCCCAGAATTTTCAAGAGTACTGCATTTCTCTCAAAGACTGTGCACAATTTTTGACTTTCAGGGGAACTACTTACGAAATACTTGTGAATACTGTTCATTCCTTTCAGTGTTTTTTATGCATTATGAGATAAATAATAAAAAAAAAACAAAATAAATCTTGTGTAGTTCAATTAAATCAGAATCGCAGAAGTGCGTAATGGCAAAAGAGTGAAATGATCTACACCCTAAACGGCATCGTTTTAACAAATAAAAGATAAAACAACAACAAAAAAGCAAATCAAGGATTTAGAGGGAGCCTCAGCTCTTAATATAATAGACAAATTTATATAATCTTGTATAATTTTAAAATTTCACGTGAATAGCAATACGTAGACCTTTTCTTTTTGTTTGGTGAAAAATATTTAGATTAACTATAACAAACTTTACATCTTTAAATCAAATACTGAAAAATGTAGCATAATTACAGTAGTGATTGAATGAGTGAGTTTAATGGAACCAAAGCTGACGACGCTAAAAAAAAAAAAAATAGATAAACATATATATTAACCACCTCTGTGGTGACATGGGCCGCAAGCCTGCTGTGTTAAGTAGCTTGACTCTGTTAAGCTAGTAGGAACTGCATGCCAACACAGTCAGACTAAATAGAAATCTCTGACAACATAACAAATGCTGCTGTTTTATAAACCAGTTCTAATTTTAGTTAGTGATTAGGTTTCTGTTGGGCTGGATTCTGTTAATAACCTTTTCGCTGTTAGGCGGGGCACGTGTGAAAATATTCTCATAATGCTTCTCAACTTTCACACCTGAACAACCACAACATCAATCTGACGGCCCTTCCCTCTTCTATGAAAGCATTCTGTAAGTCCCCTTTCTAACCACTAGATGGCACGATTTCATTCCACAAATAAAAGTGGGAGTAGCCTGGTCATGTGCACAACAATGACCACAAGATGGCAGTATTGTACCAGTACACTTCACTGAGTTTGGCAAAGATCAATTCCTGCACTTCACATCTACAGGAAGTGGCATAAAATATGCTGCAGCCCTATTAAAGCACAGCATTAACACATAATGTAAGCATGTTTCTTCTCATAGCTATGTTTTTGTTGGTTTAAAATTGCAGGGATAACACTGCTGAGAGGTTATGGAGAAGCTGTACTGTTGGCACTGACAAAAACTGATCGGAAGCTGCTGTGTCCTATTCCAACATCATAATTTGCAATTAGGATGATTGGACGGTGTGCTCTGAATACCAAGCTATTGCACTGCAGCTGTTCTCAGTATATATATCAACAAGCCCATCATTAGACCCCAGCAATCTATAGATTGAAAAATGTTACTACAACTAAACCTTTCTAATGTAACTGGCATTTAGAATTTAATTGGTTAAAATAAATGCATTTAATTACATTGCAAACGCTGTCTATGGTTGTGTTCCTCAACATTTTTCTAATCTACGGTTTTAATAATGAAATATTTACATGTACACTGTCAAGTCTTTGTGCTTCAGCCCTAACCTTCTGATCTCAACTACTATAATGCAAAACAGTAAACAAAAATAGGATTTAATGAAATATCTTATCTTAAAGAAACACAAAGAAGGGGAGCAAATGAAACCACAGCTGTTTGTGTCTCCACCAGACAGTCCCAGCATTCACCTCTGATGTCAACACTTTCCTCACACACACACACACACACACACACACACACAATCATATTAAATCAGGATCAAACAGCATGCGGTTTTCCTGAAAGCTGTTTAAATATAAACTTTAGAAAGGAAGGCAGAAGGATACAGTTCATAAGGGCAGGCTGACAAAAAGATAAGTTTATGAAAACAATAGAGGATGACAGGAAGGACAAAAAAACATTTTTGCTGATAGAGAGAAAATAGATCAATAAGACAATCAAATCATCCATCTTCTATGTAAGGTTGTTATTTGCCTGCCAGATTCTAAAGATTCTTTAGCACTGATCTTTATCTATTTCATTTTGTTACTAAAAAAGAAAAACATGCAGAAGAAAACATTTGATAAAAACAACAACTGATATTTAGTGCAACAGATTTTTTTGTGTTCTCGACAACCAGTCTAGACCTACCTAAATAATTCAGAGAAATCAAATGATGCTGCAATTTATAAAGCGGATAAACAGTTGTTTTTTTGTTGTTTTTTATCCAGGGGGAATGACCAGTGTTAATACTCTACAAGAGAAAACTGCAGGTTTCTTCAGAATTTCAAACTACTGACAGCAATCCCTAATCAACCTTTCTGAGGTGTTGTTTTTGTCAGTGTAAATGTCAAGTTTTGTTTTTTTAATATCACATTTCACAACCCATGCTGAACAAAGTGCTTTAAAAACTACAAAACAACTAAAATAAATAAAATAAAACATCTATAAAAATATGCACAGACTAAGGAACCCTCTTCGACTTTCAAGGGATAGTTGCTTTGGGACCATTTTGCATAGAAAGTTTTTCTTTTGAACTTTTTCATTGACTTAATTTTTGGTTCACATTTGTTTAGAAAAAAATAACTGAGGTTCTGTACACTTGGTTAGATTTAAATAATTCTGAAAACAGGCAAAGACTATCACCTCCTGTACAAATTTCCAAGCTTACCCCCAAACCTCCAAAATGTGGAGCCATGAAGGATACACTGGTAAACTGGTTTTAACATGAAAACAACTATTGCATACACCATATAAACAAAACTGACAATGGAGTGAATGTATTAGTGGATATATTAGTGAATTGTAAACAATGCAAATATGCGAAAAATAATTTTGTAGAAAATGCTTCAATTCCACATTAATTGGGATGTAAAAAGAAAATATGTGCAGATATACTTGAAAACTCTACTTAAAAACACTCATAATTCAAGATTTAATTGTGCTTACACAGTTTTCTCAGTGTGCACTGTGTCTCAGTAGGACATTCATGCAAGTCTTCGGGCTTTGGATCATTTATTAAGACTTTAAAACTTTAGAACTGGCAGAAGGCATACATTACCATTACAGTAACCTACATTTTCCAGCGATACAAAATTTGCATTTATTGCTTTTTAAGGGACATTCTACAAAATAGAAATTGTGACTGTGTTTGAATGTCAAACACAATTGCTACAACTGTATAAAGTGTAAGCTGAGCCTTGTGAAGTTAATGTGGCCTCAGGTGACAATTACATCTAAATGGCACCAGAGAGTTTGCGGAAACTGTTTAAAAACCTAGCACTCAATAAAAATGTCCTTCATATATCCAGTTTCATACAGAGTGACAGTTCAGTGGTGTAGAACGTTTTGTTAATACAGATACTCTCTTTTATGGCTCTCAGAATCACCTGGTTTGAATTTGTGCACTGTTATGTTTTTTTTTTCCCCCCCTCCACATCACAGGTGCAGCAATTACTGTTTCCCCAGAAACCTCACCTTGACACGTGAGAGCAGAGAGGCACAAAAGAATCCGCCCCAAAGATCACTGAGCTTTTGCTTCAGCAACAGCAACACTCTCACCCGCTCATTGACATATCTGTAAAAGCTTCCAGTCATGTCCATCGGCACTCAGGACAGTAGCAAACCAGCAGACATGATTGGAGCGAAGATTACGAGCTCTTCCAGGTTGCATGCCGACAGATCTCATTGTCAGCTAAGAGCGGATTTATAATGCAATACCATTTCTCCGACCGTCTTCACCATAATGCAGCTTCCTTTTCCTATTTTTATCTCTTTCAGTATAAAACTAATTCCCCCCTCTGAAAAGAGGGCACTGCAGTCATTCCCTGCAGCGATTAACCTAATCCCTTTGCAGAGTTGTGCTTCTCTGGCTGGTTGCAATATTAAATATCTGACGTAAGCTACACTCATGTTATAATAACCTGGGGGGAAATTTAGAATTAGGAATCATAAGCAATGTTAAAGCATAACACCTTTATCATTCACAGAAAGCAACAATCTTAGAGAGGCAACACAGGTTGACAGAAGGCCACTAATACTTAGGAGCAAAATAAAAGTTTACAATGTTTGAATGACTTTTACAACTATGAAAGAAGAGCAAATGTTCTTCTTAATAACATTCAATTAACATAGAATTATTCAATTAAAAATAAAACTCATTATGTAGAGATCCATAAATCAGTTTCAGAGATACTAGCGATAAAAAAAAAAAATATTCGTATTACAAAATATTAGCCTACTGAAAAGTATGTCCATCTTCTGTAGACTATTTGCTTTCAACATTTGGTTGGGGCTCCTTTTGCATGAATTATTGCATCATTGCAGAGTGGCATGGAGGTGATCAGCTTCTGGCTCTGCTGAGATGTTAAAGAACCCAAGTGGCTTTAAACGCAGCCCACAGCTCATCTGCATCATTGGGTCTGTGTTCTCTCATCCTCTTCTTGACATTATTCATAGAGTCTACTAAATCATACAGCGTCATACTATGGTCATCAAACCAGATGTTGGTACTTTTGGCATTGTGGGGAGAAGCCAAGTCCAGCTGGAAAATGAAATCAGTCTCATAAAGCTTGTTAGCAGATGGAAGCATGAGGTATTTTAACATTTCCCGCTAGACATCTGCAATGATAAAAAACCACCAGATAACACGGCTTCTGAAATCATCACTAAATGTGAAAACTGCACACTGGACCTCAAGCAACTTGGATTCAGTGCCTCCTCACTCATTCTCTAGACTCTGGGACCTTGAATCCAAAAATAAATGCAAAATTTACTTACATCTGAAAAGAGAACTTTGGACCACAGAGCAACATTGCAATGTTTTTCCTCCTTAGCCCAGGTAAGACACCTTGGATGTCTATGGTTCAGGAGTGGGTTAACAAGACTAATGCACCAGTAGTAGCCCATGTAGCTACTACTGATAAAATTCAGTCTAATATGTTCAAAGCTGATGGAGGCATACACCAAACGATTTGCAGCTGCAAATGCAGCAAAATGTGGTTCCAATATGTAGTGACTCAGGGGAGCTGAGGAGAAATCTATGGTATACTTTACAATTTGTTCGGGTAAATAGTTTGGAAAAAAAACAAAACAAAAAACATGTTTGTTATAACATGACACAATGTGAAAAAAGTGAGAGGTAGAGAAACATTTTTACAAGCCACTGTATGTTACATCAGGTCCAGCTCAGTCTAAATAAAATAGGTGTTTCATTCTTAGCGGAAAAAACAATAGTTATAGCAAAAGAGCAAACACACTCAGTAATACTGTAATTCAAAAACCCCAAACATTTTTTAGATTTTTGCAAATGTTTGTGTCATTTTTCCTAGAACTGTTGTCGAGGACAGATTTTTTCTCCCTGACTCTTTTCGTTCTGTTCCTAAAAGTAACGTTTTATCAGCTTCATCCCTGCCTGTCAGGCCATAGCCTATGTGGGAGAGTTAAACTGCAAAGTGGTGGAGGTTTCAAACAGTGATTCACTTTGGGTTCACAGATCCAGGTGTAATAAATGAGGTAATGTTCTCCAAATGTATGCTGGCAGCACAGTAAACTGTTCAGTTGTCCAGCCCACATGTAAGAGCTTTACTTTTCAGCTTGATCAATAACCACGCTGTTTCTACACTAAAATATCAATTTCTGAGCTAAAAGCATTTATGTTTTAGGCTACATTTTTATTAATTAATCTGCTGAATGAGCCTTTAAAAGCTTACAAAATTAGACTGACTAACTTTGAACTCCAAGCAGATAATTTCTTTTGTCTTGTTGCTGTACCTATTTTCCAACCAGCTGAGATTGGTGTTAATGTTTTAAATTCCTTTTAGGAGCTATAAACACAAAAAAGAAAAAAAAAAAGAGAAAAGTTCAGTCATTACTGAGTGGAAATATATTTGCCAATAATGAGACAGAAGGGGGGAGAGCTAGTCAGCACAAAAATGTATGACTGCTGATGAAAAAAGGGACAGTTTTCTCAACACAGATTTCTGCCTTGACAATGTTTCCGCAGCTGCAAGGCTTATCAGCAGCTTCTAATGGTAATGTTTAAGCTATGCACAGCTAAGCCTCAGTCTAAGGACTAGGCCTCATAAGCACTAATAATAATCCAACTTGGACATTTATAAGCCTCCTTCTTTTGGAATAATGCTATGTGTTTGTTGTACGAAACACATCAAATATGCATATATTTGCTAAAGAAATGCTGAGAAATCAGCTGTGGACTGGAACTGGACAGCCCATGGGAAACTCAAAAGTTTGATCCTTATCTGATTAGCGACTGCTTCATAATCATGGAAATAGTTACTGAGTGAAGAAGACTCATAGTTAGCTATTTTTGGTATCAGAGAGATGCTGACAGTTAGCACAAAGAGTGTAGAGACATGGTATTTAGATAGGGAGAGAGAGGGAAAAAGGCTGTCCTTCCAGCAGATAAAGGAAGGCATAAGTTGCGCTGTTTCATCAATTTAAACGTTCAACATCTGTCTTATTTTGGAACATGTTGGATTTGGAAATGATGGCAACTTTTTGGAACCGTAAGAGCTAAAGTGAGAATCTACATTGTCTATGAATACACAAAGTGACTGATGGTTTAGAAAAACGTGCTCATCTGTTCATCAGAACAGAAATTAGTTTAGGATAAAACAATCTAAATAATGCTTTGCTTGTGGTGCAAAAAGCTAAAACTGCTTGAGTGCTAACAGGCCTCTAAGCCTTGATGACAGTTACTTGTTTTTGGGTCGTGTTCTAAAGTTACGACAAACTTTATTTCAATAATTGGCTCAAACATAGATCGGCTGTAACACGCTGCCAGCGCTCACACTTTATTGTTTGTTTTAATTACCCTTAAAAGTACATGTTAAACAAAAAAAGGATTGCTGAAATAAGCTATTTTTTTTTCTGTTAGCTGAACTGCTAACTCCAGATGTGACATTATCACATCTGTTAAATTGTGACTATATCCGCTTTATGCCACCATTTTGAAATTTGTCATTTTGTCTTAGTATTTACAACAACAAAAAAACTGTCTATGGGCAGGAGGCGGGGTACATCCTGGACAATTTCCAAAAAGTAGAGATCGGAAATCTGCCACAACATTTTTCCTGTTAAAAAGCCTGAGAACGATTTCATGAAATGTTATTTTACCCTGGTACATTCTGTGTTCATTCAAAAGGGAAAAAAGAAGGAAAACACATACTATGGGTCAGCAAATTGGTCTTCAGTGACATAATATTGAAATGTTAATTTATTTACACTTGAAATTTACTCTAGAAATATACCCATACACTTTGGGATGTTCTGCTCCAGTCCAAGCCATTTTAGGATTAGGACTTCTTATTTGAAAAAAAAATGAGTTAACTAAACTAGTCATTTACATGACAGCTAAATGTTGCCTCACTGGCAACAGTGCGTCCAATACTTATAATTTCTCTGACTTGAGAGCAGATTGGTAGAACCCAGCATACAAGACCTGATGATACTGAACTCTGATTTTTCTTTGTTAGGGCTAAGGACATATGATGATGTGTTCTAGCAAAATGTTGATTTTTGACAAAAACTATTTCAGTTAACTCAATTTACATTTTTTTTTCCAAACCCAGTAAAGTCGCAGTAAGACTCTGCTAAGCCCAGCATAATCCTGCAGCTGACACGGTTTGTGACAGATGGAGTCATGACTGATTTAGCAGGCTAAATGCTGCAAACACAACAGTTTCATAATGTCAAAATATTATTGAGAAGATACATGTTCATGTTTTTTTGTTGTTTGTTTTTCCTAAAGTGTTGGGATAGATGAGGGCGAGTCTTCTTTAACAGAGTTCAAATAACTTGGGATCCTTGTCATGAGTGTGGTAGGACGTAGCCGCAACTGAACAGACAAATTGGGGCCTTGTCTGCAATAATACAGCCGCTGCTCTCATCTGACATGGTGAAGATGAAACCGATTCAAAAGGCAAATCTTTCTGTACATCTACATTCCAACCTATGCCTATAGTCATGGGACCCTGGCCTACAAGTGGCTGAAATGAGCTTCCTCCATGGAGATCGACTTGTAAAGGAAGCACCATAGATGGGACTCTGTGGAGCCGTAACCTCCAAGACCTTATCTCAGATAAGTGGAAGACGCTGGACAAATGGACGGATGGACGGCTGACGGCTAGATGGACACACTGATTGATGGGTGGATCGACCAATAAACAAATAGACGGATGTGCCTGTTTTTAGCAACAACTAGATGAAGAGTATTCTGACTGAGGCAAACTAATTTAAGTCAGATATTTACCATGTAATCTGTAGCTCTTTCAAATGCCAACTTATTTGACCAGAAGTTTCAGCCTTGATTATTTCATCTTCATTAACTCAGTCACACTGGAGGTCAGAGACCATTTTTTCTCTCGTTTAATCTTGTCTGCAAATATCAAGCTTGAAATTTAGATAATTTTATTCTTGTAATCCCACTGCGTAGAGTCACAGGACTGTTTATGTAAACTAAATTTTAAAAACATCAACATGATAAAACATCAGACAGGCCAATACAAAAAAAAACAAACACTCCTGCAGAGATAATACACTTTAAAATAGGATAAGACAAAAAGTGGGTTACATATGATGAAAGCAATCCTTATTCTGTCAAGACAACCATGCTAAATGTTCAAAGCCTTGCCAACATATTTTTATCTTCACATGCTCACAATAAGTGATCAGACATAGCAAAAATAGAAAAGTAAAAATATAAACTTTGAAAATGGTAATTTGATTGGTATTAATTTGCCAGTTTTCCTTAAGCATTCAGTTCAAGCTCTCAGCTTTTCTGTATCCTGATTTATTTCATTCTGCTCTGCTAGCTGACCTCTGTATCAACTCAAGCCCTCTAGGACATGTCTGGGTCACATTTCATGGACAATCTACATCCCAAAGCCTACTGTAAACCCAGATTTTTATGGGGGATCAACAATAGCTAAACAACCAGGCTTTTTTGGAGGACAGGTGATAGTAATAAAAGCTGCTAAAAGTCCATTAGCTTATTATTGGCATCACATCTAAGCAAAATAAATCTTTGTGTTCCCCAATTTCGTTTTTCTGACATCTTCCATACCTCTATGTGTCAAAATGGCTCAGTTTGTCTTGTTTTAAAAGCTTAATGAACCTGCAGAGGGTCTGTTTACATAAAATGCGGAGCACACCATTGTATCTACATAGAAAAACCTCAACAATGACAGTCACACACAGACTTAGCTTATAAAAGGACAGATGTTAAAATGTTACTGGCTGATGGCATAACTATATTTATCAAGCTTTCACCAAGCTTTCAGAAACACCTGCAAGCTGAATACTGTCAGTAATTTTTTCTGTTTGCTGGTCCGTTCAGAGTGCTTCCATACCACAGTATGTGAAACTGCCTGGCAACAAGTGGGTTCAAAAACACTTGACTTGTTGGTCTGTGTGGCCGGCCATTATTGGCTTTGAAATCTGTTGCTTTTCACTGCATTCAGTACGTGGTGTGTTGCTCAGTGAATTATTCTTTTATATTTTTTTTCTCAATAAACAGGAAGAACCTTTGTGTTATTGAAAAGGCTGTTGGTTTAATTTTTTTCACCTTAAATTGAAGCTGCTATCAAATCACAAAGCCCGGAGTAACAGATGTACATATTAATGAGGAGGGAGATGCTCTTTTATTAAACCCTATGTCTCAGTAGCAAACTATTCATCATAATGTTTAAATAATTTATACAGACTGCCATCAAACAGCTGCCAACCCCAGTAGGGAGTATACTGGTCCAGTCTACTCCGGTTGGCAAAATGCACAGGAAATGTCTCGACTGTCTTTCTTGTAGATCAAGAGTGCAATTTTCTCTAACTAATAAGTTACATTGGTGTGGACTACAGACCTTTTTCCTTTGGTAGATGAAAAAGTTATGTCTACTCAAAACATCTGAAAACTAGAAAGACATTTGAATGCTTGGCCATTTTTTTTGTTTAACAGGCCAAGACTAACTAATGCTTTTATTAAAAAAAGAAGCACATAAATGTTATAAAAAGCCACCACAAAAATTATTCTAAACACTAAAATAATTAAATAAAAACAATATATATCTACACTATAGTTTCTCACTTAAAGGGTCTCTTTATTTTCATGACTATTTAAAATGTAGATTCTCACCAAAGGCAACAAAACTATGAATTAACACACATGGAATTATGTAGTAAATAAAAAGTGTGAAATAACTCTAAACATTTTTATGTTTGATTCTTCAAAGTAGTCACCCTTTGCTTCGATTACTGCTTTGCTCTCGTAGGATTCTCTCCTTGAGCTTTATGAGGCGGTCACCTGAAATGGTTTTCCAAAGAGTCTTGAAAGAATTTCTCAGAGGTTCACTGAGAGACGACTAAGTATAATATTTAAGTCATCACAGCAAAGGCTGACTACTTTAAGGAATCTAAAATTTAAAACATATTTAAAATTCCAGTTTTTCAGTATTTGAGGTGCCATTTACTGATCAGACTAAATCTGGCTAAACCTTTATATATATATAAATCTCATATAAATATATTTAAATGACAACTCATGCAAGAAAGGCTAGAAATAATTATTTTTAATTATGTTGTATCTTCTTATAGCTTCTTGAAAAGAAAACTGAATCAGCCAGAATGGGTATGTCTAAAACTTCATAAAAACCTGCGATCTGCCATGAAATTGCATCTCTTTAAAGTATACACGTCTCTCAAGATTAAAAAAAATGACTTAAACGGTAGATTTATATGAATTAAATAAACATTAGCTAAACATCAGAAATCGCAAAGCGTCCTTTCAACAACACAGATAAATATAGGTTATATATATGGCACATTATAAATGACATTAAATACACTACCAGAGCAGCATTGATCTTTTGTTCAGTAAAAATACACCAAAGCAGAATTAAAAAATGCACCTTAAAAGGGCAAAACGATGCAGTAGGATTTGGTTTTTAAAGAGTAGATCTTTACCTCATCTTAAATCTTATTCCAAAAGCTCATAATTACAACTGATAATACCCCTGGCTAGTAGACCCAAATCCTAAACCCCTCGCTTTTCTTTTCTCTGTAGCTGAGTGCTGCACCTCCTGCTCATTACCAAAAAACCCACAGATGGAGTGTGATATAAAGTTCAGTTCACTCATATGCAGACATGTAGTTTCTCTTTTAGGTATGCACTCACTTGATCCATTTTTCTCACAGAGTGTAAGCAAAAGACACCCCTAAAGAAGAGTAAACCTTCCATTTTTATAGACAAAGGCAAAGAAGTTCTAACTGGACTGATAAACAGAGAGAGGGGGAGAGTAAGATGATTAAACCGGTGTTACCTTGGCACCATGCTTGCAGTTGCTCAGCTGTCATTGGTAGACAAGGCTAAAAACTTGTTATCCAATTTGAATAAATAACTAACTTTGACTGCACTGTTCAATGGTTAGGATTAATTGGAATGTATGTACCTGACTGTTGCAAAGTGCCTTGAGACAACATGTGTTGTGAATTGGCGCTATACAAATAAAACTGAATTGAATTAAAAAATACATCAGGCAATGAGCACTTTTTAGAAATTCCTGGTCCAATCTCTGACTGGTAAGACTGTTTTTAATGGCACAAGGAGGACTACACATAACTAGGCACTATGACTGATTGTGTATTCTTATTCCTGAGGAAGCCCCAATTTGTGAAGTCTTGGGAATTGAGCTGTGTTTTAAAGGAAGAACCAGGAAGAGTGGGAACCCTTGGTGTAAACAATTAATGATTGCAAAACAAGGTACAATGCAAGAGTAGAGTAATGTCTCAAAAGTACATTATCTTAAAATGATGCAACATGATCTAATTATTCAACATATTACCTAAAATATATGAAACTAATGGAAATCTAAAGTTATTTTCGAGTTCTGATATTTTTACAACAATCTCAGTATGTGCAAAAAGCTTGTGAAGAAAACCTAATCGCTAAATTTTCCTGAGCAATGGAGAACAGGTAAAGTGTATGTTTAATCATTAGAAATGTGCATAAATATGGAAATGAAATGCCTCCCTTGTTAGGGCATTATTTATAATACAAGAGTCCCTTCATGTTTGTGCTGTCAGGTCACATTCTGACTAGAAAAGAAGAAAATCATCCTCCTTAGCTTGCTGGCACCACCACCGCTGTGGCTGCCAACATGTCACGGACAGCTGCCGCCCTACCATCGACCTGTGGGCTCAGATTCTTCATGCTCCCCCCCGCAGGGAATCTGCATTGATCTTAGTCTGTGCTCACTTTTGCTGACATTAAATTATGCAAGGAGCAACACGAAACCTTTCACTTCAACATCAAAAAGAAAATCTATAAACTGATACAGATCCAATTAAAATGTTCCCAGTCGATAAATGGCTATGTGCAAGGCATTCGGTGCACACTGTCTTGTAAGTTTGAGGTAAAGCAAACAACATCCTTTTTCAGTTTTGTGTATCTGTACTAGAGGAAGAGATTTAGAAAAAGAGACAATTCACATATATGATTCAATTTCTGTTATAAGGGTAAAGGAATCGCTTTTATTTGACCAGGCCATTGTGCATTTTGCTCTTGACATTATATCTAAATACAAAGCACTCAGACATGTGCAGAATGCTTCAAGCGCAACCACTGAAACCCACCTTTATGAGATTATTTCTGTCTTTCCTCAACGTACCATCTTTGGATTTGTGCACCATGTCTTTGTGTTTTAGATCACATGTCTTGTATTTCTTTAAGATGTTTCCTTCTTCCTCTTAAATTACTTGAGTCTTTCATTATATCTGTGTATTGTTACTGTGAGTTAAATTATCTATCTTCCTTTTCAATATTGTCTTTGTTTTGTTATTATTTTTGGTCTTGGTCCCAGGTTGTTGACTACCAGTTGAAAATAACCTATTTTCTTTCAATTTATCAACGTCAGATTGTGCATTTATTTTTCTGTGGCTATACTCCAACCTTTATTTTTGAAATTCAAATGAGCATGCACAGACTGTCTATTTTTGTCTTGTTAAATTGCTGTCTCCCAGAAATAACACCAACAACAACATGAGCCACCTGGGATTTGGCTTTCTTTCTTCAGATTTGTTTCTTTGTGTTTTTGTTTGTTCTGTCTAGAAATACCAATGATTACCACATTGATCTGAGATGACGAGACATTTTCACTGTATCCTCAAGCCACAGCTGTCTCCCTTCAACCCTTTAGGACCCAATGAAACATGGTTACTCATGCTTGTCGTCAAGTTTCAATAGTTTAATTTCATTCGTTAAAATGTTTTGTTTTTGTACCCATGGCCATGGATCATCATTATCATTTTTATACTACAAGCTGTGCATATGACTGAAGGCATTATTTCAATACACTTAGCATCAGTTTCATACAGATCTTATTTGATCAAGATGAGGAACACATTGAGTGATTTTAAATATGATTAAATAAAAATCACGTAGGGTTTCTCAATACTCCATTTTCAGGCAAGTTTTATTCAGTACCTATATGCCCTCTCTGGACCAGACTGTGAAGAACTACATAATCTCTTACATGCATACTGATGACACAACTTTATATCTCTTTGTCATCACATTTCCAAAAAAGGTTTAGAGAACAGCATTTGGCTACTCAATGATGCCAACCAAGAACATGCAAGGTTTACGGAGTCATTCCTAAATATTACCGTCCACATAAAGTCCATTACTGGATCAAAGTTAAAAACATTGGCAACATAAAGGGTTTACCACCAAGACAGTGAAACTTGCGCATATGTTTGTTTTTAGATGTTTAGATTAATGTAACAGTTTCTTTACCTCATCCAAAGTGCTTCTACCATTTTCCTGAACGCCACTAGGAAATGTATCATAGTACAGCAGTCCTTATGTCACTGCATGGTTCCCTGTTTATAAAATAACACATTTTAAAATCTTGTTGATGGTTTATTTAGTGCTACATGATCTTAGGGCAAATGTCTCTTGGTTTCTTTGCTTCTACATTCAAAAGTTAAATTCCTGAAAATCTGAGATGTGCAGACATTTGTTTCTCCTTTAAATCAAATATTTTGGTGAAAGTTTTTTTCTGATTATTTTTAGCCCCTTTTTCTTTGCAGGGACTTTCAGCCATTACCCAGGATTTTGAGAGTTATCCACATGTTTTGACACAATTTTACCAAAGTAATTGCAATGTCCCAGGTGCACAGTTTCTCAGATAAAAGGTCCTGGTCAGGGGTGGGACTTTCAGATTACCCAAGGATTGTTGACTGGAGGTGTGGTGCAGTTTTCTTCAAAGCTTCCCCATACGACATTAGATTGATTTAAATACATATTTCTTTTAGAGCTGCGGAAATAGAAAGTGACAAATTACTTGGGGTTCTTTTAACCTAGGTAAAAAACAATCCCACGTATTTAAATTCCAGGATGTTTGGTGGAAGATTGCTAATTTAGTCATTTATCATTTTAGAAGTGAGTTTTATTGTTCCTTTTTAAGTGATTAGATTTTTGCATTTCTTGCTTTTAAAGTATATTTCACTTTGCACTTTGAATCACCATGTGTATCAATGATGCTATACAAATAAACTTGAAAGCCCAATAAACTTACTGGACATCCACATAGCATAGATTTTTTTTCAGTTGGCTGAAGACAACTTTTAGGTGCCCTGCGATAAGCTTTTTCAAAAGGGCTGAACAGTGTAATAGATAAGTGCTTCAGTTTTTAATATTTGAACACCAACAGCTTTGTTAAATAATAACAAATGTCTTTAGTCTTAGGAAATAACCTTAAGTTTGATCACCTATCTGTGTGAAACACATCTGCAGCTGGATGGTAGCTGACGATTTTGGAATGTCTAAAACATCATGTTCTGTCCTTGTGAAAACTACAAATTATAGAACTAATTTATCTTATTGTTTTTAGTCCATATCTCAACCCTGCCATGGGAGTATTTCTAATGAAAGTTTCCTTCACATTCCTAAGTACGCCTCTGTGACTTCTGTTGTTCATTTAAGACCAAACTATTGATTTTAAGAACAGAAGCAGCAGTCTCTGTCTTTGTTAATCTGGCTCATAAGCCAAAAGGTTTCCTCAGACAAACCCCAACCCTTGTTGAGCTCTCAGGTTGCCCCCACAGTAGACCACAACAGAATCACAATAAAAAGCATCCAAGCATCTGAACATCAGATGTCACACTCAGGACATAGTTTTATATCTGTTGCACCCCAGCGAGCCATGAAACTGTATTTTGCACAGCCATTTAAAAAAAATCAATCTGAGTGTTTTTCACCTTTTGCAATTATGTTCACAGTGAAAGTGAGATTGGATTGGTTGCTGCAGTTCCCTGTATGTCTGCTATGTGACCTGCTTTGTGTGATGTGCCAAGACTGATGTCAGCGTGGGAAACAACAGATGAAACCTTAGTCATTAGGTTTTTCAAGCAGGAAAAACAACTTTTTCTGTAGGTTTTTTTCTGCACCAGATAACCGAAAACCACAGTGAACTATCGATCAAAGCAGAAAGTAAACATGTTATCATTAGCCCAATACTTCCAAAAACTGCTTTGCCTGAAAACATAGTCAACTGGAGCGAGACATGAGTTTATAGAAGAATGTGCTTGTGCATATTGAGTCAGGCATATCTGTTTTTTTTTTTATTGGTCTGATGTTGTCAGGGTTTGTGTAGTGAAGGACCCCGGAATGCAGACTAGCAGGCAGCATGATGGTAAGTGGAAAAAATATTTAATAACAAAAAACTCACTCACTAGGAGGCAGGAACCAAAACAATAAACAGACAGGCAAGACAGGCAAAACTGACATGGGCAGGCTGGCAAGACAGACTTGGCGTGAACAGCAGGACATGAGCATGATCCAGAACACAAGACATGAGCATGATTTGAAAAATGTTTGCGCAAGGAATAAACACAACGGAGGTGTATATATGGAGCGTGAACCAGGTGGAGCAAGGAGACAAATTAGCTTGGAGCAGCTGAACCGAGTAAAGATAATTGACAGACAGAACAAAACGTGGCTGGAGCAAAACAGACACTTGAATAAAAACTAACAGAAACTAGAACAACATGAAACTAAAGCATGACCAGATCCAAAAACCAAACTTGACAAAACATAAACAAGACTAAAACATGACCAGAAAGATAAACAGAAACATGATTCAAAACTTCAACTGTGAAATAACATATAAAGAAAAAACCAAAAACCAAACAACCCCAAATCATAACAGAACCCCCCTCCCCTTAAGTCGGATACCAGACGCCCACAAGAGTCCAAAAAACAACCCAAGCAGGGTGGGCGGTGGAGGCCTCAGCAGGAGGGCCAGAAACAAAAACAAAGTTCAGGCGGGCGACCACGAGGTCGTCCCGAGCAGGCACAGAGTTCAGGCGGGCGACCAGGAGGTCATCCCGAGCAGGCACAGAGTTCAGGCGGGTACGAGGAGGTCGTCCCGAGCAGGCACAGAGTTCAGGCGGGCGATGAGGAGGTCATCCCGAGCAGGCACAGAGTTCGGGCGGGCGACCAGCAGGTCGTCCCGAGCAGGCACAGAGTTCAGGCGGGCGACCAGGAGGCCGTCCCAAGCAGGCACAGAGTTCGGGCGGGCGACCAGCAGGTCGTCCTGAGCAGGCACAGAGTTCAGGCAGGCAACCAGGAAGTCCTCCCGAGCGGGCATAAAGTTCAGGACGAGTCCAGGACCCGCTACTCAGAAACCTGATCAGCCGGCAACGGCGGCGAGGATCTGGAGAACGGCAGAGATGTAGAGAGCTAGGCGGCCAACGGCAAAGACCTGGCGGAACCTCGGAGGCAGAGGCGGTGCCTGGCGAACCCTCAGAGGCAGAAGCAGCGCCTGGTGAACCCTCAGAGGCAGAAGCGGCACCTTGCGAACCCTCAGAGGCAGAAGCGGTGCCTGGCGAACTCTCATCTCTGGGTTCAGAGGCCCGTCAGGAACAGAGTTCGATGGCGCTTCCTCCTCGAACTCTTCGTCTCTGGGTTCAGAAACCAGAACGAGGACAAAACTCTCAGAGGCGTGAACAGAAGCTGAGGCGTCGCCGAGACCCTCAGTGGCGTGGGCAAAAGCTGAGGCGTTGCCCGGACCCTCAGTGGCGTGAGCAGGAGCTGAGGTGTCACCCGGACCATCAGTGGCGTGAGCAGGAGCTGAGGCGTCGCCCGGACCCTCAGTGGCGCTGTTTATTCTCGGCTGAGGCGTCGCCGAGACCCTCAGTGGTGTGGGCAGAGGCTGTGGCGTTGCCGGGACCTCCGATGACTTCAGCCAAGGCCTTGGCTGAGCTGTAGCACTGCTCATGTGGCTTGGTGTGGGTAAAGAAGGACGGCAGTGAAACTGCCTTACTGCCGTTACATAATCCCTCTCCATCAGCCTGATCCTCTCGATCAGCTCAGGAGAGGAATACATGAGGCTGGTCGTCTTGAAGCTCTTGATTTGGCGTGCATAGAACCTTAAACGCTGCTCCAGCTTGTCAGGTGTTGCCTCAAAACACCGGGCTGGAGCGAGTGAAGACAGCATGGGCGGAGGTGCAGCGAGCCTGGCAGACAGTTCTGTGGCAGACGAAGATGCAGGCTTACTTGCCGCAGCCCTCGTCGGCTGGCAGGCAAACCACCTCCTCGCCAGCCGAACCACAGGAAGGTGCTCCACACCGACGTTTCTTGTGGCGGGAGGAGGGCGAGGGCTTCACTGCCGGATCAGAGTTCGCAGCCAGGGGAGCAGGTGGAGAACGGCGCTGAACCGCCTCACGCTCCATCTCCTCCAGCAGCAATGGAGAGGGCAGAACCTCCAGGTC
The DNA here is from genome assembly GCF_021462225.1 of Girardinichthys multiradiatus. Lineage (NCBI taxonomy): Eukaryota > Metazoa > Chordata > Actinopteri > Cyprinodontiformes > Goodeidae > Girardinichthys > Girardinichthys multiradiatus. The sequence goes on from NC_061802.1 coordinate 9,747,024, forward strand.
GGTCGGCAGATTCCTCATTGCCTCCTCCATCTGCTGCTGAACCCATCGATCCCTGGCGCTCTCCTGTCTATACTGTCCGCGAGGTCCAAGTGTGGCGGAAACATTCTGTCAGGACTTGAACAACGGAGGAACCCAGAATGCACACTAGCAGGCAGCATGATGGTAAGTGGAAAAAATATTAAATAACAAAAAACTCACTCACTAGGAGGCAGGAACCAAAACAATAAACAGACAGGCAAGACAGGCAAAACTGACATGGGCAGGCTGGCAAGACAGACTTGGCGTGAACAGCAGGACATGAGCATTATCCAGAACACAAGACATGAGCATGATTTGAAAACTTTTTCCGTAAGGAATAAACAGAACGGAGGTGTACATATGGAGATTAGCTTGGAGCAGCTGAACCGAATAAAGATAATTGACAGATAGAACAAAACGTGGCTGGAGCAAAACAGACACTTGAATACAAACTAACAGAAACTAGAACAATATGAAAATAAAGCATGACCAGATCCAAAAACCAAACTTGACAAAACATGAACAAGACTAAAACATGACCAGAAAAATAAACAGAAACATGATTCAAAACTTCAACTGTGAAATAACATATAAAGAAAAAACCAAAAACCAAACAACCCCAAATCATAACAGATGTAATATTCTAATTTTAATATCGATTGGATTCGGAGTCTGTTTGAGCATACATAGACGCCACTATGTAGTTTGTGTCCACTGTGGTACATTGCCCATGTAAAAGAACTTACACCGCCTTGGTAGAAAACTAACACAGCACATAACCCTGAACACACACTCTTCATTGTGAACATTTGGTGGCAGCCCCTTCTTCAGCAGAGACATAGAGGTTGGTCAGAGTTGATGAAAAGGATGGATGGAGCAACAAAAACTGCAATTCTGTAAGAAAATCCTGATAGAGTAAAATCATACGTTTTTGGTTATTTGACAAAATGGGAGAAGGTTCTAGTGGTATGTACACTTTTCCCCAGCACAGTATATGTGTTGGTATCTTTATCCTGTACATGAGAGACTTCAAACATAAACAAGCCTTGCAACACCATACTGACTGCAACCTGATTCTGGGAATCAAATTCCAGCCTGTCACTCAGATGCCACTCTATCGCATACATACACAAAGACGCTTCTGCCTTAGGAGGACCCAATATGGTTTCACAGAGAGTGATTTAATGTAAATTATATCAGGTCTTGACTGGAGCCACAATGGAAGAAAACTTTAGCACAATAGAATTTTCAATATTTACCTAACTTCTTTCTTCACTTCTGTTTACTCCCTTCATGGCACTGTGCTGTTACTTATTCAGCTGCTCTGTCCTGTTATTTTACTCTGGGATATTTCCTTTTGTTCTATTTAACGACAACAGCATTGGGTGTTGTTTGTGTAGCTTCTATGGCAGCTGCCACAAACATATGGCAATAATACAGAATTCACGCCTAATCCTGGTGAACATAAAAGAGACTGTGATTGAGGATGAGCTCAATGAACCCTGTGGTGTAAAAGCTCTGTGCAGGCGTTGGAGGGTTTGTTTCATTCAGTGTTGTTACCTGTAAGTTTATATGCCGAACAGCAGCATCCAGTGAAAAAAAAAAACAGCCTGCAAAGTCTTCAGCCCTGCATGGAAAGGGATCAGTGGTTTAAAGGTATGTGGATTAGGAAGGAAAAAGAGAAAAGAAATAAGAGAGAACAATGCAGGAGATAAATGTGATTGTTCGCTGGTTAAAATGGAAACAAGGGTGCTCCAGATAAGGAAATAGAGAATAAGGAAGATCAAGATTAAATGTAAATCTTCCCCATGATCTGGTCCAGCTGAGTCACTTACTGCAGAGCAACTGCAGAGTAGTGACACCCCACGACTGCCCTGCATTATTTCACAGCACAGGCTCAGATGAATTATAAAACGAGCACAGTAACCGTCACCACTGTGTAGTACAGTGGGAGCCTGCTAATGTGACAAACTGCATCAGGCATGTTGCAGGGCTAAGAGGAGTAAATATTAAAGATCCCTATTCATGTTTGTTTTTTCAGTGAAGTTTATTTTTATTGTGCAAATTATTTAGTCAAAAGTCAACATCTAGAAGCTGTGAGTTTCATTCATTATATATTGGGTCTTTTTATATACATTTTTGTAATTGCACTAATATTTAAGGTAAAATAAATTTTAACACCCAACAAAGCTAACTTGAGTATTTAAATGATGATTCCACTTATTAAGAAAAAAAAAAACTATCCTAAACAAACTGGCCCTTTGTGCAAAAGTAAACCTAATAATTGGTTGTGCCACACTTGACAGAATCAATGGCCATCAGGTGTTTGTGATACTGCTATAAAGGAATTTTGGGTTTAAGGTCATCCCCCCAGCCTCTCAATCAGATTTAAATCTGGACTTTAACTAGGCTACTTGAAATCCTTTATGTTGTTTTATGTTGTTTAGAGGTGGACTGGCTTGTGTCTTTTGAATTATTGTCTTTCTGCAGAACCGCTCGAGCTTAATGTCCCAAAGCAGAAAAGCAGCTGTAGACCATCACACCTTCACTAACTGCCTCTTATATTGTTCTTTTTCTGAAATGTTGCAGGACAAACACCTTACAAACAATACATTTATGTTTCATCAAAACAAAGAATTTTTTCCATAAAGTCTAGAATAGTATCAATATGTTTCTTTGGCAAATGTGTTCCAGTGGTTTTCACCTTGGAGCTCTTCAATAGACGCCATTTTGGCCCAGTCTCTTTCTTATTGTTGAATAATAAACACTGGGAAGGTTCACCAGTATGTCATGTTTTCTCACTGTGTGGATAGTGGCCTTCACTATGGTTCACTGGAGTCCCAAAGCCTTATAAATGGTTTTTGTAATCTTTTCTACACTGATGTCAGTGACTTTGTGATCTGTTCCTGATGACACCACAGCAAAAACAGGAGCAATCTGTACTTATTAACAGCACTGTATATCTTTGACAATCTACTTTCAACTTAAAATTTATTTATTTGTATATGAATCATTTCTTTATGTGATTTAATGAATAATCCAAGAAAAAAGGCCTTTGACATTGACTGTTACAGTGCCTAGCATAACACAGATACATAATAAGGTCCCTTAAATCCAAAGCACACAGACAGTGCAAACGTATCTGGCATATTTTGTGCTACGATGCAAAAGACTGATTTAGATTAACTGCAACTTAAATGGTTTTGGCTGTGCAAGTGTATTATTCTATTCAACTTCCCAGCTTTACTGGGACACAGTGATAAAATAGAGCCAGATTAACAACCCAAATAGCCAAACTCCTGCCATAGGACTAGTGGTTTGTTAGACAATTTACAGCCTTGGTTAATAAAGACAGATCACCAGTGACTCTACATAAACTCTACAATTCAATCCCTTCTATTTGCTTGCAATGACCTTTCCAACTTTGATATGATGCGTAAAATGTTTTTGGTGCGAAGATGTAAGGGCTACAATTTAGAACTAGCAGTGAGACAAGAATACATGTTGAAAATAACAGAGACAACACTCAGCCAAACAATTCATCCAGTCAGATATGGCAGCCTTACATGCTTACGCACTCACCATCCCCTGCATGATATCAGGAAGTTAGGAAAATAGGAACAGACTTGAAAATGCCCTCTTTGCTTTATCTGCTGCAGGGGAGTTTGATTTGATTACCTGAACATCGAGCTCGAAAGGGCAGTCTGTTTTAAGACCTAAGTGGCATTTTCTGGCAGCACTCCATTGGCTATAACGACAACAAATGATACAGCAGCCTTTATATCAGGCTAAGGTTGTCCTTGCGGGGAGAAACTGTGATACTTTAAAACTATTTATAGGAAATGTTCTATATTGCATCTCAGAAAATGATAGACATGACATAAAACAAAAAGACTTTGAGAGCTGGAGCAGGGATTCCACAGAGTAGATACAAACACTGCTGTCCCTGAAATGTGGAATTATTACATGTAAAATGCACTACAACAAACAACCAAAAAACACTTAGAGCAAAGAGCAATGATTTCACAGCATTTGACAGGTACTGAGTAAGGATTTAGTTTAGTATAAGAAAAGATTAGTGGTTATAACAGTTTTCAGACAAATTGTGAGATTGAACAAATAAAGCCTAATTCATACCTCCTAGTCCAGTCTACAGCAAAATCAATGTAATGTAATTTTAAAAAATATGATTGCTGCCTATCAGGGTCTCCAAGGGTCCTCTGCGGACGTCCATATTGCCTGTATGCACGAGCGGGGATAGTGATACTCTCAGCCAGAGGGTGGCACATACACAGCAGATGAAGAAAACAAGGGGTCAGACCAGTGGAGAGAGATCTGCTTTTATATCTACTAAAAGACATGCAATAAAACTGCAACCCACTGCAAACTACCTAATCTTAGCATAAAACATGTAAGTTATCATGTTAATTTTTGTAAAAATGCTTTTTTGCCCTTCTATTTTAAATGTAGCTCATCATTGTCAAGTGTTGTTTCAGGAGTAAAACTGCCATGCCCTCATTACAATCCTGTTTCTCTGCCGTGTGTTTATATGGCATACAACGAGGCATTTCAGCATTGTCTTTTTATGAATCTGATACTATAGGTATCTGCCAGATTTTTGTACATGCCAAAAAAAATCCATTGCATCAGCATCACAAAGTAGAGATGACATTTATATTGCATCTATAGAATTAATGTAAATTCTACACAGATATCACAACGATGACCCGATAACATTATTAATGTATGCTATGCAGACACAATATCTAGACTGATCAATGATTCACTCACCCTGGCATGCCAAAGGCTTGGGATGACCGACTCGGCAGGGACATGGGATCAATTTTCGGAAATATTCAGCTTGTGTTTATTTAATCACTTGAGGGCACACAGACCTTATGCAGGCCTCTCAACTTTCAGCCTAAGATGGTAAGGCAACCATTAAATATCACAATATAAACAAAAATAGACATGGCACTCAGGCAAAAATGCATTTGCTTTGTAAAATTGATTTGTGTTCCACTCCTTAATAGCACTCTTTTCCCAATGCAGATGCATTATATAAAACAGGCACACATCTTAAGTGACACCCATACTTCATGGTTATTAAAGGACTTGATGTCAAAACATTTGCTAAATTTCTTTACTTTTAGACCCTTATAAACCCCTATGACAGCAGCTTTAGTGTACTGTCAGTTTCAAAGACACTGTTGGATGGCCTGTCTGTCTATCATGTCATCTGAAGTAAGATTTCAGCCAAAACAACAAAGCTGGAGGTTTACAAAGGTTAGAAAATATAATACATGCTGAAAACTTCCAAAGTAACGACATGTCTGAACCCCACTAATTCCTTATCAAGGCATTTAAATGCCAAATGTATTTATTCAGAATCATATTTTCTTGGGACAAATTCTTCACATCAAGATGACATAAATGAGTCAGTGCTACTGCAGGTGGTTAGCACCCGACAAGACAGAAACTTCCAACGTTCTACAGCGGTGAGGCAGCATAAGGCAGTCCAGCACCAGCACAGATGGTCTCCCCATCTGCCATCTTCTCTTTTAAGGAGATTCTGTTACGCGTTTGCTTATGAGCAGATATGTGTTTGATGCAGCTCAGACTTTATTGCAAAATGTAAATAGCGATGTAAATACTTGTACCTAATGTTGCAGCCCCAGATGCATGAATGGGCCTGGCCTGGCTGAGTGGTTTGTAATGACAGATGAGACACTGCGTCAGGGATATAACCCTGCAGGGACATATTAAGGTGATAAAAATGACAACAGTAAACAAGTCTGTAATTAAAAGCTCATAGCTTTTCATCTGCCTGGTGGCAGTAGGCAGATAGCTTCCTGTTATTTTACCCTCAGGGCTACAAGAGCACTAGCATTTCTAGCTAGTTATAGCAGACATGAAGGCTGTTGTTTTGTCAGTCACTGTGCTAAATGTGTCTGCCTTATTTTAAATTGATCTAGTTAATGTTCAAGGTTTCTTAGTATCTGTCATCTCTTGTAATAAGGATGCCTAATGATTCCACAGGGTTAAACATTAAAGTTTTGCCAGTATTATGTGGTAAAAACATCGACATTCCTCAGCAGTGCTGTTGTTGCCATCATTTTTAGCCAATCCTTACTACCATGTTTGCATATTTGCTATGACTGTCGCCATTAATGATCACCGAGCTATTAAGACCATTCAGTCAGTACCATTTATCATTGACGCTCTCTCCAGTTTATCATGCTCAACAGCCACTGAATGATGATGAGCAAAAGGTGTGACTGAGTGAGAGTCCATGTTTGTATGAGCCAGTATATGTCAGTGTGAAATGTTTGTGCACTACTGTGTTCCAGGGGGTTCTGTTGTTTTTTGATCAACACTCTGGACTCATGTCGTTGAGCAACGCAAGGACACCGACAGATGGCAAGTGTTGGCAGGACTACAGCTGTATGCCATACTGCTGTATGCCGTCTGCCAGCGTGCATACAGATATAAGGAGGCTCTTTAGGCCTTACACAGTTGACACAAGGTGCTGGCACATTGGTAGACCCTAAGCACATAGCAGGGGCACTTAAAAATACACACAAGTCTGCAATCACTGCTGTTCACTACAAATCTAATCACCAGCAGCCCAGATTTTGAGGTGGCCAAGACAAGCAATAACATATTTCATCTTAGAACTGGTTAGACTTTTCTGGGTCAAATTTCAAAAGAGCCTGGACTCTCCCAGGAGGAAGTGGAGGCAGGGAGGAGCTCCAATAAAAATAAGAAACAGTCTACTTACTATATGTTAATCATTAGGAACTCCCTCAAGTATACAAATGTGTTTGCAGGTGTATAGTGGGATCTTTGTTCACCACTTACTCAAAAGCCAAAAACAAATCCAACCCGAACGGAATCAACACGTTAAAAGTGGAACATCTTGTCTGCAAAACATGTCTATTTTTGGAGTTCAGCAGCAAGAATAGCAAAGAAGGGTGTTTTTAGTAGAGGTAATTCTAACACAACACTTTTTCCTTAGAATTATGCAACAATACTGTAGCTTACTTCTCATGACTGGAATATACAGTGCCTGGCAAGTGTCAGCGAGTAAAAAAAAACAGTCAGTGGAAACACATACTCATGCTTTACTAAACTGCGCTCTCGGTTTTGCAATCTGTGTGCACGCATTACTAAACTGTGCTTTCGCTTTCTGTAATCCGTCTACACGGTTTGATAAAGTGTGCGCTCTGTTTTGCAATCTAAGTTATTCAATACAACTGTATGCTTGTGGCTGTGCAATAAAAGGAAAAAATGCATGATATCCCCTGCCTGTACTGACAGGATGGTAATAAAGTTAGAATATTAAACAATAATAATAATAATAATAAATAATAATAATATTAAAATACTCCAAACAGCTATTATTTCACCTTCACCTTTAAGTTTTGAGATGCTGTAGTAGGCTTAATCTAAACTAGCTATTATACCTGTGGTTTCTGTGTCAGTATTTGAGGGTCGGTGTCTTGAAGATCTTAGATGTTTACTTGGTTCAACATAACTGATTTAAATTAACGAGTCATTACCAGGACCCAGTCAATAAAATCAAGGCCTGAGGAACTTGACAGCATGGTGATAAACAGGAAACACAATGTTTTCCATCAGAATTCAATAAATCTGAGCAACATGTTTTTTCAAACTTGTACTGGATTTATCTCCCACAAGATGTGCAGTGTTATCTTGCTGAAAAAAAGAACACAAGACCTTCTTGTTTGGACACAGTGACATTAGAGCCAAAGAGCCCATTCAATTTCCTGTGATGGTTAAAATGTCAGATGATTGCTATAAAGAGGAGGCAGGAAATTCTGTGTGTGTGTGTGTGTGGCTGTTGGATGTTATTCTGTGTTTGAATCTCATCCAATAAATATTTAAATACCTTCTTATATGTGTAGTTTAGTTCTTGAGTTTTGTTTTAGACCGACGCTTTAGATTTACTGACACGTTTTCAATATATCTTGAATGACTTCTTCACAGAGGAGAAATATAATCCAGAAATCCACCCAATCATCATTACTCAGTTGATTGATTTCAAAAAGCACACACAGGAGACATACGATTGCTTAGGTCTTATTTTTTTTATGTTAAATAAAATCTCTGCAATACATTTTAATGTTCAGTTTTGGTCTCATTTGATTTTTGTTTCATCCTTCTTGTTTATTAAGTGCTGAATTAATGACTAATCACAATAAGACAACAAAAGGCAAACCCACATTCAAAGTATTAAAACTTAAAACAAAACAGGCTCCATAAAAACACAGAGGGTATTTTCTCTCAATAGCACCAGCTTGAGCATACAGATGCACCAATCAATGACCCAGAATGGAATAGACCAATTTTTCCATAATCAGCTCTGATCAGGCATGTGAAATGTTAAACAGGCTAATTTTTGTATTTAAAAAGTTTATAAGACTTAAGAACTTCCACTGTATTAAAAATTGTTCGTTGACATGTTCTACAAGCCCTTCAATGAACAATGCATTTTGATGCACCTTTTAAGTTTAATAAAAAAATATTGTATGGACACATGCTTTGATGCATGAATTAGGATTAGAATTTTGTGGGATTCAAAATCTCTACCTCTATAAAAGGAACCTCTAGTACATTTCTTCCTCTTTTATTTTAATTGTACGTTAAAAAAGATTGGTCCATCTCTAAAGGCTTTCAAAAAAATCATGTTTGATTTGTTCAATATTTCCCGTTGTGATAAAGGCATGGCTGCAGCTCTTCCCTACTGCGTGAACTTAACTTTATCAAATGGCAAATCCTGTTATACAACTAATGCTTTAAGTATTTTTTTCTATTCATAAATACTTTCATAAATTTGAGAATTAGATCAGTGAACGGCTGACTGATAAACTCATCTTCATTCTCCTAAATTTACACAGAAAAAAGCTGCAGATTTGTTTACCATGTATTTTAATACCATTTTTTGTTTAATATTTAAAAGGGCAGCTGCAACACAGCGAAAATGTCCTTTAAGTTGTTTTTTTTTAGATATTTTTAATCTGATTATGTTTCAATTCTTTTGTGTTGTTTTTTGCTTACTGTGTTGATCAATTATTAGAAAATTGTTTCTTTTTGATCTATTCACTAATGTATTCAAATGAGCACACGTTGTTACTGCAGCACTGTTACTGTTATTTCTAGATCCAGTGTGGATGACAGTTTGTAAAGTGAGGTCTCAAATCTGGACTATGCACCTCAAGTTAAAAATTTAAAACACATATAGGTCACAACTGTTAAACATTTGTCTCATTCTTGTGAACTCTGTATAGTCTACCATCTTGTGGCGTGTATTGTTCAGAGATGTTCACAAGTCATGCTTTTTCAAGTCTAAGTCAAGTCTCAACTCTTATCCCCCAATTCAGAGTCGAGCCTCAATTCTTAGCTACTAAAAACCATTTTCTCATCAAATCCATGACAACGTAGTGCACCACTAATCCTCTATAACTGTAGGTTACGATTCCAAACCTGTATGGTTTGTCCCTAGGCCTAAACTACCACATGAACATTTAATAATAATCTTTCAATTTTATTATCTTTATTATATTGGTATCTTTTAATCTCTCTCTCTCTCTTTCCACTCAAAGCCTTCAGCTTCTGAGAACCTTCCACCTAAAGGAGAATCTTCAATGCTACTTCTGACCTCCTGCCTTTTGCCTCCCAGCCTGTCCACCCTCCAACCTTGCATGCCACCCACTCAGCACAACCACCTCTTCTGTCGACCCTTAGTCTCCATGGCATTACTTACCTCCTCCGGACAAACCACTCCTTCATCCCACAGTTAGAAACTTCTTCAACTAATCCTATTAACCCGTACGCTCCCATCATCCCTACTCATTTACTTTTTCCTCCGTAGTGCCCCGACCCGGAAGAACCAGACTCCTGGACCACACCTTGAAGTTTACCTGTGTTTCAATAAACCTGTTTAACCTTCATCCTGTCTCTGTAATTGTTGCTTGCTCTAGAGTCTTCTGTTCAGTAATCATGACAGATTTTTATTATTCTGAAAATTAGTTAAAATGTAATCTTTACCCATTTTAGAAATGTATACATAAATATACTGAGAAAAAGATTAAAATCTGTTAATGTTGAATTTCTGAATTAACAAAACTAAGTCCTTTGTAATGAATAACCTCTGTTAATCCCTGTCTTCATATTGTCCAAGTCTCTTTGGAGGGTTTTCTTCTCCTCACTCTGAGAAGGAGATTTTTTTTTTTTTACCGTTGAGTGAAAACACTTAAAATTTGACCTCAGTTTTAAATAGGAAATATGTTCAAATTTAAGATATAAATTCCATTAAAATGAATGATTACAAATGTAAGTAAATGAATCCTGAACTTGTAAATGAAGGGAACAGGAAGTGCTATTTCTTTTCTATTTATAGATTGAAATGTTCCTGTCATGTTTAACAGCAAGAGAATATCGGAGGTCAGTTAAGTTTATTCTGAAATGATCCTAAATCTTTTAATATAGCATTCAGTTAGAGAGACATTCATGCAGTCATTATTGTGAAGCTACAGCTAACAGAATGTTATTAGGGATGCACCAATATGAAATTATGGTCTGATATTGATGCACAATAATGTTGTTATGGCCAAAAAAGATATATATTTCCTTAACCTTTTCCTACAGTGAAAATTACATTGCTGACATTGCTTATCTGCTGGGGTTAAACAGCCCACAATCCTGTGTTGCATCACTATCCCCGTCACATATGCCTGTCACTGTCACATTTAATCATGTGCAGCAGCAGTCTGTAGCTCACATACCGGCTTTATTTTGCTTTTCATTACATGAGATAAAAACCAGTTGTGTTTTATTAAAAAAAAAACAATTGCTGGACTTTCTGTACCTTTGTTTTTAAAGAAAAATTCTTCAAATTGACAATTAAAAAGCAGTAAATAAAACCTAATTAGAGGTAAATTATTTGTAGCATAAGCAAAGAAGTAACTAAGGACAAAAATTCGTTAAATTTACGTTTGACTTGAAGACTCTGGTTTTATATGGAGTTATAAATCTTACCCATGCAATCTGTTGAAAATCTGTGCAACATCAACTGGAAACTGAATGATACAACACCTGACAACCTGTTATCATGGCACATCACCTGCTAACCTTCATCCTTCTCAATGATCATGTCACACACACACATAAGGAGGCTAGACCCCATGGTTACTTATCCTTTCGTTACCATGACGACTAAGCAGCTGTCTCCGTGGACAGAATCATTAAAAAAACAAAAAACTGGCAGCCCAACCTCTCCTGGCATTTCATCGCCGTAGAAACACACGCAACTCTCTAGGTCTGTCGTCAAGGCAAACACGCAACAGTCAGAGTTCTTTCTTCACAAACACACATAAAAAGTGATGCCATTCAGTGATCATTTCCCCCCGGGGGCCAGAAGGTCACGAGGATGACTGTGACCAGGCTGAAAAGCATCAGTCCTCTCTTCTTCACCACCAGACTGCTTGGTGCCCACAAATCACTCCAACCTGTCACACTGGCAGACATAGGAGTGTGTGTGTGGGGTGGGGTGGAGAGAGGTCGTGGGGTGGGTGGGGGGTTGGAGGGGGGATAGTATGTGATAGTATTACTATTATTTTTAGGAACTTCGGCACAAAAAACTTCATGACAAGATTTGATCACAGCCAGATGATATCAGAACTGTGCACCTGTAACAAAATATTTAGACACAATAGGTGACCCACACATATTTTCCAAGCAAACAACAATATACCTGGACTGTGTGAGTCAGTATAGTAGTATTAGTTGATAATTCCATAGCATTCCAATTCTTTTGACTATACGTTTAACTATATTTTTTACTATATTATTTTCACTCTACAAGTCACACTTGCCCCATTAACACAGAATCTAGTCTACTTTCTTGAATCTCCCAAAGTTTACTCTCAACCTTTCTTTATCATACACATAGTCCCTCTGAGTAAATTATGTTAGACCTGAGAATATGACCTGAGGAGATTAAACCACTAACCTTCAATTTACAACCACCCACTATGTTACTGCTGCTACTCCAAATGTATGTGTGTGCATGGAAGCCTGATTATGTTGGGGAAAGAAATTTGGGAAAATGCAAAGGATCAACCACTCCTGACCCCCCACCATTCCTAAACACTTCAGGCAGTTCTGTTACAGATCAGTTACAGGTCTGAACTACTTGTAGCCTCCACCTGCAATAACATGAGAAGTTTTGAGAAGGATTTTAGCAGATTTATGGTGAGTTAGAGAGAAGCAGCACTGTTTGAACAGTAATTGAGATTCAGTTCATTATACATTTCCTGTCCTGTCTGAAGAGACCAAGTTAAGATGAATTGACTTTTATATGACGAGTTGGATCCAACCAACTCCAAGCTGAAGAAGGGTGGAACTAAAATCTAACAAGTATTTCTAATATTTATTTTTTGTTCATTTGTCTGATTGCAAGGAAAGATAAGTATCTTTGGGTCAAAAAATGTGGAAGCAAAAACTAAAGTTTGCATCCCCATTAAAAATGATGACAAATAATGCCTGACTTGAACTACAGGTTTATCAATATATAGAGGAAGAGAAGAACCCACGAAGGAGACAAGAAAAACATCCTGAACCAAAACCTCCATTACAAGTCCAGTAATTTTAGTTATAGCCTCTGTGAACTGTAACTGCTAGTTTAGGTAACAGATATTAGCTGCCCTGTGATAAAAGTGGAAGTATACTGTTCCTTTTAGATTTATGTAAATGCCTCTTAAATACTTTGACACATGTCTTTGAAAAAGCTACTGTCAAACCTCCAAACAAACGAGTAAGTAGTGATATAATTATGAAAGTTGAATAATAAACAATATCCATAGTGGTATGACTCAGTAGCAGTTTTTTATTATTTTCCCCTCACTTTTTTACAAACATGAGAGAAAGTATTAAAATGGCTTGTAGTTCATAAAACAACTCATCATTTATTGAGTCATTAAATTAAGCTACAAGACAAAAGCATATCAACTCATAACAAGTGAATGGCTGCAGCATTATAACCTCTAGGCCACATTGTTAATCCAACCTATAATATTAAATATTTTGTACATATCTAGTGTTTTTCCCCTTTTTCTGGATTTACTCCTAAATTCCTCCTAAAGTTGATTTTATCTTTGTTTTATTAATTCTGATATGGTGGAATATGTGGTGTGAGGTGTTGTAGACATAACCATACATTTAAGTAACCTGGTAAAGACCATAATATTTATAGACTGAAACTCTACAACTGGCAAAGGGTGTACTTTCTTTTGATTAAATCTGTGTCCACACTCTTTTGCAACTTATTTAACTGTCATCTCAGCATAATTCTATCTCAGCTTTTCTTAAATCATATTCAAATTACATCCTGCATTATTTCTGTTAGAGGATGTAAGCTCTTATAAAAAGTGGAAAAAAACACAGCCATTACCTGTTGTCTCAGATAATCAGCCTCAATCTATTTTTCTGTAAAATGGTTAAAGGAGCTACAGAACATCCAGTGCTGTTTTGTCAAATATAATAAAAGCACACAGCATATAAATCATTTAATCCCTGACATAACCAGATTTCTAATAAAACATTGATCTGTCTAACTTGTAGTGATTATGTAAACAGGAAACTTAATACTCAGCAAATAATAAATGCCTCTTGCATATGAAATCTAATTGTACAGCAGGAAAATTGTTTATTAAAAGTTAGGAGACAAGTAGTAATTTACAGAATGTAACTCAGCAGTTTGATTCTTCTTTACTGCAAAAGGTTATATTTCAGCATGTGTAACAACAATAAAACTCGTTTTATTCTGATGGCACACCGCCTCTCAGCTTACGCTGCAAGCTCTCTTCACTTAAAGCAGCATTTGCATTAAGTATTGGCTTTTAGAAATCCCCCACTGTTATGCTGACAGCCATGCCAAGGCTGATGTAAAAATGAATACTAAAAAAAGGGATGCAAATTATAAGGTGTGAACCAGAGGAAAAGAGCAACAATTATTACAAACTGTTTGAAACTTTACGGTTGTTCAATATCAGTGGATATAACATGGTGATTTTAATCAACAAAGAAAAGTGCGAGTGCGATTTTAGTTAGTATGCCATTTTTTAACTGGGGGTTAAGACTAGTATTTTTCACATTTTTGTAACCATTATTAATTTTCCATTCAGTACAAAAACATAACCGCTATATCCCGGAGCGAAGATCCCATTTCACATTTAGGGGGGACATAAAAAAAAAGCTCTTTATCAAAATGCCCATCAACACACCTACTACAACACAAAAAAACCTAATATGCATAATTAATAATAATAAATGAAAACAAGCAGAACATTGTTTTGTATCAAGTGTTTATCAAAAGTGAACAATCTTTAAAAGATATAAGATATCTGTCTTGGAGTGACATTTTGGACTTTGTGGGTTCTTGTGATGGTTTATTTTGTAATTTAGATTCTCCTTATGGCTCTTTGTTTATTTCTTAGGTTGTTGTTTCTATGTTCTCCTCTAGTTTCTTTGTTTACTTTAGTTCATAGTTATTCTAGTTCTTTATTTCCTCCTCTGATTTATTCTCTTGCTTAGTTTGTGTTTTCTGTTGTTTGTTTAGTCCTTTCACTCTTCTTCAGCCTTTGTATTTGTTTCACCTGTTCCTTGTCACACCTGTTCCCTGTTTCTTTGATTACCTGCCTTTTGTTCCCTTCTATGTGCTCTGTGTATATTAGTTGTTCTGTGTGCTTAGTTCCTCGCTGGTTCCTTCTGTTACTACCCCGTTCCTTACCACGTCTATGTTTTGTTTATGCTTCACTTTGTAATACTATGCTTCGACTATGCTACGCCTTGCCATGAGTACCTGCAGGTTTGCGCAAGCTTTTGATCTTGTCTTTGTTTCATCCCTGCAGTGTTTTTGTTACGTTTCTGGACTTTGTGAATAAACAAGGAAGTTACTAAGATGCGCTTACCGAGCTCTTGTCTGCACTTTGGTTCGACCCAAAATCCTCCCGCGACAATATCTGTCAAACTGAACATCCCAGTCATGTGATAACTACTAGCATTCAAAAAAATAATCAAAACTTAGACCTCAAACCTATCTTAAAAATACTTATTTGCATTTCAGTGTCTACACACCTCCTCAGGAACAAATCTAAAATCTCAGTAAAATATGAATTAGGCTTATGTCTGACATTAACATCCTGATAGACATTTTTGAAAAATCTGTTCTCTTTATTTCCTCCCCACTTTTCACTCATCTGTTTTTCCTCTCAATCCTAAATGATCTCTTTCTTTTTTCTCTTGTCTTCCTCTCTTTTCCGTCCTCACTCTCCTCCCTCCAGTCTGCCCTCTTTTCTCTTCTTCTTCTCCCCCTTCTTCTTGTGTCCTCCTACTCTTGTTTGAGCATCATAAGCTAGGCTATTTGCTTAACTAGCGAGCTGATAAAAAAAGAGAGGCTAATTTTGGACAATGCGGGAGAAATGTTACTTTTTATGTTCCAACCTTGTGCTCTTAGGCTTTTACACTTGGTGCATGTTCCTCATCAGGTGAGCCTGTCACTCACTCCTGGAACATGGAGCTGAGAGGAGCTGCCATAGCCCCCACCCATAGGAAATGCGACCCAGACCACCTTGTGGAATTGTGGGGAGGTCATGACCTTTTAGTAATTCAGTAATTAAGAAACCCATTTTACATTTATAACTTAAATCGCTTGAGTTGAGTTTTAGTCCGTGAGGCAGACATCCTGTCTACTTTTAAGGCAAGGCTTAAAACTTTCCTTTTTGATAAAGCTTATAGTTAGAGTGGCTTAGGCTATCTTCCTTATTTTTTACCTCCGTCTTCTTCCCTCCCTGTTGGATGGAGTAAAGGGGAGTCAAGTTTGGCCTAAACCGGCTCAGTTATGATTGAGGTGCAAACACACCCTCCATTTCTGCTACCTGTATGACCCCTTTTCCAATGGTTATAATCAGTCTGACAGAGGGAGGTACCCCCAATCCTTGTGGTTTTTAGTATAACAATGACCATCAGTGGGTTCTAGATGGACAAACTGTCTACTTTTAAGGCTAGGCTTAAAACTTTCATTTTTGATAAAGCTTATAGTTAGAGTGGCTTAGGTTATCCTGAGCTATCTGTGTAGTTATGCTGCTATAGGCTTTGGCTGCTGGAGGACATAATGACCACTTTAATCCTATTCGCTACATTCTCACACTACTCTCCAATTCTGCATTATTTGCTGTTATTTCAGGTTTTAACCTTGTTCTCTCTTTTCTCTTCCTAGAAACTACACCTGGCCTGGCTCTGTGACATCGTTCTGGAGAGGGGCATCGTCCAAGCTTCTGCTGGCAACAATTTAATGCTCACCTTCTACAGATGATCCACATGGCACTGTCTTTTAGTGTTTAACCATTTCTCTCTCCTAGAGATGGCAATTGACTGAGCTTAACTGTAACTAATTATATGTGCTCTCTTTCAGACTCTAACCTTGAAAACTGGCTCAGAGTTCATCTGTTCTTTCTTTCTAGGTGAAACGACTAAAGGAGCTACAGGTCCTTCTCAAAATATTAGCATATTGTGATAAAGTTCATTATTTTCCATAATGTCATGATGAAAATTTAACATTCATATATTTTAGATTCATTGCACACTAACTGAAATATTTCAGGTCTTTTATTGTCTTAATACGGATGATTTTGGCATACAGCTCATGAAAACCCAAAATTCCTATCTCACAAAATTAGCATATTTCATCCGACCAATAAAAGAAAAGTATTTTTAATACAAAAAACGTCAACCTTCAGAATCAGAATCAGAATCAGAATCAGAAAAGCTTTATTGCCAAGTACGTTTTTGGACATACAAGGAATTTGTTTTGGCGTAGTCGGTGCAATACAGTACAAATTAAACAGTACAAACATATCTACAATATAATATAAATATAAGTGCACAGTTTTAAGTGAGTGAGAGTAAATATAGAGCAGTATAAGATGCAAGAGCAATACAACAGTGCAGATGATCATTGTGCAAGTAAAGCAGGAGTCCAAGCTGAGCGTTAATGTAACGCATAGAGTTACAGGTTACAGGTGTCCTGTCAGCAAAAAAAGGGGGGGTGTGGGGGAAAGGGGGAATGTCAGGGTGGTTTCCGGGCTTTGTTAACCAGGCTGGTGGCAGATGGGAAAAAACTGTTCTTGTGGCGTGAGGTTTTGGTCCGGATGGACCGCAGCCTCCTGCCAGAGGGGAGAGTCTCAAAGAGTCTGTGACCGGGGTGGGAGGGATCAGCCAGAATCTTCCCTGCCCGCTTCAGGGTCCTGGAGGTGTACAGTTCCTGGAGCGACAGTAGACTGCAGCCAATCACCTTCTCAGCAGACCGAATGACACGCTGCAGCCTGCCCTTATCCTTGGCTGTAGCAGCGGCGTACCAGATGGTGATGGAGGAGGTGAGGATGGACTCAATGATGGCTGTGTAGAAGTGCACCATCATAGTCTTTGGCAGGTTGAATTTCTTCAGCTGCCGCAGGAAGAACATCCTCTGCTGGGCTTTCTTGATGAGGGAGCTGATGTTTGGCTCCCACTTGAGATCCTGGGAGATGATAGTTCCCAGGAAGCGGAAAGATTCCACAGTGTCAATTGTGGAGTCACAGAGGGTGATGGGGGCAGGTGGGGCTGGGTTCTGCCTGAAGTTCACAACCATCTCCACTGTCTTTAGAGCGTTGAGCTCAAGGCTGTTCTGGCTGCACCAGTCCAACAGATGGTCCACCTCCCATCTGTACGCGGACTCGTCACCATCAGAGATGAGTCCGATCAGGGTGGTGTCGTCCGCAAACTTCAGAAGCTTGACAGACTGGTGACTGGAGGTGCAGCTGTTGGTGTACAGGGAGAAGAGCAGAGGAGAGAGAACACAGCCTTGGGGGGAACCGGTGCTGATGGTCAGGGAGTCAGAGACGTGCTTCCCCAGCCTCACGCGCTGCTTCCTGTCAGACAGGAAGTCAGTGATCCACCTGCAGGTGGAGTCGGGCACACTCAGCTGGGAGAGCTTCTCCTGTAGCAGAACTGGGACGATGGTGTTGAAGGCAGAGCTGAAATCCACAAACAGGATCCTGGCATAGGTTCCTGTGGAGTCCAGGTGCCGGAGGATGAAGTGAAGGGCTAGGTTGACTGCATCATCTACAGACCTGTTGGCTCTGTAGGCAAACTGCAGGGGGTCAAGGAGGGGGTCGGTGATGTCTTTGAGGTGTGAGAGCACAAGGCGCTCAAAGGACTTCATCACCACAGAGGTCAGGGCGACGGGTCTGAAGTCATTAAGCCCTGTGGTCCTTGGCTTCTTGGGAACAGGGACGATGGTGGAGGACTTGAAGCAGGCTGGCACATGACATGTCTCCAGTGAGGTGTTAAAAATGTCTGTGAAGACTGGAGACAGCTGATCAGCGCAGTGCTTCAGGCTGGCTGGTGAGACAGAATCCGGACCAGCAGCTTTCCGGGGGTTCTGTCTCCTGAAGAGTTTGTTGACGTCCCTCTCCTGGATGGAAAGAGCCGTCCTCGGCGTGGGTAGGGGGCTGGTGGGGGTTGGAGGTGCCAAGGCCCCTCTTGAGGTTGGGGAGGTGGGGGTGGTGGATTGTGGCTGCAGCTGTTGGGGGGCGTCGTGGGAGATGGTTGCAGGACTGTCCCTTTGTCTATCAAAGCGGCAGTAGAACTCGTTCAGGTCGTTGGCGAGGCGTCGGTCGTTGATGGAGTGGGGGGCTTTCGGCTTGTAGTTGGTGATTTGCTTGAGCCCTTTCCAGACAGACGCAGAGTCGTTGGCTGAGAACTGGATTTGGAGCTTCTCAGAGTACAGTCGTTTGGCCTCTTTCACTGCCTTGCCAAACTTGTACTTAGCCTCTCTGTATATGTCTTTGTCCCCACTCCTGAAGGCCTCTTCCTTATCCAGTCTTAACCTTCTGAGTTTAGCTGTGAACCAGGGTTTGTCGTTGTTGTAACTCACCCTGGTGCATGATGGTACACAGCTGTCCTCACAGAAGCTGATGTAGGAAGTCACAGCCTCTGTGTACTCGTCCAGACTGTTGGTAGTAGTCCTGAACACATCCCAGTCTGTACAGCCTAAACACGCCTGGAGATTCTCCACAGCCTCACTGCTCCACTTCCTTGTCGTCCTCACAACAGGTTTGCAGAGCTTTAGTTTCTGCCTGTATGCAGGAATCAGGTGGACCATGATGTGGTCGGATTGGCCCAGTGCAGCACGTGGGACGGCATGATAAGCGTCTCTGATGGTGGTGTAACAGTGATCCAGAATGTTGTCCTCTCTAGTCGGACATTTTATAAACTGTCTGTATTTGGGAAGTTCGTGTAAATAATCATGTACAGTTATGCACTCAATACTTGGTCGGGAATCCTTTTGCAGAAATGACTGCTTCAATGCGGCGTGGCATGGAGGCAATCAGCCTGTGGCACTGCTGAGGTCTTATGGAGGCCCAGGATGCTTCGATAGCGGCCTTTAGCTCATCCAGAGTGTTGGGTCTTGAGTCTCTCAACGTTCTCTTCACAATATCCCACAGATTCTCTATGGGGTTCAGGTCAGGAGAGTTGGCAGGCCAATTGAGCACAGTGATACCATGGTCAGTAAACCATTTACCAGTGGTTTTGGCACTGTGAGCAGGTGCCAGGTCGTGCTGAAAAATGAAATCTTCATCTCCATAAAGCTTTTCAGCAGATGGAAGCATGAAGTGCTCCAAAATCTCCTGATAGCTAGCTGCATTGACCCTGCCCTTGATAAAACACAGTGGACCAACACCAGCAGCTGACACGGCACCCCAGACCATCACTGACTGTAGGTACTTGACACTGGACTTCTGGCATTTTGGCATTTCCTTCTCCCCAGTCTTCCTCCAGACTCTGGCACCTTGATTTCCGAATGACATGCAGAATTTGCTTTCATCCGAAAAAAGTACTTTGGACCACTGAGCAACAGTCCAGTGCTGCTTCTCTGTAGCCCAGGTCAGGCGCTTCTGCCGCTGTTTCTGGTTCAAAAGTGGCCTGACCTGGGGAATGCGGCACCTGTAGCCCATTTCCTGCACACGCCTGTGCACGGTGGCTCTGGATGTTTCTACTCCAGACTCAGTCCACTGCTTCCGCACGTCCCCCAAGGTCTGGAATCGGCCCTTCTCCACAATCTTCCTCAGGGTCCGGTCACCTCTTCTCGTTGTGCAGCGTTTTCTGCCACACCTTTTCCTTCCCACAGACTTCCCACTGAGGTGCCTTGATACAGCACTCTGGGAACAGCCTATTCGTTCCGAAATTTCTTTCTGTGTCTTACCCTCTTGCTTGAGGGTGTCAATAGTGGCCTTCTGGACAGCAGTCAGGTCGGCAGTCTTACCCATGATTGGGGTTTTGAGTGATGAACCAGGCTGGGAGTTTTAAAGGCCTCAGGAATCTTTTGCAGGTGTTTAGAGTTAACTCGTTGATTCAGATGATTAGGTTCATAGCTCGTTTAGAAACCCTTTTAATGATATGCTAATTTTGTGAGATAGGAATTTTGGGTTTTCATGAGCTGTATGCCAAAATCATCCGTATTAAGACAATAAAGAGAAATCCTCCCGGGGTGTTGATGTGTCGATTGCAGAGATCAGCTGGTAAAACGGTGGTTTAGCCACAACCAGCTGATCGCCCCAAATCTCGAACAAAGAGTCATAAAACTCTGAGGTGGGAACTCAGTGGAAAAACTCCAGTAATATAACTGGAACAAAGGAATGGTCAGGCGAAGCCCAGAGCGCAGTTGCTTTGAATGAAAAACCTTTTAGTAGTCCAACGTCTAACTCCTGGCTGATTTGGGATCAGCCGGACAAAAAAATGAACACACATGATTCAGCAGCGCTTGCACAGCAAATCAAAACATAGCTCAGCATAAAACACTTCAATCAGTATTGCATGCAACAAGTCGATACCTTGGATTAACTACTGGTGATTCTAAATCACCTTAACTATGCCTCATCCTGCCCAGACTTCTAAATGTACCTATCCAACTTAATATAAAAAGAACAAAATTACTTTGACATTGATTTCTTCTTACCACCAGTTGAGGATGGGTCAGGTCTGAAGAAAAACGAGGGAGGGGGATCACACGTCCGTGATCAACTCAAGAAAAAAAAACAGTAAACTTCTCATCCGTCCAAGAGGGGAAAATATGAAGAACCGTTTAGTTGACTGAATCAACAAGGAGGAAACTCATCTCCTTGGAAATAAAACCTCTGTGGGTTTTCACCTGCGCCGGGTGTCGGCGTGGTCTTCGATCGGTATATGAATCTTAGGACCTTCTTGTATCAGACAGATTTCCAGCTTTCAAGCTCTTCCAGGAATGGCCTTGTGGAGCAAAAGTTCGCCTGCGAGATTTTGTCTCTCCAGATATGTGCCTCCGTTGCGTCGTCCCGTGAGACACGTGGGAAATGGCAATGAAACCTTTTTTTTCCCGACGGATTCATAGTCCCGGTGACGTCAGAGCTGCGATGTCTGTTGAGCTGCGCACTGTGTGACCAAAATGGATGACTCCAACAGTGAAAACACAATACTTAAAGTGTACCAAGCTGGACCTCATTTGGTTGTTAGCTCATCCTAATGCCTGATACAGTTTTACACTCAATAACAATGCAATTTAAATAAACAAAGTGTTATTTTTAAGCTTAAGTGTATTTTGTGTTCATCATTATATGTTTATTGTCAGTCAGTCATTTTCTACCGCTTATTCCATAGTGGGTCACGGGGGAGCTGGTTCCTATTTCCAGCAGTCTATGGGCAAGAGGCAGGGTACACCCTGGACAGGTCGCCAGTCCATCGCAGGGCAACACACAAACAACCAAGCACACACTCATTCATACACCTAAGGGTAATTTAGAGTGACCAATTAACCTAACAGGCATGTCTTTGGACTGTGGGAGGAAGCTGGAGTACCCAGTGAGAACCCACACATGCACGGGGAGAACATGCAAACTCCATGCAGAAAGACCCCTGGCCGAGAATCGAACCCAGGACCTTCTTGCTGCAAGGCAACAGTGCTGCCAACTACGCCACTGTGCCATGTGTCTTTCTTTTGGTTTGTCAGATCCTTAAAACTGTATGAAGACCCACAACACAAATTTTGAAGGTACTGTTTACCATTCAAGCAATCTGAAAAAAAGCTTAACAGTGCCTTGCAAAAGTATTCATATCCCACATTTTTTCAGTTTAGCACCATGCACAACCAACACAAAGTAGAGCATAATTGTGATATGCATGACACATAGTTGGAAGAAAGTGCTCTTTTCAGGTGAAACCAGATTTGAACTCTTTGGCCCACAAGCTTAACACGTCATATTACCTTGATCACAGCAGGAGTGTTGTGAAACATCACGGTGGAAGGATCTTGCTGTGCTGATGTGTTTCTCCAGCAGTGATAAGGAAGATAGAGTTAATAAAAAGATGGTTAGAGCTAAATGCAGGGCAATTCTAAAAAAAATTAAAAACACCTATCAGAGGTTACAAAAAGCTTCAGACCAAGCTGAATGTTTACCTTCCAGCAAAACTACTCTTAACATACAGCCAGAGGTTCTATGGCATGGTTTAGAGGAAAGCATGCAGGTGCTAGATTTGCTTGGTCAAAGTCCTGACCTAATTTTTAATTGAGAAGATGTGCAAAGCTGGTAACATACCACAAAATACTTGCAATTGTAACCGCAGCAAAAGACAGTTTTACAAAGTATTACCACAGGGGGCCAAATATAAATCAATGTGTTAGCACTGCTGACTTGTAGGAGTTCATTTGTTCTGACAATAATTTTTCAGTAGGAACACCATTGGAAGGCCAAGCCATCATACCTATAAGTAAGGTCTCTGTTCCAGAGATGGTCATGCTTTTGGTGCAAAATGTGCATATTAACCCCCAAATAAAAGCAAACATTTTGTGAGGATTCTGGCTGAAGCTGGTAAGAGACTGTTATTTTCACTAAAATTGAAGTGTTTGGAATTAATGACCATTATAACATTTGGGTGTAAAAAGCGTATACTTGCAAGTCTGAGAACACCATCGAAACTGTGAAGCACGGAGGTGGCAGTATCATTTTGTGTGGGTTTTTGCTGGAGGAGAGACTGGTGTACTTCACAACATAGATAGCATAATGAAGAAAGAACATTATTTGGACATATTGAAGCAGCATCTCAAGACATCAGTGAGGAAGTTAAAGTTTGGTCACAAATGGGACAACGTCCAAAACAGACAATGACCAAAAGGATACCACCAAATTTCTTAAGGACAACAAAGTTTTTGCATCTTTTGAAGTGGCCATCATAAATGTCTGATTTAAGTCCCACAGAACATTTTAGGGCAGAGCTAAAAAGGTTTGTGAGGAATATAGTCAGTCAGTCAGTCAGTCATTTTCTACCGCTTATTCCATAGTGGGTCGCGGGGGAGCTGGTGCCTATCTCCAGCAGTCTATATATATATATATATATACATTTTTCTAAATATATGTCTTGAATGTTGTCTTCAAGGTTATGCTGTGGTTTTGTTAGATTACTTATGTTTTATTAAAAATAAATCTGTTGAAAGTCTGTTCCTCCAACATATGATTGTTAAAGGAAAGAAATGGTTATATATATCACGGTCTGAGGTTGTTTTGGACAAAAATACAAACAGTCGCTTGGGCTCAGCATACTGAAAACAGATCTTCTTTAATTAAGGCTCGGAGATCAGCACTTACAAGGTTGTAGGAGATTCACAGAAGAGAATTCAAAAGAAGCATAATTAAAGAGCTCAGGGAAAGACGTGACAAACTTGGTATACATGAAATGAGGAACCAGCGAAGAATAATTAGAGGACCCGGGTATATAAGCAGGAAGAGAAGGAGAGTGGACCAATGAGGGAGAAGCTAGGTTAATCAGAAGAGAAGTGGAAGCAGGTGTGGGAACTGGCTATGGAGACTGAGGGAATGAATGGTTACTAGGGCGACAAGAACTTGGAAACTCAGGGACATGAGGGAACTAAACTATTAAGAAAACCAAAGGGAAACTAGAATCTAAGGATAACATTACCTGATAAGGATGAGCTGGGAAGCGAAGACCTAGAATTACTATAAACTATTAGGTAAACAATAAGTGGAACTAAGCCTAGTGAGGAAACAAATAACTATAATAAACTATAACCTGTTGGAAGGAACTTAAACAGTAGAGACTAATATGGAGAACTACACTAGAAATAAGGCTGGGGAGAATTACAAATATAAAAGGGAAATGGACACTGAGTAAATAATAACTAAAGGGGATCTAAGGACAAGAGGAGGAACTACTAGGGGAACAGCAAAGAGGAAAGGCAGAACAAAGTAAACAGAAGGAATCAATAAACACAGCTATTAAACCAATAGAAACATTAAACATGAGCTAAACATAAATAGTAACTCTAGCGAGAACTAAATCTAAGGACATGTAAACAAGCACAAGAATCTAAGCAAATATAAACTAAACCAAGCAAACAACTAATCAAAGGAACAGGGAAAATCTTTAACAGCAAAGTAAACAAAAACAAAAAACAAAATGGCACATCCCGACAATATAGTTAAAGCAAAAACCGTTAAAATAAACAAAGATAAGTTTCATGGGGCCATAATGAGGTTTATTTCACATAATCACTGATCAAAGTTCAAATAATCTTCTCCAATCGAAATGTTGTTTTAGACATGTTTAACGCCTGCATCTATCAGGCAGTCATATTGAAGTAAGGCACACTTTACTTTACTAAAAGAGATGCTACAGAGTATTCTTTTTGGAGCTTCAGCTAAAGAAAGTGCTATAAACCGATGGGGCTTGATGGTGTCCTGGCAGTCCAGATGACTCAGGCACAGATTGTGTACCCGCCAATCTGGCATGCAGCCTTTGTCCCATGCCATCCCGCCTCTCTTCCATCTTTCCTGTCTGTCTCTTCTGTCAAATACCAAACACAACAGAAGTACTTGATAGAAAAAACAAAACATCCACAAATAAGCCTGAAACTAGATAGTAATCAGTCTCGCTGCTTTGAACTATGCCATGCTCGACATATACCCCTCTGCACTGTTTACTCCTCGCTGGAGTATAATGTTTGCCATGCAGTGTCAAGCCAAGCCAAGCCTGTACTCGACTGTTTTGCTCATGCCATGTTCATCCTATGTATTTGGCTGCATCTGCTACCTTCTGCCTGCTGTGAGTTTTCATATTTTTATTAATTATTAAACCTTTTATACTTGCCACGCTGCTTCTGTCTGCCTGTCTACACTTGGGTCCGCTCCAAAAACCTCATCTTGACAGAGACAGGCGCTTAAAGACAGAGGAGCAGGAGGCCACCGCCACCAGTTCCCCTTGGTCAAAATCAATGTTATATCCCTCCATTGATTTCAATTAAGATAACAGTTATTAGACAGCGTGCATGACACAAAGTCGAAGAGAATATATTGTGCTGATAGATTGCACGAAAGGTTTGGGCTCATTGTTGCTGAGATTCTTAGAGGTGAAAATACAGAAGATAAAGAGAGAGTGGGATATCGCATATGAAATCCTGCTTTATCAGAAAAGTAGCTGCGTAGAATGTAGCTGGGAGCTACTTTAACTTTACAGTAAAGTCATAGAGCTCATTGGTTGCAACCTTTAGGGTTATTCTTTCGAACTGGGAAGGATTTTTTTTGTTTATCCTTTTTGTATTTTTCAAACTGCTTGAAGATTTTCCTTAAGAGAAATTTATTGAGAAAGTTGTTCTTTCACGTTGTTTCTTTTACATCACATTTCCATGAAGCCAAAGGTCGCACTTTCTTTACATCATTATTCTTGTTTTTGAGTGCATACAAACAATTGATCCATGATTAATCACAGAGGAGAAACAGTCATGGTTAACTTTAACGATATATGCCATGCCTAGTTTTTGTGGTATTTACTTTTCCTTCCCATAGAAAGTACTCCTGGATCAGTGCTTCTTTGTTCTCTTTGTGTCTCTGATCTGTTCTCTCAAACCCCCAGTCGGTCGTGGCAGATGGCCGCTCACACTGAGCCTGGTTCTGCTGGAGCTTACTTCCTGTTAATAGGGAGTTTTTCCTCTCCACTGTCGCTACATGCATGCTCAGTTCGAGGAATTGCTGCAAAGTCAACGCCAGCGACTGTCCACTGTCTCTACATGATCATCCAGGAGGAGGGAATGCTGCAAGTCACTGACTGGATGCAATCTGCTGGGTTTCCTTAGACAGAAAAACGTTTTATCCAATTTGAATAAATAACTGAATCTGACTGCACTTTTTAATGGTTAGGATTAATTGGAATGTATGTACCTGACTGTTGTGAAGTGCTTTGAGACAACATGTGTTGTGAATTGGCGCTATATAAATAAAACTGAATTGAATTGAATTGGTATAAGAGTAGCTGAGGAAAAAAAATAAGTCAACTATTAGAATCTGGGGTGAGGTGAAAAGAGAGCAAAGGATATAATGAGAAGAGACAAGAGCGGAGGAGGTGTTCCAACAAAGAAGAAGAAAAGAGATAAAACGAGGACGATTTAATTACCTCAGTCAGTTGGAAGAGTAAACACACCACAATGGTCTAGAGAAGTGAACAGATCAAGGCCAAATCAGATACATATACACAAGAAGTGACATGTTAATAAACATGGTTCACTGCTTTTCTGAGTCTCTTGTGAGGTGCATAAATAAGTGCACTGTCATTCATCTCAATAGAATGGATTCTAGGTCTTTGCCAAGTTGTCTTGTTCAATTATTGCAAATTTAAATGCGTACATTCAAAAATGGTTTTGGGCGGTATATTTTAATGATGCCTTGTAGCTGTCTTCAAAGATTGGTGTTTTAGGCATGCCCTTCGCAAGGAGGCATCGGGCAGAGCTGAATTGGAAACAAATCAGTCCCCGGAAGCGCTGAAAGAGGTCAGTGAGGAAACGGATAGGAACCCACACTCCTTTCGATAGAACTTGGCCCCTTATTTCTCTGTGTCTTTGTGTTAAGCTACTGTAAACAGGTGTCGCATCATTTTTTATCAAAGGTATCTCTCTCAGGTTTTTCCTATTTTCACATTTAGAATTAAAAGTGTTAGTAGTGAAGTAAGACAGTATTACCCCGCAGAGTAAGTTGCATCCAATGGCAGAGTGAACCAAATACAGTACAATATTGGAATAACAACTGTTAGAAGTCTGAAAAAGCCTGAGCTATGGGTGGAAGCTTACTTTAAGTGTCAATTACAGCAAAAGGTTCATGAAAATGTTCACTCGTGTGGGTGAGGTCATTAGAGAACATCGCACCTTCAAGTATGATAAAATTTTGAAAATCGATCAAAAGAAAAGGCTCAAACTAAACCATTTGTTAGTTTGATCGATTTAATCGTTGTCCTCATAGCAGGAGCTGCCTTTATTTAATTATTCAGAACAGCCTGGAGAACAAATAGGAAATGAGGGGATGTTGCAGGATGACAGAAAAGTGAAAGAAAGTAAAAGCTCCCCTGCTGTAGGTGTTGTGTCAAAATTATGGCATGCCTCTCAAATAACCTCCTCCTCCTCCAGGTCTATCGACCTGTTTTTGCCACGTTCTTCCCATGCTTGAGCCTACAATAAACAACAGAGACGCCAACAGACTCCGCGGGCTTTCAATGACTCTGAAGAACACAAAAACGCAGCAGATGAAGTGGCAACATAAACAATATTGACAGCAGAAGATTATTGCCATTTGGGGAGCATTCCTCTTAGATGGAAGTTGTTATTACTGTAAATACTGTGTGGTTGGTGGGGGTGGACTTTTTTTTCCAGAGGGCAGACCGATACAGTACCTACGTACATACAAACAATACTGTAATTCAGTAAACTGAAGTCGTCTAATCTTCCAGAATATTTCCTATTTTGATTTTTCAGGCTTTCAGGCTATAGGTAGCGGACTTATTTCTAATGGGAAACACTAACTGGGATAAAACAAGGCTGACACTCACTCTGCTTATATTTAGCAAGTCTACATGAGATATTACATGTTCAGCAACCCTTCATCTAATAAATTCTTAAAACACCAGTCCAAGAAGGAGTTTCAGGCATTTTCAAGAAAACACGACCATGAAGGTAGCATCTGGCTGTCAAATAAGAAGCTATAAATTGTGTCCCCACTTTGCTCATGAGAACAACACCAGCCACTTTCTGATGCTATTTTGAAAATATCAAATATTAGTATTCAACCTCAGACACCTTCCACAATATTAAGAAACTCTGAAAAGAAATGCAAAAAGTAAATTGACACAAACATGTATTTAGCTATTTATCAACTGACTGCTGCACCTCAGTAGGGAAATTCATTTATCGCAAATTTAATAGACAGCAGTAGGAAGTAAGCAGTTTGAATTCTCAAATAGGATTTTATCAAAATGTACTTTTAATAAGCTTAAATATGCAAATACAGATATGCGGAATATCTAAATGTTTATACCCCCCTAATTAACTCTTAACCTGTTGTTTTTTTTTCATCTCATATGGGGGTCCAAAACTTAGATCTGGGCCTCCAGTCCATAGACTGCTGGAGATAGGCACCAGCTTCCCCGTGACCCGCTGTGGAAGCAGCAGTAGAAAATGACTGACTGACTGACTGTATTTCTACCTGGATTAAATAGACAAAGAAAATAGCCAATTCAGGTACTTCACTGCTTTAATGTCAATAAGCTCTGAAGTCTGATCATTGGCTCCACTGTGGTTTGTGCAACTGACCTTCAATTGCCAGGCTTGTTGAGTCAAAGCACGGATCCTCCCGAAAGATACCCAACAACCTCCACATGAGAAAACCAGGAAAAAAAAACAGGAGGATTCGTAAAAGTTTTGCAGTCAATGAGCTGATGGGGAGTGAAACAAGATCACAAAGAAAGAAGATAAAAAGAAGAATATATTACCAGGTGCACAGAAAAAAGAGAGGCAGAAATAAAATCCATAAGAGGGTAATATTTAGATTCCTACAATCCACCTTAACTTTGCTTCCCTTAAAGTATTTTATGTCTACAGTGCAGAAGCTAATAGGCTTGAACACAACAGGGCTTCACTCTCATTGTAATACCCCCAAGTTCTCTGATATGGGATGTATAAAGAATCTAGTGTAGGTAAATATGAGGAAAAATTAATAAGCTATTTCACATTAACATTAGTTTCAAAAATTATTGTCAAGCTGTACACGAATGACAGGAAAAAGATTTTTGGAAATACACCAGCTAGCAGTATACCCCATCACCTCCACAGTCCCTTACTTCCTTAAAAACCAAATGCAACATTCAAATAGTTGTCTGTTCCTTGCGAACTGAAATGAATGTTAACCGTTCATTTATATCTCAAGCTGCGATCAAGAAAATTAACTAGGCTAGACTGATTGGTATCAGTGTGACATCTGCCTCAGTAAACATTCTTTGGAAAGGGAAGATGCATGTGAGAACGGATAGGGAAATATGTAAATATAAAGGTGTGTATCTGCAGGGGGTCTTCCCATTCAGCCTACAGCGCCAGTCCTTTTCAGATGCAAAAACTTCTATTTGATCTAAATCCTGCTAGATATGCCAATCATGATGCATATTTTTCAACAAATATATTAAGAAATGTTTTAAATAGACAGTATGGTACTGTAATTTTTTTTTATTTTTGACTGGTACTGTATGTTTGCTGTCATGTTAGTCTTGCCTGGCATGCATGCAATATAAACAAGCTTTCAGTGGATTCCTATGTGTGAGCTTCTCTTCTTCCCTCCAAATCCAGAAAAAAGGAGGTCATGTTTCTCACCTGGATCCAGAAGCCACATCTTGTGAAATATTATTCCAACCAGCCATTTGTCATACCAATTATATAATGGTCATGTGTGAGCATGTTTGTGGGTCTGTGTGCATTTTCAGTGCTGAGCTGGAATGCTCTCCCCATTAACTTTCCTATGAAGTGCCAAATATAGTTTCCTAATCTATATATTTTCCAGAAAACCATCAGCCTTGTGTTCTTCTCAGTGCATAGTATGCCCCTGTATTGGGTGTGTTTATCTGCTTGTTGGACCATATCTGTGTGCATTTGCACTCTGGCTGGAAAGTTTTCCGAAATGACTTCTCTCCCACATGTTTATGATGTTTTTATTAGGTTTAAAATTGCATTTAGTTCAAAAATGAAGCAAAACATTTTGTTTAAGGTTTTATAAGGATGGATATAGTTTAGATCTGGGCCTTTTTATGTCCTACAATTAGGTACATAGAAGAGTGAACTATGTTTTTAGGAAGTTTTAAATCTTGATGAGGACCACAAGATTATTTTATCTCATATCCTTGTACCTGAAATACTTAATTTGAGAAAAACTATGCCTAGTTTTTACTATAGTGGTGGACTAAAATAAAATGTTAACACAAAGCAAGCCGTGGAGCGGTTTCTTTAACAAATTTCCAGTCCTACTTTGACATGTGGCAGCCATATCTTGTTGATCATGTGGAAAAAAAAAACTCCAGATTTGGAAAATGTTTCCCTACATGTTTCAAAAACTGATCTCACACACACATTTACACAAGTGCTGCCTTTAGAGCTAAAGGGTCATTAGGACAATGTGTGCAGTGTATGAAAAAGCCCTCGCACATTTTGTGTGTGTGTAAATCAATGTGACACTAACTAAACAGACACTGCTGGAGACCGGGGATAATGAACAGAAAAGGACTGAAGGCAAACCGAGTCTTAATCATGAGAAAGATGTGATGGAGCAAAGAGAAAAAGTGAGAAGGCAGGTGGAAAATTGGTTTAAAAAGAAGCAGAAGAGGAAGTAAAAAATATTACACACGTCAAAAAATAACTCTTCAAGTTGAATTAAACGTTCTTTCACAGTTCAGGTAGTTTAAACGGTTAGAATTTTAGTCTGTTTCAGCAGCAGTTACACAATGGGACACTGGTTTTCATCTCAATCTGTTTGTCCTCTGGATGCTGTAAAAAGACACTTCAGAATCAGAATCGGCTTTATTGCCAAGCTTGTACAGAAAAACAAGGAATTTGACTCCAGTACACTTTGCTCTCAATAATTGGACCTCAGTATTAAAGTTGGCAGAACTCAAACATGAATAACAGCTAAACCTGTTGCCTCTGAAGACACCACAGGTTTGGACGGGTCAAAACTGAAGTGGGACAATTGCAAATTTGAGAGTAGCCACAAGTGATCTGACCAAGATAACAGACCCAGGGATAAACGTTCAGTCACAATGTGAAATTTGTCTCCAAATGAAGACTGAAGAGACATTGGAGAGAGGATGGCTGCCATTTAAATGCAGGTTTGGAGCCAACATTTCTCAGCCAACATCCCAGCATGGATAAACACTGACCAAATGGGTCTGTGTGACCCTCAGGGCTGTTATAAAGGACAAACTCAAAAAGCAGCAAAAAGAGCAATCAGTTACAAATTATTTCATGCTCTTAACTGATACAATTTGGAGTTAACAGGTTGATAACCACATAGCTATCAGAAATGTTCTGAAATAACTGCATCCTGTTTGCAGTCTTTTAAAAACACTGGATTTTTGCTAACAGCAAACAAACTGAACAAACATCAGCCTAGCAAGGTAAAGTTTGCAGGCTGGATGAATATTTGTTTCAGCAGTTTGTTCAATGAAATCTTTCTAGGAGCAGTTTTCTGCTGCAGTGAGATTGGAGAAGGGTCTAGGGTTGAGGAACAAAAATACATTCACTAAAGGCCTGCTTGAAGGTTTACAGAGTTTGTTTCTATACAGTACAGACCGAAAGTTTGGACACACCTTCTCATTTAAAGAGTTTTCCTTATTTTCATGACTATGAATATTGTAGCTTCACACTGAAGGCATCAAAACTATGAATTAACACATGTGGAATTATATACTGAACAAAAAAGTGTGAAACAACTGAAAATATGTCTTATATTCTAGGTTCTTCAAAGTAGCCACCTTTTGCTTTGATTACTGCTCCGCACACTCTTGGCATTCTGTTGATGAGCTTCAAGAGGTAGTCACCTGAAATGGTTTTCACTTCACAGGTGTGCCCTGTCAGGTTTAATAAGTGGGATTTCAAGCCTTATAAATGGGGTTGGGACCATCAGTTGTGTTGTGAAGGAGGTGGATACAGTACACAGCTGATAGTCCTACTGAATAGACTGTTAGAATTTGTATTATGGCAAGAAAAAAGCATCTAAGTAAAGAAAAACGAGTGGCCATCATTACTTTAAGAAATGAAGGTCAGTCAGTCCGAACAATTGGGAAAACTTTGAAAGTGTCCCCAAGTGCAGTCGCAAAAACCATCAAGCGCTACAAAGAAACTGGCTCACATGAGGACCGCCCCAGGAAAAGAAGACCAAGAGTCACCTCTGCTGCAGATGATAAGTTCATCCGAGTCACCAGACTCAGAAATCGCAGGTTAACAGCAGCTCAGATTAGAGAACAGGTCAATGCCACACAGAGTTCTAGCAGCAGACACATCTCTAGAACAACTGTTAAGAGGAGACTGTGTGAATCAGGCCTTCATGGTAAAATAGCTGCTAGAAAACCACTGCTGAGGACAGGCAACAAGCAGAAGAGACTTGTTTGGGCTAAAGAACACAAGGAATGGACATTAGACCAGTGGAAATCTTTGCTTTGGTCTGATGAGTCCAAGTTTGAGATCTTTGGTTCCAACCACCGTGTCTTTGTGCGGCGCAGAAGAGGTAAACAGATGGACTCTACATGCCTGGTTCCCACCGTGAAGCATGGAGGAGGAGGTATGATGGTGTGGGGTTGCTTTGCTGGTGACACTGTTGGGGATTTATTCAAAAGTGAAGACATACTGAACCAGCTTGGCTACCACAGCATCTTGCAGCGGCATGCTATTCCATCCAGTTTGCGTTTAGTTGGACCATCATTTATTTTTCAACAGGACAATGACCCCAAACACACCTCCAGGCTCTGTAAGGGCTATTTGACCAAGAAGGAGAGTGATGGGGTGCTGCGCCAGATGACCTGGCCTCCACAGTCAACGGACCCTGAACCCAATCGAGATGGTTTGGGGTGAGCTGAACCACAGAGTGAAGGCAAAAGGGCCAACAAGTGCTAAGCATCTCACTCCTTCAAGACTGTTGGAAAACCATTTCAGGTGACTACCTCTTGAAGCTCATCAACAGAATGCCAAGAGTGTGCGGAGCAGTAATCAAAGCAAAAGGTGGCTACTTTGAAGAACCTAGAATATAAGACATATTTTCAGTTGTTTCACATTTTTTTGTTCTTTATATAATTCCACATGTGTTAATTCATAGTTTTGATGCCTTCAGTGTGAAGCTACAATATTCATAGTCATGAAAATAAAGAAAACTCTTTGAATGAGAAGGTATGTCCAAACCTTTGGTCTGTACTGTATATGTAAGCCAAAGAAAAGTCTAAACATATAGTAGAATAAATTAAACCAAGATAATAAAACAAGTGAAATGTCTCACAGCTTGTGTTTTTATCCCTTTTAACTAAGCAGGCACAGCTTTTGTGGGCTGAAAGAATAAGAGCAAAGGACAAATTGCAGTAACTGCGTGTGACTGTACTTATACTTATGTTCTTCATTGAAGTGCAGCTTAAAGATAATATCAAATAGTGTAAATTTTCACTAACAAATGTTAGAAATCGACATTGTTTGTATTTAGGTTGATAAGATCATAATAGGTACAATTCAGCTGAACAGCTGGCATTGATAAATATTTTTCCATACGAGTGACTTTCGTAGATGAAGCATTCATGTTCCATTCCAGTCTGTCCCAGTCCTTTTGCTGCAGCTCTACAGGATACAGGTAAAATACCTTTCAAGTATGAGTTAATAAAAATACATGAATAAAGAAAATACAAATGGATGTATTTAAAAGAATAAGGACCAGTTGCCATAAGAATTATGCTCTGTCTTTATGTCATGGATGTGTGAAAGATTGTTTTGGGAGGATACATTTTATCTTGACTAAATACCAATTTACAAAAAAAAAAGCAAAAGAAATAGAAAAGCTTAGCAAGAAATATTGTTTTTATATTTACCTATTTATCTAAAGGGAGTTTGACTGATTTTACTGAAAAGTCTGGCTATTAGGGTTAAGAGAGTTTTGTACTGATATTCTACTGAATTATATAACAACCAGAGTCACTGTAATGATGTGATGGCTTGAATTTTTATTCTGAATTTCTGTATCAGCTCTGTGGGAAACCTTCAGATTAATAAAGGTCATCTTCAATGGCCACCTGGCATCTTTTTTATATTGTTTATGTACATTTACAATGTTTAGGTGAAACAAAATGGAAATAAATAAGACTGCACAATAAAAGGAAAACACTAATGTGTGATATTATTTTTAAAATACTGTTATGACAATATGGCATGCAATTATTGTTCATTTTCCTCACTGTTCTTTCTCTTTTCCATAATCACAGTGACCCCAGCCCTCTCCTTGAGCTTTGGCATCTTAGACACTAAGACATATACAGTATAGCGTTTAGGCATAAAAGACCAAAGACAAAGCATATCCAACTGGCCAAATATATTAAAGATAAGCAGAGTTGGAATGAGTGGCACCTAAGGTGTTATGACTAAACTTAAAAGTTGCAACGGTCACTGAACAATTTTTTCATCACACTAAAGAACTGGCAATGACTCAGGAAAGGACTAAAAACCGGGAGGCAGACGTTCACAAACGGGAACCAATGAAAAGGTCACCAGCTTATTATTAATGACAGGATTTCCTGATGCCCTGTTTGTGGCCCTGTTTCAGGACTCGGAGACACAAACCCAATCTTATAATGCCATACATGTATATATGTGACACACTCACATTTATACATACCCACACAGCATTCTCTCAATGTATGTAAATCAAACCAACATTTTAAAATAACACAAAAAGCTCTACATTTTCCTAAAATACCCAAAATGACAACAGGAAGTATGCACATGAAATTAGCTTAATCCAGGGAACAAACCCAAAACCATTCAGCCCTTTTGTATTACACTTTTATTCATATCACTGCAGATATACTCAGGCATGCAGATGGACATTCGATTACTTCAGAAGAGATTAATGTCTTGGATGGCCTAGTTTTCCAAACCCCTCCTGATCTTAAATCAACCTTTGTGTTAAAGTTCAACAGTTAACGCTACTGTGATCTTACGTTTTGTTCCTAATGAGACACGTACTCCACATTCTGGCTCGAAGCCAAGGTTTGTGATTTGAAATGAAAGGTAGGTCTCAAGTTAAGCTACAAGTGTGGTAAGATATATTGATCATGGTAATGGCATATTATTAGTGTAATGTTTCAACTCTGTCAGAAAATAGTCAAATAATGTTTACTGTTTTCTCAGCTGATTCAGTGAGTCTCTTGATTACGATGCATAGCAGAACATTGATTTATTTCATTTACAAATTTCGCAGCATAATGCCAAGAAAAGTGAGGCCATGAAAGCATAAATATATCATGTGTTTTTGTTTAAATTTTAAAAATAAATTTGACAATGGATGCCTTTTTTGGCTTCAACACCTGCAACCAAAATCTCTATGCATTGTCTGACCAGCACCAGCTTTTTCAAAATAAAGACAACATTTTGAGATTTTGAGATGTGTAGGTTTTAATTTACTGCCATACAATATCAATACGATACCACAACAACCCGCCCAAAGCTATTTTTTTTTCAACCCAACGTATTCAAAAGAAGCCCAACTGGCAGTAAAACCAGTCCAGTCTGGCAAATTGCACAGCACTACACAGTTTACCCCAATCCCATAAAGAAAACACTAATCAACAACAACAATAAACATGCCGGAGCATAATGTGCACGCATGAGGATGCCCCCTTCACATTTCTGCCTGCCCCCTCATATATGCATTTCTATAACTGACCCTGTTCTGGTCCTGTAAACACACTTATCTCTCACAACATGAAGCTAATACAAGACACATATTTTTAAACACTGTACTTCTGAGTGTGTAGGCGATTGTTCCCTGTAACAGTGACTATGATTCCAGCAGACAGGGGATGTGCACATTTAAACAGAATTATGTGCTAGGATGGACATGCATATAGCACATTCTTATAGTGCCTGTGTGATGCTAATCTCCACAGTCTGGAAGGCGCATTGTGATAATAACTATGGCAAACAAGCAGCATAAACATAGCAGTGAAAACGAGGCAATGTACAAGTGTGTTGTACAAGTCATGCTTATCTGAGAGTTGCAGTGAACATCTTAGCGTCCCAGAAGATGATGATTCAGACTGGCTGCCTTTGAGCCAGAAAGACTGACAAAGTCCTTTGCCAAAGTATGAAAAAAACCGAAACATTGTCAGATTTACTTTTATCCAAATCATTTCAGCTGTATTTGCCACTTTAAGGTGTTACAGTCACAAAAAAAAAAAAAAAAAAAGCTTAGCCTGACTGAGGCTATTTCTTTATTTATCATATCTTTGTTTTATTATATCGGTTACAAAACCTTTGACTTAAGCTTTGACGAACTTCATCTGTAGGATGCATTCAATAGCATGTCAATGAAAAGATTTTAACCAACTCAGTTTAGCCATTATATAAATATTGCCTATATTTTGAATAGCTGAAATTGTGTTACATGATTAAATAAAAGAAGGTATATTTAAAATTTAAGCATTTTATCTCTAATTAGCCTCATTAAATAATACAAAAGCTATGACATAAGACAATTTATCTGAAATTTAACTATCCTACAAAAGACAATTAAAGCTATATGTATCCATGTATAACATACTGTACAGATTTTTTATTATTTTATTTCTGCCTAATAATGCAATAATGACAGTTGCTTAGTAATTGGTGCACAGATTTTGGCAAACTCGGCTGACAAATGGCTTCTTGACAAAGACAAGACAGTTAAAGAGTCCTGGAAAATCAAAATATATCAATATGAGCATTTATATGGAAATTTGTCAGATTTTGATGAGGACAGGATGAAGAAACAGCTATAAATGTATGAGCCCCAGATGTAGTAAGATGACTCACCTGCTGAGCTGTGGACGGGCCAGCAAGATTGCTATGTGTCATTTATTGCAATCTCAATTAATTATTGTAATGCTGAAAATACTGAGCCATGAAATGTATTGTATGTGATATTTGACAGATTTTGTTTGAAATCCTATAGATCGTATATTTTTAATCAACACCTTCGAAGGTGTAGGGAAAATGACAGATATCGAGCATTAGCCACATGGCCAGAGACTACCAGGTAGCCAAGTGACTGAGTGTGGAGGCACATTAAGAGATGTGGTTGGAGATAGAAGAAGCTAGCGAGGCCCAGCCTAAAGCATTAAACAACCAAGTCACTGCTGCTTTCTTTCTATTTCTGTAAAACATGGTGATGGTTTTCTTGTTGACTGACTACAAAACAACTCTGACTCTGGAATTCAGTCATATAATACTGTTGCAGTTTTGGTTATTTTGTTCCCATAATTTTTAGGCAGAAACTCAGCTGTCTGCCAAAGAGTACTTCACCCTGACCATTTGTTATTTCAGTTTGATCAGGGGTCATAATCTGTGATATTTCATAAGTCTTTAACTGGCCATACTGGCATCAAATACCAAAATAAATGAAAGACAGAGTGTGATACCAAGACTTCAGAAAATAATATACAACTCAATACCTCTATATGTGAAATTTGAGCATTCTTAAGACTTTCACTCTATAATAAAATGCTTAATTTCAAGAAATATAAACTGATACCCAAAGGCCTGAAGTATGAAAGTACAAACTGGTTTGTTTACAAGTACGAAATGGAAATAGAAGAGACCAAAAGCTAAATATGTTTAAGCAACATGGAGATATAAATGATCAAAAAGGATAATTAAACTGAAGTTTGATGTGAACAGTGGTTTATTATCAGATAGTATTACAAGGTTAATCACAAGGTTAATCATGAGTGAAACCTCAGTGCAGGGTCAAGAAAAAAAGGTTATTTTCCAAGTTCAAGTGGGTTTAAATTGTCAATACTTCTTAAATCATGCTCAAATTAACTAATTTCTAAATAATTTTACTTCTTCAGATTCCAAAAGCCCATGTTCATTTGATGAGATAGAGCCTAATGCATCTGTGCCTCCCATTATGCATGGATGCACACTGTCACCTGCTGAGCAGAAAAAAATAGGATGCTGCCATCATTCTTTTCAGTCGCCGTGATAGGCAGCAATCAAGTGTTGAATAATTCCTGTTCCTTTCTTAGAGCAGAGAGGTGACGAAGCAGAAAAGAAATGTGCTTTTGTGTTCTTCAGACAGTCCAAATGGAGGTTAGGAGCAGCTGGTACTAAAGATCATCCCTTATATTTCCACACAAGCACACCATCTTTAGCAATGGGTTTATGCCACAGCTATATTTTGAAGCACTTTGACCAAAAGTAATGGATGTCTAACATCCACATGCAAGCCCAGACATTACATAGTAATATGATAATGGCAAAGGTCATAGTTGTACTTTCACTAATAATCAATGTTGCACCTTTTTGACAACACCCAAATATCATTTCTTGTTTAGAACTAAAATCTTAAGTTATAATTTTTGACATCTTCCTCTGTAGCCTCCCTGTGTTTCTTTCTTCTAAGCCACACAGGGAATATTATTTCTTCTGAAACCTAGCAGCAAACCATTTCAAAGGCAAAACAGACAAAAATAAAACAAAAAATTGTACAATACTGCGATTCTATGCAGTTGCAGTGTCTTGGCCTCAGCTGACAATAATTGTAACTGACAAATCTGACAATGTCAAATTTGAGTGTGTCTCATTTGAATTATTATATTATATATTTTATTGCAAATGCCACTTCAGTATGTAGGCTACATGGCAAGGCAGATGAAGGAAAAGCAGTCGCAAAACAAAATGAGGACATTGAATAAACATGGCATTTAATGAAGACAAATAGGTTTTTACGGGTTTTTAGAAACCCTGCACAAAAAGCCACATGTTTTCCAGGAACTGAAAGTCACTGATAGTTCTGAATGCTGTACAAAGTTTTTACATGGTTTGAAGTATTTAAGGAACCAAAAAAGCCTACTGGTTAAATATTTCTGTTGAAATAATTATATTGAACCAGGAACAAAAATACATTTAACATGTTTTTTATTGTTGTTGTCATTGGTAGTGATTTGCAGGCATTAAAGATATCAATAACACGATATATGTGTACAGGCAAGTGAACCGATACTTTGTCAAAATATTGTATGTTGATGATTTAAAAACACATTATACTTGGGTCCACACTAATACATGAGGTGGAGTTGGTGAAATTTCAAGTCCCATCACGCACATAAAGTGTGATTTCAGTTATGCTGCTCCTCCAACACGTAAAATGTCTGCGTACTGAAATGGATTAAAAGTTACAATGTTCTACTGTGTAAGGATGGAGTGAGTTGTTTATGTTTGCTGCTGTGCCATGTTCTTTTTCCATATTCAGTGATCAACTGCCCATCTTAAGCTGAAGGTATATTCCTCTTACACACTTCAAATTAATGCCCCTATGGGAAGAAACCTGTGCCATCAGAAACTGAATTTGAATTGCTCTGACTGAATTTGTATTTGTGTAATTTTAAATTAATGCATTGGTTTGAAAATTAATTTCACTAAACTGAAACTGAATTTTATGGTTTGAAACTGAATTCATTTGCTTTTAAAATGTATTTCGTTGTATTAAAAAGTTTGACTACTTTCACTTTCAGATCTGGAATTCAATTTCAGTTCCAAAATTCAGTTTTTTCTGTCACACATGTGGGTCCTTGAGGATAGCCACAGATTAATCAAACACAGATTCATCGATTTACGTTTCACATCAGGTTAAACTTCCTTTACGGCATGTTGAGCTGGAGCAGTGCAGCATACATGAGTTTGGTGGATTTCAATCACCTAGTCAAATGAACATCTACAAGAAGCGTCATGTAAACAAATGATGGTCAAACAGTAACACTTATGCTACATGTAGCTATTAGCTAAACATGCCAGATTAGCATAGTGTGCCGCCAGTGTTACGTCAGTCTGCGTTTCTCTGAACAAAGTTTAAATCAGTTTATTTGCAGAGCATAATAATAATAATTATTATTATTATTATAAATAAACCAAACATTAATATTAGTTTAATGTTATTAGATTTCATCTGACTGAATTCTATCCGATCGAATCCCTCATGAGGACAAAAATATGGAGGCACGTGATGTCGCCCGGTACGGCAGAGCCGGGGTCCCACCCTGGAGCCAGGCCTGGGGTCGGGACTCGCTGGAGAGCGCCTGGTGGCCGGGTCGCTCCTCGAGGGACCCGGCCGGGCCAAGCCCGAACGAGAGACGCGAGGCCATCCCCCAGTGGGCCCATCATCTGCAGGGAGAACCGTGAGGGACCGGTGCAAAGAGGATTGGGCGGCGGACAAAGGTGGAGACCTCAGCGGCCCGATCCCCGGATGCTTAGGTTGGCTCTAGGGACGTGGAATGTCACCTCGCTGGGGGGGAAGGAGCCTGAGCTTGTGCGGGAGGTCGAGAGATATCGACTAGAAATAGTCGGGCTCGCCTCCCTGCACAGCGTGGGTTCTGGAACCCATTACCTTGAGAGGGGCTGGACTCTCTTCTACTCTGGAGTGGCCCACGGGGAGAGGCGGCGGGCTGGTGTGGGTTTGCTTGTTGCCCCCCAGCTCAGCCGTCTCATGTTGGGGTTTACCCCAGTGGATGAGAGGGTCGTATCCCTGCGCCTTTGGGTTGGGGATAGGTCTCTGACTGTCGTCTCGGCCTACAGGCCGAGTGGTAGTGCGGAGTACCCGGCCTTCTTGGCGTCCCTGTCGGGGGTGCTGGATAGTGCCCCTCCTGGGGACTCCATTATTCTGCTGGGGGACTTCAACGCCCACGTGGGAAACGACAGTGACACCTGGAGAGGCGTGATTGGGAGGAATGGCCTCCCCGATCTGAATCCGAGTGGTGTTTTGTTATTGGACTTCTGTGCTAGTCACGGATTGTCCATAATGAACACCAAGTTCAAACATAAGGGTGTCCATCAGTGCACTTGGCACCAGGACACCCTAGGCAGAAGGTCGATGATCGACTTTGTTGTCGTATCATCAGACCTTCGGCCGCATGTTTTGGACAATCAGGTGAAGAGAGGGGCTGAGCTGTCCACTGATCACCACCTGGTGGTGAGTTGGATCCGCTAGAGGAGGAGAAAGCCGGACAGACTTGGCAGGCCCAAGCACATAGTGAGGGTCTGCTGGGAACACCTGGCGGAGCCCTCGGCCAGGGATGTATTCAACTCCCACCTCCGGGAGAGCTTTGACCAGATCCCGGGGGATGTTGGAGACATAGAGTCCGAGTGGACCAAGTTCTCCACATCTATTGTTGATGCTGCTGCCCGTAGCTGCGGCCATAAGGTTTGCAGTGCCTGTCGCGGCGGCAATCCCAGAACCCGGTGGTGGACACCGGCAGTAAGGGATGCTGTTGTGATGGAAATTCTTGCAGTAGGCATTCCACAATGTATGACCTTTGGTTTACCTCACTCCAGTGAACATCTGTGTTAGAGGAGGAAGCTGTAAAAGCCATTATCAGAAGTTTAATGGTTAAGGGCATTTGTTAGGGTGATGCCTCGGGGAGAGTAGATGGTTGTTCCTAGGTAACCTTCTCACCTATGAACCCGAGAAGGGTCTGGGGTCATAAAACACAGACTCTTTGAAGTTGAGATAACACCGTCATGTTCTGGTATAAATATTGTGTGTAAATGTTGTTCGGGGCTCTGTTTCACTGACTAACCTCAGTGTCAGGGTCTTCAAACGCTGAATGCCTTTGAATAAAACTTATAAAGACAAAGTCCGGATTTTCTCTTGTTATGAGTCACCTTCTACCCACTTTGATAAGAAAATTCCACAACACTGTCAAGCTGAAGAAGGAGTCCTATCAGCTGTGGTTGGCTTGTGGGACTCCTGAGGCGGCTGACTGGTACCGTGAGGCCAAGCATGCTGCGGCCTGGGCTGTGGCAGAGGCAAAAACTCAGACCTGGGAGGAGTTCGGTGAGGCCATGGAGAAGGACTACCGGTTGGCCTCGAAGCGATTCTGGCAAACCGTCTGGCACCTCAGGAGGGGGAAGCAGTGCTTCGCCAACACTGTTTACAGTGGGGGTGGGAGGCTGCTGACCTCAACTGAGGACATTATCGGGCGGTGGAAGGAGTACTTCGAGGATCTTCTCAATCCTGCCATCACGCATTCCGTGGTGGAAACAGAGGCTGGGGACTCGGGGCTGGACTCTTTCATCACCCAGGCTGAAGTCACCGAGGTGGTTAAAAAGCTCCACGGTGGCAAGGCTTTGGGGGTGGATGAGATCCGCCCTGAGTACCTCAAGTCTGTGGATGTTGTTGGGCTGTCATGGTTGACACGCCTCTTCAACATTGCGTGGCGGATGGGGACAGTGCCTCTGGACTGGCAGACTGGGGTGGTGGTCCCCATTCATAAGAAGGGGGACCGGAGGGTGTGTTCCAACTACAGGGTTACACTCCTCAGCCTCCCTGGTAAGGCCTACACCAGGGTATTGGAGAGGAGAGTCTGGCCAATAGTCGAACCTCGACTTCAGGAGGAGCAGTGTGATTTTTGTCCCGGCCGTGGAACACTGGGCCAGCTCTATACCCTCTACAGGGTGCTCGAGGGTCCATGGGAGTTTGCCCTACCGGTTCACATGTGTTTTGTGGACCTGGAGAAGGCATTCGACTGTGTCCTTCGTGATGCCCAGTGAGGGGTGCTCCAGGAGTATGGAATCGGGGTCCCTTTATTAGGGGCCATCCGGTCCCTGTACAAGCGGAGCAGGAGTTTGGTCCGCATTGCCGGCACTAAGTCGGACCTGTTTCCGGTGCATGTTGGACTCCGGCAGGGCTGCCCTTTGTCACCGGTCCTGTTCATAACTTTTATGGACAGGATTTCTAGACGCAGCGAAGGGCTGGAGGGGTCTGGTTTGGGGACCAGTGGATTTCGTCTCTTCTTTTTGCAGATGACGTGGTCCTGCTGGCCCCCTCTAGCCAAGACCTACAGCATGCGCTGGGGAAGTTCGCAGCTGAGTGTGAAGCGGCTGGGATGAAGATCAGCTCCTCCAAGTCCGAGGCCATGGTTCTCGACCGGAAAAGGGTGGCTTGTCCTCTTCAGGTTGGAGGGGAGTTCCTGCCTCAAGTGGAGGAGTTTAAGTATCTCGGGGTCTTGTTCACGAGTGGGGGAAAAATGGAGCGGGAGATCGACAGACGGATCGGTGCGGCTGCCACAGTAATGGGGGCGCTGTGCCGGTCCATTGTGGTGAAGAGAGAGATGAGCCGAAAAGCAAAGCTCTCAATTTACCGGTCGGTCTACGTTCCTACCCTCACCTATGGCCATGAACTTTGGGTCATGACCGAAAGAACGAGATCCCAGATAAAAGCGGCTGAAATGAGCTTCCTCCGTAGGGCGGCCGGGCACTCCCTTAGAGATAGGGTGAGGAGCTCGGCCATCCGGGAGGGGCTTGGATTAGAGCCGCTGCTCCTCCACATCGAGAGGAGCCAGTTGAGGTGGCTCGGACATCTATACCGGATGCCTCCTGGACGCCTTCCTCGGGAGGTGTTCCAGGCACGTCCCACCGGGAGGAGGCCCAGGGGACGGCCCAGGACACGCTGGAGGGACTATGTCTCTCGTCTGGCCTGGGAACGCCTTGGGCTCCACCCTGAGGAGCTGGAGGAGGTGTCTGGGGAGAGGGACGTCTGGGCGTCTCTGCTGAGTCTGCTGCCCCCGCGACCCGGTCCCTGATAAGAGGAAGACG
This sequence comes from Girardinichthys multiradiatus, assembly GCF_021462225.1. NCBI lineage: Eukaryota > Metazoa > Chordata > Actinopteri > Cyprinodontiformes > Goodeidae > Girardinichthys > Girardinichthys multiradiatus. Next base: position 9,790,825 of record NC_061802.1, read on the forward strand.
ACAAGTACGAATACGAATTCTATCTGTTTAACTTCCACCTATTGGGGAAATCCAGCAGAAGTTTGAAAACAATGTGCCGGGAGTCAGCTGTTCTCTCGGGGTTCAGCGCACCTCAACCACCCGGTCAGCTGACAGCTGGCAAGCCGGCTGCTGGGGCAATGGACGAACACATCGGCGCATTTGTGCAATTAAGCAATATCTTGATACACTGATCAAATATTTAAGGTTTACACAACTACATTCTCGTTTAAAAACATTGTAAAAGTTCAGTTGTTTCACAGAATGTGCAATATATCCAATTTTATTCTGAATGTTTCTCTCTCCTCCGGCCTTTGCTACTTCCATTTAAACAATCTACTTCGATCCGCAATGAATCATGGGATAGGGTGGGACACAGAGGATACACCGGACCCATCCTTCAAATCTGGGGATAAGAAGGATGCATTTGTTGGAACCTTGGAGATTGGACAGCATGCGTCGCCTCATCCAGGACGTTATCGGCCTACAAATGCGTCCTTCAAAAGAATGCAGTACTAAATTTGGACACAGCAATAATGAATGACATCCGTGAATCAGTAAATCTGTGTTTGATTAATCTCTGTCTTCAAGAACCCAGATGTGTGACACAAAAAACGGAATTTTGGAACTGAAATTGAATTTCAAACCTGAAAGTAGTCAAACTGAATTTTCAATACAAAGCAAAGCAATTTTCAAAGCAAACAAGTTAAGTTTTAAACCATTACATTCAGTTTCAGTTTAGTGAAAATAATTTTCAAACCAATGCATTTAATTTAAAATTACACAAATACAGATTCAGTCTGCTTCCCATAGGAAGGATTTATCTTTCAAAGACAAATGATTAGCTCAAAGTATAACTACAATCTCTATTTATTCTACCATTTTCATTTTGGTCATTTTTCTGCTCTTTACTGGAGTTAAAAACATCAAAATGTGGCCACCAAGGTTGCTTGGTCAGCAAACAAAATCCTGTGCTAATTAATAAGTCACCAACACATGGTGACAGTATGAAATCAAGGGGGGTTATTAATGAGACATCCTCATGTATTTTCTGGTCGTAAATGTAAATTTATACCTGGAAACAATATAATAATTGCTGCAGAAATGGGAAATAAAAATTAGCAACCTGAAAGCAAAAACAATCCTGTTTTATCTCAACTGGAGAAACCCATCACCCATGATGTGCTACAAATATTCAGCTTGTGAACCCTAGTCTTTGTTACGACGATAGCAAAGATGTTAACATGCACAGGGACAGTCACACATGCACAATCCTGAATGTTCAACCTCCGTCACCCATCCGGAATAGCTAACTTTCTGCTTGGCTGGTTCGGTTCAGGGAGACAAGAGAGAGAGATGGGGGGTGCTGGACCGAGTCATGCAGCATGAGCAAATAAGGCGGAGGAGGAGGAGGAGAAAGAACTGGAGGAAGACTGTTTCCAGACCTCTGAATCACCGCCAACATCACCAGATACATCTCTGACTCAAAAAGGACTGAAGTGCCTGCATCACTCTTACATGCAAGAAACCAATCACAATACTTGGTAGGTAGTACAAATGTAGATCACAACACCAGTTTAAGGTACTAGTAGTATAATTATTTAGTCATTTCATCTTTTCCAAGATATGTTTTTCTCAAGCTGCCAAGAGAAAAAAAGGTGAAGCTTTTTAGACTTGAACATTCAAATTACACACTGCATCCTGACGTCTACATACTAAATGCCAGCCTTTAGCCTCTTAAAGTTTTTATATTTTTCCTTTTGACTTTAGGAAAACAGGTTCAATAACACTTTCAGCAAAATTAATCAACAACTAAGTTATCTGAAAGGTCAGGAGGGTATACTGATGCAACACTGTGACAACTCTAATAAAGAGCCTGGATTTTGATATCCTTGAGGGATTTTAAACCAGTTGTTATACTGTGAAATATCACAGACAGAATATTTTAATTGACACTCCTGAAGTTGTTTGGATGGAGGAAAGTTGATTTAAATGTGCTTCAAATAATTTGATAGTTGGAGTTAAATGGGCTAATGAGTAAGTGGCATTTTAAATGTATCTGGGTCAATATTAGTCCATAAATGAATTTACCGAGGCAAGGCCGTATCTGTGTTGCTATGTTTCAGGACATCATGTTCTTAAAAAGAGACACTAAGGAGCAAGACTGAACAACAATCATTTCAGCCAAAGGAACCAATTGACAGAGGCCTAAAATTAGCCTTCTTAGCATGCAGGTCAGCTGTTAAAAAAAACATAGACAAACAGAAATACTAACATAATTAATATAACATAACCAGCTTTTTTAAAAACCTCAACATGTTGTCACAAACGCTCTCATATCTAAAAAACCCACTATCATTACTGTTTTTTCACACCGAGTGCTTGGGTTAAAGAGGTCATTTCTTATACTTCAAATCAGGCTGAAATAAACCCACCAGCAGCATCAAGCAGGCACCATCTACCCTTCAAGCCTTGGCAAACACATGGGCAACCAGAGCAAATCCCCGGGAACCCGTTGCTTAAAAACAGCCTTTGTGATATAGACATTTTTTTTTTCAAGATCAGAGTAACTACTTAATGAGAATCATATAAAATTGGTTTCCAGTATGGGTTTCTGAATGAAGGTGATTTGGACTTTATATTAGCTAACAAAATTTAGAGTAGTCATCAAAGACAGTAACCCGTATTGACCTGAACTGCTGAAGTAAATCCTTTGCAAAGATTCTTCTATCCAAGAAACAAAGGGTTACTCTATTATTAAGGCTCACAATGACCAAAAAATTGCAGTCAAAAATAAATACATGTTTATTTTATACAGAGACATTAGCTAGCTTGCAGCAAGTATGCTCCATTACCCAGCCAGAGGAGTCAAAGAAAGAGGATCTAGGGACAGATCCAGGGCTAAAGAACAACAAATAAAGCAAAAACAAGTTTTGAAAATAAGAAGTATAGTAGTGCTTTTAGTGTAATCACTCCAGTGAGTATGATGATATCAGGCTTATATAAACTCACCCATATTTGAACTCTGTTTACAAAGAGATTAAAATGTAATTTTTTCCTACTCACACCCTCTAATTGGAGATCTAATGTCTAAATGTTTTCATAAAGCATAAATATAACCAGAGGGGAACAACAAGCTGACCAAATCATTCCTCTAGGTGGACAGGCTTTGTAATCATAACATTTATGAAAAGTTCTGCCCACCATAGGACGGATCAACCAGAGCTTGGCCTGTATGTTTTTATTGTAAAGTTAACAGACTTCACCTAGAAGTTGAGAGGTGGGTTTGGAAATGTTGGCTACAGTAAAAAAAATCTCATCTTTCTATTCTTAGTAATACATTTCAACTTAAATTTGGATTATATTATATGCTGTGGACACCCTGTTTGGTTTTAGTCCATCATCTGTGGATTGCTGGACATCTAAAGACCAAAAGGCTAATCCCCCCTCCACCAAGCAGCAAAACTGCAAATGAGCAAACGTTTCTGTGTTTTGTACAAAAAGTCAGCAGATTTGTTCTTTGCTCTTGAGCTGTGCAGCCTGCGGACGAGCTTGTTGGTCAGGGTGGATTTTTACACACTTGTGCAGTGACACAGTTTCAGGTGGTCAGGTATGAAGTTGTTCGAATCAATGATTACTGGTTTTGTGGTATTCATTGTTTTAAAATAAAAGCATAAAAGTAATAAGTGATAAAACTTTGCGATTGCCTTCTTTCTCCACTATGGGATTTATTGGTTCATGTCACACATTTTCTTTTTATGGCAGCATTAAAAAGATTTGTTATAATGATACATTTTGAGCTATAATAGTTAAAGTAGCATTTTATAAAGTAGCATTTGCTTCCATTTGTCCATCTCACAAAACAAAACAAAACAAAACAAAACAAAACAAAACAACAAAGAAGTCTTGGACCCTTTATTTGTCATCTTTTAGTTCACACAAAGTCTTTGGAGATGTTTAAATCTGTTTCCAAGGTGGATATTTTAAAAAACTGTAATTGTGGTGTAGAGGTGCGGACTGGATATCCAGAGATTATCAAGAACTATGACAAAAAGGTTCGCTTTGGTTAAGCTCACTCTGGCTCTCAGCACTAAATAGCCCAACAAATAATTTGTTTCATACGTTTTTTTAAACTTAAAATGTAAGATAAAGACGTTATTGACTAAGAGTACCCAAGATTTTCAAAATGACACAATATTATAAATTCCAGTACAGACTACTGTTCAGAACATAACAGGGTAAGTGGTCTTACTAATATTACAAAGTGGGGCCACATGTTTAGCACAATAATAACCCTTAATTAAATCATATTTTAATTTAATTTTAGAGCCATTCGCTCTGCAATTGAGTGGTTTTTGTTTCGTTTCTCCATCTGTCTCCCTATTTGTGAGCAGTTGGCATAAACACACTGGCAGCAGCGGCAACAAAAATCACGTCAATTCTTTCCTGACGCTCATGCAAAGATGATTTCACGAAGGCCAGAAGAGAAGGAAACAAATCAATACCAGACGGAGTACTGGATGGAATGGTGATGAAAGATGGATATTTAGACTGACATTTAAGCTGAGGTAAATAACCCTCTGTGTAGAGCCAAAGCTGAAACCGCTGCGTTTAATGGAGTCTGTTTTTCTGTTTACGTGACTGTCTCTTTACATATGCACACACAGCACCTGACATTTTCTTACCTCTTCTTGTTTATAAGTCTCTTATGTTCTCTCCAGAGCCTCTTCACCCCACTAAAAGCATCTGATGGTCATCACTCAGAGGGAGGGCAGGCTCAGCATAAACACTCTTTCTTCTTCCTCAGATAAAATCTGTAATATCTGCAGTCACGCACTGCTTTGAAGAAACTACAGTAGATAAAGGTTTAAAAGAGAAAATGACTTGAAGATTGGAAAAATATACTTCAGTTTATATTGTCATCAGATAAGTGTTCGTGAGGAAAGCAGCCTGTTTCTATATTTGTTCATATTTTTCCATCCTCTCCGGTCCTATTCTTACCTTCCTTCTGTCTCTCTCTCTCCTTAATGCACTTTTTGTGTGAGTTGGAAAAGAGGCCGATGTACCCCTCGGCCAACCATCAAACATTTACATCCTGTGGTGCTGTGAAGTGCAAAAAAACAGAGAACGACAGAATGGCAGACAGGAAAAGGGAAGAAGAGCCCACAAATTACACAAGGAGGGATGTAGAGACGGCAAGAAAACAGAGCAGGGCAAGGGACCGACAGCGCCAAAGTTAGATAAAGAAAGACCAGATGGAAAGCAGGAAATTTAGAAGGGAGTCGGAGCAAAACAAAGACAGAGAGAGACATAGAAAGGAGACAGGGGAAAAGCTGAGCAGTCCTAACAGAAGGGTCGTTGTCTGAGAGCTCCAAGGGTCAGGAGGTCACGAGACACTTGTCCAAAGCAAAGGCAGAGTTGGTCACAATGTGATATTATCAACTATTTTTTTATAATAATCAGAATTACTAGACCGCACTTAGCAAAATCATCATTAAGACAATGAACAGAAAGGAAAAAGTAAACAGAAAATTTTTAAAACATGTTCTATGCTTTAAACATTTGTACAAAACTCCAGTCTCTGCACGTTCTTCAGTATTACATTAAAAGGATTTTAATCCATAAGACATTTGTAGCCTTTTTGAAACTAACTTTTATAACTGCCCCACTATTAAATGTTACCAGCCCAAAAAAACAAAAAGAAGCATGAGATGGCTTGGCTGATTAAAACCTAGTTTCATATTATCTCCTCATTTATCTGCACAAAATATCAATTTCCAGATGTAATCTCTTTCCAGAGATTTTACTTCTGGTTGGTAACATTTAGAGAAGCATCATGCAATACTGTTATCATCTGTGTATTATGAATACATCATCAATTACTGTTGATTTGCAACCTGCAACATCTGTAAACAAATCAACAGGCATTTACAATGCATCATTGTGTAAAAGTGCATCAAGTGCAAAATATTTTAGTATTAGACATCTATAAAGGTAATAGTATGACTCTTTAGATAATATGATTAAGCAGCTAGTTACTAAATGCTGATTGGTGTTGGGCAGGTACTGGACCTGGAAAACAACAAAAAGCTTCCTGATGAGTTATACTGAGCTAAGCAGCCGCCAAACCATTTCACATCCTCTGGCAATAAACAATGTGATTCAAATATAACTTGTTTGTTATAAGCTTATTCTTCAAAGAAAACCAACTCAACGATATGTGGAAGTTGTTTTTTTGTCTCAGTTTGTATATTTTGTGACAATTATTGCAGTGCCAACTCTGATAAATATACAGAATCACATCTATATCATAACTTTTCATTTTATTCATTCAACAGTAGAAAGGTAATGGAGAAAACCTTTCAATTAATGTGCCGTTTTTTTTTTTTATTTCCTCTACAACGTCTGGAACAGGTGGGCAGATAATTAGGCCAGACAGAGTGCACAGCCTGTAATACCCAGAGGGATTTCCAGGTGGGGGATTTCTTTTCTCTATAGGTGAATTAATACTGACAATCTATGGTTGTGCAAGTTTTTTTAAGACATGGGATAAACACAGTGGTGTAGTCATTTCTCTTATAATCTTGCTGCTTATTATTTTCTCCGAAATGTGGCTGAATTAACAAAGGAAGAAGATCAAATGAAGTTTAAAGCATCTGGTCTTGGCTGTCAGTATCAGTTATCTTGAACCTCCCCTTAGCTTTCTCTCATTCTACTTTTGTTTTTTGTTTTTTAAATCCAAGTTACTTTTATTTTTCCAACATTTCTAAATTTAACTTTATGTCAGAGCATCAGACTAAGTGAGCAAAAAGACCTGAGTGTCTCGCTCAATGATAATTTATCATGAACTTGGCTGGTAATGGGCTTGCCTGGTGTTTAATGGCTGTAATGGGTGTAATAGGCCTTTGCCTGGTCGCTGGATAGAGCCTATATGCGGCAGATTTATGGGAACAAACAAAGAAAAGAACATTTTAATGATTCCTAAATAAAACCATTATCCTTGTTTTTCTTCTTCCCTCTCTCCCTCGTACCCACCCAACCCCCACCAAGCTCTGACGGCTCAGACATAGCCTTTACAATGAAACGGAGAAGACACCAATGGAGGTGGTTGCTGGAAAGGAAGAAGAGGGAATAAACAAGCATTACATTACAAATATGTGTGGTCCAAATCGCTGATGTGACCACACATGGTTGAGAATATTATAGAAAAGCTCAGCAGAAGTCTAATAATGTTTAATATGCAGAATTTGAGATAATCTTTTTATTCTACTTATTTAAAGAAACACAAATACCAAGCTGATATTATTCAAGCAAACCATTTTACGTAGAGCCTGCAGTCTTAATGAGAGTAATGGGTAGCGCTCTTTTAGTTTCTATGCTATGACTGTCTGCGTTTTTTGTGACTAGGAATATTTCTAACCAGCTGAATTTATCTTTTTACAGTGTTCAGCAACAGGTAGGGGAGGGGCAGTGCTGCATTACTGTATGCTCCTTATAACCAGCCAAATCTCTGGTCACACCAATCATTTCTGTGCCATCTCATAATGACTAAAATCTAGAAAAGGTATGATGATTTTTTTTCTGGTTTTAAAATCATAACTTTTAATAACCTTGGTATACCTTACTATCAGTACCTGGCCAATACCTACTTAAGAAGGTCAGAAATTAATCAGAGCATCTTAGAATCTCATCTAGACAAATTGCATCATTGTCGGTGACATCAAAATCCGAACAATTCTGGTAACATTGCAATATATCTGTCATTACAGCTTGTGTTGAGTCATATAGACTTTCATTTGCTGCCTGGGGTTGTGAACCAAAACAGACCACCAGGTTGTGTAATGCATTAACAATCCGTGCACAGCTCAGCAGTCTTCCAAAGCACGGTTTGATCAGTTCATCCAAAAATGCATTAAGGTACAAGGCTGAGATGTAGCACAGGAGAGGGCAAACTTGGCTGAATGTCATCTTTAATGCATTATGTAATTCTATAACTCACAGACAAATCATAACACATCAGATCTCAGATAATCTTACAACCAAATTTTTAAGAAAGCCCAAGAGGTTATTTATTCTCCTTTGCCTGCTATTTGTGTATTTTCATCTCTTCCTCTCATTTACTAATTTTTCCCCAACATTGTGTTGTACTCTTAAATCAATTCCAGTCGTAGTACTATAGCTCTCATTCTTTTTCCCTTCTATTGTCTTTAGAGATTCCTCCTTAAAATCTTTCCCATCACTTCTCTCCTAATTCTCCAACAATTTGACCTAAGTCCACCAATATGTGGCTTGTTATATCTGTTCATGCACACTTGCTACAGTTTAAATTGCCTTCCTTATTTCTTTTCACTGACCATCCAAAGGCCTTACCAGGTGTGAGCCACGGTGAAGCGCCGCCTCTGTCGAATGCTCTTGTTCACCATCAGCTTGCGAAACAGCCGCGGGGAGCTTCTCGGGGACAGTTTGGGAGACGTTGCTCCCCTCTTGCATCCCACCACACCCGGCATCTTCGGGGGTTCCAGCTCAAGGTGCATGTGCTCCTTGAACGTCCGGATGCATGAGTCCATTTCCACGCTCAGCTCGTTGGATGACATACCTGCAGGATTGTGTTGGCTCCCGTCTGGCAAACTGCAATTCCTCTGTCAAATTCTGACCAACCTGCCTTTCATGTAAACTTGATTCCTTGTGTATTGTGAAGAATTATACAAGTTTTCATGTGTTGAAGTGTTGCTAGAAAAACACAGACTTTCACCCAGGGATGGGATCCTCCCTCCTTACCCTGTTTTTTCACAGGTTTAAGGATTAGCCAGCCAGCAGTTGAGCCCTCTGTCTTTCTCTTTGCTTTTGGTTCATCCCCGGTGCCTTCCTGCAGATCTTTTCTTTTATCTGAGGCTGTACAGAAGGGTCATACACGAAAAATTCCTCTTCTCAACTGCACCGCTTTCCCATTCCCCCCCGGTCCTGGTGGCAGCTAAATGCACACCTTACTACCAACTCTTTCTCTCAGTCCATCCAGGTAGCCTGACGTTGGAGGATCTCCCTTATGAAATATTCAAAAGGGCTGAAAACTGCTCTCTGCCTCCTCCATCAACCACTGCTTGACTCTTTCTGCAAACAACCCCCCACCTCTCTCACTCACTCGCTCTCCTTCTCACTCTCCTAAAGGCACTCCCGGTGTGGCACAGAGTGCTGAGTCTCTAGTCTGATTTCCCTTCCACTCACCCAGTTAGAGCAGCGAGAGGAGCAGAATGCAGCATGCAAGCAAATACTTCCCTCTCTGTTTCATTCAGAATATATGCAAGTAACCCAGAGCAGGCACATAGCAGGCACAGGCCACGCCTCCTCAGATGAGGATTGGCCAGTGAACACTGTGACGACAAGTGGGCAAGCCCCGGTAACAGGTTATCAGATTTATTATTTATTTTCTGTTTATCTGAGATTTGCAAAATATTTGTAGTGATGATGTGATGAAATTTGGTGAAGTTGATGAGCCAAGAAGGAAAGATAAACTAGGAGCCCTTTCCCAGCAAGAAGAGAACCATGTATGTAATGTAATTGCATCATAAAAAGCATTTAGTCTGGTTGTAAACAGTCAAACCACACCACTGCCTCAGTATGTAGAAAGAAACAAGACAATGTGGTATGAACACATTGGATTGTTCAGATTGGTGAAAAGAAAGACAAATGGGTGCAATGCCCTGAAGGTAGAAAGGCCGTGACGATGAGAGAGCAAACAAAAATCCAAAAAGAACATCAGAGGAGGCAGAATGGCAGTGTGACGAGTGACGGAAATGTGAGCACTAGCTTGTCTGCAATTGGACCGATTTGTTTTGGTGGTGAGTCACCAATGAATTTGAGCCATGAAAGCTTGCAAGAGCTTTCTCACTAGATGCTCACCAAGAAACCCCTTTGAAAATGGTTTTCCAAGCCTGTATCTAATTAAAAAAAAGACAAAAACACTTGTAGTAACGTGAGCCATCAAAGAATACAGCAGATTAGTGAGTATTTTTAGTCAATGATTTAAATTTAAGGGATTGAGGTGTTGCTGGCAGAACAAATAGCCAAGCCTAAAAAAGAAAAAAAAAAACAAGCAAGCAAAAACGATGAAATATTGTATTTGACAAAATACAAAAAACATCAATCCAATCAATGCAACAAAATAACAGCAGCTTCGCTCGAAACTCCAGAAGCAACAAGTGCAATGAACTGTTTATCTTATTCTTCTGCTGAATTTTACTTTTGTCCAGGCATGGTTTCTTCTGTGCCCTCTTCTACAAACCCAACCAACAATATTTAAGACGAAGAAAATTCCCTTGTTATCTTTTTCACAAAATGAGTAATAGTTTAACAAAGCACACAAAATGTGCAGTAAATAATCTATTTCAGGAGGGACAATTCAGTTTCCTGAAAGGGCCACACAAGTAACTATGATTGTTGGTTGGGGCCATATCATTGGCGGAATTAAAATATTTGAAAATTTGTTTTGATAATAAACTCTAAACATATTTTTATCGGATGCTTGATACAGTTTTTTTTTTTTTTTTGTGGCACTTTATTGTTTTGAGTTTTTTTGACAGTAAGCTGACAGGAAAGGGATGGAGAGAGGGGGAAGACATGCAGCAAAGGTCACCTGGGCCAGGAGTCAAACCCATGATGGCTGCTTCAAGCTGAAGACTCTGAATACGGGTCAGGTGCCCCACAGTTTGTTATTCCGAATTAACATTAAAATATTATATTAATATTATATTATTGCAATTAACTGTAACAAACAAATGAAAGTTCATGTATTTCACTGTTTGCTTAGTCTAATCATGTTAATTTAAGCTGTGATCCTTGAGAACAGATGTCTGTTCTGCGTAAACAGAGCCACTTCAGTAAATATATGCTTAAGAGTAGGGCTGCATGGTAGTAAGAAAGTAAACTGCAACACTCTGTGATCTTTAGCATTTTGGGTACCATCATCTGTGTCAGTTGTGAGCATCTACCACAGTACTGAATATCAGTCCAGCAGCAATGTAATGTTATAGGAACATGGGATGGCATATATTTCATGACAAAATGTTAATTTCAATCATTCAGGATTTGAAAAGTGACTGACTCGAGAAAAATGACCTGTGTACAAATATTCTTGCTAATAATCCAAACCCAATCTTTTATAGTAAAATATTCGCCTTTTTGACCTCATTACGTGGTCAAAAATGTTCTATGGAGGACTCAAGCCTCAGACCACAAGTCCGAGTCAAGTCTAAAGTTGTCAGGGGTTCAGGTTTAGAGGCAAAAAGACAAAATTGTTACAATTCTACCAGATACTTTTACAAGTTTCTGACAAAAACCATGTTGTTAAGTTTGTTAGTATCAAGAGCCAATATCACAAATTAGGTAAGATGGGACAGAGATTTAGATTAACATTAATAAAATGTTGATTTTAAAAGGGGCACAATCCCTTTTCCCAATTAAAACTTTAAATTGAGCAGAAACAACCTCCCTAACATTTAAAGTGGATTCAAGCCTCAATGGAAAACCATGTGCAGCACAACTGTTGAGGAGCTCAAGCTTAGATAGGCAAGAAAACACATTTGAAGGCTTTTCCCAAACACACAGGAGATGATAAAAACTGCGTCAGATTAGGAGCAGAAAACAGAGGAAAAGATTTACATTTAAGAGAATACGTTATATGATGCGAGAGGAACATTATTAATGCCATGTGTGTCAGTGAAGCCTTTAGCCAATCAGAGCAGAGTTGTGTCTACACAGAAAATAATCCTAGCTTTTGCAGCCAGACAGGAGAAACGGTGGCGTCTGACGTAATCTGGCTGCTGCAGTGTTGCTCCAGCAACCCCTTAATGTCGCATGACACGGTGACGTTCTGCAGTGCTAGAAAAATAAAGACAACATTCTTAACCAGCATGCATTGCTTTATGACTCTATAAAGACTCATTGAATCAATTATTACAATGATGTTTTTTATTCGTTTTTTTTTTTTTACTTGAGATGATTTAAAAACAATAGCAAAAATATATTCATTTTTACTGGCTTTGCTGGGTAATAAAATGTCAGGAGAAGAAAAGGAGAATCACAGAAGATGGATGTAATAGCAAAAAAAAAATGCAAGACAGAAATTTAAGCCTGTATAGTCAGAAATAAATTGCACACATTTTTACAAGGAGGACATTTTGCTATCCAAAAAAAAAATAAATGAAGGCCAGGCTAGGTTTTCCAGAGAGAGCTCAGATAAAGACAGGACATGACATATTTGGCATAAACCAAATACAGCATTTAATGGCACGAACCTAATAACTGTAGCATGGTGGTGGCAATGTCATACTTTGGGGATGCTATACTGCAGCATTACCATGCCAGCTCAACAATTTCAATGCTCTAATCCACAATGTATTCTACCATGTATAAAAGGGTGCATGAGGAAAATGTGCGACTATCTATGAAAAAAAATTAAGATTAAGCAAAACTGGACTCTACAACATGACATCGACACAAAAAACATAAAACTTGCTGCACATGCAACAAACCCCTCAGACCTCATTATCAGATTCCAGAAACTAGTTTTAAATAAACATGTGCATTATCCAGCTTGAATTACCCATTAGAAAAAAATGCATGTTGTGATTATAAAGGTATGGGCATGTTTAGCAACAATATCCAGGTAGGCTGTGGCACATAAACAATGTTCTGTTATGATTCTGGCACGTCTGCTCTACCCTGTCTCCCTGGCTGCAATCAGCAGATTAGACGCACCTGGTGGCTGCTGCTGTGCAGTGCAATCTGTGGAATGCCATACACCTGTGTCTTCCCTGATATATATTGACTTTGACAAGCATACAATGCCAGATTTTTGAAAGCCATTCGTGTGAGTAGATATCCAGCATTCCTTCCTGTCTGATCATTGTTCTTGACCTTGCCTTGCCTTTTGGATTTATGCCTCTGCCTGCTCCCTGTCGGACTATTTGGATTTTGGTTGTCGACCTTGTTTCTTGCATCTGGTTTTTACCTCTGCCTGCCCCTTGCCTGACGCCTGTTGTTCCGATCGCCTAGCCTAGCCCTCGGATTATTCAGCCTGGAGTCACTTCTTACCTGTGCTGTGGAGATCACCACCTGCCGCCCCCTGAGGTTTCCCCTCTGGGTTTCAAGTTCCACTCAAGACAAAAGTAGGTTAGTGGCTTTTCTGATCCCTGCAAAATCTGGAGAGACTACAAGTTACTAATCCTTCTTTCTGCCTCAGTGATTCCTGGAAGCTGTGAGGAGTGTTACCTGTGTGACGTTTTCCTGTGGCTGAATAAACCTTTTAAACTTTCAGTACTGTGTCTGGCTGAATCTTGGGTCCACCTTTTTCTGATTCATAGCATGTTCAATTGATGCTAAGGGGCCCAAAGTGCAAAAAACACCTAGCATACCATTACCTCGCAAGCTTAATCCCTTGAAAGAAGACATCAACAGTTTAGGCTAAACTAATTCAAGCGAACTACCAAAATGTCACAGTTAAAATCAAGACTCCTTAAAGCAGGCAGTCTGTTGTCCAAATAAAGTTGGTTTTTGTGAATTGCAGCCTTAGTTTTCCTGTTCTTAGAAGACCCCTGCCTATTAGCAAGTAGGAACCCCCCATGTGGTCTTCTGACGCTGTAGCCAGTCTGCTTCAAGAGTCATCATGGAAATGGTATTCTACATACCTGGGCTTGTAACTCAATTCAATTCAAAAATACTTTATTAATCCCAAAGGGAAATTAAATGTTGTTGTAGCTCATTATGAGGGTTTCCTCAAAGAGCCGTTGTAGATGCTGATGGCTGTGGGCAGGAAGGGTCTCCTGTAGCGCTCAGTCTTACAGCAGATCTGAAGAAGCCTCTGACTGAAGACACTCTGTTGTTGTAGGACAGTCTCATGAAGAGGATGCTCAGGGTTCTCCATAATGTTCTTCATTTTATGAAGAATCCTTCTTTCCACAATGATCTCCAGAGGTTTCAGAAGAGTCCCCAGAACAGAACCAGCCTTTTTTATCTGCTTGTTGAGCTTTTTTAAGTCCCTGGCTCTGATGCTGCTTCCCCAGCAGATGATGACAGAAGAGATCATACTCTCCACAACAGACTTATAGAAAATATGCAGCATCTTGCTGCAAACACCAAAGGACCTAAGCTTCCTCAAGAAGTACAGTCTGCTCTGTCCCTTCTTGTAGATGGCTTCACAGTTGCATCTCCACTCTAGTCTGTTGTCCAGGTGAACACCGAGGTATTTATACTCCTCCACCACCTCCACTTCTTCTCCCATGATAGAAATAGTTTTTGACTTATTCCTGTTTCTCTTAAAATCTACAATCATCTCCTTTGTTTTAGTCACGTTCAAAATGAGATGATTGTTTCCACACCATGCCACAAAGTGGTCCACCACCTTCCTGTACTCAGCTTCTTGTCCATCTCTGATCCACCCCACGACTGCAGAATCATCCGAGTATTTCTGCAGATGACAGGAGTCTGTCTTGTACTGGAAGTCTGAGGTGTACAGAGTGAAAAGGAATGGTGAGAGTACAGTCACCTGTGGTGCTCCTGTGCTGCTGACTACCTGGTTAGACTCACAACCTGTGGTCTGTTTGTCAGGTAGTCTTTGATCCAGGAGATGGTTGAGGCCTCCACCTGAGTCTTCTGGAGTTTCTGACAAAGCAAATCAGGTTGGATTTTATTAAATGCACTGGAGAAATCAAAGAACATGATCCTCACAGGGCTGCTGGCTTTGTCCAGATGACAGTGGGTTTGTTGAAGCAGGTGTATGATGGCATCTTCAACTCCAACTCCACAGCGATAAGCAAACTGAAGGGGATCCTGATGGTTTACTGTTTGCTTACTCAGGTGGGCCAACAGGAGTCTCTCTAGGACCTTCATGATGTGAGATGTCAGGGCAACAGGTCTATAGTCATTGAGGACTGATGGGTGAGTTTTCTTTGGTACCAGAATAAGACAGGAGGTCTTCCACAACACCGGAACCTTCTTCTGGGCCAGGCTAAGGTTGAAGAGGTGCTGCAGAATGCCACAGAGCTGCTCTGCACAGCCCTTCAGGACTCTAGGGCCGACATGATCTGGACCTGCAGCCTTATTCCGATTCAGTCTCTCCAGTTGCATCTTCACTTGACTTCTTGAGACACACAGGTGGAAGGGGGAAGCAAAGGAAGCATCAGCATCTTCTGATATGGTTGAAGGCAAACATGTAGAAGCAGAATGGTCTAGGTCTGAGGTGGAAGATAAAACATATGAGGTGTTACTGGACAGCTGTGGGTCCTGTGGGCCAAAGGAAGGTGGAATGTCTGTTTGGCTGTGAGCAGGAGAGGAGGATGCGAAGCTTGTTTCTGAACTGAACCTATTGAAGAATGTGTTCATTTCATTGGCTCTGTCCAAACATCCATTGGTCTGATCATCCTTCTGCTTGAAGCTTGTGATCTTCTTCATCCCTGTCCACACATCCAGTCATATCAGTCGCAATGCTCGATGGGATATGTAGGAGCGGGCTGTCCTGGGTACAAAATGGCCGATGCCATTGGAGGGGCACAGTGACGTCCAACAACGGGCAGATAATCCAATACTCAGCAAACAAGTGGTCCAACAAGTTGCTTCTGTATACTCCTCAATAATTCTCTGTCTCCCTCCCTGAAGGCTCTTTTTTTCTTGTTAAGCAGGTCCTTCAGGTCACTGGTGATCCAAGGTTTGTTATTGGGGAAGCATCTCACTGTTAGTCAAAGAAAACAACTTGTTTATCCTTTCGTAACTTTATTCCGCCATGAGCATTCCTCCAGAACAACTCCGACACCGCTACCTCCAGTAGCTCCACCTTCACACCCTCCCCACAACCCCCCACAGTGCCCCTAGCGGATGAACATGTAATATGAACCAAACAAAGGATTAACAATCTCCCACCTTTTCTAAAAAAAAAAAACAAACAAAACAAAAACAAAGATACATAAATTTTTAAGACTCATGAGAAAACACAGCCGTTAAAGATCTTTGTTAGAACAGTTTCAACCTGATAGAATGTGAAACATCTTGTGAATGAATTTATTGAATTTTCCAAAGGCCTTCATAAAGAGCCTTAAGAAGTGAGGTTGTGGATGCTCCCTTCTTTGTTAAGCAGTCTGCAAGTTGGTCTTTTGTTTGAGACCACAACACTTGATGAACTCTCTTAGTTTGAATCAGCTCTTTAATTGAACTGATTTCCAGCCGTAACCTTTTCTCTGCAACAGACTTAGTTGACTTAAGTGCATCAACAAGAGAGAAATTATCAGTCACACAGATTATAGGTGGAGGACATGCAGTACTACCAGTACTGAGTTCAGAAAAGAGTGTGGAAAGAAAAATGGCATTATCAATCCCCTCAGACATAGCAAGTGTTTCACCTGCCAGAGTGCTTCTGACAATTCTCTTAATTCTCTTTGACTGCCATGAAATGGGAGAGAACTGCCCATTGTCACCCATCAAAACAATGAAGTGCCTGCCTTGAGTGCCCCCATCTGAAAGATTTCCAAAAGATGCATCAGTAAATGTAACCATCTTTAAGTTACTGTCTTCCCCAATATGTTGAAAATTCAATTCAACTGACTTGGCCTTGAGCTTACACACAACTCTGTTTGCTTCATTAATGGTCTGTACTGTAGCATGTTTGAGACGAGATGCTAAATTACTAGCATCAAACATGACATCAGGCCTGCTCTGTCTCGCCACCCACAGAAGTTGGACTATCTTAGATCTGAGCTGCTCTGTCTTCTTTTCGGTGAGAGGTGAAGCTGACTCGTGAGGGTGAGAGGTGTATGGACTCCAAGTGCTGAATGTATGTTTCTTGGTGTATTTGTACCTTCTTACCTTCAGTGACAAGATAGGAAAAGTTATTATGTACTTCACGACCGACATTAAACTTTGACCTCAGGTGAGGTATGACTGACTCTGAAAACATGTGTGATCCACCCCATATAAAATCATCAACATGACAAGCAAGTACACCAGTTACATTTTTTAGCTCATCCAGCCAATAGAAAACTGCAGGATCAACCTTAGACATAATGCCTCCTGCTTCAATCATGATGCTTTTTACCCTGTAATACCAATACAGTGAAGCCACAGCTAAACCATACACACATTTCTTTAGTTTCCAAAGCACACCTGTGCTCTTGGCCTCTGGAGGAGGTTTGATAAAAATGTCTCTGGACAGTTGCATTCCTTGTAAAAAGGCAGATTTAATGTCCATAGAGTGAAGTTCCCAATGTTTTTGACATATAACTGCCACTAGGAGTCTCAGTGACTCTGAGGCACAGGTTGGAGAGTCCTTTTGTATGTCAGAAACTTGTAGCTCCTCAAATCCTCGTGCAACAAGTCTTGTTTTAGGTATTATACCATTTTCAGTTTCTTTCAGAGTGCACACCCAACGAGTGGAGACACACTTTTGTCCTTTGTCCTTAATTTCTTCAAACACTTGGTTTTGTTTCCAGCTTATTATTTCATTTTTCTTTGCTTCATCAAACGACATGTCGTTACTCACAAAAACATCCTCGTGTGTATCCATATCCTCAGCATCTGCCTGGACTTGAAAATCCTCCAACTGTGACATATCAGCTGATTCACTGTTGCCAGCCACTTCTGCCGGCTCCAACAGCTCCAAGTTAAACCAGTTCTTGTATTTCCCAGTTGCTTTGCCGGCACGCCCCAACACTTTAGCTTTTGGTGAGACACCCTCTGCATTTCTGAATGTCACAATTTGACCTGTCTTTATGATGGTGTTCCCAGTGTGCTGTCTCTCTGCCTCTGCATTTACAGGAGCAGGCAAAGGATGATTCTCAGGATTTACTGCAATAGTCTCTTCTCCTACATTCTCTTGAATGATGTCCACTGTATGTTGTCCTTGAATGTTCTCCTCATTGCAGGCAATTTGAGGTTCTTCATTCTCGTGAGTAACTTTTCTCAATCTGAGTTGATGCACTCTGACACAGGTGCCTCCGTGTCTAACAAAAACGACTGCACCATCTTGACCAATCACCACTCCTGGTCCTTTCCATTCAGGACAATCCACTCTTTTGTAAAAGACTTTGTCTCCAGTTTCATATCGCTCGTCTATGGGTCGCAGCTGCTTCTTTAGTGCTCTGCGTATCCTTTCTGAACATTCCGCTTCTGTAAAAGCCTTTCTTGCAGCATGCAGGGCTGAAATATGCTTGGCAATCCACTCGCTCTTGGTGGTGCCCTCTAGAGCTGGAGCTTTGTCTATTAATACAGAGGGTAGGTTGGGATTCTGCCCGAACAACAGCTGATGTGGGCTGTATCCATGAACACTGCATAGAGTTCTTTGCCATAAGGGCCCAGTCCATGGCAATGCTCCAGTCACATCCAGTACTTGCTTTGACTTTCCGTAGGATCTCTGTCAGAGTTTGATTATGGCGCTCCAACAGTCCATTGCTCCACGGACTGTAAGCAGGTGTTGTCTTAACTTCAATATTAAAGTTCTCGGCCATGTCTCTCACTTCCTCGTTATTAAATTCACCACCATTGTCACTGAACAACTTTTGTGGTGGGCCATGTACACTGATCCAATCATGGATAAAACATTTGACTATTTCTGAAGACTTTTTTGTGGTTAAGACACTACCAGCACTGAAACGGGTGAACTGGTCAATAATGTGTAGGTACCAAACCCCAGGTTCAAGTTCGTGCAGATCTACAGCAACTGTTTCATTGTATGTAGATGCCAACGGTAAGCCGACAGCAGGTTTTGGTTTGGTCTTACAATATCTTTGACACACATCACACTGGTTCACAACCTTTTTCAGTAGGCTGTTGTATTCTGTGTCCTTGTTACCAGAACCAGTCAAAAGTCTCTGTATTTTATCAGCAGAGACATGTCCAAACTGTTTATGAAGTTTCTCCAGAACTTTCATCTTTTTATTTGTGTTCATCTTGTCTGTTATAGTCAGTATTTCTTCCTCAGTAGCTTCTAATAGCTTATCAGAGTGAATAACATTTCTATTTTCACTGTCCACAATGTTCAGGCAGTAATGACCTGAGCTAGTAAAGTCCAGTTTGACAGGCTGGTTGAACATCACTGCACTGTCCCTTTCCATGTCCAAAACGGTCCCTGCCCTTTTTAATGAGGTTTTACTCAGAAGCAGCGGGATGTCAGCCGGTACTACTTCAGTTTCTATATTACACTTTGTGTTGCCAATTTTAGCAGGTATCTTTACCTTTTTTATGGAGTAGACGATTTTTCCATCTCCAAACTTGAAGGGCCTGTGACTCTGTATTTCTGTCTCTTTCATACTCTTCACACTTTTCTTTTGTAATACAGTACTGTAGTTGTCCAGCCACTCTTGTCCACAAACTGTCCTAGTGCAAGCAGTGTCAATTATTGCCGAGCCAAAACATTCTGTCATGAATATTTCGGCATCTGTTGGTGATTCTTTGGTGTACAGAGTTAAATTGCACTCTTCCACGTCTTTTGTATCATCAGCAATTTTAACACTATCAGCTTTGTGCGGACAGTTTTTAACCCAGTGAAAAGTACTTTGGCACACTGCACATTTCGACCGTCGTCCGTACTTATCCAGCGGGTTTGTACCGGGCTGCGGTGTGTTGGGCTGTGGAGTTTTCTGATGGGGACTTTGCCGCCAGTACTTGCCTTTTTGCCGCCATTGCTCCGTTGCAAACACGGACTCCTGTCTAATGCCTTCTCCTGCCGCTCTCTGCTCTCTTTTTTTGCCAAATATTCTCTTCAAAGCGGACTTCATAGAAGCAAATGTTACATCTGAGCATGCCGTTAAAGCCAGCTGTCTGTCCATCATATCCAAACATGCAGTGTCCAAAAGCGTAAAAGCCAAAACTCCGTCAGGTAGCTCCATGTTGTATTTTTTCATGCGCGAGTAATGCTGCTCGAAATCAATAATATAGTCCGCCATCGACATGTTAACTTCTTTTATGATTCGATCAAAATCCGAGTACGCCTCATAGATCCTGTCCTTTTCCTCTTTCAGGAACAAGTCATCTAGTTTGGCGAACAATATAATCATTCCAGTGTCTTTATTTAGGTCGTCTACCAGAATTTCCATCGCCGTGTTCCGCGCTCTTCCAGACAGCGCCAGGGCGACTGCAAGCGCTTGTTTCTTTTTTTCCAAATCCGTAACTCTCGTCCAAATATTGACTTCATTCTTCCAGCTTTCGTAAGGCTTTCCTTCTTCAAACGTTGGCGGAACTCTGTAGTTACTAACCATCCTCTGCTACCAATGTTAGTCAAAGAAAACAACTTGTTTATCCTTTCGTAACTTTATTCCGCCATGAGCATTCCTCCAGAACAACTCCGACACCGCTACCTCCAGTAGCTCCACTTTCACACCCTCCCCACAACCCCCCACAGTGCCCCTAGCGGATGAACATGTAATATGAACCAAACAAAGGATTAACACTCACGGTTCTGGTGGGGATGATGTTATCCACACAGACGTTTATATAGTCAGTTACACACTCAGTCATGGCATTGATGTCTTCTCCATGTGGCTGGCACAGTGCGTCCCAGTCTGTAGCCTCAAAGCAACCTTGCAAAGCTTCTTCAGCTTCCTGTGACCATTTTCTCACAGTCCTCTTTATTACAGGTTGCCTCTGAACAAGGGGCTTATATTTCGAGCAGAGAAAAACAAGATTGTGATCTGATTTGCCTAGAGGAGGTCTTGCTGTAGAGATGTATGAGTCCTTGACATTTGCATAAAACAAATCCAATGTTTTGTTTTCTCTGGTAGAGTAGCTAACAAACTGTTGAAATGTTGGAAGTGTAGCAGAGAGTGAAGCATGGTTAAAATCACCAGAAATTTCCACAAAAGCATTGGGGTTTTGTGTCTGTAGCTTAGCAACAACTGAGCTGATGGCATCACATGCAGTGTCGGCAACAGCGGAAGGTGGAACGTCAACTGTTGCCAAAATAACACTGGTGAACTCTCTGGGTAAATAATATGGACGAAAACTTACTGCCAACAGTTCAATATCTGGACTGCAGAGATGACACTTCACAGTTACATGTCCTGGATTACACCATCTGTTGTTCACAAGTACTGCCAGTCCACCTCCTTTACATTTGCCGCTCCTCTTTAAATCTCTGTCTGCTCGTATGGTTAAAAAGCGCGGCACAGAGACGCTGGAGTCTGGGATATGATCCTGCAGCCATGTCTCAGTAAAACACATAGGTACTCTGGCTGGGTCCTTTGTAGGGCTTGGAGTTCATCCAACTTGTTTCCCAACGATCTCACATTGCCCATCATAATCGACGGAAGACGTTTGAACTTCCTCCTTAGCTCCTGCTCTGCATCCACGGCGTCTCCTTTTCAACTCATCAGGAATTTGGGGTTGTAGTTGAAGTATTATTTGAGCTTTTGAGATATTAATCAGCTGCTCCCGGTTGTAAGAAACAACCCCGTTGCCATGGCAATGCATCATAACAAATGTCCAAAAATATTAAGTATTAAGAAAAATCCTCCAAGCTGCACAGCATCCGACACCGGAGTGGAGAGTCGTCCAAATAAAATCAACTGTATCCACCACAAGAGGAATAGTTCCCAAAAAAGAATAAATCAGGATCAAAAGTAACAGAGCTACTCCAACTTGCTGCCACCTTGAGCGGCTCAATTCTAGAATAAAAATAAAATAAAATAAAAATTAAATTGAATTAAATTAAAAGTGATTATTTGGCATACCATTGTCCTGCTCAAACCCGTCTGCCCATTCACGTCTGATATCATATTTTTCTTTCACACATCTGCCACTCTCTGTAAACCTGAAAGATTACTGAAAAAGAAAAATAGATCAGCAGTTTCTGTACAGCCTGTCTGGCATCAATGACCATGTTGCTTTCAAAGTCACTTAAATCCCCTTCCTTGCCCCTTTTTTTAATGTAAGCCAATTTAAAAATCCCTTCTGTATCTGAGAAACAGTGACATCAGATTTTAGTCATCTGCTTTAAATAATTAATTGAATGAAATACAAAAATAGTCACAGTGCTTCTGCGTTGCTGACATGTGCGCCTTACAATAAATTGTGGTGCTCCAGTTCCAGCTTCAAACTGATTCATGCTGAACTTGCTTATGTGACACTTTATTACTGCCATTCTAATGTTATTGGCAGCATGCTAATTTAAACTTCAGTTTTTGAAGTAAAAGATTACACTGATAAATTTACATCTTAACATATTTCTGCGTGTTCATTTTGAAAACAAGAATATCAAGTAAACATTTTATAAGCACCCTGCCTCACCAATAAACAGCTGTCAGGTTCCATGGCATCCCAGGAAGAAAGAAAGCAATGCTCCCTTATTACCCAGCCTTTTACAAAGAAACCTGAGCCAGGCAGCAAGACCATCCTTAGGACCTGAGTGTGTGTTGGAAAGAAAGGGGATCTCGGTTGTCACGTTGAGAGTGTGGGTCACATGGAGGTAATAGGGAGAGCAAGGAATGAATTTAGGTCCTGATATAAGAGCCCTTAATGTAGTATCTCTGGTTACATAAAACTCACTTCTCCTTATTGCTCCTGTCACACTCTATCTCTCTCTGATAACAGAACCCAAGTCTGCATTGTGGCCTAGATTACCAGACCTGGGCTGTTTTAGAAATCTCATTTGGGGGTTAAAAAAAAAAAAAAGACAAAGCAGATAACTTATAGTAAAGAGGACGCAGATTTAAAAAAAGTCTCCAAATTTTCTAACATTATTCTAACAAAGAGTATTCTGGTTTTAAAGAGACGTTAAATGTGTACAGGCTAAAAAAGAAAATGTGAGTATTTGTAGACAATAAAAACTCTCAGTTCAAATCTTCACAGACTAAAGTCTCAGATAATTTCACATTAACACTAATAAATGAGAAGATTTTCAAGGATTTACCAGAAGAATGGATCAGGCCAAAGTGAATGTTTAGTCATTTATATTTATATTCATTGGGCCAACAATTAAACATGTTAAAATACAAAATTTATTTTTACTCCCGGTGTTTTTCTAAAGTTTGCATTAGCTTGGTTACCCTCCTCACAGTTTTAAAGCAGAGTCTCACTTCTTCCACACACCACACAGCAGTGAATTATTGACTGAGGATTCACAACAGCGCAAGCGGCCAATGTGCGTAATTCTTCTGCCTTTGTCTCTGTGCTTGCTAAAAAGAAAAGTGTAAGAACCATCATCCTCCTGTTGGATGTGTGGATTACGGACACCCACACGAAAGCTGTCTGGAACACCAAGGAAATGGAGGGTAGTGCTCAAAAACACACTGACAGTACAGGGAGAGCAAAGTTATTATCTGACCCGTGTCACTGATTTGGGAAGATAAAAAGTCACGGATGTCTAGCTTTAAATACAGGGATTGGAAAATGAAACTGAAACACCTGGTTTTAGACCACAATAATTTATTAGTATGGTGTAGGGCCTCCTTTTGCGGCCAATACATCGTCAATTCGTCTTGGGTATGACATATACAAGTCCTGCACAGTGGTCAGAGGGATTTTAAGCCATTCTTCTTGCAGGATAGTGGCCCGGTCACTACGTGATACTGGTGGAGGAAAACGATTCCTGACTCGCTCCTCCAAAACACCCCAAAATCGCTCAATAATATTTGCTTCTGGTGACTGTGCAGGCCATAGGAGATGTTCAACTTCACTTTCATGTTCATCAAACCAATCTTTCACCAGTCTTGCTGTGTGTATTGGTGCGTTGTCATCCTGATACATGGCACCGCCTTCAGGATACAATGTTTGAACCATTGGATGTACATGGTCCTCAAGAATGGTTCGGTAGTCCTTGGCAGTGACGCGCCCGTCTAGCACAAGTATTGGGCCAAGGGAATGCCATGATATGGCAGCCCAAACCATCACTGATCCACCCCCATTCTTCACTCTGGGCATGCAACAGTCTGGGTGGTATGCTTCTTTGGGGCTTCTCCACAACGTAACTCTCCCAGATGTGGGGAAAACAGTAAAGGTGGACTCATCAGAGAACAATACATGTTTCACATTGTCCACAGCCCAAGATTTGCGCTCCTTGCACCATTGAAACCAACGTTTCGCATTGGCATGAGTGACCAAAGGTTTGGCTATACCAGCCCGGCCGTGTATATTGACCCTGTGGAGCTCCCGACGGACAGTTCTGGTGGAAACAGGAGAGTTGAGGTGCACATTTAATTCTGCTGTGATTTGGGCAGCTGTGGTTTTATGTTTTTTGGATACAATCCGGGTTAGCACCCGAACATCCCTTTCAGACAGCTTCCTCTTGCGTCCACAGTTAATCCTGTTGGATGTGGTTCGTCCTTCTTGGTGGTATGCTGACATTACCCTGGATACCGTGGCTCTTGATACATCACAAAGACTTGCTGTCTTGGTCACAGATGCGCCAGCAAGACGTGCACCAACAATTTGTCCTCTTTTGAACTCTGGTATGTCACCCATAATGTTGTGTGCATTTCAATATTTTGAGCAAAACTGTGCTCTTACCCTGCTAATTGAACCTTCACACTCTGCTCTTACTGGTGCAATGTGCAATCAATGAAGACTGGCTACCAGGCTGGTCCAATTTAGCCATGAAACCTCCCACACTAAAATGACAGGTGTTTCAGTTTCATTGTCCAACCCCTGTACTTTGTGTGTAGGAACATTTGAAAACACAATATTTATCCATGTTGACCATTGTAATCACTACAAGGTGGGTTTTCAGCATTATTGTTTAAATGCAAACTGTACCTGTCAGGCAAAGAAATCCTGGAATCATATGAGGGTGATGAGGAGAACATAGGAGGAAGATGAAAAAAAACATAACTAGGCTTTGTAGGGTTAGGGGTATGCTAGTACAGATACGGTGTGTCTGGGAGCAGCATTGCGGCAGGATGGCTAATTAACAGTACACAACTTATATTTAAAGCGCTGTAGCACCATGATTGCCCTCACAATGAAATGATGTTTTCCAGGTTTGTCATGAGGTCCTGGAGACCATGGGATGGTCTTAATCCATCTTAAAGGGGGCTTTAAAAAAGTAAAAGATTAGGCAAATTGTATAATTGTAAATATATTTATTGAGCATGCTTCTCCTTAAGTAAAAAAGATTTTAAACATAACCCTTTTCTTTGTCTACGCTTAGTCAACATCACAGATAATCAACGTGTGCTGAAAACACACCGCGTTTTTCAAATTAAAACGAGGACAGACGACAGCAGTGCAAAGAGCGGCAATATTTAAATGTGTTGAATGGTAACACAGTGTGGCCATGAATTTATAAAGTAATTAAATATAATGATAGAAATGTTGACTTTACCTCAAGCAATATTTCCTCTAAAGTACTCAACATGACATTTCTAGATTTGTCTATTATCTGTTTAATTTTTCTAAAAGAAATTCAGATTTTAATTGTTTTCTCATTTAATCCCTCACTTCTGACTCAGCTCAAAGACTCAGTTCTTCAACCTCATTATTTACAAGTGAACAACTAATGCATTTTTTATATCATATATCTCCAGCAGAGGATATGCACAGATCCTCTGCTAGATATAGTCATATTTAATAAATTAGACTATAATTGAAAAGTTCATTTATTCCAATAACTCAGTTTACTAAGTGAAACATTTTTTTTACCCACAGACTGATGTCACACATTTATTTCAGTTAATTACAATGATTTTCCACTTACAGCTAATGAAAACGCAACATTTAAGATTAGAATATTACACCAGACCAATAAAAAACATTGTTAATAAAGAAATTTGGCCTTAATAAAAAGCATATTTAATATCTGCTTAAAGGTTGTCATTTTAAAAATAGCACTTTTAATCTGACAGTTGTGCCTCATTGGACATGCATATTCTAATTTATTGAATATGACTATCTCCAGCAGAGGTGACATTACGACTATTGCAGAATGATTTTGTATATCTGCATATCTCTTTAAACAAATATTTTAAGGCTGCAATGACAAACTGGCAATACATCCTAAAAGGGCAACTTTTTTTTTTGTCTTTTTTTTTTACCATGTCCTGTCTGCCAGAGTAGCGCTCAGAATTGTTGTCCGAATGGTTGGGCAGGCTTGGCGGTGTGCTGCTCTGCTGGCTGTTGTGTCTGGGGGGGGAATTGAGGCGGTGGGCTAGAGGTTGGGGTGGGTTGCTGTAGCATGTGGGGTGGCGGGGTTGTGTCCTCTTTTTGGATGTGGGGTCACTGGCATCTGGAACGGCTGAGCGGCGGTGGTAGAGCTGAGCTGAGCTGATAATGTTTCTACCAGTGCTTTAGTTTAGTTACATTGGCAGTGATGTGGTGTGTCTGTTGGGTTGCAGGGGGTGGTGGGGGCTACCGGCCCCAAGTGCTTGCCGCTGGCCGGGGACCCCTTGCCAGTTGAGTTTGTCCTGTCTTGGTGTGGGGTTGGGGGTTCCGTTGTGAGCTTGGTGCTGAATGGTGTCTGCCCTGTTGCACCTGTGGGCGTGGGCTGGGGTAGTGTTGCGCAGGGACCTTACCTTGCCGTCGCGGGGCGCTGTGTGGTGGGGTGGGATACGGCAGGGGTGCTTGGAGCGGGGATGTGTGTGGAGCTTGAGCTGTGTGGGTGTTGCTCTAATCGGCATTTAAGGGATGAAGCTCACCTGTGGGGTTGTGCCCATGTGCCTTGGGGAGGGGGTTCATGGCGTTTGGGTTCAGGGGCATGTGTTCGATATGTGTTCGGAAATTCATGGTGAGGTTCATTGGGGGTGGAGGGCTCATGAGGATGGGATTGGAATTCTTGTGTACATGGCCACCAGGTTCAGGTGCTGGGACGGGCTGCCTGTCTCCACCCCCGGAAGGAAGGAGACCACCTCTTGGGTCCGGGGGCTGATTGTCCCTATGGGGTATCGGCACCTGGACCTGAGAGTATAGAGTATGTATGGGGAGTGTGAGTGAGTGTACGATGTCCATTGTTGTTTGTCTTTACATTGGGTGCGTGGGTGTTTAGATTCTGGTGTTAACAGATACACAAATGTTCAACAATGAGCCTTATTTACCACTAAATACATCTTGCATTGATAAGTACCGTGCACTTTTTGGTGAAAAAGCAGGTATTATGAACGTTTCTGTAGGTGTAAAGACAAGCAGGGTGTTATCTTGTATTCTGTTCATCCTTCTTTCTTTCCTCCATTCTTTTCTCCTTCTCTCCCCTTTTTCTTTTTGCCTCCCTTTCTCTCTTTCATGCTTCTTTTTTTTTTCCTTTTCATTTCTGTCTCTGTGTCCGTAACTATTGAAATATCAAGCAGAGCTTTAAAGTGTTAGCTGTAATGCTCCACTTGTGAAAGTAAATCTGTTAGGCTTTGTTTTGGCACTCAGAATTGTTGTCCAACTCAACTGGCAAGAGGTCCCCGGCCAGCGGCAAGCACTTGGGGCCGGTAGCCCCCACCACCCCCTGCAACCCAACAGACACACCACATCACTGCCACTGCAACTAAAGCACAGGTAGAAACATTATCAGCTCAGCTCAGCTCTACCACCGCCGCTCAGCTGTTCCAGATGCCAGTGACCCCACATCCAAAAAGAGGACACAACCCCGCCACCCCACATGCTACAGCAACCCACCCCAACCTCTAGCCCACTGCCTCAATTCCCCCTCCCCCCCCCCCCCCCAGACACAACAGCCAGCAGAGCAGCAAACCGCCAAGCCTGCCCAACCATTCGGGCCAGCGCCTGCAACCCCAGCCCATCAGTTTGTGAGAGGGAAACATGCATCAGCTGGGTAACCTGGCCAGGCAGGCCAACCACTCCAGGCACAACCAGCCGCCCCAGTGCAGGCGCAAGACATGGTCCACCGCCCCACCAACCCAACCGCCAACCATAGCCCTGTGCCCAGCCAGGAGCAAGAGCCACAGAAGGAAGCATTGGAGGAAGGCCACCACAGCAAGCCAAGGACCGGGCACTCTGCCAACCCCACACCCAAACCCCGGAAGTGCCCCAGAATGCTGGCCTCCCACCCTCCTGCACGGAACACCTCACTGCACCAGGCAGGCTGGCCAGCCTCTCCACCAAAGCGAAGCCACATCTCAATTAACACTGCACACTGTCCGGCACACTGTTCTTTGATTTCTCCAGAGCATGTAATACAATCCAACCTGATTTGCTTTGTCAGAAACTCCAGAAGACTCAGGTGGAGGCCTCAACAATCTCCTGGATCAAAGACTACCTGACAAACAGACCACAGTTTGTGAGACTGAAGGGTTGTGTGTCTAACCAGGTAGTCAGAAGCACAGGAGCACCACAGGGAACTGTACTCACACCATTCCTTTTCACTCTGTACACCTCAGACTTATAGTACAAGACAGACTCCTGTCATCTGCAGAAGTACTCAGATGATTCCGCTTTGTGACATGATATGGAAACAATCATCTCATCTTCAATGTGACTAAAACAAAGATGATGATTGTAGATTTTAAGAGAAACAACAAATAGGTCAAACAATATTTCCATCATGGGAAAAGAAGTGGAGGTGGTGGAGGAGTATAAATACCTCAATGTTCACCTGGACAACAGACTGGAGTGGAGATGCCACTGTGCAGCCATATACCAGAAGGGACAGAGCGGACTGTACTTCCTGAGGAAGTTTAGGTCCTTCAGTGTTTGTAGCAAGATGCTGCATATCTTCTATAAGTCTGTTGTGGAGAGTGTGATCTCGTCTGTCATCATCTGCTGGGGAAGCAGCATCAGAGCCAGTGACTTAAAAAAGCTCAACAAGCTGATAAAAAAGGCTGGCTCTGTTCTGGGGACTCCTCTAGAACCTCTGGAGATCATTGTGCAAATAAGGATTCTTCATAAAATGAAGAACATTATGAAGAACCCTGAGCATCCTCTTCATGAGACTGTCCTACAACAACAGAGTGTCTTCAGTCAGAGGCTTCTTCAGATGTGCTGTAAGATGGAGCGCTACAGGAGATCCTTCCTGCCCACAGCCATCAGCATCTACAACGGCTCTTTGAAGAAACCTGAATAATATGAGCTATAACAACATTTAATTCCCCTTTGGGATAGATAAAATATTTTTAAATCAATTGAGGTGTAAAAACGTGTTAAAAATGGAAACAAGGCATTTTTAGGTGAGTCTTATCTGGGGTTCATTCAGGCTGCGAAGAGAGCATGATTTACAGCAGAAGACTGAATTTGAGGACAGCGAAGTGGTTCTGTTTCATCTCCCTGAGCTCTCTACCTATGTCATGGAACATGCTGAACTTGGAAATATTAGCAGCTTTTTGAAAATTATAGAGTGAATGTAAAGCTTTATATTGTCTAGAATATAAAAATGGAGAGCAGTGTCTTAAAATGCTAGTGGGGTTAGCTGTGTTCTTTTATCCTCTTATATAATAGCCTTTAAATAAAAATCTGAATTGGCTAAAATCTGTATCAGTAGGTCAATGCTTTACAAAAAATGAAGATTAGAACTTGGCTACTAAATTCTGATCAGGTCATCTCTAAGTATGTTGTTTCCAGGAATGGTGCAGATTCAAGCTTTGAAGATGCCCCACAATGGCCAGGTATCAAAACACAAATAAATTGGACAAAAACTGATTGTATGAGCTTGTAGAACCTGTATTTAAAACTACAGGGTGACTTCAGTTAGTTCTCTACCATGAAGAAAACAAGAAAAAAGGTATCTATTTAAACATTGTACAGATTTTATGTTAAACTCATCTAATGTGCCATATTATAAATATGCCATTAAGGTAAAGAGGTTTTTGTTTTTTTTAGTTTTGAGGAATTAATTCCCCCTTTTGTCCTAAAACATGCCATGTTGGATTTTAAAATCAGGATTCTTCCTTGATGATTGTCCGATGTAGATTTGTATTAACTTAAGCAACCTGCGAGAGATCTCAATACAACTTTCTAATTATTATGATAATCTAGTGTTTTATTTTCACTGATGCAGCAATTGAGAAGCACTGTTTGAAACTTGGATGAATGCCAGAAAGGAATCCTATACATTGTGTTTATAGCCACAAAACACCTTAGCTTACAATATCACATGCAAGCATTATGCCATGGATGTACTTATTGGGGTACAAATGTGAAACAGGCATAAAGGAATAAAGGAATAAAGGTGTTTTTTTTGTTGTTTATATCATACACAATTCTATGTGTCAAGCAAGCAGTACTTTTTTTTTTTTTTGCACCTTATTCCAACTTAAATAGGTCTGCTGTGGTTTTTATCTTCCCCCTTAGTGAATATCTCTGCACCGTCCATACAAATACAAGCTTATCTCGACAAGAGACACAAATACACAAAAACACACACAGATCCGGCAATCAATTTTAGCTCGGAAACAAATGTGTAAATCAGCAGGAAAATAATTGAATCCCGAAATAACTTTTTGCTCTCTCCCCTCCCCAACCTAAACATCGACAACGCCAGCTCGATAAAGAGAACAGGAAGAAATCCAACTGAGGTGCCGCCTGAAAACACATACAATACACATAAAATGCTAACACCTTCCAGCTCAAGGACTTCATGAAGTGGAGAAAGTCATTTTACATAAGTGTCCTGAGACACATCCTGCCAACCGTTACATTTTGCTGCAGCAATGCCTTAATGGGACTTTGAAAGATGGCTCTTAATCCGTTAAGGCCTATGGTGTTCTGTACACACAGACACACTCACACATTACATGAGGTTTTAATGGTCTAAAAATAGACAGGTGGGCAGGGAGCAAAAAGCACACAAAGGAAACATCTGCATTTGCACATCAACAGGTTTACCAAACCACTAACATGCATCTCACCTGCTGTCAGAACACTTTCTGCTGACCACAATTAACTCACTGTCAACAAAGAGAAATTGAAAAGATGACATATAATAGAAAGAAAAATAATAGATATAAATTTAAGGTATATTAAGATGTGTGACATCAAAACACAAAACTCATGAATTTCACTGATTTAGGATTTAATGATTCATTAATTTGCACACTTGTTTCTACATGTAACTTCAAACTGACATTACTCTTTGTTTGCATTATCAGACTGCACTCTTCTGGTTACAACGGACATTGCAGTTTTTCAGACAATCAGTATAAAATACTCCTAATCTTTGGCTTCTGTGCATGTTTGTCTCATTTTTCTGCCAACTTCCTTCCTTCATCCAAGAAATCAATTTCAACAAATCACACTAAAGGATGTTTTACATCGATTTGTTACATGGTTGTGAAGAAAAATGAAGTAAGGAAAGATTATACAGGCTAAATGAGTCAGTAGTGAGGATGATAAGGCTAGGCTTTATTTGTGGAACCCACACTGTATTAAAAGGCACAACTCTCTCAGATACATGGATCTGTATTAGTTACAAGAAAATAGACAAGTAAATGAAATGTTTTTTTAAAATTTTAAACAGTTAGTCAGAGCTGTAAAAATACAAGATTTTCTCAGCATTATATGCCAATTTAAAAAATAAATGTCAACTTTTTCTTTTTTGTGTATTTTTGCCTCTTGCACTCACACAGCTTGTCAGCTTAGAAATATACCATAAAATCCTGTTTAAAAACCAATTCCATAAACTAGAAAAGAAAATCCATTCATACATCTAAGATTCTTTAGTCCAATGATATCAATGTCATCCCATTATGGGTCCCACCAGCATTCTTGGCATAATCTATCTGTGGATTCATAAAAAAAGCTCAGGAGACATTTTGATAATCCAAACTGAATAATTAATAGTTCCATCTACAAATGTATATGAATATTGGTGCTTTCCTTGAGATGCACAAAGAAATCAGCATACGAGCAGAATGGTCAACTCTGACGTGACTGGCTTACCTGAAACAAAAAAGCTTTCAAAAATCCATCTATTATGACTTAAACACACTTCCATGTTTACGAAGATGCACACACAGATCCATGTCTAAGTAAAAGCATCTCGGTCTGTAAAAATTAAAAACTTGCTTCCCAAAAAGATTCACAATCATTCCCATGACACAGCACATTGAAACCGTATTAAAGCAACAGTTGAAACAAACATGGTGGTCTTTTTATAACTTCACATTTCAGGCCAAGCACATGTTGACTGGAGGTGAAATACCTTAGTAAACTTATTCAGGTTCATGGAAACAACATAGGACACTCCTAAGGCTTTAAATTAGAGCGCCATGATACTATTGAATATGAAGCATTGTCACCATAACAATGAGGCTGAAAAAAAAACTGCGTAGATGCAATATTTGGTAGGCAACTACTTTTCATGTGCAATCCATTCACAGTCTGGATGCCAATAGCATACTTAAACAGTCTAGACATTCGTAATTCATACGTGATGAGATGCTAAAGCTACACAGAGGTGGGGACAAAATGTGGAGTAATTGAAATTAATATCTTTGCATTTTTCAACAATGTTCATCACATCTCAAAACTTGGCATGTCCCGTTATGGTTAGTTTTTTAACATAACAAGATGCTTTGTAATAAATATTGCTTCAACCAAAAAAAAAAAGAAACTTTGCAATGTGCAGAATATACAGCTAAAAATCAAATATGGACATACACTGTATACAAAGACCCATGACCTTTATTTCCCCACAGTCTGAAAGAACATTATAAAGAGATTTTGAGGCAACATCTAAAGACATCAGCCAGAAAGTTAACACTTGGACAAAAATGGGTCTTTTAATAATGATGCTAATCATGTTGCTAAATTAGTTACATAGTGGCGTATGTTCAACAAAGTTATTGTTTTGGAATGGCCATCCCCCTGATCCATATCCATAGAAGATTAATGGGCAGAAATGAGAAGGTGCGTACCAGTAAGGCGGCATATCAATCTGACTCAATTATGCCAGTTCTGTCCAAAGGAATGGGCCAAAATTCCAGCAAACTATTGAGAGAAGCTTGTAGGAGGATAACCAAAGCATTTGACCTGTGTGCACACTTCTGATATTTAAGAATGTTAGCATAAGCTAACTAGGATGTAAAATCCAAAATGAAGACCAATTGAGTATTATTGTTACTTAAATTGTCAGATTTTTCTGAATTCTGTCACACAAAAAAACAACCACTGCTCTGCTTATCTGGATTTCTAAACCTTAATAGGAGTGCAACTGTTTGTTGTTGCTGTGTTTAATGTTGTCGGTTGAATTGCAACAGGGTTTAATGAGAATAAGTAAAGTAGAATTCTGTAAGATTTATTTGTTTATGTAAGTATTTAAATATTCTAAATGCACACAAGATGGAAAATACATAGAAAGAGTATATATAGTGTCTATTAAAAATGTTCAAACCAATGCTCCAAAAATGTCAGATTAGAACTGCAATATAATTTTTTTTCCCTGCTATATTGAAATAGTATTATGTATTTTCTTGGATACTGGCATTAATAGTGAAACTCAAGTAAGAAGCTTGTTGACTTTTCTGACAGAAACACAGCAGCAGATTTAGTTGGACGTGAATTAGAAAACAGCAGGAGACCGTTTGTTTCTGTGCAACATGAGGTTACTCACCATTCCGGGTCCACAGGTGTGATATCTATTCTGGGAGGAGCTCCAAATGGCAGAGATGTTGGCCTCGTCATGATTTCATCGTCTGGTGTTCTCGACCTCTCCCCCTGACGCCAGGACAAGGGGGGCAGCTGCAGGTTACCTGAGAACCAACGTCGGCCCCGACGCAGGTCGACACCAAGAGTACAGGAGGGAGACGTAAAGGATTCACTGAGGCAGCAGTCCCGAGGTCCTTTGCTGTCCTGTGAAGAAAGAAAGAAGAAAGGATGAAAGGCAGGAAGTGGAGGAAGGAGGTTTATAACTGAACTTTCTACAGTTAAGTTAAATGAATACTAATATAGGCAAAGTTGTTAAATGTTCCCACATTTTGTACAAAAGAAATTAAATGTTATTCCATTTCCCCACCTAATCCCAAGTTAACCCACTAGGTGGCGATGTACGCTTGCTGTTGTCTAAAGCAGGTTAAAGCCTGATCAAAACAAATAACTCTTCTTTTCAATCACCTATTAAAGAAAGTCGACAATATCATAATTTTTAAGTCATATTATTGCAAATTTCTGTGAAGATACCTATACAATCCATATGGTTCTGTTTCAAAGAATGAACAAAGTAAAATAATGATATGTTTTAATCCATTTTAAAACTAGTAAAATTGTAAATATTTTGTAAAATAAAATCATTCTATTTGGTTGACATTTTTTTAAGGACAATACCCGTAGTCATTCCCTATATAAAGCTTGAACTCCTACCTTTTTGTCCAACAACTTAAATTACTTATTTAGCCAATGCGCTCACCAGGAAACTGATTGCAGCCCATAATTAACAATATTTATTCCTCAACCGTGCAATAAGATTTACGTTTAGTTAGAAAGGTCATGATGAATATTAGAAAGTGCAGATAAGGAACAGTAAGACAGATGCAGATAAACAAATTAGGAAAATGTGCTTCCAGTTCAGAAAGCACATATTCCTATAAGATAATCAGAACCTCCAACAATTTTATTTGGCAGCAAATTTAATATTGTAGACATAAAATAATGAATGCTCACTGTTTGATAAGGAGTTTGATTTGTTCATAAAATGTTATTTAATCAGATTTAACTCAGGTTCAGTGTAGACGTTAAAACAACTGCAGTTCAAAAGGAAGTTTGAAACACAACAGATTAAACAATTATTAGACATAAGTTAAGAAATAACCTGCACATGAGACTTTGAACTGTGACATCCTGATGCAAACTGTACTGGCTATTTAAGCACAAAGGTAAATTGATGGGAGCCGCATGAAACATATTTACATTACTAATTAAAAGTTTGGAAAAGACGATTTTCTCTAGGAAATCGGTTAAAACAGATTATTTAAAGCTGCACTTTCTGTAAGTCTGCTTTGGGTCAATTCAACCTTTTTTCAGTTCGTACCCTAATTTCGCACTCATTGTCATTTGACCCCATTCTCCTCCCATGTTATACCAGTAAACAAACTGTTCCATACCAGTGTATTTAACAAACATTTATCATTCTCCTGAGAGTATTTCAACAAATTATAGAGATAAGCAATCATAAAAATTCTCAAATCTCATAGATAATATACTTAGTGAATATTTGATAATAAACCTTTTTTCCATTAGTCCTCATGCTGATCCTCCTTTGGGCCAGTTCAGTCTTATGAATTACAATAAATGACTCCTGATAAAACCAAAACGAGCAACCTCTTGTTGATAGATGTTATTTATCTGTTTTACATAACCACATTTGCATAAAATTCACTACTTTCAGTATGGAACATTGCGTGTTGCCTATTTTTACACCCACTCAAACCAAAAAAGTCAGTACAAAAAGGAAGAAAGTATGAAATATCAAAGAGGTAGAAGTAATGACCCTAGATGATCAACAGGGAAAAGAAGCAGCAGATTTTTCTTCTAATTCTGACCATCACCGTTGTAAGACCTAAAATGTATATACAGGTCCTTCTCAAAATATTAGCATATTGTGATAAAGTTCATTATTTTCCATAATGTCATGATGAAAATTTAACATTCATATATTTTAGATTCATTGCACACTAACTGAAATATTTCAGGTCTTTTATTGTCTTAATACGGATGATTTTGGCATACAGCTCATGAAAACCCAAAATTCCTATCTCACAAAATTAGCATATCATTAAAAGGGTCTCTAAACGAGCTATGAACCTAATCATCTGAATCAACGAGTTAACTCTAAACACCTGCAAAAGATTCCTGAGGCCTTTAAAACTCCCAGCCTGGTTCATCACTCAAAACCCCAATCATGGGTAAGACTGCCGACCTGACTGCTGTCCAGAAGGCCACTATTGACACCCTCAAGCAAGAGGGTAAGACACAGAAAGAAATATCTGAACGAATAGGCTGTTCCCAGAGTGCTGTATCAAGGCACCTCAGTGGGAAGTCTGTGGGAAGGAAAAAGTGTGGCAGAAAACGCTGCACAACGAGAAGAGGTGACCGGACCCTGAGGAAGATTGTGGAGAAGGGCCGATTCCAGACCTTGGGGGACCTGCGGAAGCAGTGGACTGAGTCTGGAGTAGAAACATCCAGAGCCACCGTGCACAGGCGTGTGCAGGAAATGGGCTACAGGTGCCGCATTCCCCAGGTCAAGCCACTTTTGAACCAGAAACAGCGGCAGAAGCGCCTGACCTGGGCTACAGAGAAGCCGCACTGGACTGTTGCTCAGTGGTCCAAAGTACTTTTTTCGGATGAAAGCATATTCTGCATGTCATTCGGAAATCAAGGTGCCAGAGTCTGGAGGAAGACTGGGGAGAAGGAAATGCCAGAAGTCCAGTGTCAAGTACCCACAGTCAGTGATGGTCTGGGGTGCCGTGTCAGCTGCTGGTGTTGGTCCACTGTGTTTTATCAATGGCAGGGTCAGTGCAGCTAGCTATCAGGAGATTTTGGAGCACTTCATGCTTCCATCTGCTGAAAAGCTTTATGGAGATGAAGATTTCATTTTTCAGCACGACCTGGCACCTGCTCACAGTGTCAAAACCACTGGTAAATGGTTTACTGACCATGGTATCACTGTGCTCAATTGGCCTGCCAACTCTCCTGACCTGAACCCCATAGAGCATCTGTGGGATATTGTGAAGAGAACGTTGAGAGACTCAAGACCCAACACTCTGGATGAGCTAAAGGCCGCTATCGAAGCATCCTGGGCCTCCATAAGACCTCAGCAGTGCCACAGGCTGATTGCCTCCATGCCACGCCGCATTGAAGCAGTCATTTCTGCAAAAGGATTCCCAACCAAGTATTGAGTGCATAACTGTACATGATTATTTGAAGGTTGACGTTTTTTGTATTAAAAACACTTTTCTTTTATTGGTCGGATAAAATATGCTAATTCTGTGAGATAGGAATTTTGGGTTTTCATGAGCTGTATGCCAAAATCATCCGTATTAAGACAATAAAAGACCTGAAATATTTCAGTTAGTGTGCAATGAATCTAAAATATATGAATGTTAAATTTTCATCATTACATTATGGAAAATAATGAACTTTATCACAATATGCTAATATTTTGAGAAGAACCTGTATTATTACAGCCACAAATTTATGCTCAAAATTTTAAAGGTAGGCATATTTTCATTGTTTTATATTTTTCAAATATTTTTTGAATAAATTGAAGCATTTCTATTTATCTGGTATGGTTTTTTAGGCCCATTTATTAACCTGTTACTGGCATTTTATATCAAATATTTTTTAGTAAACTGCTGACCAACATGCCTTTAGGGAACAAACAACCACATCCTGAACTTAAAACTTATATAGCCTGTAAATGAAGAAATCAATGCCAGTACTTCCTTTTTTTTTTCCAGTTAAAATTTCACATAAAAGTCTTCATCAGATATCTCAACAGATAAATATTTCCATCCATTCACCCAAAGAGGCAAACATCCTCAAATTCTTCTACACAGACTTTAATGTGATAGCCAATTGACCTTCCATATTCCTGGATCTTTCCCAAAGTTTCTATTGTTGGGACAGACACCTCTTCTAATGAATTGTGACCAGATGTCTAAATGACCTCAACACCTAAGGTGGTTTATAAGGAAGAAATGCCTCTAATCAGAGCCCTTCCCTTATAGCAAAACTTTTTAACTTACTGTGTTAGACTTAATGTGTTAAGCTTAATGATAATATATTGACACTAATTAAAATGTAACTAATTAGAATGTTGGTTTGCACAAATTTAAACTAGAATAACAAACTTTGCACAGCATTTGAAGGGTCTTTAAAATTATATGATGGAAGTTTATTAGTGAGAAACTAAATGTTTGAGGGAAATTATGCTTACTTTGTTCTGAAATAATTTGATTTCATTATATACAGAGTTCAGTTTTAGAGAGATCCTAATGATTGTTATGAAGATACAGATTGTTAGAACCCTCACAAAGATCTGGGGAAAAAAAGAACATGCCCATCTGTGTCAGAGCTGTGGTATGTGGGTTGCCTACTTACTTTAACCCCTGACAACATGAGATAAAGGTTGTTCATCAGATGACTTAAACTCTTATTTTCATTCAACCAATACATGTGTTTCTTAAATGAGACAGTCATGTCTGTAAATAAACCTATTTAAAAAGGAGCATAAGTTTTTTAAATAAAAATAAAAATCACGTTTTACTGTACAAAAAATATTTAAACCCTTTATGAATAAATCAATGGAAAAAGATCTGTCCAATCTATTAGTGCTGACTAGCTTTCGGCATGTTTCCAATGGTATTTTGATTATCCATCTTTGGTGATAAGCTCTTTGAGATTGAAAAACCTCCCCGTCTCTGGCTAGGACAGACGTTGATGAAATAAAATAATATATTTTTATTTAAACTACTGAGTTGCAAAATAAATAAAAAAAAAACTGTTTAGAATTCAACAACAAGGTTTAAGGAAAAATTGGAAATTGAAAAAGAAAAACGTTTTAAAAAGCATCTTCACAGACTTTCCCACATAGTTGAATCCTTGAGTTGATTGAATAAATCTTCTGCCCCCTTTAAAAAAAATAAATAAGAGGAAACATCCCCTTTTAATAACTAATCAAGAAAATATTCTAGACTGTAATGTAAACTTTTATCAGTTGTTGCTTATTTCATTTTTTCCATTACTTGTTGATAGAGCTTGATTGTCAAACAGTAAATACAGAAATGTTCATAATTATCTGCCTGCAGTCCTGCCAAACTTAGTCTGGCCTTTGCTGAAAACAGATATAGTGGTGGTGCCACAATTACCAAAACATTGGGCCTTAATTTTGGTTCAAATTTACTTAACATTTGCACATACTAAGTATCCTTTTCAGTAACTACACCCACAGATCTTCTTGAAGGACTGGCAATACAAATGGCTTGTTTCTATTTTAAAACTACGTAATCACTCACTCCCTGCTGTCAGGGAAAACTATGTGTGTATTGGCTATTTTTCACCCTACAGGGCTTCCTCAAAGCTGTCTTTTATGTTATCATATGTTACCAGCTTGCTAAAACAACAAATATATGCCTCAGGCCATGTTTGCTGTAGTAAGTAAAACTGGGTCACCAGTTTCTCATCTCAAAATATGAAAAGCACAATTACAAAGATGTCTGCCCAAATTTAAAACATTAACATAACGGATATATCTCGAAATAACAGAAATACATTGTAAATCAATTTCAATAGTTTAACTCAAATTATATGGATTCATTAAAGACAAATGTTTATTTATGCGAATGCTGATTATTATGGCTTACAGAGATTCAAAACCAAGAATTCTGTTTCTCAAAGAAATAGATTTTTACATAAGACCAAAGAAAAAAGGACTTTTAATACAGAAATGTGACCTCAAGAAACTTGGATTTTTGCCTCTCCACCCTTCCTTCTGAAAACAGTACTTTGATTTTCAGACGAAACACATTAACTTTGTATTCTAAAAAAAGGACTTTGGACCATCAACTGATGGTCAAATCATTTATTTCTTTAGCCTGAGACTCTTCATTAGTTCAGGAGTGGCTTAAAAACACAAGGACTATAGTTGTACTCTGTGTGGGTTTGCTTCGTAGTCATCTCAAGGTTGTAAATATCCCAATTTCCTGGCCATTTTTTAAAATTACATTTTTTCATCCAATCAACTTTCTATTAATACATTTAGATAAAGTACTGTGGACAGCCAGTTTCTAAAGCAATGACATTTTGTGTCATTGAGTTTCTGTTGGGCAGCTGTTGAGTCAGCAGTCATCTTCATTATGGTATTGGCTATCACATTACTTATTTCTGGAATAAAGAGGATTTCTTTATTGGTCCTATGCAATCTTCTCATTTTTTTGAGAAAAGGAAAATGGGTGTACATGAACTGTAAAGCACAATCATGAATTCAGAAACAGCTGAGTAATATATCTGAGTTTTATATTTTGAAATGAATTACTAAAATAAATTAAATTCATTACTGATTTTCTATTTTATTGTTATGCACCTTTACACGTGCATTATGTATTAATATTTAAGAACAAGACTTATACTACCACATAAGATAAATTAATGCTTGAAATTTGTGTCTCCTTGGAAAAAAATTTCAAAACGGTGCACATTTGATTTTCAGCCAAGTAACGTAATAATTAAAAGCAATAAATCATTCTGACTAGTGTCCTAGAAGGCAAACATAGCAGGAACACAAATCAGCATGGCGACTCTTGGCAGCCATCAAGAGGCAGCAGTATTATATAATGAAATTTAATGCAGTAAAAACTGAATCATAATACTAAACAAGTCTACACTGCTGTGCAATCTTTAATGCTAGAAACAAAACCAAGATAAGGAGGAAATGGAACAAAGTAGATGCCTTCGGGTGCTAACGGAAGATTTTAGCCTACAGAGCTCATAAATCATAACAAAAGATGAGAAAGACAACAATACATTTTAAAAACAGTTGAAGAGCAGTAGAGATGATAGAGACGTGCAGGGTGGAAGTTACAATAAGCAAAGTGAAGGACAAATTAGTATAAAACACCCTGAGCACCATACAGGTCCTTCTCAAAATATTAGCATATTGTGATAAAGTTCATTATTTTCCATAATGTCATGATGAAAATTTAACATTCATATATTTTAGATTCATTGCACACTAACTGAAATATTTCAGGTCTTTTATTGTCTTAATACGGATGATTTTGGCATACAGCTCATGAAAACCCAAAATTCCTATCTCACAAAATTAGCATATCATTAAAATTGTCCCTAAACGAGCTATGAACCTAATCATCTGAATCAACGAGTTAACTCTAAACACCTGCAAAAGATTCCTGAGGCCTTTAAAACCCCTAGCCTGGTTCATCACTCAAAACCCCAATCATCGGTAAGACTGCCGACCTGACTGCTGTCCAGAAGGCCACTATTGACACCCTCAAGCAAGAGGGTAAGACACAGAAAGAAATTTCTGAACGAATAGGCTGTTCCCAGAGTGCTGTATCAAGGCACCTCAGTGGGAAGTCTGTGGGAAGGAAAAAGTGTGGCAGAAAACGCTGCACAACGAGAAGAGGTGACCGGACCCTGAGGAAGATTGTGGAGAAGGGCCGATTCCAGACCTTGGGGGACCTGCGGAAGCAGTGGACTGAGTCTGGAGTACAAACATCCAGGCATGTGCAGGAAATGGGCTACAGGTGCCGCATTCCCCAGGTCAAGCCACTTTTGAACCAGAAACAGCGGCAGAAGCGCCTGACCTGGGCTACAGAGACGCAGCACTGGACTGTTGCTCAGTGGTCCAAAGTACTTTTTTCGGATGAAAGCATATTCTGCATGTCATTCGGAAATCAAGGTGACAGAGTCTGGAGGAAGACTGGGGAGAAGGAAATGCCAAAATGCCAGAAGTCCAGTGTCAAGTACCCACAGTCAGTGATGGTCTGGGGTGCCGTGTCAGCTGCTGGTGTTGGTCCACTGTGTTTTATCAAGGGCAGAGTCAATGCAACTAGCTATCAGGAGATTTTGGAGCACTTCATGCTTCCATCTGCTGAAAAGCTTTATGAAGATGAAGATTTCATTTTTCAGCATGACCTGGCACCTGCTCACAGTGCCAAAACCACTGGTAAATGGTTTACTGACCATGGTATCACTGTGCTCAATTGGCCTGCCAACTCTCCTGACCTGAACCCCATAGAGAATCTGTGGGATATTGTGAAGAGAACGTTGAGAGACTCAAGACCCAACACTCTGGATGAGCTAAAGGCCGCTATCGAAGCATCCTGGGCCTCCATAAGACCTCAGCAGTGCCACAGGCTGATTGCCTCCATGCCACGCCGCATTGAAGCAGTCATTTCTGCAAAAGGATTCCCGACCAAGTATTGAGTGCATAACTGTATATGATTATTTGAAGGTTAACGTTTTTTGTATTAAAAACACTTTTCTTTTATTGGTCGGATGAAATATGCTAATTTTGTGAGATAGGAATTTTGGGTTTTCATGAGCTGTATGCCAAAATCATCCGTATTAAGACAATAAAAGACCTGAAATATTTCAGTTAGTGTGCAATGAATCTAAAATATATGAATGTTAAATTTTCATCATGACATTATGGAAAATAATGAACTTTATCACAATATGCTAATATTTTGAGAAGGACCTGTACATAAACAGATCACAACCCTGCTACTGGCGTCAAACAGTGATACCGATTAGACATGCTGGCTCCTTGTCAATATTTTATTGATTTATCTTTAACATTAACACTGAATCTAATACTTGCTTTAACCTCAATCTCCCACAGAAAAAAGAAATGTCATGCTCAATAACACTGATTGCAGGCAAAGTTGAATAAAGAATGACTCACATCCTTTTCTCTTTGTAAAAAGTACAGAATTTTATTTGTTTTTCCATCCTCCACAAAACTGAGAGGAAGCAGGTGATGTGATTGAGTGAAAGACGCACAGATGGATGTGTGAAATGAGAGTGTGAAGCAATTCAAGAGGTCTGATGAGTCCAAATCAAAGGTATGACCAGCATTTTATTAACTTAATAAGGCTCTGAAGGTCATCCACACAGTGTGTGATGATTAAACATGAATTATAATCATTTACTTTTTTTTAAATGTTTTAAAAGATAGTTTAATGATTTTGAACAGCCAGCTTGTCAGTTTAGGTGAATATATGTGTTAGTACTGCAGCCTCTGAGGAATAAAGAAAGGAGCCTGCCTTATCACTTAAAATTCTGTCTGTGGTTAAATACTTTGATGCATCAATTTTCCATTATCAGCTCTGTTTAGTAATTGGTCAAACACTGATTTTATTTTATTTTTT
This sequence comes from Girardinichthys multiradiatus, assembly GCF_021462225.1. Lineage (NCBI taxonomy): Eukaryota > Metazoa > Chordata > Actinopteri > Cyprinodontiformes > Goodeidae > Girardinichthys > Girardinichthys multiradiatus. The sequence continues at coordinate 9,833,568 of NC_061802.1, forward strand.
CATTACTTTACAATCTCTATATTAAAGTTCAGTGTCCTACACACTGTCTGAGTCCCCTCAAGTGGTCAAATATTTATTAGCTAAAAAAGCCAACTAGTGCCACAAAATATGTCTAAAAAATAGCAAAGACGATATCTGTTGCGCTTAATCCACATTTTTCTTTTGCATTGTGGGCACAGTAATGTGGGTCAGGCTGTGGGCATCTGCTACAGTTAGACTCCATCCAACAGCCTGAATATCCTGTTGGTAAGTATAAACTCATCATCCTTGAAATGTATTAGCAAACAATTATTGCATTCCAAATGTCTTTCGCGATATTTGATGTCGCGTACACTGATATTGTGGTGACGATATATTCACAGTGTTTTTGTGTCTTTGTGTGACCCTACAGTGTAGATTAGATTGTGCTGCCTGATGAGTATAAGGGATCAAATTCTAACAGTGTTTATATAATGTGACTTTAGTCCTTTGTCTGCCATTTATCATTTTTGTACTTTCTTTTAGAAGATGGAGGAGATATCATCTAATAAGTGAATGAGAATTTATATCTCTAGATGTACAGAAAACATCAAATTTAAAGCAAATTGTGATATTCCCATTAAATGGAAATTAAAATTTACACTAACTGGGACTGTATCTCGATGTAGGATGGACATCCTTGTATTAAAAGTTGCTTTTCCCTGAAGTTCACGGGTGAATATTGTTTTGCACATGTAACTCGACCCAAGTTTGCTTTCTGATGTGTTCCTATCAAGTAATTTGAAAAGGATGCAAAATGCATGTTATCATCAAAACAAAGTTAATTATAGAAAGTACATGGTTAGATGAGAAAAGAACGGTGGTTCCTTTCAATGTTTTCATCACCATTGGAAGAATTTTGATGGCAATTATGCTGCTGCTTGAATATAAGCATTGCCAGAAATCAAATAAAAACAGTCTGAACAACCATTCAAACTGCCTAATTTTCAGATTTTTATCTTTTCTAAAAAACAATGTCAGTAACACATTATTAGTAATGTTGGGGTCCACCCATGGGATGAAACAAGGACTGAATTGCACAGAGAACAAAGGAGAATGATAAAAACTCAGGATCCCAAAATGCACAGCATTAAACCATTCTCATGACAGCTCCAAGGAAGGAGGAGTTTTATAGCTGGCATATCAATGACATCAGAGCTCTGGTGCACAGCAGTGTTCTTACTCTTTATCTGCAGCCCTCAGATTGCATCAGGGAGGATATGCATGTGACTGTCTTGATCTCACTGGCACACGAAAAGATTGAAGAAACCTGGGATCCAATGTTGGATCTGAGCTTCTGCAGAAAATAATCTCAGCCAAAGATTCTCCAAGAAGAGACTGTGTCCCTAATTAAGCAGACAAATAGGCTTTCCCCCACTGCCTGACAAAGACAGCATTGAAACTGCCACTGATTTTTTTAGGACCTACTCAGTACGATCGAGGCTGAGCAGGGACTGCATGTGATGTAAACTATGTAGATGTACTACTACTACACCGGACTGCTGTTCACTGATTGGTCATGGGGCGAGGATAAATAATTTTTTTGCTGAGGTAGTGAAGGAAAACGTTAATACAACTCAAGAGCGACAGCATTAATTTAAAGAACCACAATGGCCAGAGGTGGTCCAGCTGAAATATAATTTTACCATTTACAAACCATAAACCAAGCCTGAAGGCTGAAAGAAAAGAAAAATAACACATCAGCTTTCTGAATTACACGCAACTAAACTAAAGTATTTTAAATTGAAGTTGAATTATTTTGTTTGTATTTTGGAGAGTTGTTCGCCTTTTTTCTGTATATATGTGTAGTGCTTCCTGTTTGAGACAGCCAGTGCACAAATTCACTCCTTCGTCTTTTTTTCTACAATACCAAACCTCATGGGCAGGTATTCAGAACAACAGTAAGTTCACCTTTTTTTCCCTTTTTGCGATCATGTCATGCTCTCTCCACATTGTGCTTCATGGCCCATACTGGACTTGTAAACCCAAATGTGGGAACACATTGTTAATTTTTTGCTCAGAATTAGTATAGCTAAAAACCAATGTCCATTAGCAGCACCCAAAGAGCATTGACAGAGACATACTCAGTTTTATTTGAAGCTAAATCAATGGCCATTCTATAATGTACGAACATGTAAACATTTCCAGCTTCTACAGCCAGTGTCATGCCATTAATAATAACATACTTCATTGCATACCTTCTCTGAGTTTATCAGTGTGTCAAACTGACAGTTTGTCAAACAAAATTTTTGACACTTTTAAATCACCCTGACCTCCTTTTTCTATAATTTATTAAGTTATAGGAGCAAATTTTGCATGATAGTTTACAAAGTTGTTCCAGGAAAACAGTGATGTTTAGCACTTCACTGCTATATAAAGAAGAAATATGTCGGCTTCTTGGCATAACTAGTAACGGTTATGCAAGTAACGTCACATCGGTAACCTTGAAGATAAAAAGACTTATTCCAAAACAAAAATTTACTTTTCTCTTTTTTCCTTAAAGCTGTATAATTAACATTTTGTGCTTTAAAAAATGCCCCTCCTTGAACCGCCACCTTAACGTGGTTAAATGCCCTTGGTAGGGTCTCCCATGGCAAACAGGCTCTGGATGACGGGTCAGACAAAGAGCGGTTCAAGACACCTTCACGAGGACCACACAATTGAGGCACGTGGCGTCGCCCGGTACGGCAAAACTGGTGTCCCACCCTGGAGCCAGGCCTGGGTCAGGACTCGTCAGAGAGCGCCTGGTAGCCAAGCTGCTCCGTGAGGGACCCGGCCGGGCCAAGCCCGAATGAGAGACGCAAGGCCACCTGCAGGGGAAACCATGAGGGACGAGGGGCAAAGAGGATTAGGCAGCGGACAAAGGTGGAGACCTCGGCGGCCCAATCTCCGGATGCCTAGGCTGGCTCTAGGGATGGGGAATTTCCTCGAGAGGGGCTGGACTCTTTTTTACTCTGGAGTGGCCCGTGGGGAGAGGCAGCGAGCTGGGGTGGGTTTGCTTGTTGCCCTCCAGCTCAGCCGTCTTGTGTTGGGGTTTACCCAAATGGATGAGAGGGTCGCATCCCTGCGCCTTCGGGTTGGGGACAGGTGTCTGACTGTAGTTTCGGCCTACGGGCCATGGGGTAGTGCGGAGTACCCAGCCTTCTTGGCATCCCTCTTAGGGGTGCTGCATAGTGCCCCTCCCGGGGACTCCATTATTCTGCTGGGGGAGTTCAACGCCCACGTGGGAAATGACACCTGGAGAGGCGTCATCGGAAGGAATGGCCTCCCCGATCTGAATCCGAGTGGTGTTTTGTTATTGGACTTCTGTGCTAGTCGCGGATTGTCCATAACGAAGCATAAGGGTGCTCATCAGTGGCACCAGGATACCCTAGGTCCAGGAGGTCAATGATCGACTTTGACACAACACTTGTCATGTCTTCAGCCCTTCGGCCGCATGTTTTGGACACTGACCACCAGCTGGTGGTGAGTTGGATCCGCTGGAAGAGGAGAAAAACGGACAGACTTGGCAGGCCCAAGCGCATAGTGAGGGTCTGCTGGGAACGTCTGGCAGAGCCCTCGGCCAGGAATGTATTCAACTCCCACCTCCGGGACCGCTTTGACCAGATTCCAAGGGAGTTTTGATAGATAGAGTCAGAGTGGACCATGTTCTCCGCATCTATTGTCGATGATGCTACCCGTAGCCGTGGCCGTAAGGTCTGCGGTGCCGCGGTGGCAATCCCCGCACCCGGTGGTGGACACCGGCAGTCAGGGATGCTGTCAAGCTGAAGAAGGAGTCCTATGGGGTGTGGTTGGCTCGTGGGACTCCTGAGGTGGCTGGCGGGTACCGTGAGGCCAAGCATGCCGCAGCCCGGGCAGTGGCAGAGGCAAAAACGCGGGCCTGGGAGGAGTTTGGTGAGGCCGTGGAGAAGAACTACTGGTAGGCCTCGAAGCGATTCTGGCAAACCATCCAGCACCTCAGGAGGGGGAAGTAGTGCTTTGCCAACAGTGTTTACAGTGGGGCTGGGGAGCTGCTGACCTCGACTGGGGACATTACTGGGCGGTGGAAGGAGTACTTCGAGGATCTTCTCAATCCTGCCATCACGCATTCCCTGGTGGAAACAGAGGCTGGGGACTCAGGGTTGGACTCTTTCATCACCCAGGCTGAAGTCACCGAGGTGGGTAAAAAGCTCCACACTGGCAGGGCTTCGTGGGGTGGATGAGATCTGCCCTGAATACCTCAAGTATCTGAATGTTGTGGGGCTGTCACCGTTGACACGCCTCTTCAACATAGCATGGCGGTCAGGGATAGTGCCTCTGGATTGGATTGGTCCACATCTGTTTTGTTATGGACAGGATTTCTAGGCGCAGCCAAGGGCCGGAGGGGGTCTGGTTTGGGGACCAGTCGACTTTTGTCTCTTCTTTTTGCAAATGACGTGGTCCTGCTGGCCCCCTCTAGCCAAGACCTACAGCATGCACTGGGGCGGTTCACAGCTGAGTGTGAAGCGGCTGGGATGAAGATCAGCTCTTCCAAGTCGGGGGTCATGGTTCTCGCCCGGAAAAGGGTGGCTTGTCCTCTTCAGGTTGGAGGGGAGTTCCTGCCTCAAGTGGAGGAGTTCAAGTATCTTGGGGTCTTGTTCACGAGTAAGGGGAGAATGGAGCGGGAGATCGACAGACGGATCAGTGCTGCTGCCGCAGTAATGGGGACGCTGTGTGGATCCATTGTGGTGAAGAGAGAGCTGAGCCAAAAAGCGAAGCTCTCGATTTACCGGTTGGTCTACGTTCCTACCCTCACTTATGGCCATGAACGTTGGGTCATGACCGAAAGAACGAGATACCGGATACAAGCGGCCGAAATGAGCTTCCTCCGTAGGGTGGCCTGACACTCCCTTAGAGACAGGGTGAGGAGGTCGGCCATCTGGGAGGGGCTCGGAGAAGAGCCGCTGCTCCACCACATCGAGAGGAGCCAGTTGAGGTGGCTCGGGGATCTGTACCAGATGCCTCCTGGACGCTTCCCTCAGGAGGTGTTCCAGGCACGTCCCACCAGGAGGAGGCCCAGGACACGCAGGAAGGATTATGTCTCTCGGCTGGCCTGGGAACACCTTGGGCTCCCCCCATAGGAGCTGGAGGAGGTCTCTGGGGAGAGGGATGTCTGGGTGTCTCTACTAAGTCTGCTGCCGCGCGACCCGGTCCCGGATGAAGCGGAAGACAAGTACGAGTACGAGCTTCTTCTGTAGAAAATAAACATTATTTATCTTATACTGTATAGTACATTACAGAAAATCTGTTATTCATTCGATGTGTCACTCAACTCAAAAACAGTGGTGTTCAAAATATTTTCAGTTTATTTACTGTATAAACAAAAAAAATATTTTGGATTTATCACTCCTGTGAATCACTAAACAAATATTTAGTTGTATAACCACAGTTTTTGAGAACTGCCTAACATCTGTGTTGCCTAAAGTTGACCAACTTCTGGCACCTGTGAATAGATATTCCAGCTCAGGAGGATTTGACAGCATTCCACAATACCTCTGTATTTCTTGGGTTTACCTCAAAAACAGCATTTTTGATGTGACCCCACAAGTTTTCAATCAAGGGATTAAGGTCTGAGGACTGGGCTGGCCACTCTATAACTTTGATTTTGTTGGTCTGGAACCAAGATGCTGCTCGCTTACTGTTGTGTTTGGGATTGTTGTCTTGTTGAAAGACCCATTTCAAGGGCATTTCCTCTTCAGCATAATGCAACATGACCTGTTCAAGGATTTTGATAAATGCAAACTGATCCATGATACTTTGTATGTAATAAATAGGCCCTACACCATAGCAAGAGAAAGATCCCCATATTATGATACTTGAACCAACATGCTTCACTGTCTTCAGAGTGTATTGTGGCTTCAGTTCAGTGTTTAGAGGTCGTCTGACACACTAAACACTGTGGACTCCAAACAATCAAACATCTATCATTCCAAAAAATATTTCTCCATTTCTCTTTAGGCCATTAGTCTTTGGCAAACTTTACCAATTTTTGTCAGGTTGTGAGGGAGAAATATATGTACAGCATTTGCTGATGGTATCATTAAATAAGGGCCACCTGATTGACACCTGTTTCTTCACAGAATGAATGACCTCAGTAAATGAATTCCACACTGCTGTTATTTTGAACATGTCTCTGTCACTCAATTATTCAATCACATTGACTCAGGAGCAGGCATATGAGTGTTGGTTCTGTTGGTTTTATATGACTTTACTACACCTTCTATAAAATCTATGGCCACGTGATAATATGATTTCCACCAAAAATAGTGATTGATCTAGTTAGTCTACTTGGAATCCTATTATTTTAACACAACTATAGATTCCTTTGAACTACTACCATCTTGATTCAGAGGAAACAAAGCAGCAGGGAAAAGATTAAGGATATTAGCAGCAAAAACAACCTTTTACCCTTAGTTCGAGTGGAAAAGGTGTAGAGACTCAAAACAGAAAAGATACAGAAGACAGATGATAACAGATAGGAAGTGAAAAGGTAAAACACAGAGCAGAGTATAGGAATGAAGAGGCAACAGCAGGGGAGAGGGCATGAGACGAAGGATTGCGGAGAAAGGTTGAATAAAGCAGACAGGGTGTGAAGATGGGAGAATCACTTGGAGACCAAGTGAAACAGATTGCATGAAATGAGACTAATCTAAAGGATGTCGTCCAGCAATATGCACATGCATCTGTGGATTTTCTGCTCATGTGAGAACATACACCCACCTGGGCACAAAACACAAACATGAACACACGGTTTGGACTTGACTTCAGGGTGTTTAGTAAGTGTATATAGCAGTGTGAATATATTGTGCTCTGTTTAAGATTGATGCATTGAAGTTTGCAGCATTGTCCTTGTAATGATTTGTGGCTTAATTTGTCAGATTAAAATGAAGCAAATAAAGAAGACATTTTAAATCACTTCAAGTTTTCCATGACTTTAGTAGTAAATATTCCTTGTCAGAGAAACAGGATATTAAAAAAAGCTTTTAGGTGAAATATTATGCCGCCTTTTCTTTCTTTCATTGTCATCTTTTCTTTATTGCTTTGAAACAGACTGTATTCAGCAGGAGACAGAATAAATTGCTAATCCTTGCTCTGCACACCAAATGTGAGATACATTTCTATCATGGCAGGAATGAAGACAAAACATATTAGGTTAGAATTTGCTGAAGGCCATTTTAAATTGATAGCAGCTTATTTAATATGCATGCAGAAACAGTTTTCTGGAGAGACGAGAAAGGAGATATAGGAAAGACAGACAAACACAGTGGGATGTAGAAGGAATCTTTCCTCGTTTCTAAAAATGAGAGAAAAGCATTTCTTCTCAATGCCTACCTTGAACTTTAAAATTTTTTTTATGTCATAACAACACCCTTGAATGTATTTTATTGAAATTGTATGTAATAGTCCAAGACAAAATAGTGTATAATTGCTAGTTAAAGCAACATCATGCATGGTTTTCTGCAGTTTTTACAAATAAAATCTGAAAAAATATGGCATACATATAAACTTCTATATAACTTCTAGTGACTGAAATTTTTATCTGTTCGTCTTTGTAAAATAGCTCAGTCAGAGTGAAAGAACGTAATCAATTTACAAGCCACAGATTCTCAAATGGATATACAGTACAGACCAAAAGTTTGGACACACCTTCTCATTCGAAGAGTTGTCATTATTTTCATGACTATAACTATTGTAGCTTTACACTGAAGGCATCAAATCTATGAATTAACACATGTGGGATTATATACTGAACAAAAAAGTGTGAAACAACTGAAAATATGTTTTATATTCTAGGTTCTTCAAAGTAGCCACCTTTTGCTTTGATTACTGCTCCGCACACTCTTGGCATTCTGTTGATGAGCTTCAAGAGGTAGTCACCTGAAATGGTTTTCACTTCACAGGTGTGCCCTGTCAGGTTTAATAAGTGGGATTTCAAGCCTTATAAATGGGGTTGGGACCATCAGTTGTGTTGTGCAGGAGGTGGATACAGTACACAGCTGATAGTCCTACTGAATAGACTGTTAGAATTTGTATTATGGCAAGAAAAAAGCAGCTAAGTAAAGAAAAACGAGTGGCCATCATTACTTTAAGAAATGAAGGTCAGTCAGTCCATCAAGCGCTACAAAGAAACTGGGTCACATGAGGACCGCCCCAGGAAAGGAAGACCAAGAGTCACCTCTGCTGCGGACGATAAGTTCATCCGAGTCACCAGCCTCAGAAATCGCAGGTTAACAGCAGCTCAGATTAGAGAACAGGTCAATGCCACACAGAGTTCTAGCAGCAGACACATCTCTAGAACAACTGTTAAGAGGAGACTGTGTGAATCAGGCCTTCATGTTAAAATAGCTGCTAGGAAACCACTGCTGAGCACAAGCAACAAGCAGAAGAGACTTGTTTGGGCTAAAGAACACAAGGAATGGACATTAGACCAGTGTTAAATCTGTGCTTTGGTCTGATGAGTCCAAGTTTGAGATCTTTGGTTCCAACCACCATGTTTTTGTGCGGCGCAGATGAGGTGAACGGATGGACTCTACATGCCTGGTTCCCACCGTGAAGCATGGAGGAGGAGGTGTGATGGTGTGGGGGTGCTTTGCTTGTGACACTGGTGGGGATTTATTCAAAATTGAAGGCATACTGAACCAGCATGGCTACCACAGCATCTTGCAGCGGCATGCAATTCCATCCGGTTTGCGTTTAGTTGGACCATCATTTATTTTTCAACAGGACAATGACCCCAAACACACCTCCAGGCTGTGTAAAGGCTATTTGACCAAGAAGGAGAGTGATGGGGTGCTGCGCCAGATGACCTGGCCTCCACAGTCACCGGACCTGAACCCAATCGAGATGGTTTGGGGTGAGCTGGACCGCAGAGTGAAGGCAAAAGGGCCAACAAGTGCTAAGCATCTCTGGGAACTCCTTCAAGACTGTTGGAAAACCATTTCAGGTGACTACCTCTTGAAGCTCATCAACATAATAACAAGAGTGTGCGGAGCAGTAATCAAAGCAAAAAGTGGCTACTTTGAAGAACCTAGAATATAAGACATATTTTCAGTTGTTTCACACTTTTTTGTTCAGTATATAATTCCACATGTGTTAATTCATAGTTTTGATGCCTTCAGTGTGAAGCTACAATATTCATAGTCATGAAAATAAAGAAAAATCTTTGAATGAGAAGGTGTGTCCAAACATTTGGTCTGTACTGTAGGTCATGCTTTTAACTAAAACAATTGATTGCCACTCTGGCTTCATTCTTAAAGTCAGACTAGCAGAGGCTGAACCTCCACCACAGTCTTAAAAAGGACCTATAATGCAAAATTCACTTTTTGATGGTTTTTATACTTTCATTTGGTTCTTTAATGCTTCGACAAACAGTCCAAACACAAAACATTATATAAAAAAAAAAAACATTCAGCCTTTTTTTGGCTATAAATGAATGCTTTATTTTTTTATAGAAAACGCTCAGTTTCAATAGCTGTGTAATTGTGACATTACAATTACACGGGCACCTAGCAACGTTACCGGAGTCTCGCCCCTGACTAGCAACTGAACCGGTTTTCAGTAGAGGATCACATCTCGCCGGCTGGTTTTACCTTACACGCACATTACAATGGCTACCCTCAAAGGCAGATGTTTTGTTGTTGGCTGCAAAGACCCACATGTACATGCACATTCTCCTGTTGTCAGATAACAGAGTTTCGTGGCTTCATTTTATTTTTGAGGGCAATGTTCCAGTCACACTGCTGAAGACAGTACTAGCTTGCGCGAATCATTTCCCCACCGACTGCTTTGAGAACGCACATCAGTACACGTCAGGATTTGCAAAAAGAATGTATAAAATTCAGTCCATACTTTCCATGGCAAATCTGCAGATGATACAAATGTAAGTACTTATTGTTGTGTCTTATAAGTTTCGATTTCGTTTTCAAGTGAACAAAGTGCTGGTTGGGGTCGTAGCCAGGCACAGCTAATTTGCAGTAAAGTGACAGAGCCCTAAAACGACTCATTATGAAATGACCTCATAAATGGGAAAACTGAGGAGGTGAAATCTCCTTATCTGAGAATGATTGTGTGAAAAATGTATCATGTTTTGTATAGCCCATAGACCTATCCGCAATGTTTTAAAGGAAGTATATTTCCCCTTCAAGTCTTTTGCAACCTCCACTATTGCTGTATTGCCTCACATATAGCTTTATCAGTATTAACTCTGATTAGATCTCTTGACCTTGCATTTGAAAGACAATGCATTCCTGCATCATGATTTTGCCACTACCTTGTTTTTGAGTGTAGATGATGTGGTCAGGTTGATATAAACTGTGGATTTTCTCCCATACATAGCAATTTCCTTGTGACTATGACGTTTAATATGGCCAGAGCACCTTATTGGTTCTCTTTCAACATTCGTCTTGGTATCTCACTATGGAAGACGCCTCCAGCGCCTGTCCCCCAGAAGCTCTATTACATTACGCCAGTCTTGACTGGCAGGCGGAAGTGACGTCCGCTCCCATGGGAGGGACTTCCTCCCACTATAAAAGCCGACGTCACGTAGGTGATCTTCAGTCTAACACCTCTTCTCGCTCCCAGAAGCACCTCTCAGATGGTCTTTACAGTAACTTGAGCTAGCTTAACTGTTCACAGAGCGAGCTAACAACTCGGTCGCCGAACGCTTCTCAATAACTGTGCTCGACTGTTCTGAGTCTTTTTCAACGCTGGTCTGTCGCCAAACAGCAGCGCTGCAACTGGTCACCAAACTAGCTGCAACCTTAACGGAGCTTACGAAGTTGTGTAACTTGCACTCGTTCTCACCATGAACAGAGTCAAACCACCATCTAGAACCTGCACATGTGGCAATCTCATAGCTGGGGCAGATACCCACTCTGTCTGCGCTTCATGTCTGGGGCTGCAACATGCCCAGGACGCGTTGGCGTCACCGGCGAGCTGCGAGCACTGTGCACGGCTCTCCCTTAAGTCTCGTCGGCGCAGGCTAGCACGCCAAGCTAGCCTGTCAGAGGTTGATCCTATGATGGGGGTAGCCAATCCCCCGCCACCGGAGCTTCCTGGTACTGATGAGAGAGAGCCCACTTTGGCTGGAGCCAGTTGGGGTGATCAGCTCAACGCTGTCGCGCCACTGACTGACCCAGAGGAAGACGAGGCCGCACTTCCAGGTTTCAGCACTCTTGCTAACGCTGAATCCGAATCTGAAGTGGAGTCCATCAGTCTCGGGTGTGACGACGACGAGCTGGACTGCGGGCCTTATGCCATCCAGTCGGTTGCAAAGCCCTCGGTGACGGATGACACCAGTCGCTGCGGTTCCCCAAACCCGACTGCAACGGACCTGCATGATGTCTGCAGAAGGGCAGCAAAGAAGCTGGGCATCGAGTGGCCGGAAACCCTCACCGAAACTACCACATCTCGATATGAGGGGAAGCGGCTTCCGAGAGCCAAATCTTCCAGCAGACAGCTGTTACCAGTCTTTCCCGAGTGCCTCGAGGAAGCAACCCGGTCCTGGAGCAATCCTCTCACCGCCAAGAACCCCGCCCTGGGAGGGTCGGCGCTGGACTGGACGGGCATGGAGGCCGGCCGTTTTTCACATCTGCCTCCCGTAGAACCTCTGCTGGCATCTCACCTGCACCCATTGCAGAAGTCAGCCATGACAGCGGCAGGACCCACCCTTCCCTTCAAAGCTGATTCTTTTCAGTCCGCTCTGAATGAGAAAAGCTACAAGGTGGTGGCTGCATCTGTTAAAGCCTTAAACGCTTAATCTCTTCTCCTCGCTTACCAAGCGGAATTACAGGAGCAGATGACTGGCACACCGATGGCTGATTTGTGGGACGAGTTGTGCGTGGTGACAGATCTATGCCTGCGTCTCCACAGAAGCGCTGTCCAAGCATCCGGGAGAGCCATGGCCCTGATGGTCACTCAGGAGAGAGCTAGATGGCTGAACCTGTCTAGCCTGTCTCAAAGAGAGAAGAACCAGCTCCTCGACACCCCCGTGGACCCGAAGAGCTTATTCAGCCCCACTGTGACGGCCATGCAAAAACGCTGTGAGGAAAAAAAGAGGGAAGGTGAAGCGCTAAAGCTGTGTCTACCCAGGAAAGCGCAGCCTCCTCCCCCTCCAGAACCTCGTGTGCCGTTCGCTCAAGCGGCAGCTTGACCGGCCTACCGCATCCCCAAACGCCAGCTTCAGCCGCAGTCAGCGGACCGTGGGAAACAAACCGAGCTCAAAGGTGCTTGGGGAAGGAAGCCATTCACTCCCCCGACAACACCAGGAAACCAAGCGACCCCTTCCGCTACTGTGAGCGCAAAGAAAAAGAGGCGCGCTACCTAGGGAGCCGTCTTCGGGGTGGGAGAGCAGGATCTGCCAGACACCTGCACACCCCCTACCAGGACACATCCTGTCCCAGTTCGAGTTCAGAACGCCACGTTCAAGGCATCTCAAACGGCCTTCAGAGCCAACGTTGGAGTTCATCCTTCAGAGCCGACCGAAGCAGAGGAGGATCAAAGCCACCAAGAGCTCAGTGGAGCTGCAGCTGTGGCCAGAAAGCACACACCAGTGCACAAACACATGCCAGTGTCTAAAAACACGACTTTCCCCTTCACAACATGTTCAATAAAGTTGTTTTCTGGCACGCATCCAGGCCTGGAGCCGAGGGTGCAGCCACAATGAAAAAACACGCAAAATATGTTAAAAATAACAAGGGCATAGTACAGTCATACGCCTGGGGAGAGTCCGCTCGCGTCCTGCAAGAGGAAATAATTTCCCTGCAGCACAAAAGAGCTGTCCGACTGGTACCGCAGGAGCAAAGCAGAGACGGGTTTTACTCCAGATACTTTCTCGTGCCGAAAAGGGGCGGGGGTCTGCGACCGATATTGGATCTGCGGGCTCTGAACACATATCTGAGACGGTATTCGTTCAGGATGCTAACACACGCAGCTCTGATAAAGTTTGTGCGTCAAGGAGACTAGTTTGTCTCCATAGACTTGAAAGACGCAAATTTCCATATCCCTATGTACCCCCCTCACAGAAAATACCTCAGATTTGCGTTTCAGGGAAAGATATACGAGTACCTGGTACTTCCTTTTGGCCTCTCACTGAGCCCACGTGTGTTCGTGAAATGCACCGAGGCAGCCATCGCGCCTCTGAGGGAAAGGGGGATGCGTCTGGCGACGTATATAGACGATTGGCTGATTGCCGCTCAGTCTTTAGAGGAGCTCATGACGCATGCCGAGATGCTTACTTTACATCTGACAGCTCTGGGATTCACAATAAACTGGGAAAAGAGCATTTTAACCCATGTACAAACAATCACCTTCATTGGCCTGTCCCTGAATTCAGTCGAGTTCAGAGCGCGCCTCTCAGCTGACCGAGTAAAAGCCTTTCAGGCTTGCCTGGCACTCTTTCGCAGAGGCACACAGGTGAAATTCAGGTTATGCCTCAGACTGCTCGGTTTGATGGCGTCTGCGTTGGTGGTCATCACACTCGGCCGTCTACACATGCACCCGTTTCAAAGGTGGGTGGCGTCACTCAGCTTGAGTCCCACACGCCATGCTCACCGCAGCGTCCTGGTTTCTCTCATATGTGCACGCGCGCTGAGCCCGTGGAAGCGCCCCGGTTTTCTCAACACCGGCGTTGCCATGGGAACCATCCTGACGAGGAAGGTAATTACCACAGACGCCTCGCTGACAGGCTGGGGAGCCACTCACGAGGGGATGATGGTAAACGGCGTTTGGAGTCCACAAACACAGACAGCTCACATAAATTGTCTGGAACTCCTGGCCGTGATGCTGGCACTGAGACACTTTCTGTCCTTTATCAAAGGGCACCATGTTTTGGTCAGAACGGACAACACAACAGTGGTTGCTTACATCAACAGACAGGGGGGTCTACGCTCACGTCATTTACACGAGCTGGCATACAGACTGATAATCTGGACCAGCTCACACTTGCTGTCGCTAAGAGCAACTCACGTGCCAGGGGTAATGAACAGAGGCGAGGATCTGCTGTCAAGGGGCAATCCCCGCTACAAAGAGTGGAAACTCCACAGCGAGGTGATGTCCCAGATATGGAAGAGGTACGGCCGAGCGGGGGTCGACCTCTTCGCATCAGGGGAAAATGCCAATGTTTTTTCTCACTGACAGAGCAACAAGCTCCGCTTGAACTGGATGCTCTAGCGCACAAATGGCCGCCGGTCCTACTGTATGCCTTTCCCCCGCTGGAACTGATCATTCCTACTCTCGCCAGGGTGCGAGAGGGAAAACACTCACTCATTCTGAAAGCTCCCCGCTGGCCAGGGAAACATTGGCTAGCGGAGATTTTTCAGATGCTACACGGTGAGCTATGGTGGCTGATTTTCGTAAATCAGAGCAGCTGTTTGTGTCGTGGGCTTCATCACATAAAGGAAAGCCTCTCACAAAGCAACGTCTTTCGCATTGGGTAGTGGGGGCTATTATTATGGCTTATGAGAGCAGAGGCCTTGCACCCCCTGCAGGTCTGCGGGCTCATTCCACTCGTGGTGTGGCCTCATCCTGGGCATTGTTCCAGGGTATACCTGTGGAGGAAATATGTGAGGCTGCCAACTGGGCGACCCCTCACACCTTCTCTAGGTTCTATAAACTGGATGTCACCAGGCCCACACTGGCTCACACGGTTCTGGGTGTGGGTTCCACATTGCCATGAATGCAAGATGCATCTGTTGGTCTTCGAGTGAGCTTCTCTGGCAATACGGGAGCAGAAATATCCAATAGTGAGATACCGAAACGAATGTTGAAAGACAACTTTAGGTTAAGGATTTAACCCCGGTTCTCTGAAACATGAGTGAGGTATCTCACCAGATCACCCTCCTTGCAGGGAGCGAGGAAGAGGTGTCCTTATTAAACTGAAGATCACCTACATGACGTCGGCTTTTATACTGGGAGGAAGTCCCTCCCATGGGAGCGGACGTCACTTCCGCCTGCCAGTCAAGACTGGCGTAATGTAATAGAGCTTCTGGGGGACAGGCGCTGGAGGCGTGTCCCATAGTGAGATACCTCACTCATGTTTCAGAGAACCGGGGTTAAATCCTTAACCTAAAGATATGATTGGTGTGTAACCCACATGGATTCTGGCAATCTTAAACTGAGACTTTGTATAGCTTGTTTTCAACAATGGCTTTCTTCTTATCACTCTTCCATAAGAGATGAGTCTATGATTATTAGTTGTCCTGTTAAACTGAGGTCTGGATGTACATTTTATGCCCCTAAAAAAGTGTGATTCAGCAAGTGTTGTTCATTTGTGTTCGCATTTGTCCTTGTCTCATTTAAAGGAAATTATTTGGTTTATAAAACTTTAGAACTAAAAGATGATAGGTGGTTTTTCAACATTCCATACAACCAGAGGACATGAGAAGTGACAAGGCGCAAGCTCCTGATACCAGGCAATAGACTGACAGACAAAGTGCAAGTGGTCACGATTTGTGTAATCCCAGGAGTTACTGTTGCTGTGGTAACAAGCATCCTTCCTCCTTATCCGACAGAAAGAGAAAAGGAGAGTGAGCATCTGTGTATAATCAGGACACCATTGAAACAGTGGAGATGGAAGTCACTATGAAGACTGAAGTGATGTGAGAACAGGTCACAGCTGCGAGGGCAGCAACAACAAACAGGAGAAGAGGTTAACTGTTGATGCTGCCGGATAAAAAATAAAAGCTTTTAAGAGCTCTAATTGGAGAATGAACAGCTGTTAAGTTTGACCCACGCTTCCTCTGAATACAAACTCGGCAGTAAGGGTGTGAGAGAAACAAAGCTAACAAATGATGGAAAAAAATATAGAAGCTGAAAAGAAATGATGGAAACTGTAGGGGAGGGTACAAGCTGTTAAGCTGAAAGAGTCCGTTAAGAAAGAATATAAAGCAGTCCCTTCTGCACAGTTTCAAATAGTGCATTTATTTTATTTTAACTTAAGAAGTTTCAATACCGAGTTCTTATATCATGTAGGGAATATGATTATCGATTAATTAATATTCATCAAGAATCATAATTTAAAATAATAATTTGAAAAATATTAATTTCTTAACCAAAAATCACCACTTACGAATAGAAATCAGATTATGGACTCAAAGCTCATTAATAATTACAAATTATTAACCAAAACCACAAACTGTCACTGTTTATTACATATTACATATGTCAACATGTTTATTTCATACATATACTATTCATGTAGATGTCTATAAAACATTTTATTTAGTTTCTAATATGAATAATTTATATATGCATTGAACCATTGTGTATACAGATTTGGATATATATGTAATATTTACATCATTATATAGGTAAAGGATACCTTCACTCTAAATATGGGGCCTTTATGTCATACCTGTTGAGTAGTTATATGAGTAAATCCTGACCAAATTTAATACTCTTAATCTTAATCTATTCATTTTAGATTTTAAAGCTTTGCCATTTCCATATAAATGTGCACATTTTTAGTGACACATCCTACACCAACCCTATGAAGCACAAAACCAACTTAGATATCAACCTAAAAACCTAAACGTCTATGCCTTCATGTGGGGGGACAATTGCAGTCCTTTTACAACCTCTCTGTGACTTTTTTTTTAAACTTTAAAATTTTGCAATGCAGGGCCCTTTAAAAACATTACCGTTGACCAAAGTGCTGTAAAAGAACAAAACACAAAAATACAAAGATTTAAAAGCAAGCGTGAAAACAACAAAATCAATAAAAACAGTAACAATAATATCTCAAACCGAGGTAAAAGCCAGATTTATTTTAGGAGAAGATTTAAAAACAGGTAGTGAGTCAGCCTGTCTGATTTGTAAAGGTAGCTTGTTCCACAGTTTGGGGGGCAGCGACTGAAAACCCTCAGTCACCTCTCAACCTCCATTTTGACTTTAGGACAACCAGGATTAACTGATCTGCCAACCTGAGTGAGTGTGAGGGAGCATACAGCTGGATCAGGTCAGACAGGTGCTGAGGGGTGAGACCCTGCTAACATTTAAAAACAAATAGGAGAACTTTAAAATCAATCCGGAAAAACTGAAAGCAAATGTAGTGACGGTAAAACAGGAGTGATGTGTTCTTGTTTTGTGTAATTAGTTAAAAGCAGCATTTTGTACCAGTTGAAATCAACTATTTAATGACTGGCTCAGCATGACATAAGAGCACTGCAGTGATCTAAATGAGTCATAATAAAAGCATGAATTAAAAGCTCAAAATGACCTCAAAAGAAATGGTTCGACTTTGGCCAGTTGTCTCAAATGATAAAACTTGGACTTGATTACTCATTTAATTTGTGATACTAGTATTGTGCACAAATTTGCACTAACTTGTAAAGTACCAAGGAACAGACTTTAAGGAGCAAATAATTGGTATAAAAATTAGAGGACCTCCAAGTGTGTGCACTTTGTTTGAAACGCTCTAAGATAAATATGCATAGTCACAAATGTTGGCCAGAGTTGAAGTGTTTTCACTCAGGGAACCCTGGAGCACATCCATGCACACATTCAGAGTCTGGGCAATTAGATCTGAGGTGCTCAGCTATGACTTGCATGGGAAAAAGGCCATTAGGTCTGTTATACCAAAAAACATTATTTAATCTGTCCATTCCTCAGCACATCACACTCCAACAACACAGTATCACAAAGCTGGGCTTAAACTCTTTCACTGTGCATGCCAAATACTTATTACCTCTTATAATCACATACACACTCCCTTAACACAAATGTAACACATCAAACTAATCTGGCTCAGCCAAACCAGCTTTGTGATGGGACAAATCATTAAAACAAACCCTGACTTCTTAGCTCACAGTCACAACACTTACAGCTAATTCTCGCTCAACATAACAAACTTAAATAAATCCCTGATACTGCAGCTACTATCCATTAAGAATCTCTTACTACACACTTAACTTTAATAACTAAGGAACATATTTACTGAGAAGAAAACACATTGTACACATGCAGACTTTATAAAATGTGGCTAAACGTATTAACAGTGTTACAGGTTTTTTTCCAAAACAGACTTTTACTGGAGGATTTTATGCAACAAGATCAGTCCAGTAGATCATGGAGCCGTCTGTGAAACTACTGAAGTTTGCACATGACACCACTGTTATTGGTCTGATTCAGGACGGTGATGTGTCTGCATACAGGCAGGAGGTGGATCGACTGGTACACTGGTGTGGTCAGACCCACCTTGAACTTAACCCACTCAACACTGTGAAGATGATGGTGGACTTTCGGAGAACACCACCTCCACTCACACACCCCTCACCATCTTCAACAACACTGTATCTACTGTGGACCACTTCCGGTTCCTAGAAACCACAGGAGCTGCTGGTCATCTTCTACACTGCCATAATTCAGTCTGTCCCGTCCTGTCTTCGTCCATCTCAGTGTGGTATGGCTCATCCACAAAACAGGACAGGTCCAGACTGCAATGAACAATCAGGTCTGCAGAGAGAATCATCAGGGCTCACCTTCCTTCCATCCAGGACTTATACAGGTCCAGGGTCAGAAAAAGGACAGCTAAAATCTCTGCAGACCCCACACAACCTGCACACAAGGTGTGTGGGGCTTTTACCTTCAGGTCGGCACTACAGAGCACAGTCTGCTAAAACCAGTTTCTCTGAACAACACCATGCATACTTGTACTGATGTCACAATATATTCGATTGTAAGGTCAATTGTGTATATATGTACATTTAAAAAGATATTAATTGCCATTTATTATATAAAAAAAACTCTCTACTGAGAGCAAAGTGTACCAGAGTCAAATTCCTGTGCACAAACTTGTCAATAAAGCTGATTCTGATTCTAAATTAAATCTGCAAATGAGAAGGTTAGTGACCTACCAGACACATGGGGAAGCTATACTCCAATTTTACTAAAATAAACCTGAAATTGCTTTCAAAATAAGTGGACAGAAAACTATCCTAAAAACATATAGACTTAGAGTGAAGGTTATAGTGGCGTTTACATGCATCTAGGATTACAAAGACCAGTTTAAACCCAGCTTTATTCCTTTACTTCTTGCTTAGTGGTTAAAACCTCTAATAAATCACAGGCTTGGATACATTCTTGGCCAATGCTGAGTGCCTAATCACCACACACCCTCAACAACAAGACATGAATAAAGATGTAAAATGGGAATGATGAGCATGATGACACCGACGGGTAACAGGAGTAAGACAGCTGACTGAAATTCACTGAAAGTAAAAACAAAATAATAATAGATGAGTATTACACACACACACACACACACACACACACACACACCTTTAGATGTTACAGCCAGAAAACAAAAAAACAAACTCGCATTACCATGACAGAGTGGATCTGCATGATCTGCTTATAGGCAAGTTGCACTGCTGGGCTACACCAAGAAATCAGAATTAGCTGTGAATACGAGTGCATCTCATTAAATTACAATATCGTCAAAAAAGTTAATTTATGTCAGTCATTCAGTTCAAGGTGGCATTCCTGTGTCCATTTCCATTCATTCATTCACTAATTCATCTAGGAATATTCCTAGATGAGTTTGTGAATTTTAAAACACACATTGAGTATCTTATTGGTAAACCTTCAAAATATGTTGGTTTATTTTATAAGCTGACAAACTATCTTCCTCTTAAAGCTCTTTTAATTTTATACAGGTCTCTATTTGAACCACATCTTAATTGTTGTAATTTCATATGATGTAACACTTATCTGAGTCACTTTGAGAAACTAAAGATTCTGCAAAAGAAAGTCAAATTATAATGCTCCCTCTGATCCACTGTTTTACAACCTCAAACATTTGAAGATCACTGAGTGCAACAGATTACATAATGCTTCCATTATGTATAGTGTAGTATATTGACTAAATCTTAGACTCTATCAGCTCATTCCAGTGATTTTTCTGTGTCATGAACACAACACAAGGGGGAAATTATTACTAAGAGGGAAAAAGCTGAACTTGAGGTGTGCTGGCTGTAGTGTAGCGTGTCGGGGTCCGGAAATATAGAAGGAGATCGACAACACTGTTAAAGAATCTCAGTCTCTGAATCTATTTAAAAAGCTTCTTAAGCAGTGTGTTGCTACATAATGCCTAATATAAACCCCAAAGGCTGAGTTTCACATTTGTTGCCTGGTTCGATAAGGCCCTTGTACTCGTACTAGTACTAATTGTCTTCGTTTCGTCCGGGACCGGGTTGGGGTTGCAGCACACTCAGTAAAGTCACACAGACGTCCCTTTCACCAGACATCACCTCCACCTCCCTCCAGTATGTCCTGGGCCATCCCCTGGGCCTCCTCCCAGTGGGATGTGCCTGGAACACCTCCCGAGAAAGGTATCTAAGACGCATCCGGTATAGATGCCCGAGCCAGAATCGCTTCTAGGCCAACTGGTAATCCTTCTCCATGGCCTCCCCGAACTCTTCCCAGGCCCGAGTTTTTGCCTCTGCCAGAGCCCGGGCCACAGCCTGCTTAGCCTCACAGTACCCTTCAGCCGCCTCAAGAGTCCCTCAAGCCAACCACAGCCGATGGGATCCTTCAGCTTGACAGCATCCCTTACTGCCGGTGTCCACCACTGGGTTCGGAGATTGCCGCCGTGCAATGGTGTAACTTTGGGTCTAGCATTGGGGGGTTAAGCTCTCTGCCTAGTTGTTTATTTATTGAATCATTTACTTTTGTAAAAGGAGTCAGGCTAATTTTGTATTCCTGTTTTAGAAATTCATTCTAATGCTTTTACTGTGGTTTACTTAACTTTCCTGTTTTCTTTGTATTTACTCTGCAGTTTTTCTGTTCCACATCAGTTCAGCAATTAATAAAAGGCTTACTTTTACTTCATCTTTTTTCTAACACAGAACAAAATATTTAACATTTTTAGAGGACCTTCATATTCATGAATGCTGCATTGTGTTGTTTCAAAAGCTTCACAATAATTTGACTTGGTTTTAATTTTTTGTTAGTTTAAGTGAAGGATGAAGATTAACAGTTTATAACTGATGAAAAAACATTTGGCTGAAGCAGATGACAGATTTTGTGATATTTAGAAAAAAACTTTTGCTCAGTCCATCCAACTAAAGTTGTTCTTAAACTCAGAGAAACTATGTTTACTGTGGCTCAAATAAATGTGCTTCGTTTCTCATCTATGTAAATGACTTTTTAAAATTTTACTCTCTCACTCTCTCTGCCACATCTGAGGCTCCGTTGTCATAATTTCTTACATTTCTAAAAAGAAAACTGGTATAAAATTGATTTTCTTAGATTTTAATGGAATGGTAAGACCCTAAAACACATCTATTTATTTTAATTATGCTGTGAGCTTTCCCAACATTTCATTAAAATATGTTCCTTCTTTCATGAACCTGTTGCTTTACTGCCATCTTTCCAGCCCTTCATTCCACTTAGTCTGTTGTTCTCCACTGAGCCATTAGTTCAGTCTTTACTATTAAACACTTTCTGTAGAGAAAAGGGTGTTTAAAATAGAACATGGAGCCTCATCCTGGACCTTTCTTGGACTCTCACCTTTTGTCTTGCTATCAGTACTAATATTACAGTTATTCATAAATGTATACATAAAGTGGTATGTATTGTTACATTGAGTAAAACTGTACCCTTGTTTAATGAGTTTAGTTTATACATTACATATTGCATGTATTATTCAGAAAACTAAAACAGTTAACTAGTTAATGATCCACCTGTTATACTATGATTTATTGCTAATTAATTCTGCACCATTAAACAACCCAGAGCTGTAAGTTTACAATCAGAACATATGAAAGAGAAGAGGGAGGCTTACTTTTGCTCTTTCTACTGTGTCTTACTGGCACCAGGGGATCTTTTCTTGTTTTATTGAGCAACACCTGTTTCTGTCTACATGCAGAACTGGACTACAGGACTGGCTGCAGCCATGTGGGGATCTGAAGGACCTTTTAATGTGTTTGGTAACTTTAGGATTAAATGCTTTGATTTTGACTAAGATAAAGGTTCAGATATTTTTCACATCATGATGCAGATCCAGCTAGAACCTCACACAGAGGGTTCTACTGTTTTCTATCACGGCCAGGCCATTTAACTTCACCTGGTGCTCAGGTGAAAGTCCCTCTTCATGACCCTGGTGATGCTCATTAGTGAACCTCCACCTCATGGCTTGCTGGTTGAATCAGTGATTAGCGCTAGCTTACAATTAGCCCATTCTGAGCCAGCTCCCAGGTTTAACGCCATCTTCAGGGTTAAGCTGCTCTGCTTCCACCTGTTCCTGGGCGCACACACCCACCAGGCTCCCACTCTCTAGTTGGCTCTGCGGCTGCTCTGAAATGAGCCGGCTCCCCTATTGTAGCCCTGTTTGATCCCAGTCCGCCTGAGCCCGGTGCGCGTAGTTGTGCAGTCGCGGTACCGCGTGTGCCCAAATAACCACTTTTTCCCTTCTTTTCCTTTAGACTCATTGTCAGAACCAGAGGTCCAGGTGGCAGGTCTAACAAAGGGAAGGGAATTGGGAAAACTAACTTAACAATACATATATATTTACCTCATTTTGATTTTCACTCTTTTTACAAGGTGTTGTTGTCAACCAACAGTGAAAAATTGTTGTCTGCCCGCTTTTTTGAGAGAACAACCACTCTCACCAGTGACTGAATCAAAAATACAGCAAACAGTGAATGCTTGGTGGGGAAAGCAGGTTGGGTGATACCAGGTTTTTGGGAGGTCATAACACCCCTAACCCCTCCGCAAATTACGCCCTTCCCGCTGCGACAGGCATCGCTGAGCTTACAGCCACAGCTACGGACAGCAGCATCAACAATAGATGCGGAGAACATGGTCCACTCAGACTCTATGTCTCCAACATCCCCCCGAATCTGGTCAAAGCTCTCCTGGAGGTGAGAGTTGAATACATCCCTGGCCGAGGGCTCCGCCAGATGTTCCCGGCAGACCCTCACTATGCGCTTGGGCCTGCCAAGTCTGTCCGGCTTTCTCCTCTTCCAGATCCAACTCACCACCGGGTGGTGATCAGTGGACAGCTCAGCCCCTCTCTTCACCCAAGGGTCCAAAACATGCAGCCAAAGGTCTGAAGACACGACAACAAAGTTGATCATCAACTTCCTGCCTAGGGTGTCCTGGTGCCAAGTGCACTGATGAACGCCCTTATGCTTGAACATGGTGTTCATTATGGACAATCCGTGACTAGCACAAAAGTCCAATAATGAAACACCCCTTGGATTCAGATTGGGGAGGCCATTCCTCCTGATCACACTTCTCCAGGTGTCACTGTCGTTTCCCATGTGAGCGTTGAAGTCCCCCAGCAGAATAATAAAGTCCTCGGGAGGGGCACTATGCAGCACCCCCAACAGGGACGCCAAGAACGCCGGGAACTCCGCACTACCCCTCAGCCCGTAGGCCGAAACGACAGTCAGAGACCTGTCCCCTACCAGAAGGTGCATGGATGGGACACTCTCATCAACACGAGACGGCTCAGCTGGGGGGCAACAAGCAAACCCAACCCAGCTCCCCACCACCTCTCCCCATGGGCCACTCTAGAGTAGAAGAGAGTCCAGCCTCTCTCGAGGAGATGGGTTCCAGAGCCCACGCTGTGCGTGTAGGTGAGCCTGACTATTTCTAGTCGATATCTCTCGACCTCCCGCACAAGCTCAGGCTCCTCTCCCCCTCCCCCCCAGTAAGGTGACATTCCACGTCCCTAGAGCCAGCCTAAGGATCCGGAGATCAGCCCACCGAGGTCTCCACCTTTGTCTGCGGCCCAATCCTCTTTGCACCGGTCCCTCATGGTTCCCTTTGCAAGTGGTGGACCCACTGGGGGATGGCCTTGCGTCTCTTGTTCGGGCTTGGTCCAGCCGGGTCCCGCGAGGAGCAACCCGGCCACCAGGTACTCTCCGACGAGTCCCGACCCCAGGCCTGGCTCCAGGGTGGGACCCCAGCTCCGCCGTGCTGGGTGACGTCACGTGCCTCAATTGTGTGGTCCTCATAAAGGCGTCTTGAACCGCTCTTTGTCTGACCCGTCACCCAGAGCCTGTTTGCCATGGGAGACCCTACCAGGGGCATTTAAGCCCCAGACAACATAGCCTCTAGGATCATTCGAGCACTCAACACTTGTATGTTCTAATAATGTTTCTAATAATCAGCATATAATATGATTCCGATTATTAATGATGTGTACTGATGGCTAAAAATTTATAGCATTCATCATCAGTAGGATGGGAGTTTGTGCTGTTTGATGGTTTTTGAGGTGGGTATTTTTATAAGTTAGATTTTTTAGGTTGCTATGTTGCTCTGTATTGTGATGTAAGTGTATGGGTCCCTACTTATAAGCAGTATGGCTTTAAAGGGGGACCTTTTACAAACAGCTCCTTATTAATTGTACAGTGTAAATACATATATAATACCTGTTTGTAAATAAATAAATAAACCAAAATCATCAAAATTAACAGAAATAAATGCTTGACGTAAATCACAGTGGGTGACGAATCTATATATGCAGGTCATTTTTGAAATAAAATAGTTACAAAATTGAAAAAAGACAGATATTGTAGGAGCCTAACCAACTCGTTTTAAAGGGCAGGATAGAAGTGTAATGCAATCTATCTAGCTGAGATTTCTGATGCAGAGTGAATGAGGTATACAAAGCAGAGGATCTGTCCAAACAAATGGAGAATGACAAACATCAGAGCAACAGAAGGCAGTAAGATCAAAAGCAGACTACATGAGCCTGTATTCTGCCATTTTTGGAGTGACATTGTAATGACATCTCTGCCAGAAGTAAATCTTCCAAACATTCGGTTATGTAACAGAGATATTTTGAGAACATGATGACTTACATTGTTGGGAGACACTGTAAGGACACTCCTGCTTTTCCTCATCTTTCCTAGAGTACCTCCCCCTGCAGTTCAACCACAGAAGCTTCACATGCAATCCTAGAAAACAAAAAGAGTTATATCACAAACCATTTACCGCAAATTCTGCAGCAGAAAAGCCAGTGAGTAAAAGAGACTGAAATGCTTGATGTGCGAGATGATAATTGAGTCATTTATATTCTCTTATTCCTACAACTCTGAATTGCCAGCAACTGAGGTCAAAAACAAAATGTAATATATTTAGTCATCACTGTTTAAATGGTGCTTATACAATTGTAGTTATAGAGCAATTAGTTTGTGCAACTTGTTTAGAAGAATATGTGCCATAATAATCATTGTTACTTTGGAGGGGTACTTTTTACAACAGTCATTACTTTTATTGAGAAATAATATAAAATGTTAACAGAAATAGGAAAACTGGGTCAGCAAAATGTATGTGGCCAGAGAGAATTTATTTCTTATGATTATATTAATCATTATCACTACAAAGACAAATGCTGGCAGGACAAATTTTAATATTTCAGACATGAGAAAAAAAAAATCCTGTCTTTTAAGATTTAAACCATAAGTGGACTGTACTGATATTTGAAAATATGTACAAGAGCTGAAGCATTTATAGTGTGAAATAAAACATCTCTTAAGAAATCTTCCAGTTTAAAATTTTTTTTAGAGATAGTAACTATCACTAATTAGGAGAGAGGATAATGAATTTTCTTTATCAACTTATTTTTAAATTTCAGTTATTTTCATTTTATATTTTTTCAAAGATTTTATTTTTTTAATATTCAAAAGGTAAGATAGTAATTAGATGTTTTGAAAATGCTATACAAAAAATGTATTACTACTATTATTATTATTACCATCATCATCTTTAGACACCATTATGTGGCATTCACATAAATTAAGAACCCTTTAATTTGATACAACTAAGTAAAATCCAGTGCAACAATTTGCTTTTCTAAGTCGCGAGTTCTTAGTCCACCATAGGTGTGTATAAAACTCATTATAAAAACACAGCTGCTCTGTGAAGGCCTCAGAGGTTTGTTAGAGAACATTGGTGAATAAACAATATGATCAAACAACACAGCGGGCAGGTCAGAGATAAAGTTGTGAAAAACTTTTAAGCAGATTTATGTAATAAAACAATGTCCCATTGTAAGGGAAAACTGAAAACCGACTAAGCCATGGCCGTCCACCTTAACTGACAGGTCGGTCAAAAAGAGCGTTAATCAGAACAAATGAATTGGTTATTCTAAATTGCCTTTAGGAGTAAGTGTGTCCATTGCTGTGTGTCGTGTATGTCGTGTGTTGCCCTGTGATGGACTGACAACCTTTCCAGAGTGGACTCCACCTCTTCCCCAATAACTCCTGGACACAGGCTCCTGCTCTGTGTCCCTGCAAGAATAGGTGCATATAGTTGAAGTTTCCTACAAGTGCGTGTATAAAAGGACACCCACAGTCCTGAAGGAGTGTTTAATCTGCAGTTGAAATTGACGTTCACCCTATGACAGTTCTCTCCCATCTCTCTACACAGGTTTGCTCTATGTCAGATTTAAGACCCATACCCTGCCTATTGTTCTTACTCTAGAATAATGACATGGAGCGTATGTACCTTCAATTATCTGTACAGCTGGAAATTGTGCTAATTTTTCTTATACATAAAATATATCAAATTCCCAAATCTGTCCTTGATTAACCTTAATTTAATGTCACTTCAAGTCATCTCACTATCTATTGTGTATTACTACCACTTACTTTTAAAAAATTATAAAATACAGCACAGGAATTTTTGAGGGGAAATTCCTGACAAACTGGACAAATCAGAACTGAATTGTTAACAGTACAAAAAGCTGAATAAAGTTTAAACAAGATTAAATGGAGTAAAAACAGTGAAACAAAAACATTATGCAATCACATTTTAAACAAGCTCATCGGGGTTGAAAAATCCTAACTGGGCTAAGCTTCAGACTCGTCTCTTGGTCCACATTAGACAGCTTACTGGCTCTTATCCCCAGTCAGAAACATAGCTTTTGAAAATGTGTGCTTCTGACACAACACAACATCAAAGCTAAATAGATTTCACCAATTCTGTCAAACCCTTTGTTTATGCTTCACAAGGAGAGAGGCTCCAAAGCAATGAAATAAAAATGTCTCAAACTGAAAGCAGCTTCATGCTCAAGGTTTCCAGCTTCTAAGGTGCAGAAAAGTGTAGAAAGTATTTGTTCCAATTATAGATTACCTGTTTAAAAGGTATTCATGAATTACATCAATGTAATTCAAAGGCTTACCAAGTTCCAAACAAGCAGAATAAAATCATTCCTTTTAAAGGACATGATCTTAATTGGATTGACATGCATCTAAATAGACAGTTTTCTATCATAGATTGCTTCAGGGTCAGAAGCACTGCATGTTGTGACAATCTCAGGATCATCCATTTGAAATGACTTTTTTTTTTCCAGCTCAATCTTTAATAGTGGTGAAGATCTTTTCAAAAGTCTTGGTTAGGGTAGTGAAAAGTGTGTATGTGTGTGCGAAAAGTCGGATTCCGGAGGGGTTGATGTCACTATGCATGTAATTCCTATAATTCCGGTTTATTCACCAACTGATCTCAAAGACAATTAGGATCAGACCCAAATGGGTCTCTAGATTTGACATCAGGCAAAGCATGCATTAAAAAGTCAGCATCCTTGGCAAACTGGCAAAGAGTGAAAGTAGGCTTCAGATGCACAAAAACAAACCACAGCTGCACAAAGATTCCACTCAGAAAGCCAGCTCCCATTCTTTAAATGCAATCAGACAGTATTATCTTTTATTGCTGTGACCCTTTTAAACAGCCTCTGCAATGTGTATACTTAATAATATGACCCACTGATTACAAAAATAAATAAAAATCATAAAATACATTTTTAAATTTTATTTCAATAAGAAGAAAAGATCAGCTGGAGCCAGAAAATCTAAAAATCTTTAGGGCATTAAACATAAATAAATCAAAACTAGCCTCAAGGTGAGTAAGAAATTTAAAAACACGTTGTTTTTTTTTCCAAATATACAGCCTGTCGATTCCTGCCCTCGAAACCTGATATGAACTTCCATATATAGATGATGACACAGCATCTGTCACTGCAACTTTCTGGAAACCTGTCAATCTGTATGTGGCTGAAAACTGAAAGACTTTCAGCAAGAAATATGTCAAATGAATCTGTTGCCGCTTATTCACAAGAAAACAAAAGAGTGAGTATTTTTCCTACAAAGATCATCTACGCACCAAATGTGGGTTAACTGTGTAGGAGTAAACAGGTGTAAATCACAGATTTCCATTGAAAATACATTTTTCCTGAGAATTGTGAAACAATTAGAAAAGGAGCAACCCAAACCTCAAGAGAGAGTAAACAACAATGTCAACGACACTCTACAAAAGATAGATCAAGCAGGGAGTCAGTCATACCATTGAGGCATGAAATTTGTCAGAAAAGAAAATAAATTCCTTTACCAAGGTTTTTTATTCTTTCATGCGTTCTCTGTCAGTACAGCACTTCTGCTGATGTCCGCAAATGAAATAAATCAACCACTCTTTCCATGCATTCCTCTTCCAAGTTACTCCACAATAATTAACTTAAGTTGGACTTCTTTTTCGTCTTCACAAATTAAGGAGAGAAGATTTTAATGCAGATCCTGGGAGTATTTTAATTTCACTTTCATGTTCATCAAACCAATCTTTCACCAGTCTTGCTGTGTGTATTGGTGCATTGTCGTCTTGATACACGGCACCACCTTCAAGATACAATGTTTGAACCATTGGATGCACATGGTCCTCAAGAATGGTTCGATAGTCCTTGGCAGCCCATCTAGCACAAGTATTGGGCCAAGGGAATGCCATGAAATGGCAGCCCAAACCATCACTGATCCACCCCGATGCTTCACTCTGGGCATGCAACAGTTTGGGTGGTACGCTTCTTTGGGGCTTCTCCACACCGTACCTCTCCCGGATGTGGGGAAAACAGTAAAGGTGGACTCATCAGAGAACAATACATGTTTCACATTGTCCACAGCCCAAGATTTGCACTCCTTGCACCATTGAAACCGACGTTTGGCATTGGCATGAGTGACCAAAGGTTTGGCTATAGCAGCCCGGCCGTGTATATTGACCCTGTGGAGCTCCCGACGGACAGTTCTGGTGGAAACAGGAGAGTTGAGGTGCACATTTAATTCTGTCGTGATTTGGGCAGCCGTGGTTTTATGTTTTTTGGATACAATCCGGGTTAGCACCCGAACATCCCTTTCAGACAGCTTCCTTTTGCGTCCACAGTTAATCCTGTTGGATGTGGTTCGTCCTTCTTGGTGGTATGCTGACATTACCCTGGATACCGTGGCTCTTGATACATCACAAAGACTTGCTGTCTTGGTCACAGATGCGCCAGCAAGACGTGCACCAACAATTTGTCCTCTTTTGAACTCTGGTATGTCACCCATAATGTTGTGTACATATTCTGAGCAAAACTGTGCTCTTACCCTGCTAATTGAACCTTCACACTCTGCTCTTACTGGTGCAATGTGCAATAAATGAAGACTGGCTACCAGGCTGGTCCAATTTAGCCATGAAACCTCCCACACTAAAATCACAGGTGTTTCAGTTTCATTGTCCAACCCCTGTATATTACTGTAGTGAAGTTAAACCCTAGCCTGTAAAACATGTACCGATTATGAGATTATGTGCACCATCACTTCATGGCTAAATAATATAAAGCATTCCAGGGGGTTACAGTTATTTAATCAAAATGGGAATACTGACTTGTGCCTGCGCACATCAGTAAAACGATTCTGGTAGGAGATGAAGAAGAAATTGCAGTGTCTACCTGAATGGTGCCTGAATTTTAGTTTTTCAAATTCTAATTATCGTAAATTTGTTTCATTTTCCCCTGAGTAACTACAGGCAGACTAAGATTATCACAGAGCACTTTTAATTCCTCCGCAAGTGCCGGTTTCTTGGGTCTCCAAACCATTTCACTTATCCAACAGCTTTCCTGAATTTCTCCTTAATGGATTAATGACCTGATAAATCTACTCTTTGTACTCTCAAATTCAAGATAGAAATGTTATCGCTACTTTCCTCTGGGGTAGACATTATTATACATTGGTACTCCAAGTTTATCATCATTATTTTTGGGCAACCTTTGGCTGCATACTTTGCTGCCTTGTGTTCACTATTTGTCCTTTCATGTCATTTCCTCCCCATTTTCTTATGTGCTACAAAGCTGACCACAACTAAATAATGAAAAATTATGATATATGCTTCTAAAGTTCTACACCTAACAAATGTTTCTGTGACTGTGGGGAATTGGCATTATCAACAGCTTCACAGTACAGTGAGAATGAAAAACATTGGTCCAGCAAATATTTTTTTGAAAAACAGCCTCAGTTCAGTTTTATACATTTTGGCTTAAATAGTGGGGAAGAACCATTTCACATTTTTATAACCAGTGATCAACATGACCCTGAATAATACACATAAAATCATGTTGTATATCTCTAGAAAAGTGTGAAAGGGAACTTTATTATCTGACTATGCATTTAATTGTTGAATTATGACCAATTCAAAGCTCATCCTTCAATCTTTTCATCCGCTTAGCATGGACATACTTGAAGACTGCTCAGTATAGTAATTATTTTCAATTATCTCGCTTATGTTTTCAAGTCATCCAGCTCAAGCACAGCAAATTTTGTAACCAGGAGATAGAGAATACAGATATATTTCGTATGTTGCAAGCAAGAACATTCAAATTTCAGTAAAGGAAAATTAGTAAGAGAAAAAGTACAGAAATGAGTATTCAAATAATGTGCAACTGAAATGTGTTTTTTACTGGATGTTTTAACATAGTTTTTGACCAACGATAAAGAAACATTACAGCAGCTAGAAAGAGGCATTTTGACTATGTGCAACTGTGTGTCTTTTTGTTATGAAGGTCATCGCTTGGTGATGGAAATAAGGTTCCTGGCGTTAAGGAAATGAAGAATTAAACTTACACAAGCTGAACTAACAAACTGCAGTTCCTTCCCCAACACTCATATATATATACTCCTTTGATTTCCATTTTATGACATACAACTACAGTGTCACTAATGATGACCAATAAAACAATTACAATATTTTATCGAGGAACAGAAAATGACAATAACGATAAAGGTAGGGTTTAAAATTCAATAGGACAAACATTACATGTGGCCCATCATGCAATACACAGGGTTACCATTATTTCAGCATTTTTACAAGATAAAAAAGATTTCAACCAGAGTGTAAACTTGATTTGCATTATTTAATAATTTTATTCAAACATGTTTGAAATGGGTTTTGTTCAATATTATTCCATAAAGTCCCAGAATGCTAAAGGGTATTATATGTATAGTTTATTGCAATTTTTGAAAAAAAATGTAATTATTTAACAATTTATTTTCATTTCATTATTACATAAGTCTGTATTGGGAATAGATGCCATCTCAGAAGTGGATTGCCATTTAAAACTGTATCGTGAGAATTAAAAATGTTCAATAAGGAAAAATAATATTGCGATCATTTCTTTGTCCATATTGCCCAACTCTAAGTCAGGACCTCATCACAACCGGATCTACATGACCCTTATTTTAAGACACACTGAAAGCCTGACTGCCTCCCACTTTAGCTGGCTTGTCAGTGAGGTGAAGAGACACCATGGAGAGTAAGATCTTAAACAAAGCTGCAGATATGATCAGCCCACAGTCCTAAGTGCTGACAGTAAACAGTTTTCTAGGATGCTACAGAACCTCTTCTTGATTAACTGTTCCAGTATACAGGTCCTTCTCAAAATATTAGCATATTGTGATAAAGTTCATTATTTTCCATAATGTCATGATGAAAATTTAACATTCATATATTTTAGATTCATTGCACACTAACTGAAATATTTCAGGTCTTTTATTGTCTTAATACGGATGATTTTGGCATACAGCTCATGAAAACCCAAAATTCCTATCTCACAAAATTAGCATATTTCATCCGACCAATAAAAGAAAAGTGTTTTTAATACAAAAAACATCAACCTTCAAATAATCATGTACAGTTATGCACTCAATACTTGGTCGGGAATCCTTTGGCAGAAATGACTGCTTCAATGCGGCGTGGCATGGAGGCAATCAGCCTGTGGCACTGCTGAGGTCTTATGGAGGCCCAGGATGCTTCGATAGCGGCCTTTAGCTCATCCAGAGTGTTGGGTCTTGAGTCTCTCAACGTTCTCTTCACAATATCCCACAGATTCTCTATGGGGTTCAGGTCAGGAGAGTTGGCAGGCCAATTGAGCACAGTGATACCATGGTCAGTAAACCATTTACCAGTGGTTTTGGCACTGTGAGCAGGTGCCAGGTCGTGCTGAAAAATGAAATCTTCATCTCCATAAAGCTTTTCAGCAGATGGAAGCATGAAGTGCTCCAAAATTTCCTGATAGCTAGCTGCATTGACCCTGCCCTTGATAAAACACAGTGGACCAACACAGCAGCTGACACGACACCCCAGACCATCCCTGACTCTGGGTACTTGACACTGAACTTCTGGCATTTTGGCATTTCCTTCTCCCCAGTCTTCCTCCAGGCTCTGGCACCTTGATTTCCGAATGACATGCAGAATTTGCTTTCATCCGAAAAAAGTACTTTGGACCACTGAGCAACAGTCCAGTGCTGCTTCTCTGTAGCCCAGGTCAGGCGCTTCTGCCGCTGTTTCTGGTTCAAAAGTGGCTTGACCTGGGGAATGTGGCACCTGTAGCCCATTTCCTGCACACGCCTGTGCACGGTGGCTCTGGATGTTTCTACTCCAGACTCAGTCCACTGCTTCCGCAGGTCCCCCAAGGTTTGGAATCGGCCCTTCTCCACAATCTTCCTCAGGGTCCGGTCACCTCTTCTCGTTGTGCAGCGTTTTCTGCCACACTTTTTCCTTCCCACAGACTTCCCACTGAGGTGTCTTGATACAGCACTCTGGGAACAGCCTATTTGTTCAGAAATTTCTTTCTGTGTCTTACCCTCTTGCTTGAGGGTGTCAATAGTGGCCTTCTGGACAGCAGTCAGGTCGGCAGTCTTACCCATGATTGGGGTTTTGAGTGATGAACCAGGCTGGGAGTTTTAAAGGCCTCAGGAATCTTTTGCAGGTGTTTAGAGTTAACTTGTTGATTCAGATGATTAGGTTCATAGCTCGTTTAGAGACCCTTTTAATATATGCTAATTTTGTGAGATAGAATTTTGGGTTTTCATGAGCTGTATGCCAAAATCATCCGTATTAAGACAATAAAAGACCTGAAATATTTCAGTTAGTGTGCAATGAATCTAAAATATATGAATGTTAAATTTTCATCATGACATTATGGAAAATAATGAACTTCACCACAATATGCTAATATTTTGAGAAGGACCTGTATTTACCTTTTAACAACAATCCAGTTGTCCTATCTTTCAAACAATATTAAAATACTGTATTTCCAAAAACCTTTAAAGCCCCACTTCATTGTGCTTATCATGTCGAGTTAGGGGTATAAGACACAATCATCGTCCTGCTTCTGTGAGTGCATTTTGATCTGAACAAAGCCAGCAGATGTGTGAAGATTGTGTTCTTTGATTTATCTTGTGAATTTAATGCAGTTCGTCCAGCACTGCTATGTGAGAAGCTTCCAAAATTACAGATGGAAGTCTCCACAACAACCAAGCTAACCTGAAAGGCGAAAAAGCACAGAAGCAAAAGATAGCACAATATTCTCACCATTTCTGTTGAATGCTTACAACTCAGTTACCTAGAGTAACTGCCCGTCTACTAGAGTCTCCTTCATGCTCTTGAGGCTGCGATGGGAGACACAACAAACCTTCGGGCAATGGCACATATTGAAGTGCCATCCTTGTGGAGTTGGACTGCCTGTGCAATCTCTGTAGGGTCTAGG
The DNA here is from genome assembly GCF_021462225.1 of Girardinichthys multiradiatus. NCBI lineage: Eukaryota > Metazoa > Chordata > Actinopteri > Cyprinodontiformes > Goodeidae > Girardinichthys > Girardinichthys multiradiatus. Next base: position 9,867,394 of record NC_061802.1, read on the forward strand.
TATCTAGACAGAAAAAGAAATGAGGAGAGAAAATGTCTGGGGCTACCACCTGCAAAACCATTCCTGTCTTTGGGGTTGTGTCATTGTTGCCCATTTAGTGCACCTGTTGTTTATTCCATTAACACCAAACCAACTGACACTGATTAACAACCCCCTCTACTACTTAACTGACCAGATTAATATTCCAGAAGTTTAACTGACTTAATATAATATTCTGATTAAAGAGTGTTTCTTTGGGGTTTTTTTTAGCAGTGCACAACAAGTTAGGCATTTTGTTTTTATCCACTGTTCAGAGTGCTGTATCACCATAAAAGTGAAGTCTCCGCACTGCTAACTAAACACATTTCAACATACTGTTTCACAATAAACAGCTGTTCTTGCATTAGTTTGGAGTGAAGTACTTTAGATAGTCTCATAATCTACTAAATGTATGAGAATGGTGATCCCTGTGGTTGACAAATTTTCAGCTGATTGCAGGTGCAAGTAACATCAACACTGACAGTTAGAGTACTGTAACTGTACATTTATATGCCCTGTTACATATCTAGGATGTATGCATGTTGTATTTCATCCTAAGAGTACCTTTCCTTTTCATTTTTATTTTTAAATTGGTGATGAAATGTTGCTTTTCTGTTCTACGTTCTTGCAAACATCTATAAAGACAAATTACCACATTTGCCTTCCTGTTTTCTTTCCTTTCTTCTATCTGCAAAAATAGTTAAAATAATTTTTTATTTAAAGGGATTTATTATTTATTATTTCCAAGGAAAACCAAGAGACGCAAACAGCTAAAATTACACTGAGGCCATAAAATAATTTTTTTTTTAATTAAAATCCATTTCGATTGGATCAACTCTGTTTGATTCAACTCTGTTTGAATCAACTCTGTTTTAATAAACAGAGTTTTAGGGTTTCATTAGGTGTAAGCCATTGTTAATAAAATTAAAAGAAATTATCACTTAAATATATATATATATTATATTGTGTGTAAATCTGTATACTTTAAACTCTTTAATGGGTTTTCCTCCACAATTCTTTTAACGCTGTAGTTATTCCTGTTGCACCTTCATCCACCACACTTTTCCTTCCACTCAATTTTCCGTTAATATGTTTAGATATACAGTACTCTGCAAAGTACTGAAAAAGTGTGAAACAACTGAAAATATGTCTTATATTCTAGGTTCTTCAAAGTAGCCACCTTTTGCTTTGATTACTGCTCCGCACACTCTTGTTATTATGTTGATGAGCTTGAAGAAGTAGTCACCTGAAATGGTTTTCCAACAGTCTTGAAGGAGTTCCCAGAGATGCTTAGCACTTGTTGGCCCTTTTGCCTTCACTCTGCGGTCCAGCTCACCCGAAACCATCGCGATTGGGTTCAGGTCCGGTGACTGAGGAGGCCAGGTCATCTGGCGCAGCACCCAATCACTCTCCTTCTTGGTCAAATAGCCCTTACACAGCCAGACAGCAAACCGGGTGGAATAGCATGCCGCTGCAAGATGCTGTGGTAGCCATGCTGGTTCAGTATACCTTCAATTTTGAATAAATCCCCAACAGTGTCACCAGCAAAGCACCCCCACACCATCACACCTAGAGTCCATCCGTTCACCTCTTCTGCGCCGCACAAAGACACGGTGGTTGGAACCAAAGATCACAAACCTGGACTCATCAGACCAAAGCACAGGTTTCCACTGGTTTAATGTCCATTCCTTGTGTTCTTTAGCCCAAACAAGTCTCTTCGGCTTGTTGCTTGTCCTCAGCAGTGGTTTCCTAGCAGCTATTTTACCATGAAGGCACCAGCCTCAGAAATCACAGGTTAACAGCAGCTCAGATTAGAGAACAGATCAATGCCACACAGAGTTCTAGCAGCAGACACATCTCTAGAACAACTGTTAAGAGGAGACTGTGTGAATAAGGCCTTCATTGCAGAGGCTGTGTATCTGTAGGAAAGAAATTATTTACCACCAAGATGCAAGCACAGCAAATACTGCACAGACATATACACGCATAAAGAACTTAACAGGACTGGAATCATATTTCATTCGAGACCACAAAAGAGCTTTTCCACATTGCATTCAATTCATTTTATTTATGTAATGCCAACTCACAACTAATATCATCTCAAGTTATTTTACACAAAAAAAGTAAATTCAATCGAATCATAAAACAGAATGGTGGTTAGATGTGTGATGGACAACAACATATTAGGGTGGATTGGGTGGTGCAGCACAGAAAGAAAAACTGCGCCCTTCAATATGTTATTTAAGATGCAGAGGGTTGAATATAACAGGTTGCGAGGGGGGAAGATGCTGGGTGAGAGTGGTCCAGACGTTAAATATTTTCAGTGACGGCAGAGACAAGAAGACATGCCGCTCCATTGCTTCAACAACCATTGATAGGGAAGGCATTTTTGTCTTGCATGCATGCATCCAATTTTCCTTCAAAAGATATAAGCATCTTTAAACAAAGACCGAACACAGCGCATTGTGTGGTGTACGGTAGAGAGGTGCCCTTTTTACAGAGGTGATAGTCCTCGACGCAGCTGTCCTGGGTTTGATCCCTTACCTTGGGACCTTTGTTGCCTGTCTTCCCCCTTCTCTCTCTGTCCTTTTCCTGTCTGGTAGCTGTCAATAAAGTCCTCTCGTGCCCAAAAAAAAAAAAAAGAAGACTGAACACTATTGTGGGATTGAGGTTATTTGCAACCTTTACATTCTTCCGGCCATGCCAACAAAACCTGCAAGCATATTTACACACATTAACTACTTCTTTTGTTCTTCTGGGTAGCAGCTTTTGTTTGCCCTCCTCAAAGAAATTCAGTCACAAGCCTGCTCTTGGCATTTACAGCAAACATCTGTCTCTTCTTCAAAGAAAGTTTCTTTTTGAACCCATAAAGTGTAGTCTGAAGAACGAGTGTTTTGGTGGAGTGGGGTGGGGGGAGTAGAACACTAACACAAAAAATTAAATAGCTAACAATATCAGGAAAAATCACAATTAATGGCAACAGTTTGCATCCAATATTCCTTCTACCTTTTAGCACAAAATCCAATGTATTCCAAGTGCCAGAAAAAACTAATGTTTGGGATCTTCATCCAGTTACCTAATCTTTGACTAAGAAGTTAAAAGATTAATTACAATTCTGAAATCAATTGAAATTGTCTGAATATTCCAGAAATAAATCAGACAGCACCTTTGGAGTTACCATTAAGGTTTTTTCTATCGAGTGCTGCCTTGCATCTCTCCATGTACGGAATTAAAATTAAAAAGTTGTGACAAATGGTCTGTCCAATTAAATTTATTTTAAAAAGTGAGAAAAGGAAGATGATAAAATGAGCTGAATGATGGTTATTATTAGTGTCTGTCTGGCTTCCTTCCAAGATCATTATTGTGCACAACAGGATGCAGGATGTAGTAAACACTGTAGCCACAATATAAAGTAAATGTATCATACTATGAGCACGCTTACTGACTGGCAAGCAAAAAAAGAGTGAGAAATGATAGAATGTATAATTATTTTAAATTTCCAGGTTTACTGCAGAGAGAAAGCCATCCCCAAGAACCGTGCACAGAACCGCGCACACGTTTAGTTCAGTCAGAAAGGACACAATAGACAGTTTAATTGCAGTCTGAAAGTGGTCCAGTATGACTATTTTCAACAGTAAAATGATACCAATTTAATATCTGTAATTTGTTCAAGTCAATCTTGACACAGATAGGTGGATTTGCTGAAGTGCTCAGGGTCTAAGTGAGTCAGTACTTCTTCAGTAATAGCAAGGATCGATGTGTTTCCACATTTAAACATTGAGTGTAGCCAACAGATCAATAGATTCTGAATCTCAAGCAAGGCATATGAACTAACAGTGCCACACATTTTTATGTGAGCAACTTTGAGTGAGATGAAAAAACTGAGGTAAAACCACGGTGTGATGATAGGGGACCATGAAGAATACAGAGTATCAGGGCATCTATGGAGTAAAGAACCACAGCCACACAGTTAAATAAGAGGTCATATGAGGAAGCAAGGATTTAAAAAAAAAAAAGTCAGCGGAGACAGGAAGTACATCTGCCATTAAGACCTTCAGCCAATTGATTTGTTCTGTTTTACAGTTTTATTCACAAAGCAGCCCTGCTTTGGATCCCTCATTCTTGGGAGTCCCCGAGCTCCCCCCTAACAAAAGAGAAGTTCCTAGATTTTCTATCTGTGTTCATTGTCTGCATACAAACAAGCTCTGTATTTGACGTTATTTGCAGCATCAAATCAATTCATGTCTTCATCGATTGTTGGCTTGCATTGCCTCACATTTGTTTAACAGTGACACCGTATATACTTTAGTGCATCTTTAGATGCTCATCGTAGACCAGAGGTCTGTCAGAGAAACTAACTAGTATTACGCTGGAAAAGACGTCACGCTCAGGAATAGGCGAATGTTTAGACTGTCATGTAAAATTTGCAATAAGATTATAATCCTCATGCAAAAGTGGCCATTCAGCTACTAGGAAGGCTAACAAGGTAAAGCGAGGATAGTTTCATAAGTAGGCTATACCTGTGTGCACCTTTGAGGTTACACAGAATTTCTTTGTGTTGGTCCCTTTTTTACAACTGACCCATTAAGCCATGGGGTCCAGTAGAATCCTGAAGGTAATCCGAGACATTTGGCTGAACAGTCTTAGAAGCAGATCCTTTGTGGTCAATCATTTACTAGGAGAAGCCTCCATAATTCGGACATGTTTGTCAATTAGACTGAGATCTGGGGAATTTGGAGCCATAGCTAAGAACTAAAATTCAATGTGCTACTCAAACCATTTCTGGATGTTTTATGCTTTATGCCAGGGCACATTATCCTGTTGAAAAGAACCAACAGCCTTCGGGTAATACCGTTTCAATGAAAGGTGTACATTGTCTGCAAAAATGCTCAGGAGGGTTGAATGTTTAAAGTGATATCCACATGGAAGGCAGGGCCAAAGATGTCCCAGCAAAACATCTCCCATTGCATCACTTTATGCGCTCTTGGCGGCATGTGCTACACATGTAAGGATCACACACCTGTGTGATACATTAGGCCAGGCCACCTTGCTTGATTGCACTGTATTCCAGTTCTGATGTTCAAATGCCCATTGTTAGATCTTTTGGCAGTATAAAGTTGTCTGCATGGGCCTGACCTGTCTGCAGCTCTGTTGCCCCATGAGCAAAAAACGGAGCTGCACTGTGCATTGACCACTCAATCAGAACTAGCAAAAACGTCTTCTGTGATCCAGCTACAGTGTCTGTTGGATTGGTTGCCCTAAAGCCTGTTCATAACTGCATTCCTTGAACCACTTTTTAAAGGTACAGACCTCTGCAGAACAGCAACACCCTAAAAGAGGTGTAGATTTGTAGATGATCTATCCCAGGCATGTTATCAATCTGGCCTGACAAAATCTTAAATCCTTAAACTTACCTATATTTCTTGCTCATAACACATCAACCTTGAGGAGAAAAAAAAACCTCTCCACTTGCTGCTTAACATATCTCAGCAACTACCAGGTGCAATCATGAAGAAATAATTAGTGTTAATATTCACTTCATCTGTCTGTGGTCATAATGTTATGACTGATCAAAGTGTGACCCCAGCATATCTACATTAAGTAGAATTAGAGACAGGTGAAAACAAATACTCAATTTAAGGTGAGCTTAAAATGATAATCAAATATGAGAGAATAATCAATTGGAACATAAATGCAGTATAGCTGCCTGTTTAAGTATAACCGGAACAATATTTAAATGAAACTGGATTGTGTGCAGGTTGACATTATTAATCTGCGACAGTGGAAACACCTGAACTTTGCACCTTTAAGATGAGAACGAAAACAAAATCCTCTACGAATGCTTAAGCAAAGAAGACTCTTCATTTTCCATTTTCCTGACAGTTGTTTTTATTACTAATAGTTGGAAATCATCAAATTAAACCAGTACCTGGTGCCTTGCTCCCAGTTCAACCACACGTGCGGACAAAGGGAATCCCGACGCCTCTCGCCCCTTGTTTCCGGATGAGAGAGCAGCTTTCACCGCATCTAAACATCTAAATCATCCCGGACCAGCGGCTGTTTATCACCGTCCTAAACTCGGATGGGGCTACGCCACAGTTGTCCTCTTCCAGCGGGAAGTCCACGCTCTGCCATTGTTATTTTTTTCCTACATGTACACGCTGCTGCTAAAATTATTCACGTCCTCAAAAGGTTTCAGGCTTGTCCACTTTTTTTTTTTTTTCCCCGAGACTGAAGCAGAACTAAAACCAAAGTGGTGCGAAAAAATCCGGTATATAATTTTTCATCCCGGCTGCATATCTATTCAGCGTCCACAAGCCATCCTTCCTGATCGAAGTGCTTTATGATTTCTGGGGAGGTTCGGTGCTTTCGCGAGTGAAATTCATCTGAAAGTCGGATCTTTCCTCCTCTTCATCCACCCTCCCTCAGCTTCAGCAGAGGAGGAGTGTGAACCAATTGAGAGCCAGAAACACCGTTAGAGAAGCGGTCACCGCTTTGGATTAAATAAATAAATATTATATAATTTTCTTCATGTCAGTATTTAAATTCAAAAATCTAAATCATAGAGAAGTTCATTACACACAGAGATATACATCTAGTATTTACTTCTGTTCATTTTGATAAGTATGGCTTACAGCTGAAGACCCGAAGTTCCGTTTTGTTTTTGTTTTTCAAATCGTGACATTGCATATGCCCAATTACACACACACACACACACACACACATATTTATGTACAGTACAGACCAAAGGTTTGGACACACCTTCTCATTCAAAGAGTTTTCTTTATTTTCATGACTATGAATATTGTAGCTTCACACTGAAGGCATCAAAACTATGAATTAACACATGTGGAATTATATACTGAACAAAAAAGTATGAAACAACTGAAAATATGTCTTATATTCTAGGTTCTTCAAAGTAGCCACCTTTTGCTTTGATTACTGCTCCGCACACTCTTGGCATTCTGTTGATGAGCTTCAAGAGGTAGTCACCTGAAATGGTTTTCACTTCACAGGTGTGCCCTGTCAGGTTTAATAAGTTGGATTTCAAGCCTTATAAATGGGGCTGGGACCATCAGTTGTGTTGTGCAGGAGGTGGATAGAGTACACAGCTGATAGTCCTACTGAATAGACTGTTAGAATTTGTATTATGGCAAGAAAAAAGCAGCTAAGTAAAGAAAAACAAGTGGCCATCATTACTTTAAGAAATGAAGGTCAGTCAGACCAAACAATTGGGAAAACTTTGAAAGTGTCCCCAAGTGCAGTCGCAAAAACCATCAAACGCTACAAAGAAACTGGCTCACATGAGGAATGCCCCAGGAAAGGAAGACCAAGAGTCACCTCTGCTGCGGACGATAAGTTCATCCGAGTCACCAGCCTCAGAAATCGCAGGTTAACAGCAGATCAGATTAGAGAACAGATCAATGCCACACAGAGTTCTAGCAGCAGATAGATCTCTAGAACAACTGTTAAGAGAAGACTGTGTGAATCAGGCCTTCATGGTAAAATAGCTGCTAGAAAACCACTGCTGAGGACAGGCAACAAGCAGAAGAGACTTGTTTGGGCTAAAGAACACAAGGAAAGGACATTAGACCAGTGGAAATCTTTGCTTTGGTCTGATGAGTCCAGGTTTGAGATCTTTGGTTCCAACCACCGTGTCTTTGTGCGGCGCAGATGAAGTGAACTGATGGACTCTACATGCCTGGTTCCCACCATGAAGCATGGAGGAGGAGGTGTGATGGTGTGGGGGTGCTTTGCTGGTGACACTGTTGGGGATTTATTCAAAATTTAAGGCATACTGAACCAGCATGGCTACCACAGCATCTTGCAGCGGCATGCTATTCCATCCGGTTTGCGTTTAGTTGGACCATCATTTATTTTTCAACAGGACAATGACCCAAACACACCTCCAGGCTGTGTAAGGGCTATTTGACCAAGAAGGAGAGTGATGGGGTGCTGCGCCAGATGACCTGGCCTCCACAGTCACCGGACCTGAACCCAATCGCGATGGTTTGGGGTGAGCTGGACCGCAGAGTGAAGGCAAAAGGGAAAACCATTTCAGGTGACGACCTCTTGAAGCTCATCAACAGAATGCCAAGAGTGTGCAGAGCAGTAATCAAAGCAAAAGGCGGCTACTTTGAAGAACCTAGAATATAAGACATATTTTCAGTTGTTTCACACTTTTTTGTTCAGTATATAATTCCACATGTGTTAATTCATAGTGTTGATGCCTTCAGTGTGAAGCTACAATATTCATAGTCATGAAAATAAAGAAAACTCTTTGAATGAGAAGGTGTGTCCAAACCTTTGGTCTGTACTGTATATGTAGAGAGAGAGAGAGAGAAAGAGAGAGACATTGATTGACACCCTCCACAAGGAGGATAAGCTGGCAGTTGTTAAGGAAGCAGGCAATTTGCAGAGTACTGTATATCTAAACATATTAACGGAAAGTTGAGTGGAAGGAAAAGTGTGGTGGATGAAGGTGCAACAGGAATAACTACAGCCTTAAAAGAATTGTGGAGGAAAACCCATTAAAGAGTTTAAAGTATACAGATTTACACACAGTATAATATATATATATATTTAAGTGATAATTTCTTTTAATTTTATTAACAATGGCTTACACCTAATGAAACCCTAAAACTCTGTTTATTAAAACAGAGTTGATTGGTCTTATGTGTGTACATAAGACCAATCAAAATGGATTTTAATTTAAAAATAAATAAATTTTATGGCCTCCACAGTCATGGGCAAGGCTGCTGCTTTGACAATTGTCAAAGAGACTGTTAGATAAGGAGGGTAAGTCATCAAATTTCATTCTAAAAGAAGCTGACTGTTCACAGAGAGCTGTATCCAAGCATATTAAAGGAAAGTTAAGTGGAAGGTAAAACAAAGTGTGGCAAAAACGTGCTAAAGTCACAGCAAGAATGTCAGCATTAAGAGGATTGCAAAATCAAACCAATATGAAGGAAATTCACATGGTGTGGACTGCAGCTGGAGCCAATGCTTCAACAGCCAACATATTTTACTTCCTTGGAAGTAAAATATAAAGACATTATGGCAGAGGTTTACATTTTTTAAACAGCACTGTAAAATAACACACTATGCTACATAATTGTAACAGAAATATCGACATTTAATATTTTTATTTATAACTGATCCCGTAACATACCAGCAGACCTTTATTAGTATCTCAAAGGGGTTCTTCATTGTGTACAAATATTCCACATAACTATTATGTTTCTCCTAAGTTTATGAACCAAATAAGAACTTGTCTGTGTAGTGTTTGTGTGACTAATTGATCCCCACCCTCACATTGATCAGGTGGCTCCACAAACTCAGTTTAATTATCACACCTGTGAAGAATTGAAGAGTAAATGAATCACATTCTGGTGTCGAATTACAGCTAATTACAGGTTTCATTTCTGCACATACGCAAAAATACCGTTTACATTTTGAGCAAGTAATTGCAGTACCTTTTGTAATAGAAACTTTTATTCATTTGCGAGAGAATGATGCCACATTGCAGTAAATAATCAGCACTTTAGTTCTGTGCTGGAACATCTAACAAGATGTGAAAGGATGTTAAAAAGGAGGCCTTTATGTGTGGTTTTATTTTCTCCATTGAGCATCTCTGTTGGCACACTCCGGAAGTCTACCATAATAAATCAGTGACTGAACACTGCGTCTGCATACAGCATGTATATGTGTCACCAGGTCACACTGTACGTGATTACATTACTGTGCTCATTTCAAAGAGACAGGCTTAGCGGAAAACAAACCATATAAAAAACTTCAAAAAAACAATCTTTGCACAGTACAGTCGTGAAAAGAATAGCCAACCCTGTTAAATATTCAATTCTTTATTAAGAAATGTTCAAATATAAATGTCCCTTTTTAAATTTATCCTTAGAAAGTTAATGATTTAATAACAGGTAAAAACCTGTTTTCACTTATTAAACAAAACGTATCACCAAAAATGTGTTTACTATTGTGAAGAGGTAAATGGTAAATACACTGTAGTATTCATGGTGGATTGTATGATGCTGAACTGAGCGGGTCCTGGAGCTGCAAAGTTCCCCCAAACTATGACTCTTCCAGTTCTATGATTCACAGTTGAAGTTATTCTGAATGCTGTACTTGGTTTATACTAAACATTATTCCAGTATCCTGGCAAACTTTACTCCAGCCTTAATTGTTTTCTTAGAGAGCAAAGGTTTCCTCCTTGAACACTTCCCATGATAGTTAAACTTGTGAGACCTACTTCTGATTGTCCAGGCATGCACTTTCATATCAACAGTAACAAGAACCTGCTGTAGGCCATGCAATGATAATTTTGAGTTTCTAGAGACTTCTTTTAGTATCTTGCTGCCTGCTTTCAGGGTAAACTTGGTGTTCACTCTCACTTTAACAGTCAGGAGCACAACAAACTAAATGTCTGTAGTTTAAACATGGCAAACCTCCTTCAAAATTCTGAGTAACAATGTTACTCAGAATTTTGCAGCTGTGCAGCTGATGTGATACACCAGTGTGTAGTTTTATAAAAAATAGCACTGTCCTACTTTATTCCTCACCAGAAATCTCTTTATGAATTGTATTTAACAGAAAATCTTAAATCTTATTTCCTCCAGTTTTGTTTTCTCATTTATTTTACTTAAGAAACTGACAATAAATATCCATATGTCCACACCTGTTTAAAAGTTACAGCTTTGATATGGTGTTCTAACCTTCTCAAATGATATCATTTTGGAATATTTGACTGTTTTAATCTAACAGAGCCCTATTTTCTGGCCTACGTTGATCAAATGCAGGGGTTGGACAATGAAACTGAAACACCTGTCATTTTAGTGTGGGATGTTTCATGGCTAAATTGGACCAGCCTGGTAGCCAGTCTTCATTGATTGCACATTGCACCAGTAAGAGCAGAGTGTGAAGGTTCAATTAGCAGGGTAAGAGCACAGTTTTGCTCAAGATATTGAATTGCACACAACATTATGGGTGAAATACCAGAGTTCAAAAGAGGACAAATTGTTGGTGCACGTCTTGCTGGCGCATCTGTGACCAAGACAACAAGTCTTTGTGATGTATCAAGAGCCACGGTATCCAGGGTAATGTCAGCATACCACCAAGAAGGACGCACCACATCCAACAGGATTAACTGTGGACGCAAGAGGAAGCTGTCTGAAAGGGATGTTCGGATGCTAACCCGGATTGTATCCAAAAAACATAAAACCACAGCTGCCCAAATCACAGCAGAATTAAATGTGCACCTCAACTCTCCTGTTTCCACCAGAACTGTCCGTCGGGAGCTCCACAGGGTCAATATACACAGCCGGGCTGGTATAGCCAAACCTTTGGTCACTCATGCCAATGCCAAACGTTGGTTTCAATGGTGCAAGGAGCGCAAATCTTGGGCTGTGGACAATGTGAAACATGTATTGTTCTCTGATGAGTCCACCTTTACTGTTTTCCCCACATCCGGGAGAGGTACGGTGTGGAGAAGCCCCAAAGAAGCGTACCACCCAGACTGTTGCATGCCCAGAGTGAAGCATCGGGGTGGATCAGTGATGGTTTGGGCTGCCATTTCATGGCATTCCCTTGGCCCAATACTTGTGCTAGATGGGCTGCCAAGGCCTATCGAACCATTCTTGAGGACCATGTGCATCCAATGGTTCAAACATTGTATCCTGAAGGCAGTGCCGTGTATCAGGATGACAATGCACCAATACACACAGCTAGACTGGTGAAAGATTGGTTTGATGAACATGAAAGTGAAGTTGAACATCTCCCATGGCCTGCACAGTCACCAGATCTAAATATTATTGGGGTGTTTTGGAGGAGCGAGTCAGGAAACGTTTTCCTCCACCAGTATCACGTAGTGACCTGACCACTATCCTGTAAGAAGAATGGCTTAAAATCCTTCTGACCACTGTGCAGGACTTTTATATGTCTCTGACACTTAGAAAGCATTTGAAGCCTTGCTCTTCTAAAACAAAAGTGAACTAAAGCATATTAACAAAAATTTCATGTCTGGAACTGAAGAATGCATCTTGTTTTACACAGAAAATACATTTTGTTGACCGAACCGAAAACATTTTTAAAGAGAATGGAGTAAGCACTCTGATTTTCTACAGAAATTGATGAAATTTGGGAAAGTAAAAGGTTGAAGTTAACGAGTCTCTCCCCATTCCTCAAACAAAGTATCTCTGTTTGAAACACGTTTTTATATGATAATGAAACAACTGGAATCTTGGCTTTAAGAGAAGGAACAACCCAAATCTGAGAGATAAGGAAATAAATCAGCCCATGCCTCAGCAATAACCGATGCAGTAGCTGTACAGGTAAGTCGCCTTAATGGCGGCCACGGATGTTGTTTGTGAGCATAAAGTTTCTCAGGTAAAAAAACAGGTGGTTATGAAATAGGTGGTTATTTTCCTGTGGTTTTTAATTTTTGTGTGGTCTTTTAGTCCCCTTCTCAGTCTGTGTAGGCTGACCAGCGTGTTATCCATCCCGAAGCTTGAATTTGGTGTTCTGAATGTGGAGTCATAACTGGGCGACTTTTGGCTGTCTTGTCGGTTGTCTTGCACACAATCTTTTGATGCTTATTTACATGTTTCTAGCTTTTAGACATAATAAATAAATAGAAGCATTGTGGGGTACAACATCAACCACAACTGAACAAGAAACATTTTAAAACGATTATATATGTCGAGTAACATTGTATTAAAAACGTTTCTGTTTTATGTAGACACATATACGTTCATCCTTAGTTTTAGAAGGCTTTTATTCCTCATTGAGGTAAGCTAAAAATATTTTTTTTAAATGCTCAGGTTTTGGCCAAAAAATAAAAGGAAAAAGTGGCCAAAGAATCAGTTTAGAGAGTTTATAGAAATGTTTCTCAGAACCAATTTAAAAGATTTCTTAAAAGCAGAAAATGAAGAAATTAGGCATGACTTAAGATGCTTGCACTGACAGTGTCATGTTTTGATGTTAAGTATGCAAACAGGTTCACGAGGGAAAACGTTAAGAAATAAAAATAGTCCAACCTAAAATAAGTGATGGTGGGAAAAACTAGAGGCACGAGGAGTGAAAAACAGGGAGAAGAAAAACATGCCCTTAGTAAAAGAAAATGCCTGGAAATTACACAAAATTGTATTGTACTGTAAACAGTACAACGAAACGCAGGGAAATTAACTGAACTAGACAACAAATCACAAAAAAGAATATATACTCGGACATAAAGAATAAGAACCCAAAACACCAAAGTTCAGCAGATCACAAGAAAAACACAGAAACATTTCTTCAAACTAACAAAGTTGATTTTTCATTCAACATGCTTGAAATTGTACCGAGTTTCCTGTCAGGATAAAAAAGATTATCTAAACCATGCCAGGAAAATAGCTCACACAACACAGCAGATCTACCAAAACCCTTTACCTATAAGGGCCATTTATTCAGACCTATTTGTGGAGAATTAGATGACTCAGAGCAATGACCAAGCAATTTGAGAAATCACCCTTGAAAGCTGTCTGGAAAATAACAAGCATTTTTTGAAAAATGGTGTCTGGACCCACCATCGGTGAATCATTTCTTTAGGACCCACTCTGTCCAGTCAGGTCAATGACACAAATCATTGAGGCAAACCATGAAAGAAGAAAAAGTATAAAATTACTAAACCTGTCAGAAGTTCTGCAAACGATGCTGGTCATTGCGCCCCATCACCATTTTTTCCCTTTCAATTTTCTTCATTTTGTGTCTGACTTTTACCAACTGCTGCAGGGTGTTTTGTACTGACCATGCATTAGTTTGTACCCACAAAGGGGATATTTTGATATAAGGTATGGTTGAAAGGAATTCTCTACAATCCACTTAATGTCTAGAGTGTTAGCAACCACAATTGGTATGAAAAATTGAGCAATGACTTTTGTTTGTAACCACCAGGTGGGCTCTGGGTGACATTTATGCTTGACTATCTTTAAAATTATGGTGGCACAAACAAAGATATTTGTTGTACAAACAGAGCACAAACAACTGTAACCATATTTATTTGATTTAGGTAATGTGATGCTTGACCCTTAATGTCATACCTTTATACTCTGATATCTTTAAAATTATATAGTGGAATATGGTGTCTTTTTGTGGGGGGGGGGGGGGTTACCTTTAGTCAGATAAAACAGTAAGGGGTCAATCAGGGGTCATATTTCTCAAGAGTCAACCCACAGAGATCAGAACCAAAATACATAGGAATATACAATGCGATGCTAAGAAAATATACTCTGTGCCATGATTTAACTTCATAGGTACAAAACAGTTTGTTTACAGGCACATAATAGAAGTAAGAAGCACGTAGAAGTAAATTGGTAAAAGGGTAAATCGCCCTTTTTGTTGAAAAAACATCACTTTAGGTTTATTCTTTGTTAGAAGCATCTGCTATCTTTTTCCTTTCTCATCTTAAATTTTTACTCTTTCATTTTAATTTGTCTTCCATCTTTACAGTATGTAACACAAACACAGAGGTTTGGAAAAAGCCCAGTGAGCAGAGTCCCTAAGGAACTGTTCTTTCTACCTAAGCCTCTGGGAGCTACAAGAAAACACAAGTCACACTTTTCCTTTCTCAGTGCCTCCCCTCACATAATGCACAATAAAAAGCCATCTAAACCACTTGCCTTCTGCTGGCTCAAGCATTATGGTCGTTGTATAGGAGGTTTGAGTCTGGCCCATTCACTTCAAGGTAATGGAAGAAATGGATGTCTGATTACTTTTTCCTTTGTGGGGCTGCTGTTTTTAAACAGACATGTATAGATAAGATATTCATCCTCACTTGAACATTAAACATCCGCATCTGTTAAATTGCAAAAAGCCAAGGAAGACAGGGAATAGCTATGTTTACAGGAGATAAGCGTTGATTTGCTGGGATGTTTTTATGTGATAGGATTGAGAAGAAGGTATTCTCTTTGCCTGTCTATATCCTGAAGCTAAGCAGAAACCAAACAGAAAAAATTAAATTATGCTAAATTGAAAACAGAAGTGTTCATGAATCTACTCACTTGTTGCCAGGACATCTCAGAGGACTTACTGAATATCGTGTTTTGAAAACTCTGTGTTGAGAATAAACTGTAATTTCCATTGAAATGATAAATGGTGAAAAGGACCCAAAGCTGTGAAGCCTTTGCTGCACAGATCAAAGTACAACTACTATTGTAATACAAGTGTTTCTTTGTTATGCCTAGAAGAAAATCTCTTTTTAGTGCTGTAATACCACTCCTCACTGAGTAAATGTTGGCAGGAGGGAATTCAAGACTGATAGGAATTAGACTTCTGCTTGCTGATGAGACTGTATTTATTGAAGCAATGACATAAGGCATGATTGTGTTTCTAATTGGATGGTGTAATTAGACTTTTTTTTTGTGCATTCCTGCTTGACTCCTTTTTGTTCTACCCACAAGTCCCGAGATGATTGTTGGTTTTTCCTTCACTGAGCTAATTACAGTGTCGTTATGACAATATTTTAGTGTGTGTCACTTTTTGTCTGTGAATTTTAAATGTGAACAAACCTGGAAAACTGCCAATCTGCATGTCATTTTTGTATTTTTTTATCAAGCCATGATTAAAAACAACTGCCATCTGGTAGTTTGACGGGGTGCCGACACACATAAACAGAAGCATTACAGGTGCAAAGACACACACTCAGAAATATCAGCATATGAGGAATAATTTAGGTGAGCAAAAAAACAGAGATCGGACACTTTTTTGCTGTACCTACTCAGACAATCAGGTAAACAATGCCCCCACACCTTATTTGTTTGCGACCTTCACACTGTAGATTTTGTGAAACATGTTTTTCCATAAACACCTCATGGTGTTTGGTTCCCTTTCGTACTTGCTTGGAAAGAAATATGAGAAGAAATAAATTTAAATCATTGCAATTTCAAGCTAAACCAAGACAAACAAGAGAGGAAAAAATTAAGAAAACAAATAATTGTGATTTAGTGTGATAGACCAATACAAATTGTTATGATTTGGGGTTGTGTGGTTTCTGGTTTTTCTTATTTGTTTCTCACAGTTTTTGAATCATGCTTCTGTTTATTATTCTCCTGGTCATGCTTTAGTTTTTGTCTTCTTGTTCATGTTTTGTCAAGTTTGGTTTTTGGATCTGGTTATGCTTTAGTTTCATGGTTTTCTAGTTTCTGTTAGTTTGTACTCATGAGACTGTTTTGCTCGGTCACGTTTGTTCTCTCCTGTCAATTAAGTTTATTCGGTTCACCTGCACCTAGTTAATCTGTCTTCTTGTTTCACCTGGACACACTCCATATATACACACCTGTCCTGTTTATTCCTCGCGGAAACATTTTTCTAATCATGCTCAAGTCTGATTTACTGGATCATGCTCATGTCTAGTTTTTTTTTTTTGGATCATGCCAAGCCTGTCTTGCATGCTTGCATTTGTTGTTTTGTTCCTGCCTCTTATATGAGTGAGTTTTTTGTTAATTAAATCCTTTTGCACTTACTGTCATGCTGTCTGCTAGTCTGCATTCTGGGTTCCTCAGTTGCTCAAAGCCTAACACAAATTAGTAATAAATGTGAAATAATTGTGATTTAAATTGCTTTTTTATTAAAAAAAAAAAACGATAATCTGAAACATGTGACTGACATTTGTTTTTTTTTTCCGAGCCCCTGTCAACAATACCTCTTAGAACATCCTTTTGCTGCAAACACAGCTGCAATACTTTTTGGGTATGTATACCAGCTTTGTACGTCTAGAGAACAACATTTTTACCAAAATAGTTCACTCAGATTTAGTGGAGAGCATCTATGAATATCAATTCTCAATTCTTGCCTTAAACATTTAGTTGGATTTAGGGCTAGACTTTGACTAGGCCATTCTAACAACATGGCTACGTCGTGATCAAAAGCATTCTGTTCAAGGTCTGTGTAAATTTGGGGTGGTCATTGTTAAAAGGCAGGTCTCACGTCATTTGCAGCTTCCCACACATGGAGTCTCAAACTCCTGTCCATGAGGGCTGGTGTCCAGCAGCTTTTAGAGGTGTCTCTACATCAACATATTTGACTCAGATAATTAGGTCACCAGTAGAAATGTACTGCATGGTGAGGAGGAAAGTCAGCAGGTTCAATTAGGTGTGTTTGAAGCGACCCATCTAAAAGTTGCTGGACAACAGCCCTCAGTTTCAAACCCTTACTCTGAGAGGACTTTGCCTGTGTTTAGCTTAATCCATTTCCTCCATAAACATTAACCAGCCTTCCTGTGCCTGCTGAGGAAAAAAACTCCCCTCGGCATATGCTGCGGCCAGGGTTTATGGTGGGGATGGGTTCATTTGTGTAAATTTTGCAAAGACACATAACACTTCAAATAGGCCAAAACGTTAAATTTTGGTCTCATTTGAGCATAACAACTTTTTCCACGTGTTTGCTGTGTCCCCTACAGGGCTTGGGCATACTGCAAAGGGGACATCTTATGTGCTGCATGTCATAACTAAGGCTGATTGAAATTTTGAAAAAGTTTATTTTACACACAATTAATGACTTATTTACAGAAATAGGTCTCAGAGATGGACCATGAAGACAGATATGGAACAAAAGAGTCAGATTAGTAACTCTGATTGTGAATTTCAGCTGCTCTGAGAATCTTACTTGTTTGCTAAGGTAAGTATGCATGAGGAGAGGCACTGATGATCCAAAGCTGTGGTCAGTGAGAGGAAGGGGCTGAGAAGGGTGTCTGCTGAGGTAAGTGATGCTAGGTAAGTGTTGCAACTTGAGTTTGGCAACAGGAAGCAGCAGGGAGCCTCAGGGCAATTTCAGGAAGTACAAGGTAAGACACATGGTTTCCGAGGGGGACAGAGAGACAAGAACTCATTCACAAGAATCATCAACACCAGTGACCCCCAGGGGGTGTGTTCTCTCCCTGCTCCCTTCTTCCTGTCAACAAATGACTGCACCTCAGCGGACCATTTGTGAAACTCCTGAAGTTTGCAGATGACACCACTGTTATTGGTCTGATCCAGGACAATGTACAAGTCTGCACGCAGGCAGGAGGTGAAACGCCTGGTCCATTGGTGCAGTCAGAAACACCTGGAGCTCAACCTGCTCAAGACAGTGGAGATGATGGTGGACGTCCGGAGCAAATTCCCCACAGTGTCTCTCAATAACATTCTTAACAACACTGTGTCTGCTTTGGATCACTTCCGATTCCTAGGAACCACCCTTCTAGTGACCAGAGGTGGTCCTCACATGTAGACACGTTTTATTAGAAGGTCCAGCAGAGACTGTACCTCCTATGGCAACTCAAGAAGAACAGCCTTCCACAGGAGCTGCTGGTCATCTTCTACACTGTCAATATTCAGTGTGTTTTGTGCACATTCATTACTGTGTGGTTTGGCTCATTCACAAAACAGGACAGGTCCATATTACAACAAACAATTAGGTCTGCAGAGAGGATTATCAGGTCTCTGCAGACCCCACACATCCTGCGCGGAATCTGTTTACACTCTTAACTTTGCGTAGGTGTTTCAGAGCACTACTTGCAAAAACCATCTGCCACAGAGACAGTTTCTTTCCCCAGGCTGTCTCTCTACAGAACATCTAACAGAGTGTCCAGACCATACATTCACTGCCTGGCCAAAAAAAAGTCACCACCAAAAATAAAAGGTCACACACCGCCTTTAGCTTTGATTATGGCACGCATTTACGGTGGCATTGTTTCGATAAGCTTCTGCAATGTCACAAGATTTATTTCCACCCAGTGTTGCATTAAGTTTTCTCCAAGATGTTGCATTGATGATGATAGAGTCTGACCGCTGCGCAAAGCCTTCTCCAGCACATCCCAAAGATTCTCAGTGGGGTTAAGGTCCGGACTCTGTGGTGGCCAATCCATGTGTTAGAATGATGTCTCATGCTCCCCGAACCACTGTTTCACAATTCAAGCCCGATGAATCTTGGCATTGTCATCTTGGAATATGCCCGTGCCATCAGGGAAGAAAAAATCCATTGATGGAATAACCTGGTCATTCAGGTAGTCAGCTGACTTCATTCTTTCAACACATACTGTTGCTGAACCCTGACCTGACCACCTGCAGCAACCCCAGATCATAGCACTGCCCCCACAGGCTGGTACAGTAGGTACTAGGCATGATGGGTGCATCACTTCACCTGCCTCTCTTCTTACCCCGATGCGCCCATCACTCTGGAGCAGGATAAATCTGGACTCATCAGACCATATGACCTTCTTCCATTGCTCCAGAGTCCAATCTTTATGCTCCCTAGCAAATTGAAGCTTCTTTTTCTGGTTAGCCTCACTGATTAGTGGTTTTCTTAAGGCTACACAGTTGTTCAGTCCCAATCCCTTGAGATCCCTTCGAATTGCGCGTGTGGAAATGTTCTTACTTTCACTATTAAACATAGCCCGCAGTTCTACTGTTGTTTTTCTTCGTTTAAGTGATCGTCAATCACGATCATTTAGGATTTTTTTCCGGCCACATTTCTTCCTCGAAGACGATGTTTCCAGTTTGTAATAATGCGTTGGACAGTTCTTAACCCAATTTTGGTAGTTTCTGCAGTCTCCTTAGATCTTTTCTCTGCTTGATGCATGCCAATAATTTGACCCTGCTGAAACAGACATCTTTTCAGGGATGTGTCTTTTGACATGGTTGCTTAAGAAATGAGAAGCAACTCATTGCACCAGATGGGGTTAAATAATTTGTTGCCAGCTGAAACATAATCATCAACTCATGCAGTAATTATCCAATGGGAATGGGAGGTTCATACCTATTTGCTTAGTTAAATCCAGGTGGCGACTTTTTTTTTGGCCAGGCAGTGTATTTGCAATAATTCAACCATGTTTTTCTCTGTTGTAAAAACACTGTACAGGTCCTTCTCAAAATATTAGCATATTGTGATAAAGTTCATTATTTTCCATAATGTAATGATGAAAATTTAACATTCATATACAGGTCCTTCTCAAAATATTAGCATATTGTGATAAAGTTCATTATTTTCCATAATGTCATGATGAAAATTTAACATTCATATATTTTAGATTCATTGCACACTAACTGAAATATTTCAGGTCTTTTATTGTCTTAATACGGATGATTTTGGCATACAGCTCATGAAAACCCAAGATTCCTATCTCACAAAATTAGCATATCATTAAAAGGGTCTCTAAACGAGCTATGAACCTAATAATCTGAATCAACGAGTTAACTCTAAACACCTGCAAAAGATTCCTGAGGCCTTTAAAACTCCCAGCCTGGTTCATCACTCAAAACCCCAATCATGGGTAAGACTGCTGACCTGACTGCTGTCCAGAAGGCCACTATTGACACCCTCAAGCAAGAGGGTAAGACACAGAAAGAAATTTCTGAACAAATAGGCTGTTCCCAGAGTGCTGTATCAAGGCACCTCAGTGGGAAGTCTGTGGGAAGGAAAAAGTGTGACAGAAAACGCTGCACAACGATAAGAGGTGACCGGACCCTGAGGAAGATTGTAGAGAAGGGCCGATTCCAGACCTTGGGGGACCTGCGGAAGCAGTGGACTGAGTCTGGAGTAGAAACATCCAGAGCCACCGTGCACAGGCGTGTGCAGGAAATGGGCTACAGGTGCCGCATTCCCCAGGTCAAGCCACTTTTGAACCAGAAACAGCGGCAGAAGCGCCTGACCTGGGCTACAGAGAAGCAGCACTGGACTGTTGCTCAGTGGTCCAAAGTACTTTTTTCGGATGAAAGCAAATTCTGCATGTCATTCGGAAATCAAGGTGCCAGAGTCTGGAGGAAGACTGGGGAGAAGGAAATGCCAAAATGCCAGAAGTCCAGTGTCAAGTACCCACAGTCAGTGATGGTCTGGGGTGCCGTGTCAGCTGCTGGTGTTGGTCCACTGTGTTTTATCAAGGGCAGGGTCAATGCAGCTAGCTATCAGGAGATTTTGGAGCACTTCATGCTTCCATCTGCTGAAAAGCTTTATGAAGATGAAGATTTCATTTTTCAGCACGACCTGGCACCTGCTCACAGTGCCAAAACCACTGGTAAATGGTTTACTGACCATGGTATCACTGTGCTCAATTGGCCTGCCAACTCTCCTGACCTGAACCCCATAGAGAATCTGTGGGATATTGTGAAGAGAACGTTGAGAGACTCAAGACCCAACACTCTGGATGAGCTAAAGGCCGCTATCGAAGCATCCTGGGCCTCCATAAGACCTCAGCAGTGCCACAGGCTGATTGCCTCCATGCCACGCCGCATTGAAGCAGTCATTTCTGCAAAAGGATTCCAGACCAAGTATTGAGTGCATAACTGTACATGATTATTTGAAGGTTGACGTTTTTTGTATTAAAAACACTTTTATTTTATTGGTCGGATGAAATATGCTAATTTTGTGAGATAGGAATTTTGGGTTTTCATGAGCTGTATGCCAAAATCATCCGTATTAAGACAATAAAAGACTTGAAATATTTCAGTTAGTGTGCAATGAATCTAAAATATATGAATGTTAAATTTTCATCATGACATTATGGAAAATAATGAACTTTATCACAATATGCTAATATTTTGAGAAGGACCAGTATATCGGATGCCTCCTGGACGCCTTCCTCGGGAGGTGTTCCAGGCACGTCCCACCAGGAGGAGGCCCAGGGGATGGCCCAGGACACGCTGGAGGGACTATGTCTCTCGGCTGGCCTGGGAACGCCTTGGGCTCCACCCGGAGGAGCTGGAAGAGGTGTCTGGGGAGAGGGACGTCTGGGTGTCTCTGCTGAATCTGCTGCCCCCGCGGCCCGGTCCCGGATAAGCGGAAGATGACGAGTATGAGTACGAATAACTGATACATTTATTCACAGTTATCTACTACTTTCGGTTTGACCATCACATAAAATCCCAGTAAAATAAGTTTGAAGTTTGTAGTTGTCATTTGACAAAATATGCAAAAGGTCAAGCCTTATTAATACTTTTGCAAAGCAGTGCACTTTTTCGGTAAGTTAAAAGGACAATAAATAAGTGACAGGCTCAATAAATAATAATCATGTTGCATATCCAAGGACATATGAGTGTTCAAAGTAGTGTATGCAGCTGAATACCAATAACCTTTATGCTTCTGTGATGACTTTCTGTGGGGACTTCTTGTTATCTGTAGTTCAGCTTCAAAACAACACCAGCAGACTAGAGTCTAGAATACTTTCAACACAGCACCTGTAAGATACAATAAGCAGCTGCTGCTATAGGTCCACACTTTTTCAGGGTAAGAGGAAACCTTGTGAGCTCCTTTCTTAACAAAACTAGAGATGTTTACTATCCATATGGGGTCCTGTGTGATGTATGTTACCCCTCAAACATAGTTTCTGGTCCAAATAAAATGTCAGTTATTAAAAACCGTTCTGTATTCTTTCTGTTGTTAAACACAAAAACAACAAATTCCCCATTCATAACAATATAAAGTCTGACCTTAAAGTCGTGGTGAAGAAATTGTGGCGAGCACATAGGAAGCTGCTGTGGTTAGGGAAGTTTTGTTTTCACAGCTCCTTTTTTGTTGTTTAAAAGAACTTTGATCAAGAATGAAGGAAAACAAGTTCGCAAATTACACCTATGCAGTACTCAGAGATTGCATTTATGACCTTCTCTGGCAAATTTGTTACATTTATCTTGTCCTTTCTGGTATTTCTCTCTTCACAAAAAATGAATCCGTTTATTGTTATTCTGTAATCACAGTGATCTTTATTTCTGTATGTTTCTACATTCACTGACATGAATGCTGGCTCTTTTTTCAAAGAAAACCTTTTAACTTGATAGCTGGATGCTGCAACAGTGCTGTGAGACTGAGGACAAGGACATTAGAGCAGGACTCGTACAAGCAACAAGATGAAAAGTGAAGTCAAATAGGGCAGGAATAACTATGCATTTGCTTCCTATTCTAACATGGATTGGTTCAGTTTTATATTCTATTACTGAAGTGTAACTGATGGGGTTTGCTCCTCAAATTAGAGCAATATACTTGTTTGTTTTCTTTTCTTTAACTTTTGTTTCTTATACATTGCCAATCCAACACTCATCAGCATAAATCAATATTATTTTTGGGACTTTTATTATTTCTTTACACCCAAAAAAACCTAAGTGAATATTAAAAACAAGAACTTAAGAGTTTCATGAACAACCTCACATTTATTGTGTGGTTTGTCTAATCAAAACAAGGTCAAAACTATACATGCATTCTCAATTATATGAATACACAGCCTCTAGTTGGTTAATCGTCCCTTAACAAGTTGCAAAAAAAACAAAAATTCCTTAGAACAACAACATTTTAGAATAATTATGGCTAAATATTTGACCACTTCTATTCTGTCAGGGCCATTTCACATTCACATCGCCTAATGTTAGCCTTCTTTGTCCATTTTTAAACGAGTTTTAATTTGTGTTTGGAATCATTGTCCTGTTGGAATTGGCATCTACAAAAAAGGAAAGGGATCAAGATGTTTAGAAACTGGAAGTTGCTAAACTGTCATTCAAAGTGGATGGAATGCAAAAGAAAAAGTAATATTCACAAATTCTTTGTTGCTTCAAATTAAACTCTAGATGGTGGAAACTTGGAAAATAATCAGTCTAACAAATATGTTTCTTATTTTGTGGGATTAAAAATGTTTATGACCAGAAAGAGTAATGTTAAAAAGACATTCCTTTTCATTGAAATCCACTTTTTTCCTCAGTTTCCTTGTTAAGAGACTTATTTAGAACTCTAAATTATGTGTGAAACCTTCTTTTTAAATTTCAAAGATTTATTTTTTATATAACACTTAGCATAATGTTAGAACTTTATTGAACTAATAATACTCTGAATGTTCGTTCTTGGTTCCCTTCTGAATTTCTTTAGTTAGTATCAGTTTAATGTTTTATGTTGTTTGTTAATTTACTTAAAATCATTAGAACTGATTATTGTGATTTCAAATGAGATAAGTTGTGATTCTATAAATAACTAATTCCAATGTAATAATTGAATTTCAACTGGGGGTCAATATTGTGTTTCCTAAAACAAATTTTTCAGTAATATAGAAATATCATTCTTTTATCTATGTATCTACGTATGTTAGAGCTCAGTAAGTATGAAAAATTATTTTGAAAATGCATAAACCTAATGGGTATCCTGCAAAAGGCATACTTAAAATCAGATTTTTTATTTCTCATTGAGCCATGAAACAGAGCATCATCATATGGCTTGAATCTCAAGAACAAAACCCCAGTCCTCTCTGTATTTCACAGGCTCAAATTCTTATAATTAATGATTTATTTGCTGACTCAATACAAAGTTTACGTGACTGTCTTGAAATGCTGCATCTGTCTCATTCAAACAAAAACATATTTCAAGCAGTGCTTTGGGAAAAGTTTCTCATGCCAAGATAAAGGTCTGAGTGGTCAAATCAAGATGTTTTGAAGGCTATAGTCTTCAAGCCACATGTGCGAGTAAGATCAGATTTGATGTCCAACACACATACCAAGAAAAATGCTAACTTTTCTAGAGTTAGAGTGAAAATCTTTAGACTGCATACCAAACCCACACACTGTGCATTTAGGGGCAGGTTTGACAGTGCCATTATAAACAGTGTTGTTGTTTTAGCCATGAAGATCTTTTGGGAGAAGAGAAGATTACTTTGCCCACACTAGGAAGATTGTGCAAGCTGCTATATTTCTTTGAGGGCCAGTATGAGGCTAAATGTGAAGATGATCACACAGAGTAGGGAAAATCTTTCTCTCAGCAATTATATTTCTAATAAGGCTACGCACCTTCTATTGAAATTTACACAGGCTGTCGGTATCAACCAATATAATTCTCAAATATAAGGAAATCAAAACAAAACCGGGTCTAGACGTTATTGGTAATAAAGTTAAATGGGATCAGGAAAAAGTGTTAAATGTGGTTATGGAAAATCAATACATAGTAGAAAAGTTTTTTTTAGTTGATGATGACATATGATTAGCCTCATAGCATAATTGCCTAACTCATGCTTTGGCTTATTGCGACAATACCAATATAAAATCTAAGGTGCTTGCTGAAAAATGTGTTTTGTCTTGTTTACCAAAAAATTATGACTTGGGCTATTATGCTATGAGGCTAACAATATATTAAATCAATCAGCGGCACTAAACAAGGTACCCAATCAAAAAATTTTTAAATATCTAAAGAATCAGTGCTACATTTTTAATATTGGTTAAATCCAGCTTCTTCAAGTGAATTTTAATATTTGTGATTAAATATGCCACCAGGTTGGCATAAAGAAAAATAAAATCATCATGTCGTGACAATAATTTCTCTACAATTAATACATATTATTATTATTACAATTAATAAAAGATTTTATAAAACATTCCTCATACTTACAGTAGCCCTGTGATAGACTGGCAACCTGCCTCTTGCCCATTGACTGCTGGAGATAAAAACCAGTAAACCCCTCTCCCAAACTGCCCATCCCATGCAACCTAGAATAGACGAAGCGGGTATAGAAAATTAATGGATGGACAATCAGTACTGAGTTAGATAATTTTGCATAGTATCTTCTCTAAACCAAAAACCTAGATATATTAACCCAGCTGTGGGTTGCTCAGCAGAAAATCTAAACAACTGTACGTCTAATTTAGAAAACTTTAGAAATCTTGTTGAATGGTCCTAAACGCCCACAATGACAAACACATTTTCCTTCAAATAGTCTAAAATGGTACTGTTATCACAGTGGACAAAAAATCCAAGGTTGTTCTGTACAGACAAAAAGAAGACAGATTATAGTGAAGTAAAAATGTTTCCCTTTATGTTTCTGTATGCAGGAAAGTCTGTAATCTCCATACGTCTCACCAACAAAAGTAGCTCATTGGGTTCATAACGGGTCATTTGACCTGATCAGTGTGTCTCTTCCTTTCTTTCTATTTCCCTTCTGGTTAAATGAAATCAAAAGTGCCCCTGCACAGTGGTCTGAGATTGGGCCGTAGAATTAAATATCAAAAACTTGATCCAGAAATGTCTGTTGTTCAATTATACATTTAACACTTAAAGCTATCATGTCATGATTGACAATAGGGCAACTCTATGAAAATAATAATGGAATAATGGAAAATAAGTTGAACTAATACAAATTTATTGGTAGTTGCATAAAATTGGAGGGAAAGCAGAAAGGAACAAAGAAAGCAGCACTAGTAGTGAGCAGTAACATTAAAAATGCATTGAGAATGGTACAAAGAGTATTGGTTTAAGTAAGTTTGCATAAAGTATTTTTCACATGTGACATCAATGCACTAAAATCTCTTTGTTGTAAACACATTTTTCTGCATAATTAGCTCATTTTGATGTCTAGGTTGCTCTCGGAAATGCATGTCTCCATCAATCTGCTGTTTCTGGTAAACAGCTCAGACACCATAATGATGTGACAGGAGTGCTGTTGGGGGCAGGGATCACGGGAAGATTAAGATGCCCATCTGTTGTATAACAGTCAGCTCAGATCAGCTTGTGGTCCTGCTGATTTGTTGTCATGCGTGCACTGAAATAACTCAAAATTTGAGCTAAATTCTCCACGAAAAGAAAAATGATAATTCATGTGGCATACCGTTAAAAGTGTAATTGCCATCAGAGAGTGACGCAGCCGTTGAGCTTACAGATGCCGTTACCCTTACTGAACTGAAAGACTGAATTGCATGAATCAGTATGGAAGTTGAAGTTCCATTACTCTTGCTTTTTAAAAGACATTTCAATT
Organism: Girardinichthys multiradiatus; assembly: GCF_021462225.1. NCBI lineage: Eukaryota > Metazoa > Chordata > Actinopteri > Cyprinodontiformes > Goodeidae > Girardinichthys > Girardinichthys multiradiatus. The sequence continues at coordinate 9,894,140 of NC_061802.1, forward strand.
GTTATTAAGATTTTTGGGAGTTAAACAGCAAGAGAGACAAAACTAACTTCGATCATGTTGTTTGTATCAGTTTCCAACAGATACAGAGGAGCTGCCTCTGTTTTGCACACTGTTATTTGAATAGCATTCAGAACACATTTATTCTTCTTTAGACTGTTACAACAAAGGTGTTACTTTTGAATCCATCTGCTACTCACAACCGTATTATATATTTAGTCTAAAATGTGCTATATTGTTTTATTTTTAGTTAAAAAAAAATTTTTTGTCGTTCTTATGATGGTCTGGAACCATAATTAGACTCAAAGGCTTGAGATGAACTAAGATTAAAAATAAAATATAAAACAAACCCATGGTTGACCAAAAATACCTGAAATCAAAAATAGGGAATTGGTCAATGACCCAGGCTAAGCATACAGAAATGACCCTAAGGTCAAATGTTAAAGATTATCTGTAGCTCTGGTAAGTCCTTACAAAAAGAAATACAAGTTAACAAAGACGTGTGCTTTTCTGAAAATCACTCTTTTCTAGTTTAACAGAAACACTACACCGGCATTCAGCCTTTGGTGAAGTGAAGGTGGATTTTGTGCCATTTGTCATTTTTGAACTGCTCAGAGATGTACGTTTTTACTCCACAAATAAAATAAATCTGTAAAGACAAAATAAGATAAGATTGCCCCATAATCTAGTGCTCTTAACTATTGGGAGGTGGTTTTTTTTATTGTTGTTTAGACTCTTTTAATACAAGTTGTCTTATTTATACTTCTGTTACATCAGTTTTATTAAATCATTATCTTTCTCTCTCAAGACAGTTCTACAGCTAAATTACATTTCTAAGGATTACCAGTACCCCCTGTTCTCACTCAGTCCTTCACAACTTAGTTTACCACACTGAGAAATGGAAAAGACCTTTGAGAAACCGATACATCATCAGTTCTCGGTAATTCCTTTTCCATAAACATACTTGGCTTTTCCTTATTTTTACATGCTTCTTGTTTGCTCACTGACTTTGTAGGATTTTCTTTCCTCTCATCCCCTTCCTTTGTGGTGCAAGTTGAGTAGGTTTCATTTCAAACATGCTGGTGTAGATTCTCAGTCATCCAGGTCAAGGTAGTCCAAAAACATGAGTCAAATGCAACTGATTATATATAACTGTTTATATTTATTCATCAGAAAATAAATAGATACTCTTTGAGGTTTTTATTGATTTACACTTAAGGTTATTCAGCAGATCAACCCCACCACTAAGATGAGGCAGAAATGTTAAAACTTTTCTAGCAGAACCAAACGAACAGTATTTACTGTTCACATTGTCTTCTATCTTCAAACAATTATTAGACAACAGAACAAGTTAATGGAAATTAGAAGGCAGAAAACAGAATTCAACAACAGCTTCAGCTTGTTTTAGAAAGTCTTGAATAAGTCGTTAGTTTGTTTTAAAACCTGCAGATACTTGCTTCTGTTCGATGCAAGTATCTGCATCGGCGTGTTGGTGCGCATTGTTTTGTTTTGTTTTTTGCTTTAAAACGGTCTTCTGTGATGGTACCCGGAGCTCTCTCACCAGAGAAGAACTCATGAACATCAGGGCTACTACACCAGAGGAGTTATTTCCAACATTTCTACCTACTGCTCTGGAATATTTGGACATTCTGGTCAAAGGTGCGCTCACCTTTGTTCACGCGGTGAAACGCCGGAAGAGAGGGAAGCGGGCTGGGGTGCTGGTACGTCTTCGCCAGCGTGGACTACGAACACCGTTACCTAGAATATTTCTCTCTAACGTGCGCTCACTTCCCAACAAAATGGAGGAACTACAACTGCTGTTGGGGAAAAACAGGGACTTTTATTCATCGGCAGTTTTGTGCTTCACGGAGACGTGGCTGTGTGGATTAATACCGGACTCCGCGCTGCAGCTGGCAGGATTCCAGCTCTACAGAGCGGACAGAGACACGGAACTCTCCGGCAAAGCGAAAGGTGGAGGAATCTGTTTCTACCTCAACAGTGGTTGGTGCAACGACGTGACAGTGATTCAACAGCACTGTTCTCCAGACCTGGAATCCTTCATCATAAACTGTAAGCCTTTCTATTCCCCCCATGAGTTCGCTTCGTTCATCCTGGTCGGTGTTTACATCCCGCCGCAAGCTAACGTGCAGGTCGCACAGCGCATGCTCGCCGACCAGATACTGAGTGTGGAGCGGACCAACCCGGACTCCTTAGTTATCGTCGTTGGCGACTTTAACAAAGGTAATCTGACCCACGAACTCCCCAAATATAGACAGTTTATAAAATGTCCGACCAGAGAGGACAACATTCTGGATCACTGTTACACCACCATCAGAGACGCTTATCACGCCGTCCCACGTGCTGCACTGGGCCAATCCGACCACATCATGGTCCACCTGATTCCTGCATACAGGCAGAAACTTAAGCTCTGCAAACCTGTTGTGAGGACGACAAGGAAGTGGAGCAGTGAGGCTGTGGAGAATCTCCAGGCGTGTTTAGGCTGTACAGACTGGGATGTGTTCAGGACTACCACCAACAGTCTGGACGAGTACACAGAGGCTGTGACTTCCTACATCAGCTTCTGTGAGGACAGCTGTGTACCATCATGCACCAGGGTGAGTTACAACAACGACAAACCCTGGTTCACAGCTAAACTCAGAAGGTTAAGACTGGATAAGGAAGAGGCCTTCAGGAGTGGGGACAAAGACATATACAGAGAGGCAAAGTACAAGTTGGCAAGGCAGTGAAAGAGGCCAAACGACTGTACTCTGAGAAGCTCCAAAACCAGTTCTCAGCCAACGACTCTGCGTCTGTCTGGAAAGGGCTCAAGCAAATCACCAACTACAAGCCGAAAGCCCCCCACTCCATCAACGACCGACGCCTCGCCAACGACCTGAACGAGTTCTACTGCCGCTTTGAAAGACAAAGGGACAGTCCTGCAACCATCCCCCACGACGCCCCCCAACAGCTGCAGCCACAATCCACCCCCCCCATCTCTCCAACCTCAAGAGGGGCCTTGGCACCTCCAACCCCCACCCTGAAGTTCCCCCCCACCAGCCCCCTACCCACGCCGAGGACGGCTCTTTCCATCCAGGAGAGGGACGTCAACAAACTCTTCAGGAGACAGAACCCCCGGAAAGCTGCTGGTCCGGATTCTGTCTCACCAGCCAGCCTGAAGCACTGCGCTGATCAGCTGTCTCCAGTCTTCACAGACATTTTTAACACCTCACTGGAGACATGTCATGTGCCAGCCTGCTTCAAGTCCTCCACCATCGTCCCTGTTCCCAAGAAGCCAAGGACCACAGGGCTTAATGACTTCAGACCCGTCGCCCTGACCTCTGTGGTGATGAAGTCCTTTGAGCGCCTTGTGCTCTCACACCTAAAAGACATCACCGACCCCCTCCTGGACCCCCTGCAGTTTGCCTACAGAGCCAACAGGTCTGTAGATGATGCAGTCAACCTAGCCCTTCACTTCATCCTCCGGCACCTGGACTCCACAGGAACCTATGCCAGGATCCTGTTTGTGGATTTCAGCTCTGCCTTCAACACCATCGTCCCAGCTCTGCTCCAGGAGAAGCTCTCCCAGCTGAGTGTGCCCGACTCCACCTGCAGGTGGATCACTGACTTCCTGTCTGACAGGAAGCAGCGCGTGAGGCTGGGGAAGCACGTCTCTGACTCCCTGACCATCAGCACCGGTTCCCCCCAAGGCTGTGTTCTCTCTCCTCTGCTCTTCTCCCTGTACACCAACAGCTGCACCTCCAGTCACCAGTCTGTCAAGCTTCTGAAGTTTGCGGACGACACCACCCTGATCGGACTCATCTCTGATGGTGACGAGTCCGCGTACAGATGGGAAGTGGACCATCTGTTGGACTGGTGCAGCCAGAACAGCCTTGAGCTCAACGCTCTAAAGACAGTGGAGATGGTTGTGAACTTCAGGCAGAACCCAGCCCCACCTGCCCCCATCACCCTCTGTGACTCCACAATTGACACTGTGGAATCTTTCCGCTTCCTGGGAACCATCATCTCCCAGGATCTCAAGTGGGAGCCAAACATCAGCTCCCTCATCAAGAAAGCCCAGCAGAGGATGTTCTTCCTGCGGCAGCTGAAGAAATTCAACCTGCCAAAGACTATGATGGTGCACTTCTACACAGCCATCATTGAGTCCATCCTCACCTCCTCCATCACCATCTGGTACGCCGCTGCTACAGCCAAGGATAAGGGCAGGCTGCAGCGTGTCATTCGGTCTGCTGAGAAGGTGATTGGCTGCAGTCTACTGTCGCTCCAGGAACTGTACACCTCCAGGACCCTGAAGCGGGCAGGGAAGATTCTGGCTGATCCCTCCCACCCTGGTCACAGACTCTTTGAGACTCTCCCCTCTGGCAGGAGGCTGCGGTCCATCCGGACCAAAACCTCACGCCACAAGAACAGTTTTTTCCTATCTGCCACCAGCCTGGTTAACAAAGCCCGGAAACCACCCTGACATTCCCCCTTTCCCCCACACCCCCCCTTTTTTTGCTGACAGGACACCTGTAACCTGTAACTCTATGCGTTACATTAACGCTCAGCTTGGACTCCTGCTTACTTGCACTGCTTTACTTGCACAATGATCACCTGCACTGTTGTATTGCTCTTGCATCTTATACTGCTCTATATTTACTCTCACTCACTTAAAACTGTGCACTTATATTTATATTATATTGTAGATATGTTTGTACTGTTTAATTTGTACTGTATTGCACCGACTACGCCAAAACAAATTCCTTGTATGTCCAAAAACGTACTTGGCAATAAAGCTTTTCTGATTCTGATTCTGATTCTGATTAAAACCTGCAGATACTTGCTTCTGTTCGACACAAAACACCACAGCGGCAATCTGATCTTTGAAATTTGCAAAGAGGTTCGTAGTACAACTCACTACACAACAAACAAATACCACCTGACCTTGAATAATTATTTCACTTTTTGCCTTGGTGTGAAGTAGCCTCCTACAGGACATTTCCACGATTCAGAATTCCTTCTAGCTGAAACCGAAGCCTCACTAAAGAAACAGTTCATGACTAGCATTGGGCCTGTTAAAGATACGTTGGGCTGTGCTAATGATTTTAGGACCAAGTTTGTAGTCAATGTACGGGTAGGCCATATTCAATGTAAAGCATATTGTTGATGTTTCGTCCCTACTGTTTATCCGCCGTCATCTGTGGCCCTGCTTACTAGCCTGCGTGTTCACAGAAGGCTCTGCTGTGGAGGGAGGGCTGTAGTCCAGCAGAGTGCAAGGGGGAGGGACCTGTAGGGTGTGCTAGTTCACATTTTCAGGCTAAGTCCACAGTTGTCTCAGAAGTCCCTACTGCAGCTTTATCTGTCATACAGTTACCAGCGTAGCTCCTACCTTTTCAAAAAGCAATGCCACTTCCACCTCGTTAAACCCCACAGAAACAATTGGGATAACCCTTCTAATTGAAAGCGTAGGGCTAAAAATGAGGACCAAAAGGTGAAATGGGATTCAGCCTTAGTGACATGCTATTTGTGGCTAAATATAGCATTTATTTGTTTGTTTTGGGAAGGTTCTAGACAGATGTACTAATCTAATATAGAGATAGAAGCTTCAAAGTTGTTTTTTTTAATAAATCAACACACAGAACAAAGGAAAAGATGAGTTGGGGTTGAAGAAATTGAGATAAAACTGTATATTTTAAACTGCAAATAATTTTTTTTTTACTCAGGTAAAGCTGATTAAGTTTTACCATCAAACCTTTACTTTTATTAGTGCTGTCAAAATAAGGTGAGATCTTTCCATGTAATCCATGCAACATTCAGTACCTGCTCACAGTTAACTTCATAAAACAAGTATCCAAAGATTTTTAACACCTCACTGGAGACATGTCATGTGCCAGCCTGCTTCAAGTCCTCCACCATCGTCCCTGTTCCCAAGAAGCCAAGGACCACAGGGCTTAATGACTTCAGACCCGTCGCCCTGACCTCTGTGGTGATGAAGTCCTTTGAGCGCCTTGTGCTCTCACACCTAAAAGACATCACCGACCCCCTCCTGGACCCCCTGCAGTTTGCCTACAGAGCCAACAGGTCTGTAGATGATGCAGTCAACCTAGCCCTTCACTTCATCCTCCGGCACCTGGACTCCACAGGAACCTACGCCAGGATCCTGTTTGTGGATTTCAGCTCTGCCTTCAACACCATCGTCCCAGTTCTGCTACAGGAGAAGCTCTCCCAGCTGAGTGTGCCCGACTCCACCTGCAGGTGGATCACTGACTTCCTGTCTGACAGGAAGCAGCGCGTGAGGCTGGGGAAGCACGTCTCTGACTCCCTGACCATCAGCACCGGTTCCCCCCAAGGCTGTGTTCTCTCTCCTCTGCTCTTCTCCCTGTACACCAACAGCTGCACCTCCAGTCACCAGTCTGTCAAGCTTCTGAAGTTTGCGGACGACACCACCCTGATCGGACTCATCTCTGATGGTGACGAGTCCGCGTACAGATGGGAGGTGGACCATCTGTTGGACTGGTGCAGCCAGAACAACCTTGAGCTCAACGCTCTAAAGACAGTGGAGATGGTTGTGGACTTCAGGCAGAACCCAGCCCCACCTGCCCCCATCACCCTCTGTGACTCCACAATTGACACTGTGGAATCTTTCCGCTTCCTGGGAACCATCATCTCCCAGGATCTCAAGTGGGAGCCAAACATCAGGTCCCTCATCAAGAAAGCCCAGCAGAGGATGTTCTTTCTGCGGCAGCTGAAGAAATTCAACCTGCCAAAGACTATGATGGTGCACTTCTACACAGCCATCATTGAGTCCATCCTCACCTCCTCCATTACCATCTGGTACGGCGCTGCTACAGCCAAGGATAAGGGCAGGCTGCAGCGTGTCATTCGGTCTGCTGAGAAGGTGATTGGCTGCAGTCTACTGTCGCTCCAGGAACTGTACACCTCCAGGACCCTGAAGCGGGCAGGGAAGATTCTGGCTGATCCCTCCCATCCCGGTCACAGACTCTTTGAGACTCTCCCCTCTGGCAGGAGGCTGCGGTCCATCCGGACCAAAACCTCACGCCACAAGAACAGTTTTTTCCCATCTGCCACCAGCCTGGTTAACAAAGCCCGGAAACCACCCTGACACTCTCCCTTTCCCCCACACCCCCCCTTTTTTGCTGACAGGACACCTGTAACCTGTAACTCTATGCGTTACATTAACGCTCAGCTTGGACTCCTGCTTTACTTGCACAATGATCACCTGCACTGTTGTATTGCTCTTGCATCTTATACTGCTCTACATTTACTCTCACTCACTTAAAACTGTGCACATATATTTATATCATATTGTAGATATGTTGATACTGTTTAATTTGTATTGTATTGCACCGACTACGCCAAAACAAATTCCTTGTATGTCCAAAAACGTACTTGGCAATAAAGCTTTTCTGATTCTGATTCTGATTCATGATGTATGATAATCTTTTTCATTCTTTTACAAGTATTAAATGCAATTAGTAATCTTTGATTAACAAATTAAAAGATGTATGATTGAAATGTGGGTAAGAACTGAGAATTGGAGTAAAAAACATTAAGGTTTGACATTCTCAGTCAGCTATATGTGAAAGAGATATAATGTTAATCATTTGTGAAGCATGAATAAAAAGAATGAAGTGATGGTTTTGTAACTGTGTTTTAAAGTAAATGCTGAAAGCTGAAGAATGAAATGTGTAATACTGTGTAAAGTTTAAAACTGAGCAGATTAGGGAAAGAACTGGAGGATGACTAGGAGTGACGAGAGCCAGCTGCATGCAGACAACGACGGGAGGATGCGACTACAGACCAGCATGACTATTATCGGCATCTCCAAGGCTGAGAAACAGAATCAGTAGGTCACAATGACCATGACTAAAGTATTGAGCAATAATCAAGAAGCTGAGCTGAATAAGTTGCGCAATAACTGAGAAGCCTAATAAGGGGTTGACTGGTGAAAGCATCAAGTACCATAAAAGCAATGCTGAAGGAGGGAACGAGGTTGTTTCCTCACAGAAGACGCGAACAAGATCGGACGGAGAAAATAAGCTTGGATGGAAAAGGAACAGAGACACAGCCCAACTGATCGACTGCATTAAAAAGAGGATCAACCCGTGGGCCCAGAAAGGACTGTGCCTCAAGATTAAGATTAAGAATCTGATTTCATCTAAAGCCTTTTTATCCAGACAACAGAAGTGAACTTGATCGGTGAACAGCTGATCGCTCTAAGTTTCAGGCTTCTGGAAGTCCTGAATCAACCTCATTTATGTCTCCGGGTTTCCTTCAACTCTTCAGCCTCTGGGAACTACTGTCTTCAGAGACAAATAACAACAAAGATCCTGTTTAACCATCGAAGCCTGGAGCATCAGTGCCTGCCACTTAAAGGAAGAAAACTGAAGATTAAGTCGTATTCCCTTCAAGAAACCACTCGTTGTTACCAGAAGAAACATCTCCATCAGGTGCATGGATGAGCCTCCGTCTTCAAAGCCTCTCCAAACTCAGTAGTTTCAGCATCAGGGAAAGACAAGTTGAGTTGATTGATTCATTTCTATTATTGAAATTATTTTGTGTTGCTGAATTTAAGCTGTTACTAACCCCTGCAAAAGTGTTACTAATTAAAGAAAGCATATAAAATTCTAGTTAAATCGTAGACATTCAATTATTTGAGTCACCGTATCTTTTGGTTTTTCATTGGTGGTAAAAAGTCTTGTTGCCTGATTCTAAGATATTTTAGGAGGTTTTTCTAGGTTGCCTTAGACAAGTTTGTTAAAACAGCGCCCTTGGGGCTCGTGCCGAGCCACTAAAATTAACCTAGCCCATATACCAAGAGCCAGTTGTAAAATTAGGGAATGAGCAGCCGTGAACAAAAGTGACTGTTGAAAGTGTGGATGACTGTGATAGGCTACTCAGTCGTCCAGACCTCCATTTGAAGAAGGGCGAGACTTTTGTATGAAGGCTGTCAGAGGCTAGGCGAGTCATTTCCCGACACCAGCTCAAACAGAACTTTCAGTAAACCTGCTTAGTTAGATCTTTCAGGTTTAGGGAAGTCCGGACCCGTTGGATGGAGAGCTGGATTGAGCAATCCCCTTAGACATGGGGAAGTAGGAGGGAGGGGTTAGCTCATCGGACAACAAAAGTGCATCCAAACTTTCTCATACCTTTTCAAATTACATTTGTTTGATTGGGTACCTCGTATGTTGCTGTTTCCACCCCTCATAGATTTAATATATCTTTAGCCTCATAGCAGAATTGCACATATTTGAACGTTTTTGGAAACAAGAAAAAACACATCGTCACACATCTGCTGTGAACACATCTTACAGTACATTGTATTTTTTATTGATATTGTGACAGTAAGCCAAAATATGACTTAGGCAATTATGCTTTGAGGCTAACAATGTGAAGTATACTAGAACTTTGAGTAATATTTGAGAATACAACACATCCTTCCTGCTGCAATGTCTTTCTTAGATCTTCCAGTGCCCCATTCCTGTCACCTTTTAACCCAGCTGCTTCAGATCCGTCCAAATTCATCTCAATGTAAAAATCTTACTTTCAGTCTTATTCTAAGCTTGATCATTCACTTTCACCGTCTTCTCAGCCGCAGTGAAACAAATCAATTTTTTGTATCATTTTACTTCATTCAATTTTCTCTTTCAGCCTTTATTTATATTACCTGTCCAATGTTCCACTGAAGAGTGAGAATGGGATTACTTTTGAAAAGAAATGCTGAAATAACTGAAGGTATTTTTTTCCCAAATAGATGGCTTGATTACCTACCAGATGATTGTCAACAGCAGGATCTGGTCAAGATGTCTCTCTGAGTCACTGTGACATCCTTCATCATTTGTGCTCTTTTTTCTTTTTTTCAATATTTCATTATATATTTTGGGACAAGAATATGACTGTTTAGGGCAAGAAAAACCTTTCAATACAGTAAAAAGATTAGGTCTAATTTTAGCTGTTTAGTCTGAAATAAAAAGATGGACAGGCTTATATGGTAGAGGTAATAACATAATTTTACTGGAGGGTTTTACTTCCAGGCAGCTGTGAGATGTCAGCTATCAGAGTTAAATAATTTAATTTGAAAGTTATTACCTCTATTATATCATTTTGTCCTTTAATGGTAATGAGCTGTGTGCAGCAAGAATTCACAAATAGACCAATTAAAATAATTGTCATTCAATTTCTGTCTGTGAAAGAACAGATTTTAAAATGTTTAAAATGCTATTTTGTCTGTGCAGCACTAAATGTTCTTGGTCTGAAATACATTTCTGAGTTACTTGTCAAATAAAAAACATGTCATAGTGTAGACTCCTGAGGTCATCAGAAACCTGTTTATTCAATGTACCTTGGACCAGAGCTAAACAATGGGAGGTAGCATTTAGCTTCTATGCTCCTCAGCTCTGGAACGAACTTCCTGAAAACACGAGGCATGTCGAAACTGTTTTAAATCACGACTGAAAACATTTTTTTAGTTTTTGTTAATGTAATGCTTTTCTAAGCCTAAACTATTAGGTTCTTTAGGTTTTTCCTTTAATTTTGTGCAAAGCATTTGCATGCTTGGTGCTTGATTGATGCAATAAAAATAAAGTTATATTTGACCTTCTTATTGGTGTGTGTTATTTATTAAATTTTTTTTTTATAAATGTTACAATATTCTATTTGTATTTGTTTTCTGAATCATAATCTGGACAATTTATAGAAACCTTTAATTTTTTTGTAAAAATGATCAAACTGCGAACATTTTACTCAAGAACACTGAACTGATTGACTGGAATGCAATTGTAACCATTTCGAATTAGGTTCTACTATATGTTATAGGATTGAATGTGAAGTGTAGTAACCTACATGCATGCCAATCTTTGCTGCAGATGCCTAAGAGGGAGCTTCTGAGATGTTTCTGTTTTTACCTTCACTACCATCCTCCTCACTGCGTGCTGTTAAGATAAGCTCTGGACTCATCCAGCCTCATCAAGTTGTTTTAAACTTTTTGATTAATTCTCTGATTGTAGATATAGACAAGCTGAGGCAACTCAGTATTTTCTTGTAGCCATTGTAGCTTACTTGAGTGACATGCTTTCTTGTCTTTCCTATTTTGAAGAGTGGGTGAGAAAAAAGGTCCTTTTTTACTTAAAATTTAGAACTCGAGGGAAACAGAAAGTCATGGGTTACTAATTAAAGGTAGACAATCTGGTCAACCAGAACTATAAACAGACGGTTTTGTTGCTTAAATTTTTCGGACTTTCATAAATATTTTGTTATATTAACCTTTATAAAACCTGTCAGAACACATATTTCAATATGACTGTATGACTGCAGTTAAAGTTGAGCTTCCAGATAAAGCGGCATCAAAGAGAAATGTATGGGTTGATAAAGCTGGTAAAGCCAAGTGGATAAGTATGAGTAGAGTTCAACAAAGAGCTGGAGAGAGGCTTATCCCAGCCAGCCTCTACACAACTCCTACTAAAAGGGGTGTTTTTCTCCCTTTCATCAGCTCATCCTATTAACTATAGTTTCCCCAGATTACTGAGATAAAGCAGCCTTCAGTAGCACTTAACCTCCCTGTGCACAGCAGGATGTGATTTACTGTGAGGCGCAAATGGAGACCTCATATAATGTTGCATGTCTTGACTGACAACCTCTCTGGGTATGTATACTGTTTGCTTTTTTTTTTTTTTTTTTTTTTTTACTTTTAACTGACTCACTTCAGTAATTGAACTTCTTTTCTACTTTATGGTTTCTTTGGAAATGACTTTGTAAATGGAAAACGGAGGGAGATGAAACATGGGATGGACATTTATTTGTTCCTCGGGATAATTCATGCTGCTTACAGACAGTCCGAACTACAAACTTACAAAAGCTGCGTACTTTCAACAATATTTGGCTGTTATTCTTCACAGTATTCTGAATTACTGAGAAAAGTTTATTATTCAGGAAGATTCAGCTTTACCTGTTGTTTAGATAAATTATCTGTAACCACATCACTCACTATAGAAAGCATCTGTAGCATTACATTATCAGTAAACAGAACTATATATTGTTTTGTTGCATTTTCACATGGGTAAAGGCAACATAACATCCTGTCAGTTGCAACTTCATATCTAAATATTTTGAATAATTTATTCCACATAACCTGCTCTAAGTTTAGTTCTTCTTTTTAGGGAAAATGTTTATCTGCCATTTTTACACCTCAGTATGAAGCTAAAATCTAGATTTTTCTCCTTTAAAAACAAATAGTAAAGAGGACAGCCACTGTCAACTAGGTATTGATCAGTAAGATAACCTTGTATAGAAATACCATGGTTTCACAGCATGTGGGTATATGCAAAACCTAAAACAAAAATGCATATCATGATTTAAAATAAACATTTATTAACTCTGCTATTAAAATAACATATATTGTGTACCACAGCTATAACAATGCTATCTAGAAGATTTATTATTTAGCTTTTGATGCATAGACTAAAAACTATAGAAAACCGATTAAATAATCTAGTTTTTTTCCCCTTTTGCCCAGATTCACATACTGGTTTGGCTTTCTGCTTTTTACACAAACATGCAAAGCTAAAATGAACAGGTTAAGCTAATAGCTTGGCTCGGATGTGGGTCCAGCAGCCAGTCCGTAGTCAGCTGACCAGTAGTGCTCAGCAGCAGGTTTGTTTACAGATAGTAGCATATACATTGATAAATAAAACAGCAGTAACTTCTTAATTGTACCTATTTGTTTTGTTTTTTTATTAAAGTTGTAAACTGATCTTGAATGCATCGTATTATAACTACTGTATAAATTGCATTAAATCTGATTCTATGTGGCTGGATTAGTTTGACTATACAAGAGAAATTGTCTTAGCCCTGTGTAAATAAACTGAATTAATTAAATTAAATGAAGGTTGTTCTTATCTTAAGTAACAGTATAAAAATAATAAGCTTCGTATAAAGTTTCTGTCCAATTTTATTGGTTTGGGGTTGCTTTTTTTTTATTCCATCACCATGCCTTTCAGTTAAAGCCTAAAAAGCCAACTCCTCAAGTGAAACAAAATACAGGTTTAAACCTACTGGGTAAACCCATTGTAAATGCCAGCAACAATACCATTGAGATTTAACCTTAAACCCATTAACACACATAATTCTGCTTTTTCTTCCTCTGGTCTCCTGTAGAAACTACTGTTCCAGGATTTATTTCAGATTGTTTTACTGTCAGAATTAAAGCAGTGTTAATGGAATTTTAATGAAGCAGCAAAATTTCTCTCACATGTTCTTACTAAAACATGTAATAATTCAACTAAGAAATCAGGTACAGATTTTTACATCTTTGTAAAGATAATCCTATAAAAAACAAAATGGTGAAATACTGTATCAGCAGCAGTACTCTTGAAGTAGAGCTAAACATATCACATGTCACATATTTGTTCCTAAAAGCAAAACACATTCAGCAGTCTGGGTGATTTTGTCTATGACACTGAAGAATGCAGCACTGAAGACATTTTTCTCTCTTGACAATCAAGAAAGCAAGCCTTCTAGGCACAAATCAAGTACTAATACATCAGTAGGTGACCTTACATCAGGGGGGGGAAACACGTCATCTTCATCCAGCTCCTTAACTACAGACATGTTTTATAACAATATTCCAAGCAAACCCAAAAAATAAATAAATATTGGTATGTAACTCCCTCTTCTGTTGGTTATTAGGTACTGCAGTTGTTTCATCAATGTGATTGAAAGATTTTAGTCAACGGTGCAAGGATATTTCTATCTAAACAGGTATTTTCATACCCTATATATATATATATATATATATATATATTAATTATATATATATATATATATATATATATAACATTTTTTTCCCTCTCTGTCTGACATTAAACGAGAATAAACGTCTGCTGTTTTAGGCCACATAGGCTTAACATTATTTGTATTTGGTGAAAGTCAGAACATGATGTGAAAACAACATTTGAAGAAATCAGTCACACAGTTAAAGCTTGACCACAAATGATTCTTCTAAATGGACAAATGTCTCTAATCATACTGTCAAATTTGTAACGAAGTGGCTTAAAGACAACGTAGTCGATGTTTTGACCTCAGTTCCACAGAACGTTTGTGGGCAGAGATGAAAAAGGTGTGTGAGAGCAAGATGACCCACAAACCCAACTGAGTTACACCAGTTCTATCAGAAAGAATGGGTCCAAATTCCAGCAAATAACTGTGAGAAGCTTGTGCCAACATATTCAAAACGGTTGAACCAAGACATGAAGCTGCAATCGAAATGCTACCAAATTTGACAGAAGCAGGTGCAATTTTCTGACTGGAAACACAAAATTCAAGCTGAATCGGAACTGGACTCTCAACATGACAATGACCCAAAACATACCAGTAAATCCACCAAGTGACTGGCTGAGAATTACAAAAATTGAAAGACCTGGCCTAAGTCAATTCTGGATCTCATTTCCATCCTGTTGGATGACTTGAAACAGGCTGTACATGGAAGAAAACCCTCAAACATCTGACCAAAGGGACAAACATTCCTGACTGACATCACAGACTGGCAGATGTCTACAAGAAGCATCTCACTGAAGGGGATCATTAAATTTATTTAGACTAAACTTTTCCAGTTTTACGATTACTAACCAAATAGCTCTGCTTGCTAAATGCTTTACTGGTCCAGATGTAGATGTTATGGCTTCTCACATCTGAGGTACAGCTGGATGTATTTTAAGGCAACCCCTTAAAAAACACCGTCTCCTTGTGTGACATCATGGGAAAATCAAACGAAATCAGCAAAGATATAAATTGTATTCTTGAAATCTGTACGGATAATTTATTTAGAAAAGTTCCTGATCTTCCACCTTGTAAATTTGTCTTGTTGCTTTTGTATTTTTAATGTTCAGGATTTCCACATGACCACAGGCTGAAAATGCGCAACAACTGGTCCAGCATAATTGGACTTGTAATAAAAACTAGAACCTGGGGGGAAAAAAAACACTGTGGCTTTTAGCAGTAAAGGTACAACTTGTAAATATACACACACAGCTCTGGTGACAAGCTCACATGCACTAATTTTGGGCTTCACATTAATTTCTGCCTTACAATGATAGATTGGAGCCATTTTTCCTTTATGGTTTAATGTTCATCCAAAAGGCGACTTCAAATACTTTTTAAAATAAGAATTGGCTGGACAAGCTTAGCAACTTGTACCTCAACCACATGCTTTTTGTAGTCAACAAGCTTCTGGAATAAATCTGAATGAAGTGGTAGTTTATTTAAACTGGTTTATTTCTGGGCACAGGCCTGCCTTTCAGTCATGTCCCACAAACTGTTAGTGTAGTCGAGGTCAGGGCTTTTCTTTATTAATTTTGTGACGACCTTTGATGTGTGTTTGAGATCATTGTCCTGATAGAAGATCAAATTTCAACAGAAAACTGTCCCAACACAGATGAACGGAATCTGGTTAGGATGTTCATGAACTAGCTAAAACCCAACAACACTCAGCCAACCAATTACTGGAAGCTTCTGGATTAGTAGTCTCTGCTCACTGTGAATTTAGTTTTACAACACCACAGCCTGAGAAGCTGCTGACCAAAAAAAAAAAAAAAAGTTCCGCCATTTTAAATCGACACCTTCAAACTTGACGGAAACGAGCAGCTGCAAACACAGACAAGCAAAACCTTCGCAGACAGACATCAAGTCTAGACTAGAAGGACAGGGTCACTTGTGTTTGGAAGAGTCAAGGGGAGGATTTAAACCTAAGAACATTATACCAATCGTTGAGCATGGAGGTGGCAGCATCATGATGTAGGGAATTAATGTGGGATAATGAAGGGGAAGAAAAAAAAACAATATTTTAATATTTAATTCTTCAACTTCACCTCAAATCAACAGCTAGGTGGTTGAAACTTCGACACATTTGGATGTTCCAACAGGATAATGATACCAAAAATGCTTCATTTCTGTTTCCCACTTAGCTGGAAAGTTAAAGCAGACATGGCCTTTCAAAGAAAAGACCTCAACCCTAGTGAAAATGTTTGGACCCTGCTAAAAACCTGGGTGCCCGCCAGGAAACTAACTCAATAAGCCATCACATGTGGTCGGAAAATGTCAAATATCCAGCCAGGATTTTTCCAGAAGCTTGGTGATGGCTACCAATCATCTAACTGAATTTAAGGGTGGTTATGTTTGAGGCTATATGCATAATGTTTGCCCCTTAATTTATTAATACAAAATCTGCAGTAAACTCAAACCTGTGCATCAAAAGAAAATCACTAAAATTGTTTTAATTACTCATTGGATATGTCACACAAGACAAAAAATGGGTCAAAAATGTCATTAAAAACCAGAACTTAATCATTCCCATCCACTGATGCCCAGGATAAAAGGCTGGATCCTTCTGATCAGAACTGTTGGTAAACATAACCACAGAATTGAGCTTTGTTAGTACAATTTATTTTACGTAACTGAGGTCCTTTTTTTGCTGGATTAATTGCTTTCCACATCTGTGTGCGATCATGCATCCATATGAAGCTTATTATAAAGACTGAAGTCTTAAATACGCTGCCAGACATGCAGCTTTAAATTATTTACCTGAAAGAATCCTAAACTTAGAAAATGTTCTGACCATAAATGCCGGAAAATATTGAAAACTTTATATAAATATGCGGTGACAGCAAAAGAAAAAAAATTGGAGTAATGTGCTCAAAAAACTGGAATTTTATTTGGAAATGGATTGCAGTTAAACCAAACAAAAATGTGATCCCAGTTTAGAAGCCATTATCATCCCGTGCTATGGAAGAAAAACAGAACATGATGAGAACATTCAGTTTATATTCCAGACTTCAATCAACAGGCCTGTATCTGTGCAATTTAAAGTCCACAATAACAAAGTCAACTCTTAACCCTTCAAGTTTTAGGCGGACAGCTGTTCCACTGTATCGCAAATGCAAAATCTTAAAATATGTTATAAAATATGCATATTAACTGACCGAACACATACTAGAGCTGCAACGTCCAGCATTAAACAAACTGTTAAAATCAATTTAAAACATATTTCTGGGAGGCAAGGCCACTCCGTTTTAGGAGGAAAGGCCCGTCCAACTGGTACAGGTTGGTGTAACAGTTACTTCAGTCAAAGTCAGTACTGTGTTCTGCTCTTGTTGGGCCAAAAAATCCTCTCAGGGTGGTCAATGCAAGAAGCAGAATGAACTTGTCCTGAAACAGCACTTTTTCCAAGGGTCAGTAGGGGGCCACTTCAGTAGCTCTTTGTAAGAAAAATAATAAGAAAAAACCAAATCAGCTTAAGTACAGACTGACTTTTGACCTCCCAAAGTCATTAGAAGTCAGCAAAAACTGCTCTGCTCGTCAATAATAGGAGCAGATGGCAGTAAGGACTCCCTGAAAGTACAGATGGCCAAGCTCTGTTAGCTTATGCAGCCCGACAGTCAGTCAAAACGTCATGTGAAAGAACAGGACAGCCAGTTTCGTGACCTGGGAGGCGCACACTGGGTGAAGGCAGCCGTTTAATCGTTGAAATGACAGTCACAGAGCTCCTTGTAGATCCTCTTCCGAATTTGAGGCATGTCGTTCTGGCTGAACAGCAGTGGCTGCTTCACGGAGAGACAACGGCAGTACTGGCAAAAAGGAAAGACAAACAGTGAGGGGAAAATAACCCTTACAGATTAAAGAGGGAACTTAGATGATTCGTCTATTGCACAAAAATATTGGTGGTGAATCGAGACAAAGACAGACAAGAAACAGGAATAACAGCTTACCTCAAGGACAAAAACACCACAGTCGCTGTCATTTTTCTGCTGAGGAATACCCTGTTAGGACAAGTCAGTCAGGAAAAGACAGTTAATGCCTCCTGAACTAAGCTCTGTATCTCTATACATTTTTCCATGCCTGCAGCTGTTCTGTTTTTTTAAGTGCAGCACAGAAACTGCAAGTTTTTTATAAAGTTAATTAAAATACCACATTACAAATTTATATGATCGGCTTCAACCATGCCAGGTGACAAACATTTCAGCAGCATGAACAGACGTGGGTCAGCTACCTTAATGATGGCGATCTTCCAGCCCTTCTGGAAAGCAGCCTGTTTTTTCTCCCTGGCTTCAGACTGAAGATACTTCATAATGTTCTGAGGGGACAGCATAAACACACGTATAATTAGAACGGGACAATGAGACCCCTCCACAATCCAGAGCAAGACTTTACTTTTACTTTTTATTAAAGGTTCTTGTGAGTGAAATGATGTCTTCATAGAAACACCATGTAGACCTGCTGACTTCCTGATTGGTGATTATTTTCATTTCAATGCAGTGTTTTCCTAAACTAAAGGTCCGTTTCCACTGCAGGAACTGATTGCTGGTGTAATGCTTTCTTTAAAACCTTGCTCCCACTAGGAAGGTTGAGGTTTTTTTTCCAGGACTTAAACTTGCAATTTTCCTACCTGGAGCTATAATATTTGAATGTGGTTTTCTGCATTGTTATATAATAATTAAAATATTTTTGTATCTGCTATGTCAGAAAAAACGACCTGTTTTGGCTGGATTAAGCCATCAAAACAACATCACATGTTTTTTTTTTGGAACAAAAACATGGGTATTGAATAATCTGTCAAACTTCCACACAGTTGTACAAACAGAAAGCAGAACTTCTTCATATCAGATTATGGCAAAAACCTTGCCGGTTGTCTTGATAGAAAGCGAAAATCTCATATTATAATCTGCAACTCATAATCTTGCGTACTTGTACTCACATTTGTGGTGTGTCTGAAGACGATGCCTTGGCTGTCGTAGTAGCTGATAGTTTTGGTTGCCATTGTGACTGCGATGAGAGACCAGTGGATTTCTAAATGGATGGGAATCAACAACAACCATTTGGAGAACAAGTCAACCTGAAAAGAAATTCATAAAAAAACAGTTTATATACAAAGAAAAAACCAAAAAACAGCACTAATTAGAAGGGGAAACAGAGAATGTGTGCTGCTGTGCTCCAGACAAGATTTGGGTTTACCTTTGCAAGGAGTCTGGTAATATTTCATTTCAAAACAGAGGTTTAGAGACTTTAAATGGTTCATATTTTGCACAATGAATTTAGAATATAGAAACAAACCACTTCAACCAGAATGAAAATGAAATACCGACATCAATCAAAACCTAATTTCTGGCAGCAAAAATGGATGAAACTCCTGCAGGGTGAGGCGTGTACAGGTACATCTCAAAAAATGCACATCTACCCCTGTGTATTCTGAAGTCCATCTACCAGGAAGCAGTTCATGCTTCCTTCTGCTGACAAGCTGAATGGAGATGCAGATTTCATTTTCCAGCAGGATGTGGTAGTTACCAAAAGCTGGTTCAATGACCATGGTGTTACTGTGCTTGACTGGTCAGCAAACTGGCATGACCTGAGCCCCACAGAGAATCTATGGAGTATTGTTAAAAGGAAGATGAGAGACACCAAAACCAACAATGTAGATAACCTGCAGTTACACCTCAGCAGGACCATAGGCTGATTGCTTTGATGTCGCGCCGCATCGATGTAGTAATTCATGCAAAAGGAATGACATTTCTGTTTAAAATACCTTTTTTTTATTGATTTTATGTTATGTTCTACTTTTCTGACACACTGAATTTTGGGGTTTCATTTTCTGTAAGCCATATCAAAATTACACCATCATCAAAATTACAAGAAAAAAAGTTGAAATGTTTTACTCAGTGTGTAATGGACCTATGGGTGACAAAAAATATTGAACTTTTCTATTTTCCTGAGCTGGACCGGTATAAAAATATCAAGCTACAGCCATTGGGAGCATAATTTCCTCCTTACTTTTTTGGTCCATCTCTTCACACCATCATAACCTTTGGCAACCAGCTGCTTGTAGAAAAAACTGTTGAAAAAATGAACCTGTAGCGGCAAAAAGAAAGAAAAATAAATCTGTTAGACATTTTAAAGTCTTAAATTTCTTTTAAATATATCAACTTTTCTGGAAATTTTCTGATGTACCCGGGAAAGTTACACATACCAAATAGACTCCTCTTCTTAAAAGAATTTGCTAATTTTATTTGATTGGGTTGTTTCATCTTAGAGTCCATCCATTTTCAAGTGGGTTGGAACCAATCCAGAAACTAAATATCAGCCTGCTTTGTCAATTCCAAATCCAGTTTTGATGCATATTTGGGATAACTGTCCTGCTGGAAAACCCAACTGTGTCCATGTTTCAACCATTTGATCCAAACCATCACGTTCAGATAAGAGGACATTATGATGTTCAGGAACAACTTAACTACCAAGGCCCGAGCTGATTATAAATTGGAAGACTAAGAGGGGCCGACCTAGAAAGAAGTGCCAGCTGCAATACTGACATCTTCAAGCTCGATAGAAATATGCAGTTGCCCAAGCTCAATGTCTTCTGGAAACACGGTTTATATACAAGCCAGGCAAAGATTGAGCTATTTGACCACCATCATTGGAGTGAGGCTTCCACACAAGAAGAAACTGTACTATTGTCAAAAATGGTGACAACATTAGGACAAGACAGAGGTTCTTGTTAATGGACACAGTGGGAGATGTCAGAACCCTCCGGTTGATCTAGACTCCCTGGCAACGCATGTTAGGCCCACGGCAACAAAAATAAAAAACAATTTGCAAAAATAAAAGCTATCCTTTTAAGGCAACAGTTAGAAACAGTAATCCACACTTTCATTTCATCGCGATTGGATTACTGTATTTCCTTTTGTTGGGACCCACAGCCATGGATTAAAACATGAAAAGGGGGCGGTAACAGCGGACTTCCCATGATGCCACTGGCCGTATAAAACCCCCACCTTTCCAATGGTCCGATCTCTTCTACGCGTGTCACCCAGGGGCCTGGACAGAGAGGCACAGCACGCTAATGTCTCTTTGCTGGCAAACAGACATAACTCTTCAACTGGATCCGAGAGTGTCATACGATCATCGATCATATGCACTGAGTTAAGTACTAATGAATCACTGTTCGTGTATCCGGTAGATTCATTCTCAATGGGATAATTAAGGTACAAGCCTGGGTTGACTTTTCTCTCTGAGGCCTACAGAATCAAGCAGTTATAGAGAGTTCCCGGCAGAGAAGCTGTCTCTACGACTCCGAGTGGAGCAGTTTCTCGAAGGAGGACAACGGACGCATCACCGTGGTCACCAGTAACTTGCCGTTTGGTCAGCGGACAGAGCGAGCCGCGCCATCAAACATCTAAGGAGGTTAGCTGGAAGCTAACCCTTTTGTTCACAGAGCTTTCTTCAAACTTCGTCGTCGCCCGGACAACTCCTCCTCAGCACGGTTCACATACGAGGTTAGGGTTTGGGCAGAGAGATATTTAGGATGATCTAAATGTTTTTCATTTTATGAAGTTTGGTTTAGTTTGTGTTGAACTCAGCTATTTTGGTGCTAGCAGGCTATCTGCAGCACACGTGCTCAGTTTTGTGTTCTTTGTTTGTGTGTTTTTAAAGTTAAGACAAACTTTACTTGAAGGGTGATTTTAAACACAGAAGATTGATCATAACGTCCCATCCGCGCTTATGCATTTTAACCCTTTTATTAACTGTATTTTTAAAGGTGTGTGTTTGATTCTGGTGCTAAGCTATAAGCTTCTTTTGTTAGCTTTAACTGCTAACAAGCTAAGAACACGTGCTTGCCTGCTAGGAAATATTTAACAGAAAGTTTGTAAGTTTTCAAGCTAGTAAATAATAGTCCCTAAACATTATTTTACTAAATCTGATAACTTAGTAAACACCATTAAGCCCCATTTCTCCAGAAAGATTTGGCTCTTTCCCAAAATGTTCCCTTAAATATTTTACTATTCCCTTAATAATATTTCTTTAAATATTATTTTAATAAACAAAGGCAGTTAATGAGACGCCATTGAGAATTAGTCATCCAGAAGGTTGGTTTTATTCAGCAGATCATTCTTTAAAACATTATTTTAATAAAATATTTGATGTGATCTTGCATTGTGAATGGTTGTCTAAACATTTGCTGATTATTGCCTAAATTAGTTCCAAGACTAACTTAACTTCATTTCCAGATTCTTCAAAATAATTATTGGTTCTCAAACATAAACATTGCATGGTAATGTTGCATCACTCTTTTGGTCATGATTTTCAATCTTCCTTAATCATGTTTATATTGTACATAGCCCATTAATCTTCCCTATTCTTTAATTCTGCTTGGTAGTTTAGTTGGATTGTTTTAGCATAGTAAAGAGTTTGTTGATTGAAATATGTTTGACTTTGAGTTGACTTATTTTTGTTAATAAATTCTTGTATTTTAAGAAATTGTGTGAATTCATTCCATGTGTGCAGAGTTTATGCTGTTCAATAATGTCAGAGCTCGTCTCACACCTTTCTATTTTGTCCTAATACCATCGCCTTACTGGGCTGGTATTCACAGGACAACCCTTAACAGACCAAAATATTCTTTAATAAAATATTAATATAAATATTAAATAATATTTTCAGATTCATAGTCACAACACTTATCTCGAAGTCAGTCAGTCCTCACTTGCTGGTTTGCAGCCTGTGCAAAATGCTGCAGCACATCTCTAAACAGGAACCTGTACATGGGAGCATAATACTCCGGTCTTGGCTTCTCTTCATTGGCTCCCATTGTATTTTAGAGTTCATTTTAAAATCATTCTATTTGTTTTAAGGTCTTAACTAACTTGGCCCCGCCCTACTTGGTAGAGCTTCTCCACCGCCCACAATCAGTCCCTTAGGTCCACTAATCAGTTGAACAGTTGCTCCTGGTGGTTCCCAGCTTAAAGCGGAAGCTTAAAGGAGACGGGGCCTTCTCTATTGGGGCCCCCGAAGTTATGGGACGCTCTACCCTTGCACATTCCACAGGACCCTTCACAAACTCGTTTGAAAACTACTCACTGGATTTCAACCCAACGGAGATCTGATTTTACTTAATTTTGTACTGGTATTTTTTTAAATCTGTTTTTGCATCGTTTTATTGTGTTTTTTTAGCAAGTTTCTTAAATTATTATTGTGTGCTTAGTTTCCTATTTCATGCCTTATTGTTATTTTATTGCTTTTGATGTTCAGCACATTGGATTAGCTCTTTCTGGTGTTAAAGCATTTTATAAATAAAGTTGATGATGATGATGATAAATTGCTTAAACATGGCAATGACAGCAAACATGCATCAAAACTGGTTCTGGAATGGATTAAGAAGTCTTATATATTAACCCTAACGTACGGCCCTACAGAAAATGTTTAGACTATGCTCAAAAATTTGAAGAAAAAAGAAGAGGTTCGAATACAATTTGGGAATTTAAGCGTATGTAAACTTCCGACCGCAACTGAAAAGTGTGCTGTCCAGGCCTATACACACACAGACATACCTTGTGCTCTGCTACATCCATAATCAGCTCTCCATACATGTTAATAATCTAAAGTTGAGAAATAAAAGAACAGGATGCATAAAGACATCATTTAAAAAACCCTGACCATAATGTACAGGAAATAGTTTAGAGGATATACAAGAAGTGGATTTCTTCCTTAAAAATTCAATAACTGACATAATAGCAAGAAGATTGTATTTATAATCACTAGCCACCTTTCTTTACCTGATCATTAAGCCAGTTCTGATCCTCCAGGGTGCCAAGGTCCTCCAGTCTCAGATTGTGTTTATTATATGTGACCATGAATCCTGCAACGGGAACAGATGCCAGGCCAGCCTTGTATCGAGTTATCTCTCCTTTGATGTCCACCTCACTAAAACAGATGACAAACAAGCACAGAACAAAAATGTGGGGTTCAGTATAGAATCTATTTTATTTTTTCATTACTGGTATTTAAAGTATTACATCAGTTTGTAATGAACAAAAAGCTGGTACAAACTTGGAAATTAAACATGCATTTTCATTTTTATGATAAATGTGATCCAATCTAAGTACATAGGCAACATGCGAATAAGCTGAAAACTGGCAAAGTCCTCAATACACATTATATCATGTCTTTTAGTTATGATTAAGGCTTTACAACACAAAAATAAAACAGATGTTATGATGCTGCATAAACAGCATAGTATAGCACTTTGGGGTCTCTGGGGACTTTATACAAAAATCAGTCATTCACCCATTCATTCACACACTGACAGTGGTAGACTACATTGTAGCCACAGCTGCTCTAGGGCACAGTGACAGAAGTGAGGCTGCGATACACAGGCGCCGGTTACAGGACGAACCCCTACCAATGTCGCCACGGTAATGGTCCTGTGTGAAAAAGCAATTCTAAATAAACACTTTGGAATGAGCGAGTCAAAGTCCTGACCTGAATCTGACTGAGATGCCATGAGATGACCTGAACAAGGAGGTCAATACTTGAAAACCCTCCAGTGTGAGTAAATTACCACAATTCTGCAAAGAAGAGCGGGCCATAATTCTTTCACAGCGTTTGTAAAAGACTCATGCCAGTTATCTCCAATGCTTGATTGTATCTGTTGCGGATAAAAGGTGGCGGAACCAGTTATCAGGTTTAGGGAGCAATCACGTTTTCCACACAGGGGTGTAAAAACATGTAGGTTTGAATTATTTTCTCCCGAGAGGATTTTTGTTTTATAAACATTCATAACAATAGATTTCTCTTTAGAGGAGCAACGTGTTCACCGTTTTAAAAAACAAGCAACATGGTCACTTGTCTGAGTTGCAAATACTGCAGGTTTTACTATGCCTTACATGCATGGCAGCCCTGTCGGATTTTGAGTTTGGTTTTACTGAGGAACCTGTGTTTTTCCAAGATTCCCGCTGATTGTTTTCAACTTGGAACTTCCAACTTTTTGCAATGTATACAGGCACCTCACATTTATTTTGAGGTGTGGGACCACATCAGTTACGCATAAAAAGTCTGTCTGTCTATCTATCTATAAACTCCTGAGATTTTTGGCAATTTTGTTCAGTAATTTGTTAGGTTTTCTACTATATAGACAAACGTGTCCTTGGGGAAAAAAAACAGATACATTTTACATTTCTTTTTAATAATGTACATGCTTGTGTTTTTACTAACTTGCAGCTGACAACAGAGTTGCCTTTCTTTTTCAGGTGTTCCAGGACATCTGATTCAGTAAGAGGAATGAAGCTCCCATATTTTATATAGAAGCTCTCCAGAAACTCTAGAAAAAAGAAAAAAAGAAACGTCATTAATAGGATTGTGATTTTAAAAGAAATAAATTATGAGATTCAGAAAGCAAGTGAGTTTTATTTGCATAGCACCATTTATACACAAGGTAATTCAAAGCTTTTTACAGAAAAAAGGAAACAAAGACAAAAGTACAATGCAATGTGATTTCAGGTCAAGACTGGATACACTTTAGATATTATAAAATTCCCACATACATTTATAGCTACGGAATACAGCCCTTAATAATATTAAGGCATAAAATAGGCATTGAAACAGAACATAATAAAAAGGGACAGGAACTCTTAGCTTAAAAAGGGGCTAGTCTTTGGAGCCATATTGCCGAACTGCTTTGTGAGAAAGGTCTTTGAGAGCTTCCACTATTCCCTGTCTGTACAAGGATATGAGCTCCTGCTTCAGGAACCAGCAACACATACAGAAGATTCCCTGATAATAAACGTGCTTTCATTTCAACTTCCAGAGCTGCTAACCCACAACAAGCAGACTGTTTTGCTTTATTTCCAGGCTACACAACCAAGTAGTAATGCTGCATTCCAATTGTACTCAGAAGTCAGAATTTCCGACCTCCAAATAGAAAATTTCAATTTCAACGACCCTGAAATTCAGAAATTTGAGTCGGAAAGTCAGAGCAACACAGCCATACCCAACTTCTGGATTCAAGATGGCTGCTCTCCATATCAGTGACTAAAACTTTCTTATTTTGACTGTTTTTGTAGTTCTTTGTTATTTATGTAACACTTAGTGGGTCCTATACGTACAACTTTTCAGTGTTTATAAGACGAAACGTTTCAAAGCTGTTTATATGCACAAGATCCAGAAAATGATGGAAAAACACTGACAACCTAGTAAGAAATTACAACTGCTACTCAGATACTAAAATTCAGACCAATTAATAACTAGGGGACACTATTACGTATGACAACGCATTTGGGCTTATAACTTCCAAACTGTAAGTCCCATACCTCAAAGGTTTATATCACTTTGTTCCTTGGATGATTCTGCATCTTTGTAATTGGCCATACCCACTTCCGCCTAGCTAGATTTATTTCCTACGAGCTTTTAAAAGAAAAAAAATCGTAGACTTAAGTTAACTGGCAACAATGTTGCGGAATAAGCATAACCTATTTCGTTAATTCCTCCTTAGGGCTAAAGCCAATCAAAGTGAAACTGGGCCTGGTAAGACTGCAGACATAGCCGATGAAATGAAATGGAACGGATTTCAAATTGTTTTCAGTTTGCAAGTTATACGCAAACAAACTACTATTAAGGCTAAAAAAGGCCCAACTTCAAAATAGATAAAGATGTAAAAATCATTTTCATACCAACAGTGCATAAGGTCAAACTGAAGCTATGTACTCATTTTTAGAGGGATCCAAGCCTAGGGGTGCTATAAGCAAGAGCTATTTATATAGCCAAAATGGCTAAATGGAAATTTGGTATATTCCTTCAGGACACCACCTAGAGACTAGGTTATCAATATGGTAATGATTGGCTAAAGTGGGCGTGGCTTATTTGCAAAAATATACTTCTGAGCTTTCACTTATAAAAAATCCTTAAACCTTCAGGATATGTTCTGCGCATAATCCTGAATAGTACCTATTCTAGTTAAAGTTCTATCTCAAAGTGCGTCACTAAAATGTACGATATTTGGTAATAAAATTAGCAGCTGTGTCTCCAGTTCTGTTAAGTCAATCACCGTGGAATTTTGCACACTACTTAAGTAGACAAGGCCTATATTCCCCATAACAATAAACATTGTTCAGTTTGGACTGCCCACCTGTGTACGAATAATTTATAAAGATATATGCTAATCAATGATAGCAATTATAAATTAAATTTGATGAAAATAATTAAAGTGGAAAGAATAAACGTCAGGCATATTCTTCATTAAAAGATGTTCTTGGTGAATATTTAGAGATTTTTCTGACAAACTATGGTTTTTTGTGAATTTTTTGATTTTGTTTAATATTACTAATGTCATTAAAATGATAGCTTAAAATTCTTGTTAAATCAATTATTAAAATTAGGGACATGTTAAACAATGTATATATCATTCCACATATAGACATGTTATCTGACAATATTTAGAGAATTTTATGAATTACTAAATATTTTTCATGAATCTTTGAATTTGGCTAAGTACTGTAATGTCCGTTTACAATTTTTGGTTGAAAAGGTAATTAATTCAGGCACTTGAATAAACACTTATATTGGTCCTCCTACAAGGTCATCTGAGAATATTTTGGAAATTTTATGATTTGGATTTTTAATGAATATTTAAATTCAGGTCTAAGTTCAGGTTTAGAATTTGTTTGTTCAAAAACCATTACATCTAGGGACATTATAAACAATGCATATCATTGCGGATATAGACTTGGTTAATTGAGAATTGGTTAAATGGTCCTTTTTTGGCAAACTATGTATTTTTAATGAATTTTTCAAATTGGCCACATACATAGAAATTATGGTTAACTGTTTTCTTGTGTATAAAGCACTAAATCCAGGGACTTGAATAAATACGCACAATTTTCCTTCAACAGTCATGGTCATCTGAGAATACTTTGGGAATTTTATGATGAAACATGGATTTTTAATGAGTTTTTAATTACAGGTCATTAAAGGCTTGTAATACATAAATAACGATTTATAATTTTATGTTGAAAAACCTTTACATTCAGGGGCATCATAAACTATGCATATTATTGCCGTTATAGACATGGTGAATTGAGAATATTTTGAAAATTATATGACAAAGATTTTATACAATTCACATAAAATGCTCTGTTCACTCTTAAAATGGGAATTAATATGTTTCTGTTGAAAACATATTTGGTCTAAGGACATGGGATGTTCATATCATACATCGGTAATGAAATGCTTCCTCCAGCAAGAGTTTAAGAATTTTAGGAAACACTGGATTTGCCATGATTTTAAAAAAGTTGAACTCCAATGCTATAAATGATTCAGAATGCATTGTATGGGCTAAGCCTTACGAGGTTTGAGTGCTTATGCAAGCAAGTTCTAACCTTACCCTATGTAATATAAATGGCATGCTGGGAGGGGGGGGGGGACTCGCTGGAAAGGACTTGGAACCTGTTCATAACTGCTGTTATTGCTACTGTTTTAAGAGTGGCCATGTATGAGCAATGAAGAACAGACTATCCATGTTTTTTCCAACTTTTAGACAAGATGGAAATTGGAACACTAACAACTCGGAGAATATGTCACACCGACTTCCCAGTTTCAAATTACGAGGTAAATGAAATGCAGCATAAGACATGGACAGAAAAAAACAAAACAGATGCCACTTCTTGATCTAGATATAAATGCCATATGCAGGTGTTATGAGCTGAGATGGAGGACTAAGCGTGTCAGCAAAAAATAAACCAAAGATTAGCTGTTGCTCCTTTAGACACAATGAAGTGGGATTGTCTTTGGCAACTATTTAAGGTATGTGCTCTTCTATTGTCTTTTATCCCTGCTACAGGCACCAATTAAAAATCAACATATTTCTCAGACAAATAATGAATGTGAATTTATCTTAAATTGGGAAACAGTTGTGTAACATGAAGAGCGCTATACCATGAAGTAGATTCAACACATCTGGGTTTGCTTTGAGAGATCTAGCTTATCTAACCCCAACTCTGGGGACTCTCAGGGCATCTTGAAAATATTTCCAAAAGTCTAAAGAAACTGCCTCTTAACACACAAAATTCTAAATTTACCATATTTACATCAACCAATAAAAAAATACTGTAACTCCAGATCCTCTCTCAACTTTGGAAAGAACTCCACAACACAGGTTTCGTTTGGTGCTTTGTAGGGCTGAAACGATTCCTTGAATGATTCGAGCACCTCTATTATTAAGATTTCTTGAGGCAAATTATCTGCCTCGAGGCTACGTTAAACTTTAACTACTTAGCGCTATGTGTTCCATCCGAAAACGACAGAAAGTGTATAAAGTGTGGGATCACATTAAACATAACAGAAAAGAAAGCACAGTGCGTGTACTGCAAAACTGAATTATCATTCCATAACAGCACATCCTCCATGCTGAGCAGGAAACTTCTCCCCTCCATGTTAGAACTTTTTGTTTTGGCTGCAGATGCATCCTTTCCTACTAAAGTTCAACGGTATACTAAAGATATGGTATGTTATTGCATTTTAAGCAATAAAACGTAATTCAATTCAAAAATACTTTATTTACCGAAAAGGGAAAAATAAATTAATATTAAAAGATAGATTTAGAAAACAAAATAGAACTGAATTATTTGTTCATTAGCATTTTCTCTTTTATGCATTTCTATCACTCATAAAATCTAATAAAGTAGTTAAATGAAATATCTGCAGAATGTGCTCATTTTTTCCCCTGATTATCCGATTAATCGTCAAAATACTCATAATACTCAAATGCTAAAATAATCATTAGCTGCTGTCCTAGTATTTTTGATAGATGATAATAAACTTGGAAATTTGTTTTGTTTTGTTTTGTTTAAAGTGAAATATCTTAATTTATTTCGAACATTACTAGCCTTTGTGAAGTAGTTTGTCAGGAGTGGTTTATAACTCTTGATTTATCTGTATCTTATATATTATAATATTGAGTGGGAAGCACAATATTCTTCTCATTCTTCTATTTAAAGGCTATTGGTTTTGCAAAATAGGTTGTGCAGAATTGTGACATTTTGCTTGATCTGGTACCTTTTTCAAGTTAACACAAGAGCCTTACAATTTTATCATTGTCTAAATAAATATTTAAAGTATTTGTATTTGTTAACAGTAACGAAAACGTAATCATAATTAATTGACAACTTCTACTGCTTCATACAAAACAAATCAAACTTCTCATCGGTTATGAGTGCCCAAATTATGAAACAGTTACATTTAAATTACACTCCAGTCAATAGACCACGGAAATGCCTTTTAAATGAAATATAAGTTACATAATTTTCACAATTTTCTTGTTAATTGTATTTAGATTTCATGTTTAATATTCTTTGTATGGATTACATCTTTTGTCTAATGTCCTAAGTGTGGAATTATTTTACTGTTTCCACTTGTGTTTTCTTTTATCTCTTTAGTGCTGCTAGATGAAAAGCATAGAATGAGCTTTATGCATATCTAATTTTATAATTAATGTCACCATAACCCTTTACATGTTCAAGTAGTTGGGTAATGTTTAGACAATAATGTTTTCTCCAGAGTAGGGCTTAGTTTGGTTGAAAATAGATTGATTTGTATATAGTAGGATTGTCAAGATACAAAAATTTCAAATTAGATACAAACAAATATGATTAATTACTATGACAATGTTATAACTTCCTTAGGACAAACCAATAAGTAGGGGGACAATTCAGGTCTGTGTTTCATTCCTATTTGTAAACAAGAAAACACTTAGTATATATTTTAATATTCATCATGAAAATGAGGACCTTTGATTCAGTGCTTCTATTTGTCAAATAAATTGTACTACTGAGGGAGAGACAAAGCATCATTCTATACTGAAATAAATTATGCTTTAAAACAAACATGGATCTAGCGCATACAAAACATACAGTGAGGAGAACAAGTATTTGATACACTGCTAATTTTGCAGGTTTTCCCACCTGCAAAGCATGTAGAAGTCTTTAATTTTCATCATAGCTACTCTTCAACTGTGGGTGACGGAATCTAAAACAAAAATCCAGAAAGTCACATTGTATGATTTTTAAGTAATTGATTTGCATTTTATTGCATGACATAAGTATTTGATAAATAAGAAAAACAGAACTTAATATTTGGTACAGAAACCTTTGTTGCAATTCCAGATATCAGACGTTTCCTGTAGTTCTTGACGAGGATTGCACACTGCAGCGGGGATTTTGGATTACTCCTCCATACAGATCTTTCCAGATCCTTCAGGTTTCGGGGCTGTCACTGGGCAATATAGACTTTCAGTTCCTTCTGAAGGTTTTCGATTAGGTTCAGGTCTGGAGACTGGTTAGGCCACTCCATGACCTTAAGATGCTTCTTACGGAGCCACTCCTTAGTTGATCCCTGGCTGTGTGCTTCAGGTCGTTGTCATGCTGGAAGACGCAGCCATGATCCATCTTCAATGCCCTTACTGAGGGAAGGAGGTTGTTGGCTAAGATCTCCAGATACATGGCCCCATCCCTCCTCCCTTTAATACGGTGCAGTCATCCTATCCCCTTTGCAGAAAAGCATCCCCAAAGAATAATGTTTACACCTCCATGCTTCACGGTAAGGATGGTGTTCTTGGGGTTGTCCTCATCCTTCTTCCTCAAAACATGGTGAGTGGAGTTTAGACCAGAAAGCTCTATTTTTGTCTCATCAGACCATATGACCTTCTGCCATTCCTCCTCTGGATCATCCAGATGGTCACTGGCAAACTTCAGACGGGCCTGGACACATGCTGGCTGGAGCAGGGGGACCTTGCGTGCGCTGCAGGATTGTAATCCATGGCGACATAGTGTGTTACTAATGGTCTTTGAGACTGTGGTCTCGGGTTTCTTCAGGTCATTTACTAGGTCCTGCCATGTAGTTCTGGGCTGATCCCTCACCTTCCTCATGATCATTGATTCCTCAAGAAGTGAGATCTTGCTTGGAGCCCCAGATCAACAGAGACTGACTGTTATCTTGAACTTCTTCAATTTTCTTATAATTGCACCAACAGTTGTTGCCTTCTCACCAAGCTGCTTGGCTATTTTCCTGAAGCCCTTCCCAGGATTGTGCAGGTCTACTAGTTTATACCTGATGTCCTCACACAGCTCTCTGGTCTTGGCTATTGTGGAGAGGTTGGAGTTTGTTTGACTGAGTTTATGGACAGGTGTCTTTTATACAGATAACGAATTCAAACAGGTGCAGATAATACAGGTAATGAGTGGAGAACAGGAGGGCTTCTTAAAGAAGAACTAACAGGACTATGAGAGCCGGGATTTTTACTGGTTGTTAAGAGATCAAATACTTATGTCATGCAATAAAATGCTAATTACTTAAAAATCATACAATGTGATTTTTTGGATTTTTGTTTTAGATTCCGTCACTCAGTTGAAGAGTAACTATGATAAAAATGAAAGACTTCTAGATGCTTTGCAAGTGGGAAAACCTGCAAAATCAGCAGTGTATCAAATACTTGTTCTCCTCACTGTATTTTGCAGAGTAAACATGGATCTAGTCCATGCAAATGTATTCAGCAGCAGTCCTGTACAATTCCTGTCGTTTTGCTAATTTTGCACAATATTTTCTTTAGTGATCAATTCTAGCAGCAGAGTAGGTTGCTACTGGTTCCTACCTTTTTCTGCTAAAATTGTCAGCTTCAGCCTGGCTCCAAAATATACTTGTGTTATGATTAGCCACAATAGCCTCCAATGCCTTTACAAATGAACAAAAGTAATGGGGTGGGGTGTACTGGTTTGTTTAATTGCTTCACTATTTAGTAGCCGACTGAGCAGTCAGCTGATTAAAATGTCCGTGTTCATTTGTACCACAGTAGAACAAAGTGTTGCATGTGTCCATGCTGTCCGTGTCCATGAAGCTAATGTTTAAACAGCTAGCATTAGCTTGTGTCGTCCGGGAGATGCACCAATCCGTCCAATTGGACCGAATATGCCAAGCATAAAGGGAATGATCTTTCACCATGTAAAATTGCAACAACCAGCCAGAAGTAATTTGATGCAGTTTTGTATTGATACAAATTTTACAAAGGTTAGAGATATATGCTTTGATCTGTAAATCTGGATAAATTGTTTCTTCACTTTTTGTTGGAATCAAAACTACCTCTATCAAATAACCTGTAGTTATTGTGAAAAGGGTGAAAATGTCTTCCAATTATGACAACTTATTTAGAGAAGACTAAGCATATACAGTATATGCCTGCTGGTTTTGACACACTTTGAAATGGAGTTTTACAAAACATGTCTTACCTTGGATAGCATCTTTAAGCTGCTCCAATCTCTCTTGATTCTGTATATCTGTGTCCATCACTTTATCTTCTGCCTGATCTTGTATCAGCATTTTATCCATTTCATCTTTTGCCCATGAACAAGGATGACAGTACAGTCTGTGGTCTCTTAATGCCCAGGAGTGCTCCATGCTAACTGTTATAGGGTTTAAAGGAGCAAGCACAGCGGAGCTGGAGGTTTTCACCTCCACAGGTAAAGATGTCTGATCATGGTTTCTTGGTGAGGCAACATTTCCATTTGGCAGTGGTACTGGTAAAGAAACCTGGTCTATACCATCATGCATTTGGTCCACCTGCATTTCAGAGTCCAGGTCTTCAGAAGTCTCTAATATTGTAGATTTCTGTGCGATGGTCAGCACCCCATCTGCAAGTTCAGTCACAACTATATTGTCTTCCTCCATCTCGTCCTCCGAGTCAGACAGGTGTACCAATTCTCCATTTCCAATAAGAATTTTACCTGCAGCTGAGTTTTTTTGGTGTTCATTGACTGTCTGTACATCCTGTATTTTCTCTGGTTCTTCCACCAACACTGACTCAGCTAAGGCACCTGTTCTCAAACTTGTAAAATGGTCTTTATCTTTGCTTATTATTTGAACAATGCCTTCCATTTTTGCTTGACCTCTGCCTACCGCTCTTCCCCTGCCTCGACCTCTCCCCATTGCAGCTCCTCTGCCTTGACCTTTGCCCATCATTGCTCCCCTACCTCGACCTCTGACCACTATAACTCCCCCGTGAGCCGGTCCTAAAATCGTTGGGTCCACATCCCTTTTATCTACACCTCCCTTCTCTTCTTCAACAGGCAACCCTGAGGGTGCCATCAAGACGTCCTCCTTTTTCAGTGCGGCTCCATTTGTTTGAGCACCACAGTTATTTTTTGGTCCAT
Source organism: Girardinichthys multiradiatus (assembly GCF_021462225.1). Lineage (NCBI taxonomy): Eukaryota > Metazoa > Chordata > Actinopteri > Cyprinodontiformes > Goodeidae > Girardinichthys > Girardinichthys multiradiatus. The sequence continues at coordinate 9,928,156 of NC_061802.1, forward strand.
CTTGTTTAATGGCTGGAACCGGCTTGGGGGCAGGGCTTTGTGGCTGGGTATCAGCCATAAGTACTAAGGTTTGTAAATTTCCCAGTCTAATATCTTCATCTTCTATTTCCTCTGTATTTTCTCCACTTAAATTAAAGTTCCTGATAGCTGTCAACTGTGATGGCTTTGTTTGAGGGGTGTCCCCGAGGTCTCTGCTTGCTCCCCTCCCTCTACCTCTACCCCTTCCCCTACCTCTGCCTGAGGTTTCAACATTGTGCCCCCTACTGTTGGGGCCACAGCAATCACAGGCCTTAGGAGTCCTTTTCCTGCCTGATCTACGGCCATTGAGTTGGTCCTGAGCAGAGCTTGGTGCCTGTGTGTGGAGCCGGCTGGATGCTGAACTTGACTTAGCGTTTAATGTTTTTGCCGTGGTTACAATATGGCGATGAGCATCAGCAGCACTCTGAGTAAAAGGTTGTGATAATTCTGAATGGGAAGTCAGGTCTCTGGAGGTCTGGTTTAGATCCTGTTCTGAAGCACCTCTGGAACACGACACCAAAAGAGGTGCTTTAGAAGAAACAGTCAGGTGAAGCGAGGCAGATGGCGTTGTCATTGGGGAATTAGAGCTGCTGTGAACCATGACGTCCGCCTTTGGCTCTTTAACCCCATCCCCAATGCCCTCTCTCCACACTGCTTTCCTCTCCTCCCTTTCAGCGTGCTGGCTTACCAATGAAGTTATTTGCTCCACCTTTTACATCTTACACTGTCCTCTTAGTGTTATTGAAAAAATAATTTTGACAAGAGTCAAGCACAGGACAAAAGAAAAGGGGACCCCAGGATCAGAGCAGCACCATGGTCTCCTAAACAGATTGCATGGAAAAAGGGAGATATATTAAGCAAATTGCCCAGTTTGCAGATGAACTGTTTTCATTTTGCAGAAAAAAAACACATAAACAATGCTTGTACAGATAGACACCATTGTGCTCAAAATGATCAGATGCTATCAGATTTTTGCAAATACAACTTTAATCCTGATATTTTAGTGATGCCAAAAAAGAAACAAAATCCTCCATCTGTCATAAAGTGTTTTATACAATAAGCCATTATCACTTCCACCTTCACAGTACATTGTACCAATTATTTAAAGGGATGTGACAAGCATTTGATCTACAACTTGGCTGATTTTACTCCTGTGTAATCTTTACCTCTGCGGCAAAACCTTATGGCAACGTATTGTCCATTGTGTGAATGCTACAAATATTGCCAAGTCAGCAGTCTTTCTCACCTAATGTAGGCCATACCATCAAAACAACGTAGCACTTCTGTACTTGTTCCCATATGTCATGTGTGATATAATATTTTTTTAAACAAATGAAACATGTCACCTTAAGCCTACTCAACCTATCTGAGTTTCACTTTTTGAATTAAATCACTAACAAAAACTTAATTTTCAGTTAAATTCTAATTCACTGAGATGCACGTAAGGCTCTAGTTGCTATGGTAATTCAAAAAAATCAACTGCCTGATTTGTCGTGCAAAAATCAAAAAACGCTTGAAATGACAACTGCCCTTCGAGAAGTGTTCATTACGAACATGAAGAAAACATTAGCAAAACGCAAGCAACATAGCAACGAAACTTTACCATCCTATGTTTTGCTCTTAAGCCCACTAGTGTTTAGCATCCCTGTCAGTGACGACAGAAACTAACAATTCCTGTAAAGCAGATAATTAGCACTACCTCCTTAATTAGGAATATCTGCCATGTTGCATCGGACAAATGAAGCAAATCCACGTTTATTAAACTTTATCAATCATCAACAATTAATTTCTTGAACTGTAGTGTAACATTTCACAAAGTTTTGCATAAGTTTCCCCATTTCCCTGAAGCTAGCTGTCTCGGCTAGCTGCAGACAAAACACAAAGCGGCAATTTCCACCATTTTCAGAGGGAAGTGCGAAAGCATATGAACGGGAAGGAGATACGCCTTCGGATTCAGGGAAATAACCGTTTGCACAAGCGAAAACCAGAGCATAAATTTAAAACAGACGTCGTTATACGCCACCTTGTCTATAAAAATATTAACCTCGGTCCGTCTGGCCACGATTTGAAGAAACAATCCGAGCTTTCGTCGCCCCTTCATTGCGTCATGACGTCGGCCTCTTCTCTTCAACGTGAGCGACGTCCGATGTGGTGTCGAAAATATAACCCCTCCTAACAGCAACCTCGTTTTAACTTTCTTTCTTTCTTTCTTTCTAAATTTTTTTCAGATTCTTCAAAGTATATTTACTTTTATTAAATTCGGAGATTTGGAAGAAGTTGCAATTACCTTCGTCAACAATTTAATGTCTGAATTTTGATAATATCCCTCAGTATTTGTTTTAAGTTATTAGAACAATTAAGATTATTATTTTTAAAATATTTTCTCATGTGTTCAGAATTTTAAAGAATAATACAAAACATTAATTGAAAACTTTAAATAAAATGACATTTTTTACAATTTTCTAATATTGTTCAGTGTAATCAAAATAGCTGGCTAATTTCTCAGCCACCCTTATTTAAATGTTTGACTTCAGACTTCGCCTCCCCTAGTTTGACCTATTGAACTGTGCAATTTAAAAATACACATTCCTACAGAATGAGACAAATCTGTCAGCACAAGACACGCAAAAAGGGGCTCTTAGTCTGAAACAGTTTGCTTTGTTTTTCCCTTACCCAACATTATGCTTTCTTTTGTCTATGAGTTCTGTCAGAGGGCAAACCATCAGCAAGAATTTCTATGTGCCTGAACCTGTGTGAAAGTACAGATGGCTTCACTTAGATATTACCAAACTTCCCCACCTTTAGACCTCTGTCATTTAAGCCTTATAAAATAAAAAGATACCATCTAAGTCACCCCGTGTAATTATTATGTAAAAAACATTTTTTGTCAATTAAGAAACTGTGAGTTAGAGTCTACAAACAACATAAGTTTACATTTACTGATATGAAGTGCTTTCATGAACAGTATAATCACAGTAATGGTATAAAGTACGGTTGAAATCTAGCCAGTTATGGATGCAGTGAACTTTAATTGAGAAATCAATTTATATTATTCTTTCCATAACTATGTTACCATGTTAAAAAAGTGCAACGGTGTTCTTGTCCCTTTCCAAGACAACTTTCAGTATGTGGAAATTATTCAACAATTTGTGCAAGGGTTAAAAAAATCATACAAATGTATTGTGATAATGTATGTAGATCTTTCATATAGCATTTCTTCGTCACGTTTTATTAGAATGACAAAAAAACTTATTTATCTTCAGCCTGGCTTTGATCAATATAGGAAACACTGAATATTGTTTGAATCTTATGTGATATTATATACAAAAAAATATTTTATTTACTTTGTTCCATTTAGCCATTAAAATATATATATTTTTATTTAATAATATTAAATTAATATACATTAATTTTGATCTCATCTGAAATAAAACTGAGATATTTCCATAATTTTTTTACTTGGACAATATAAAATCTGCAGCCACCTGCTCAATTATTTAGTTTTTTAGCTTGAGTTTCCTGTTGTTTGAGTGAAAATTCCCATTGTTACTATATTGTGATCTATAGTGGCCTTTATTATTGTTTATATAAAATATAATAACTATTATTCATCAAAACAGACATTGTGTGTTGATAAACTTTATTTACAAAAACAAAGTAGGCAAGAAAATAATAAATAAGATAAGTAAAGGAATAATGAGAAAATTCTAAATAGTTGGAGGTTACCAAATAGAAAATATTAACATGGTAATTACAAGTTGAATGACACTGGCTGTTTCATGCCTTTTCAAATAAATCATCAAACGTTTACAGCAAAAATGTATAAAAGGAATAAAAAAATGTAAAAAACCAAAACAAATAAAATTTTTGAGCTTGCATATTGAGATATTTCCAAACAAAAGACAATGCTGTTGCTATACATGAATATTTTTACATAAGGTCAGTGCTATATGTTTCTCTACTAGCAGTATCAAAAAACATCAGGAAACAAAGTCTATTTACAAGTGTTTTTGACTTGAATGATGTAAAGTTGTCAGGGTAATCAGTCTTATACAAACACCTATCAAAAGCAGACATCTTTTACAATACATCATTCCCCACACTGGCTATGGTCACTAATGATGCAAGGAAACATTTAAAAATGTTACGCTGCAAAATACAACCCATAGGTAATGCAGAAATTGGTTCCACATATAGGTAGAGTCAATTTTTCTTCACAAAAAAGCTGAGAAACCCACCAAAATATTAAAGTAAATTCTTTACATAAATTAAGCTCAAACTCTTAATTTTTATAATGTTGGTATTTGTTTAAAGTGAAAGACAGTTGTGAAAAATTTACTTAATTTATATAAAATTCTTGCATATGTTTTCTCCAGTCAAGATCACGTGGTACGATGAAAGAAAGTAGAAAAGTGGAAGCTGGAAAAGATGACCATGGTGCAGCATATATTAGCCGTTTTGTGGTTTTGACCTTGAAGAGATGAGATTATGAAATGTAAAAAAAGTAGCACATTTTTGACACCTTAAGAATAATAAACCAGTGCTGTGCGTCATCAAAATAAATAAATATATGAGGTAATTTAGTCATCATCAAGTCAGGATCCATTTGTAAAGTGGCACCATGAAAATACAATTGGAAAACAAAAACTGTAATAGCAAAAGATCCATTGTCACCATAAAAAAGGTACAAATAAATATAAAATACTCGCATGGATACACGTAGTTCAAGGAAAAATGCTATTACCTATCAAAGCGTGGTGATAATTGCTGGGGTGTGTATGGTCTTTGAGACGGCAGCTCCAGTGCTGCCACCTGCAGTTAGCACCTGGAGCTGCACCCGGTATATGCTGTCAGCCTGAAGACCATTAACAGTGACAGAACGTTCAGACTGCGTGGGGTAAAAAAACAGAAAACATTAAAGACACAGGAGTTAAATGCATAAAAAAACAACGTTAAAGATAAATCTTGGATACAGAGATATGATAAACGGCAATAATTCTAAAGCAGAGACCTTATTCAACCCCATGTTAATGCAAATTTCCCACCTTGTATTTATTTATATTTTTTTAGGGATGGAACAACTATTACCAAATGAGTCATGGTTCTGTACTTGTATTTGGGAAGCAGGTTATACAATCTTGGCTAAACAGATTTTGAAACAACTGTGTTTATGACCATTGTAGCCAGGAAATCCAGTGCAAACAGTTCTTTTGCACATGGTAATAAGGCATGCAAGGTTCTGACCAATAGCAGTTTATTGGGCATCACATTTGTTGGGATTTGTTGACAAAATTGTGCACATATGTTTTTTAAATGAGTGAGTTCTTGAGTAATATTTTTTGGAGAACTTTGAACTTAACAATGTTGCTTTTTACATGATGAACCTGAAATAATTCCCATTGGTGATCTTAAACGCTGCTCAGTTTGGGAGAGAATATGGAAAAGAGTGACGACATATTACTCTAAAAAACTGGTCTGCTGCGTATGTCTATGCGCACTCGGGTGTTCAGACTGTTACGCACAAATGTCTGCCTCTATAGAGACCAGTTATTCATCTAATATGTTATCAGACATTACATATGCTTCTCTCCCTGCTTTAAATGTAACATTTTAAACTGAAGCCTGCTTTAAATCAAAGTCAAATTAGCAATTTAAGCAAAAGGTTTCCCCAATTATCCAAAATGCTTCGTTATTTCTACTCATGGGGAGGACCTGCTTCAACAAACCCACTGTCATCTGGACAAAGCCAGCAGCACTGTGAGGATCATGTTCTTTGATTTCTCCAGTCCATTTAATACAATCCAACCTGATTTGCTTTGTCAGAAACTCCAGAAGACTCAGGTGGAGGCCTCAACAATCTCCTGGATCAAAGACTACCTGACAAACAGACCATAGTTTGTGAGACTGAAGGGTTGTGAGTCTAACCAGGTAGTCAGCAGCACAGGAGCACCACAGGGGACGGTGCTATCACCATTCCTTTTCACTCTGTACACCTCAGACTTCCAGTACAAGATAGACTTCTGTCATCTGCAGAAATACTCGGATGATTCTGCAGTCATGGGGTGGATCAGATATGGACAAGAAGCTGAGTACAGGAAGGTGGTGGACCGCTTTGTGGCATGGTGTGGAAACAAGAAGGGACAGAGCAGACTGTACTTCTTGAGGAAGCTTAGGTCCTTTGGTGTTTGCAGCAAGATGCTGCATATCTTCAATAAGTCTGTTGTGGAAAGTGTGATCTCTTCTGCCATCATCTGCTGGGGAAGCAGCATCAGAGCCAGGGACTTAAAAAAGCTCAACAAGCTGATAAAGAAGGCTGGCTCTGTTCTGGGGACTCCTCTGGAACCTCTGGAGATCATTGGGGAAAGAAGGATTCTTCATAAAATGGAGAACCCTGAGCATCCTCTTCATGAGACTGTCCTACAACAACAGAGTGTCTTCAGTCAGAGGCTTCTTCAGATCTGCTGTAAGACGGAGCGCTACAGGAGATCCTTCCTGCCCACAGCCATCAGCATCTACAACGGCTCTTTGAAGAAACTTTCATAATATGAGCTACAACAACATTTAATTTCCCTTTGGGATTAATAAAGTATTTTTGAATTGAATTGACACCAATAAGGCCTTGAAGGTCACATGACCAGATCGTCCTTCGGTTCATTGTTTTGGGTTACTGTTACTGGGGAAATGCTTCCTAACAAAGCCAACATGTGAGTTGGTTAGGTCACATGTCACAATATTATAGAACCGACTGGAAAGACAAGTCAAGGCTGCAATGCAGGTGTTAGACAGACGGCACGTGGGTCCTTTGTTAAATGTTTCATATTTAGTGTAGATGGTTTCATGTACTCTTCTCTTAAACCATCTGTTTTCACTGTTCAAAATGTGTACACTGCTGTCTTCAGAAGAGTGTCCCTGGTTCTTAAATTGTAGATTTACTGCTGAGTTTTCACCTGACGAGCTGCCTCTACTGTGTAAGGTAATCCATCTGTGTAACTACTGTTTTGTATCTTCATTATAGAGGTCTGAAGATTTATTGCTGATCTGAATTGCATATACAAACCTGTTGTTTGGGGAGCGACAGAAGAGACAAACAGGATATAAGGCGTCTTTGTGTATTCTCTTACTTCTAGCTTTTCTCTGTCTATGCAGAGGTAAGTATAATCAAACTAACAGCAGAGATGTTGTCTTTAATTTATTTCAATAAATAGGATTTTAAATAAAAATACTACTAAAAGGCTGCTTTACAGGCAAAATTTCAAACTTTTTTTTTTTTTTTTCATTTATAGCAAGACAACATTTAAACAAGTTTTACTGAAATACAACCAAATTACAGTACGGCAATTTGAGCAAACAAATTAATACAGAATTACCTAAGGTGCATACCTAAGGGAAGAACATAACTGACATGCTTACAGCTGTAAAATACCATGACATATATTTTTGAACTTCATTCAATTAAAATTCATGAATGAATATGAACTGTTTGAGCTGAAATTACATATAATTGTTAAAGGTGAGCTTGCACCACACTGTTGATAATATCACACTGCTTCACAACTACGAAATGATAATCACAACTTTTCTTTATTTAAAAAAAATTATTAAGTGTTATTTTATGTTAAAAGAAAAAAAATAACATATTAACACATAATGACTAATACTAAATTGAGGGTACACTAACTCACACAGATCAACATTCTCCCTCATGACAGAACGATGAATTATTTTCCTGCACCAGTTAGTCTAATCCAATGCTGTCACTATAAACAGTCTTTATCATACCACTACAGCACGGAGATTGCATTGGTAAATGTTTTGAATGATAGACAGTACAACTTGATAGTGATAGGTCTAGAACGTCTGTGTTGGTATTGATCTCAGCGCAGCATTTAATACAGTTGATCATAACATACTGATTGATAAGCTGGGAAAATGGGCAGAATTGCTTGGTACTGTGTTAAACTGGTCCAGATCTTATTTGGCAGATAGGATTTACTTTGTGTCATTTTGTGATTAAATTAGGGTGAACAAGTATGACTTGTGAGTAGGCATTTAGTTTTCATGCACCTCAGCTCTGGAACGAACTCCTGAAAACCTGAAATATGCAGAAACTGTTGGTTCCTTTAAATTAGGACTGAAAACATTTTTGATTACTGCATCCTTTGACTTATGAATTGTTCAAAACATTTTTTACTTTTATGTAATGCTTTTAAGCTTATGCTTTATTATTTTCTTTCTGTCCTTCCTTTGCTGTCCTGTAAAGCACTTTGGATTGCCTTGTGTACGAATGTTGCTAAATAAATAAACTTGCCTGGCCTTACCGGTGCAATTGTTTGGGTCTGGGAGATAACCGCATCTTCATGCCTTCCTGTTGCTGGATTGAGTTCAGATTGTAGACTCCAGAAAAACTGGAACCCCTCAACTGCTGCAGAGCCCAGTGCATGATGGGACATCCTCCAGCGAAGCGTTGTGAGCAAGGTACCGTTGACTTGTTGAAAGTCTGCCGTCAGCCGTTCTGGACGCAGTACCACCTTTCTCGCAGCCAGGGGGCGCTCTGATACAAACAAATAGAACTCAATGTTTCTCCAGTTTATCACACAACACAGGTACGAATTAGTTCCGACCACTTTAAGTATCATTACCACTGATAAGTTAAAATATTGTAACAGGTGGCACCACCAGGTGTCCTATCCTCCACAGCCTGAGCCTCCATAAAAGGGAAGCTGAGAAGGTGGTGGCCAAGTGTTAATTTCCTGTGTGTGTGTTGGGCCACGCGTTCCACTGTTTGCTGGCTGTGGTAGTTTTGGAGGAAAATTGTTTTAAATCGATATTCTTAATAAGTCTGTGCTGACATGGTGTTTTATACAGGGCCGCATTATTGATGACGTTCTGGTGGTAGCGTTACCTCTGCGTGGGGTTGTTCGACGCCGCAGGTAGGCTTAGATAATTTCTCTTTTATTCAGATTTAATTGTATGTTTTTGTTTTTTATATTTGTATTTGGTAGGGCTGCACCAGATCTACTACATCAAGGTTGACTTTAGAGTGCTGGTTAATGCGATGCAGGTGGTTCTAATGTGTTTTTAGATTGATTTGATTAAAGTGATTTAATAAGCATTTAGTAATTTTTGTTTTTACAGTTTTATCACTGCTTCCTGTTGTCCTTTTAGAGATTTTCTCTTTTGTTAGTCTGCCCAGTTTGGATTGTTTGTCTCCTTTTAGTGCTTGTGAGGGCGGGCTAACAACCTTCCATTTATTTTGTTTGTTTTGTTCTCCGTTTGTTCTGGGGTCACTTCCTGAATACTTACATCCCATGTCGCTGTTAATCCTAAATATCTGAGACCCGATCCTGTGTGATCTTGAGTTTGGATTGCGTGAGATCGTTTGGCGGTGAATCGAGCGCATCTTAACTTTGCAGTGAGCATTGTAGTGGTTTATGCGGGTTTGTCCGCCCGAAGTGGTGTTTAAATTCGGGTGACGGGAAACCCTCTTATCTGTGTAACAATAAATATTAACTTCATTCTGGTTGTTGCTGTTTATTGCCCTTTGGCTTGACTGGATCAAAACAATATGTTTGATTTTGTAATAATATCTCCATATTCAACTCTTATCTAGTTTAACTATGAAATAAAACGTCAGTGGTTATTGCCTGTACATCTGCTCAGCATCTCTTACCATCATTGTTGCAGGGCAATGCTTTGTCACCTCTGACCCTGAAAGAGGAGCAAGTTGGGGTTGTAACCCAAGCAATAGCTTCTTCCCCTGAATCAGCCACCATTGCCACTGAGACCCTGTACTTGCAGGCAAATTGCAGACCTTTGATAATGTGATGAGTACTCTGTAAAAAAGAGAAAACTTAAGTGGAGATGATACTAAACATTTTACCTAAATGTGCATCAACAACTTCTATTAAAATACATTTTCTAAGGATGCAAAAATCATGTATATCTTCTCTTCTTATTGTCTCAGCACCTGTCTATTGGAAACACTTGTTCAATACAATATAACATACTTTTGACACACTCTGGCAGCTTCACAAGGCAACAAATGTAACTGTTCTAAACAACCTGGAATGTTTTTCTGTAAACTCATCAAATTGCACACAGCAGTTTTATATGACATGTCTTGGATGAAATGTTACGGCTCTGGCTCAACATTGCCTCAACAGAGGGTGTCTAGTTTTGAGCAAAAAAGAACAACCAATGTAATTTACAACAGCTTATACAGATTTGTTAAGCTTAACCCTTAGAGTGCCTTGCAAAACCATTCATACTGAGCTTTTTCAGATTTGTTTTCATGCTTCAAACACAAACCTCTATGCATTTTATTAGGATTTAATATGATACAGCAACACATAAACTACAAATCTCAGAGCGCTTTTAAATTCATCATCTAAAAGTGGAAAGCAGAGCACAACTTCAAACTTACAAAGACATATTTATCCACCTAAACTGACAAGTTGGGCAAAGAGAACATTAATCTTTGGTAACTCAGGAGGAGCTGCAGAGATATACAAATATAGCACACCCTCCTAACATACCATTCCCACATGGTATGAAGATGCTTTCCTTTAGCAAGACAAGGAAGCAGGTAAGAGTTTATTTGAAAATAGATAAAGCCAAAAAAGCAATCCTGGAAAACTGGGGCAGAATTCACTGTCCAGCAGAAGACTAAACATACAGCCAGAGCTAAAATTCAATTGTTTACATGTGTTATAAAGGCCCTGTCAAAGTCCAGACCTAAATTCAATTGAGAATCGAATACAATACAATCGAATACATTTGTGGACATAACAAACCTCAATGCAGTGTCTACAGCTTAGATAATTCTGCATACATTTTTTCAGATATTTTTCAGTCAGTTTTATTGCATACACTACTGTTAGCACAGTAAAGTTTTTGCAAAGGTTTTTGTTTTGTTACATTAAAATCACAGTGCTCTCCCCCATGACAAAAAACCAAAACATATGATAGAGACAGATACAATTTGCAGTAAATTTATTAGTAGGAAAAATTGAAGTGATTTTACTTAATAAAAATGTGAATGATTATTTCATGTGATATGTATAAACAAAGATGGTAATAAATGTCTGTATGTCTAAGATGAAGGCAAAAGAAAAAGAAGGCACACAACACTCCAGAAATTTTTAAATTACTGTGATGAAATCTGATCTCTGATCTACAAAACACACCTTGACACAAAAGTGCAAAAAATAACAAAGCATCTATTCTTCACTTCATACACAGTCAATGTATACCTCCACTGTTGTTGTTCTGCCTGCACTTGAGACATTTGTACTGCAGGCGTGTGGATGCCACCTCAGAATGTAAGGACCTCTATGTATCTGCCTGGCTATTATACAGAAAAAAGTATATTAGTATTGATTTTCTGTTCAAACCAAAGTATTTTCTGCAGTTTAGTGCTTCACATCGGCTTACCATGATGAGACCACTTCCAGAACACCTTCACCTGCAGCTGATTGTTGTGAAAATGAGGGGCAGCAACCTCCAGGCGTAGATTTTCAGAGGGATTTGGAGGCAAATCTACATGAGCGAGACGGGAAATCTCAGGATGCTTATGGGAGGAGGGTGAGGAGGATGCTTGAGAGGGAGAGGAGGGTAGGGATGAGGACGACGAGGAAGAGGGGAGCTCATTGGAGAAGTCTTCGCCTTTAATGACAAGAGTGCAAATAGTTTTTACAGTTTCGGTTTGCTGAACTGAACATGGATACACACTTAATTTAATGTAAATGTGTGTACAGTTGAAAACAGATATTTAAATGTACTTTATAAAAATATACATAGCCTTTATTTTACAGCTGTTTCAAATTAAACTTTTTTTTTTCCACTTTTAGGTCATTTAGGGATGCCAAATTATATTTGCTATACGTCTGTTGGGGCTTGGGAGTGTGGGTTTTCTTTTTCCCTATTTTTACCACCTGAGGTCGCCATGGAGTTAAGGAGCGGATCCAGTGACAGGTGTTTCACATCTGCAGCTGATTGTGTCTACCAGATGAGGAGTATGAAGGGAGCCAGCCACCAGTCCTTCATTGCCTGAGTGTTGTGCCAACGTGGTAAACCTCGAGCCTCAAGTTACGTGATTTATATATCGCTTATACTAAGAAGAACTAACCCTCCTTGTATTCTTGCTTTGCTTCAGAGCTTCTACCTGTGGGGTGCGGACGGCTTAAAGGCTGCCCCCTGACCCGGAAACCCCAAGAAACTTTCAAGATTTACAGTTCTACCTTTTGATTACCCAACAATCTGCCTGGCAGCTTGACCCTTAAATTCGGTAGACCCTGTGGCTTCAGTAGGATTGTCAACCTGAGACAAAGAAACACATCAGCTCTGTTATTGGACCTCTCCCGGACTCCTGCTCTAAAGACCCCAACTAGAAGTTTCCTCCCAGCTCCTAGCTCCCATAGCAACAAGTAAGCCGACTGTAACTTATTGAAATATTTCCCCACCTGACTCCAAGTTTACCCACCTGCACTCTTCTTCCAGAGCTTACCGAGAAGCTAGGTGAGCCTGTCAGTGAGACCAGACCATTGCTCTCTGTGAACCTCAGAACAAGACCAGATTAAAAAACCTGTTAAACTGTTTTCCTGTCTCCTGAGTGTGGTTATGCATGTGGGTCAAACAAATATCTATAACACTCAGGTCAAACTGACCCTGCAGACCTGCTCAGGAGGGAATTGGCTGAGCAACACCAGCTAATTCAGTCTCATGACACAATGCTTCGATCTCTCCATGAACAGCTTGCCGCCTCAAACCAATGTCTGGAACAGATGGCAGGACTCCTGCAGAGCCTGTAGCCCAGCCCGGCCTCCTCGCCACTGGAGGGTACAGCTGCCCCTCCGATCTCCCAGTCCTCGACCCACCGTGACGTCACTTCCCCCAAACCGGAGAAGTTCTCTGGAGAGACGGGTTGTGGCGGCTTTCTATTACAATGTTTCCTAGTGTTTAATCGGTCACCCCATGATAACACGAAGATCTCATTCATCTTGTGTTTGTTAACTGGAAAGGCCCTACGGTGGGCGGAGGCAAGGTTCCGAGATCCAACTTGTTTTGGTTTTACTTACAAAGACTTCATCGACGAATTTAGATTAACCTTTTCCGAGGAGATGGACCAAATTAGTCTGTCCCGCAAATTGTGGAACTTGAAGCAGGGTCTCAAGTCAGTCTCCGAGTTTTCTATAGAGTTTTGAACACTTGCCGTGCCGTCTGGATGGGATTCCAGTGTCCTGAAGGTGGCCTTTTTTCAGGCCCTAAACGAATTCTTAAAGGATGAACTAGCCACATTAGATGAAATTGACTCTCTTAATGATTTTATTACCCTGGCTGTCAGATTAGACAACAGGTGGAGAGAGAGAAGAAGATTTAGGCAGGACGGATCACTCACAGGAAGAAGTGCTGGCGCTCCGGTCCCGAAGCCACCTCAGGCCCCATACAAGTTAACGTAACATCAGAACCCGAACCCATGCAGATGGGTTGTGCCCACCTCTCCTCAGAAGAGAGACATAGGAGAAGGGCGGCGAACCTCTGTCTATACTGCGGCTCCCCTGAAAACTTTTTAGCATCCTGTACTTTGCAACCAAAAGATTGGGTCTGTCACTAAAGACAGGGAGTCTGACGGACCTATCCCCAGTTACATCACCTTCCCGTCTAACACCTACAGCCAAGATTCAGCTCCAAAACCCCTCCTACAACCTGTCTGCCCTTATTGATTCTGGATGTGAACGGGACCTAATAGACCGAAGTCTCATAGAGCAATTGGGGATTGGGACCGAGGAGCTGCCCACGCCTCTGAAGATTACAGCTTTAGATGGCGGAGAGCTCTCCAGAATTACTCACCAGACCAAACCCATTCAGCTTATCATCTCAGGTAACCATCGTGAGACTAAGTCTTTCTACATCTTCCCCATTTTACATTCTTCCATCATTCTGGGTCATAGCTGGTTGAAATTACACAATCCTCATCTAGAGTGGGCAAAAGCAAGCATTCTGTCTTGGTCCTCAAACTGTCTCTCCTCTTGTTTACAGTCAGCTATTCCTCCTGGCGCCACACCGGCATCTCCCGAGGAGGCGGACCCCAACAAGCTGTCAAACGTGCCAGCTGAATACCACGACTTGAAGATGGCGTTTAGTAAACAACAAGCCTTTTCTCTCCCACCGCATTGGCGCTATGACTTCGCCAACGATCTGCTCCCTGGAGCACCGTTGCCAACCAGTAGGTTATATAATTTATCCCGTCCTGAGCGTCAGGGCATGGAGGACTACAGGTCCTTCTAAAAAAATTAGCATATTGTGATAAAGTTCATTATTTTCTATAATGTAATGATGAAAATTTAACATTCATGTATTTTAGATTCATTGCACACTAACTGAAATATTTCAGGTCTTTCATTGTCTTAATACGGATGATTTTGGCATACAGCTCATGAAAACCCAAAATTCCTATCTCACAAAATTAGCATATCATTAAAAGGCTCTCTAAACGAGCTATGAACCTCATCATCTGAATCTTTGTAATAATGCGTTGGACAGTTCTTAACCCAATTTTGGTAGTTTCTGCAGTCTCCTTAGATCTTTTCTCTGCTTGATGCATGCCAATAATTTGACCCTGCTGAAACAGACATCTTTTCAGGGATGTGTCTTTTGACATGGTTGCTTAAGAAATGAGAAGCAACTCATTGCACCAGATGGGGTTAAATAATTTGTTGCCAGCTGAAACATAATCATCAACTCATGCAGTAATTATCCAATGGGAATGGGAGGTTCATACCTATTTGCTTAGTTAAATCCAGGTGGCGACTTTTTTTTTGGCCAGGCAGTGTATTTGCAATAATTCAACCATGTTTTTCTCTGTTGTAAAAACACTGTACAGGTCCTTCTCAAAATATTAGCATATTGTGATAAAGTTCATTATTTTCCATAATGTAATGATGAAAATTTAACAATCATATATTTTAGATTCATTGCACACTAACTGAAATATTTCAGGTCTTTTATTGTCTTAATACGGATGATTTTGGCATACAGCTCATGAAAACCCAAAATTCCTATCTCACAAAATTAGCATATTTCATCTGACCAATAAAAGAAAAGTGTTTTTAATACAAAAAAACGTCAACCTTCAAATAATCATGTACAGTTATGCACTCAATACTTGGTCGGGAATCCTTTTGCAGAAATGACTGCTTCAATGCGGCGTGGCATGGAGGCAATCAGCCTGTGGCACTGCTGAGGTCTTATGGAGGCCCAGGATGCTTCGATAGCGGCCTTTAGCTCATCCAGAGTGTTGGGTCTTGAGTCTCTCAACGTTCTCTTCACAATATCCCACAGATTCTCTATGGGGTTCAGGTCAGGAGAGTTGGCAGGCCAATTGAGCACAGTGATACCATGGTCAGTAAACCATTTACCAGTGGTTTTGGCACTGTGAGCAGGTGCCAGGTCATGCTGAAAAATGAAATCTTAATCTCCGTAAAGCTTTTCAGCAGATGGAAGCATGAAGTGCTCCAAAATCTCCTGATAGCTAGCTGCATTGACCCTGCCCTTGATAAAACACAGTGGACCAACACCAGCAGCTGACACGGCACCCCAGACCATCACTGACTGTGGGTACTTGACACTGGACTTCTGGCATTTTGGCATTTCCTTCTCCCCAGTCTTCCTCCAGACTCTGGCAGACTCTGACCTTGATTTCTGAATGACATGCAGAATTTGCTTTCATCCGAAAAAAGTACTTTGGACCACTGAGCAACAGTCCAGTGCTGCTTCTCTGTAGCCTAGGACTGGGGAATGCGGCACCTGTAGCCCATTTCCTGCACACGCAGTAGACCATTTTCATCAAAAAATGGTTTCAAATCTTTGATTTTCTAAGCTGCCTTCAGATACTGCTTTGACCTTAGCTGGGATATTTCAGAGCTAAAACAACTCTCTTGTGTAGCCTTTATCCAGTACATTTCAGGGGCAATACGTTCTTCTGTAGTTAACTCTCCCTGAACCTTCTGACAAGACCTTGTGTTGGTAACAAACCGTTTTACCCATGCAGTAATTCTTAGCACAGTCTTAAGCTTGCTGTACCTGTCTAAGTTTAACAGAGGTTCAGCTTGCTCAATGCCAGTGAGCTGTACAACAGTATCATACTTAGATTTCAGCTCAGTGTTTACTTCATTGATTACATAGTCATTATAAATGCCCAGTTCCCCTTCATCAGTGGACAGTGAAGTGGGTCCATTCCACCACAGCTGGCTCTCAATAAGACTCTGTACATGCTGACCCCACGAAGGCAGGTCGGCAGGGTTCATTTTGCCAGCACAGTGGGACCACAACTATGGGTTTGTGAGCCTTTGTATTTCACTCACTCTGTTTGCCACAAATGGTCTCCATCGCTAGGCTGAGCTGCGGATCCAGTGAAGAGTGATCATTGAGTCCGTCCACATATTGAGCTGAGTTTTCTCCATGTTAAGTGGTTTAAGAAGGCTGTGTCCTAATCTTGCTCCAATAAGTGCACCCATAAGCTCCAAGCGAGGTATTGTCATCTTCTTCAGTGGTGCAACTCATGACTTAGAGGCCACGAAACTGGTAACAGTCTCTCCTTGGTCATTTTGTTCTTGTAGATACGCCACAGCACTGTAAGCCTTTTCACTTGCATCACAGTAAACATGCAACCTTACACTGAGGGACTTTTGGTGAATGTCGATGTGGTACCACCTGGGAATGGCCACCAGGTGCAACAGTAGTAGCTCTGTACACCACTGTTCCCATTTCTCTGCCAAATCAGTGAGTAATGGTTCATCCCAACTGAGCCCTCTCTCCCACATTTCTTGGAAAAGGCACTTCACTCTGTAAATGGAGTAAGAAACCCAATAGGGTCAAAAATGGCTGATGTCTGTAGTACACTTCTCTTTGTATTTCCCTTGTCCTTTAAAATGTCCATTAGCCTTCTTTGATCAAACACAAAACTATCTTGTTCCGGTCTCCAAATGACTCCCAGCACTTTAAGGACATTTCCACAGGACTCTTTATCCCTGGTGCACTCTACTCCAGTCTCCTTCCACATAGCTCTCAGGTCAGGTGAGTTGGTAACCCATTTGCAGAGGTTCATGCCAGCCTGAGAGAGAATGCCTTTTGCTGCAGTTGTCACATGTAGAGCTTCCTGCACAGTAGGTGAGCTTGCAATGAAGTCATCTACATACATAGATTCTCTGAGAGCTGAGTCCTTGGCTGTTCTGTTTCCAAGTGTTTGAGATGTTTTCTAATGGTGGCAGCAAGCAGGGATGGGCTTGGAGACAATTCAAAAACAACTCTGTTCATTCTCAGGACACGTACTTCATTTTCCCAGCCTTTAGCTTGAGGTCCATGCATCCACAAGAACCTAACAGTGTCTCTGTCCTTTTCTGCAAGAGAGATCTGAAGAAAAGCCTTAGCTATATCAGCAGTAAATGCTATCTCATGCAGTCTGAACTCAATGAGCACATCCAGCAGGTTCGGGTTCAGGTTAGGCCCGGTGTGCAGACAGTCAATGAGGGATGGACTGCCTTTATCATATGAAGATGCATCAAATACCACTCTTAGTTTAGTTGTGGTCTTGTCCTCTTTTACAACAGCGTGGTGTGGCATGTAATATTTCACATTTACTGCCATCTGAAACCTCACAGATAACCTTTTGCAGGTAGTCCTCTATTACACTGTTGTACCTGGCGAACAAGGTTGCATCAGCTTTCTCATTAAGCTCTCGAGGCGTCTTTTTGCTACCCTAAAGTTGTCTGGAAGCTGGTCTTTGTCACATCGCCAGGGTAACTCAACTTGGTAGCGTCCATTTTCAAAGGTGGTTGTTTGTTCAAAGCTTTGCAGAACATCTGAGTCCTCTGGGCTTTCTGACTGTTTGTTTACAATACCAAGGGACTCCACCTCCCAGAATGCATGTAACTGCTTAGAGAGCTGAGTGTCTTCGGTCAAACTGATGTGCATGCACGTGGTGTCAGTAATACTGGAGGTAGTCACTGGTCCCTGTAAAGCCCAACCAAAAAGGCTTTCAACCGCCACTGGTGAATTTGTGACCCTTTGGACCTTTCCAGTAACAGCCTGCCAGTAGTAGTCTGCTCCTATTAACACCTGCAGCTCTTGTTCATTAGCACCCTCTAGTGGAAAGTCTGCAAGTTGCAGCCCTCTTTTTTTAAAATCTCTGCTTGAATGGGCTCACTTGGGACCTTTATCACAGCAGTACACACCTCAGGGGTCTCTATAGCTTCTATCTCAAGTTTCTGTTTAGTGTTCCACATGTTCTCAAGTTCAACCCTCACAACATTGCGTCTTTCTGTTAGAGGAGTGGTAGAATCAAAAACATGGAGGTTTAGTGTCTCTTGCCTTACAACTGGCAGTCCTAGGGCTTGGACAATGTTTCTGTGAATGAAACTACGCTGGCTGCCTCTATCTAACAGACAACAAGTTATCTTTCTCTCCTTTGGGCCTACAGCCCATGTCTTAACTGTTTGGAGCAATACTGTGTTGTGAGTATTCGTCTTAACTTTTACTGAGCTTGTCAATGAAGACAACACAGCTTCTGTAACTTCACTATTGCTGGTGGTGTCAATATCTGGCTTAGCTTCAGACAGCTCACAAACTGACAAGTGGTGTTTTCGATTGCACTGGATGCACAAAATCTTCACTCTGCAGTATTTTGCAATATGTTTTGGACCTAAGCAGACATAACACTGTCCTAATTTTTTCAGCTTATCCTTCCGTGCACTTATTGTATAATCAGGACAGTTCTCTGGTTTATGGTCACTACTGTCACAATACACACAGGTCCGGGGCATGACGTTGGCTGTGTGCAAAGCAGTGGCTGATGGTACGTTCCACTTTCTGGGTTTATCGCAGGCGTAGGATGGCTTGCCCACATGCTTCTGTTGTGGGCTCAGGTCCTTTGACGTGTGGCCTGGTCTGGTAAGCTGAATCGCTCGTTCTCTGCTTTGCACTTCATTTTGCAGAAACTGAATCAACTCTGGGACCTTCCATTCGTTTGTTGAGTTTGGTTGCTGTGTGTAAGCAAGCGCTATGTCTTCTGGAATGAGCTGTAGCAGCACTGGACATAGCAGGCACCCGTACGTATCACTCTGCACTCCAAGGGACTCCAAGCTGTGTATTTGGATCTCACATTCATCATACAAGTTCCTCAATAATAATAATCAAGTAACTTATATTTAACAACATACAACTGTAAATAAGTCACAACACTATCAAAGCAACCCATTACACCTCAGCAAAACCACAGGCTGATCGTCTCCATGCTATGCCACATTGATGTACTAATTAATCAAAAACAAGGCCCAACCATGTATTTAGGGCATAGACATACTTTACAGAAGCCTGACATATCTGTTACAAACATAATTTTTTTTAATTGATCTTATGTAATATTCAAATTTTCTGAGACACTGACTTTTGGATTTTCATTATCTGTAAGTCATACTCATCAAAATTAGAAGAAATAAGTATAAGTAGCTTAAAATATTTCACTCTATGTGGACTGAATCTATGTGAGTTTTATTTTCTAAAATGATAGAAAAAGAAATTGAACTTTTCGCTGAAGAAAAGCATGATGTATGATGCATCAGGTTTCACTGTGAGAATGGTGTGTTCAGGGTGAAAATTAACGCTATCTGTTAGTTTCACACATAGCACGTGGGCCAAATAAGTTTAATTTTTGTCTTATTGTCTTCCACTTACTTGTTGTGTCCTCGACATAGTTCTATTAAACTGAAAGGAACGCTGAAGTTTTTTACTGCAACCCTTTCAGTAAAGGCCAGATTTGGAGAGCATGACCAACAGCTGTCCTATCAACAGATCCAAGCTTTTAATATAAGTGGACATAACTTTGTAGGTTTTCAGTTGTGCCAAATCCTTTTAATTTTAGATAAGGAATTAAACAGTTCTTTGTATGACGCCCAAAGCTTGGAATATGTTTATAACCTAACTCTTAAACATCTCCACAACTTTTTCTCTCACCTCCTGAGTCCATGGTCTTCATGGTGCTCTTTGTTCACTGATGTTTTCTAACAAACTTTTAAGGCCTACACAAAGCACCTGGATATATGCCAAGGTTAAATTACACACAGGTGGACTCTAATTACTAATTAGGTGACTTCTGAAGGCAATTGGCAGAACAGGATTTTATTTCGGGGTGTCAGAGTAAAGGAATCCCATTACAAATGCAAGCCACACATTCAGGTTTTTATTTGTAAAAAAGAATTCTTGAAAACCTTGATCCATTTCTTTCCACCACACAATAACTTACTAATTTTGTGTTAGTCTACCAGATAAAATCCTTATAAAATAAACTGAGGTTGGTGGTTGTAATGGAAAATATTGTGGAAAAGTTCAAGAAAAATGTACAGAAATTCTGTTCTTGGCTGCTAAACTTTAGTTTGAGAGAAAGCTGATTATTTTTTGCTCTACCTTCATGAATGATAGTGGTGAAAAAAAGCTGAGCTCTGTGACTTCTCAGCCTCTTCTGTCCCCAGTAGGCCACCGTCTGGACAGACACGACATAGGGAGTGGCAGGCAGCAGGCCCTGCAGCCACAGCTCGGTCTGTGCCTGTAAGATACCAAAACACAGTAACACAGCTTAAAGAAACTGCGTTTTTTTGGATCTGTCATCCAGACCATCCTCCTTGCCAATAACAGCTCTGTTATTATCATTCTGAGAGTTGTCTCGCTTATTTGTGAACAACAGGCCAAATCTGTTCTGTATTAGCTTGCTGTTTGACTGACAAATAAATAAGAGGCTCTTAGTCAATCACCTCCATTTTTCTGTGCATATCTGAGCTAGTCACAACAAAGAGATACTTGAGGATAAGTTTGGGCACTTCCGTATGTGTTAACATAGGACAGAAAAGGACAAAAACAAGTAAAAAGCAGAAGTATTTTCACTACTCTTCAAGATAGACAAAACATATGGCCTGCACAGCTGTGAATGTGAATGAATTGTAAAATCAGGCAGCAAAAGCCAAGATTTCTGTTTCAGTGCATAATCTCAATGGACATTATAAAAAATATGTCAAAAGCTCAGATTTTTTTTCCCCTGCCACATATAATTATTACATGTGAGGCCACCTTTAACATCACATTAGATACCAAATTTCCCCCAATTCAGCAAAAGTTCCAGATTGACAAATATATCAAATTTGTTTTCAACTTTGCAACCCATTTTACAACAGGAAGCTGTGGTTTTCTTGTCTCATACCTGTTGTGATGCTGCTGTTTGTGTGTGTCTACATACTGTTGCAAGAGGGAAATACTAGTTAGGGGGGCTCATTTAAATTCCAGACTTTCCAGCCATGCAGAACAGAGGTCCAGACTACAGATAAATGGCTCCACCAGGCAGAGCCTGGGATCCCCATCACTACTAGGGATAGCTGGGTCCATATGAGTGTTTCTTCATTCAACCTCAATATTTTAGGGGGGAATTCACAAAGCAGTGGAAGCTCTTCCATTTGAAATTGTTTTGCTCCCGATATTTTATCTCTGCACTGGATTTGCCACACAGATTGCATTAAATAAATACAGGAGCCATAGTGCCAATCAAGTCCTGCTGGTGGAAGCAATTTACACATATTTCTGCTTCAGGTAGCAGTTGTCTTCTCTTCAGC
The DNA here is from genome assembly GCF_021462225.1 of Girardinichthys multiradiatus. Lineage (NCBI taxonomy): Eukaryota > Metazoa > Chordata > Actinopteri > Cyprinodontiformes > Goodeidae > Girardinichthys > Girardinichthys multiradiatus. The sequence continues at coordinate 9,949,824 of NC_061802.1, forward strand.
CACACAGCAGATGCAGTGAAACTATTAAAAAGTGAGGCAAAAATATATCAAACATTTTTTTACAATTTTTTTATTAACAGAAAACTGCCGGTCCTGATGTAAAGAACCATTTTTCAAAACTGTAAGAACAACACCTGACTGGATGAATTATGACAGAAATGAGGGTTTAAATTAGAAATTGATGCTGCAGGTTGTAAAGGAAAGAGGAATCATCCCTTTAACTGAATCCTACAAAAATGAATAAAACAGTTGTGTGTGATTACATCTTACAAAACTGTGCACATATGACCACGTTCCTTTTTGTCAGCCTTGTCAAGGACAGAATTTCCAAAGTGCACCTCATGTCCAACACACATCTGAGTTACTTGAATTCTGCAAGTGATTTATCTGTTAAAACATTATACGATCCTTAATTTTGAATTCTGTATTTTAAAAAGAAACATGATTTTAAACACTTTATATAATTCGTTGTTGATTTTGGCAGACAGGAGGCAGACTTGAAAGAAAAAAAAGATGATTAAAAAATGAAACTCACAAAAAACTGAAACTGATGAAAACAGTCCAAGTCCAAAAACAAAAGACTGAACCTAAAATCAGTGGCAACAGAAAAACAGAGACATGGAGGGAAGACAATGGAATGAACCAGCAGAGACTGGTTAAACCAAAGGGGAACATACTGTATACTGAGGAGATGATCAGTGGATTAAAGAGACATGCGAGATTGGGAGCAGCTGAGTCAAAACCCAGCAAACAGAGACATTGAAAAATTTGGGCAAATTTTGTGGTTTGTGTCTGGTGTGAGGAATCTGTGGCTTTAACACTCTGTCCATCTGGCTAAATATTACATTAGCATTTAAAATGCAAGTTCATAACACTTGGAAACATATAACCCAACAATTACTGCACTCTAAGTACCCCTTTGTGAATGGGAATATTGCTCACACTGACATTGGAATGACGATATATTTGCGATATATTGTGCAGCCCTATGGCACATTTGGTCTTTTTAAAAAGTGATGTATGTGGGTCCGACATGCTTATGCTGCTGTTGGCATCGTAACTCGTAAAACTGATCAAAACAAGTATTTAATATTAAAATATTTTTTATTTAATCTGAAATATACATTGAAATGAAACTACTTTATAATTTCTAATTTATTTTTTAATCACTCAAAATCACCTTGATCTTGTTACCTTGTGCCAGGTCACCTTTCCCAAGAACAAGCTCTGAATAATGACTATCGTGTACAACACTGAATTGACTGAAGGGTTTAAAAATTCCAAAGTTCATACTGACGCTAAGAAAAACATTTCACACTCGACACTATATTTGATACTATAAGTGGGTTTTTTTCAAGCCACAGGGTTCTGCCTAATAAACATCAGCAAAATATTAACAATTTAAAAATTACAATATTTCCATTGTATTAGTTAGGAAAAACCCATGATGCAATTCAGCACCCATTTAGAAAAAGAAGCTTAAATGTGTTGCTTTCCTGTATACCAAAACAGGGGAATTTCCTGTATTTACAGTGACATTGTCAGAATACTTACTTACAGTGCCGTTTTTATTGTTATGAAGCATTAAAATTATTATAACAACATAATATTCTAAAACATGCAATGTAAAATCAGTAACACTATTGTTTTTTAGCATAATGTAGTAAATAAATAAATGTTCTTACCCCATGAGTCAGGGTGCTGCTGCTCTCTTTTTTACCCTGTTCTTGAGCCTGTAAGTGCACCGTTCGCATAGGCTTGTTGATGTGCTCTGTGTGCGGTTGTTCTTGAACTGTGTGTTTATGAGTTGTGTGTGCATGCCGAGACATCCAGGTTATTCTGTAGTTGTGAACAGGCAGGTCTCCCTCTCTGGGGGGCTCCCAGTGTAATAACAGTGCCACTTTGGCCCTACTTCCCGTTAACCTGAGGAAGGAAAGCTACAAGTCAAACACCATCTTTAGAGAAATATAAGCAAATTCATGATAAATAAAGCAGCAGGAACTGCCTGGGAATTGGATGCGGATGTAGATGTGGGAGAAACACAGCTTTCCGGGTTGGGTTCCAACCCCATTTACTTTTTGCATGTATGCTAAAGGCGCCACACTTCACTCATCATGTTGAGTAGAAGTTACAATTAAAGTTATCATCTCTGTTATTAAATGCTGATCCAAGATGTGGCCTGAACTTGATGTGACCTTGTGTCATAACATTACAATGGAAATGACACCAGAGTGTGTAATTGAACAAGGATGAACTATAATTTGCTGGCAGACACAAGAACAATTAGTCCTCCTGATCACAGTTTATGAGTGATTGACCAATCTGCAATGCTTAAAGGGTGCTATTTTAATCTATTTAGTCATCCTGGATTTTTTGGATTTTCACACACCTTTCTGTGAACTCAGGTGCTAGTTGTGAATCCGCCCATTCAAGACTCTGATTGCTCACTCTGATGTTTGTTGGAGGCTCAGGAGGGGAAGGGTCTACATAGAGAGAGAGAGAGAATGAGAAAAACAGGAACCTTATAGAAACATTTGAAACCTTTTATCAGCTTCATCAACAACTGTAGACAAGAATGTTATCTTAAAAAAGTCCACATTAAGAAATAATTGATTTAACCACTTATTGACACTAACTGCTGTAAAATAAATGTGAAATGTGGAAGACAAGAGAAAATACCATTCTGGTGAGACAGATTTATATTGCTCTTTAGAGCAGCCAGAAAATGGCCACAAGAAAATATCAACAACTGTAGAGCAATAATTAATAATGTAAAACAACTGTGATGAGCATGTTTTTAATCTTCCCACCATTCCCAATCAGGAGGAACGTAAAGATGAAGAAACATTACAGGATTTTTATCCAGATTTCAAACCCAAATCCCAGTCGGGAAAAGTCTGCATCAGTCTGTTTTACTTGGGCACAGTTGGTAGGGCAATAAGGCAGAAAATAACTTGTTAATGTGAGATGGGCAACAGAAAGATGGGAGTCTGATAGTGTGAAAGGGCAACAGACCCAACTGGATTTCAGTCTCAGGCAAACTAACATCACTCAATGTTTTGAGCTGATTCTGGATGTAGTTAGTGTGAACTGATTACTGCCATAGCCAATGAAATATAGAGGCTGGGACAAGACATCAGGTGCAAGCCATTTTCTTTTTATTTGTATTTTTTAAAACTGTTTTTGTAACTATATAACATTACAAACTAAAATGCAAAACAACAGTTGGCATAAAAAAACCTAACTATCTACAATTACATAATGATAAAAATAAGCAAAAATAAACACATAAAAGAGGAAAACACTCAGCTATTTAAAAAAATTCAAAATGTTAGTTTATGCAGTCCAGTTGGAGCATTATATTGTTGTTTGTTCAGATAGATAACATTTTTTATTTTTTTTTAAACTGTCATTGAAAGTCATTAAATGTTACATTACAACGTTACATTAAAAAAGAAATATCCCAAACTCTCAACATAAGTATCACATAAAACATTTTCAATACATTCCAAGTCAAATTCAATTCAGTTATGGGATAAACTCTTGGTGGTAGGGTTTCCTACCATCACGACAAATCTGTAGAAGTTACCAAGAATGTTTTCATTCACGTCAAGCATCCTGCCTCTCTTTAGAAAGATTAGATACTGCTGGGCTTTGCTGACCAGCTGGGTGATCCATGGTTAGGTGAGAACCTCCTATGAACAAAAAAGGAATTAACTGGGTTCTCTCATCTTCAGCCTCTCTGATGGTTGGGATTATATGCCGTTTCCTGCACTTCCTTGTGTCCAAAACCATCTCCATGGCTTTGTCCAGATTGATTCATCAGATCAATTCTGTATGCTGCATTATCACCATCAGTAATCAAGCTGATCTCTTTAGTTGTTTCTGCAAATGTTATGGTGATGTTGTGCAAATATGTGGTGGCACAGCCAGTAACCGAGGGGAGTCTACAGAACAGGGTTGAGGACGAACCCTTAAGCCATGGCTTTCTATTGTTGTGAACAAATACATTTGTCATGATGTGGGTTGTGGTAGGACCAAAGTGCAGAGAAGGATGCTAAGAGCCAGCAGAATCAAGGTAAGTCAAGTTTTATTCCTTTTCTCACAGACTCAGGGCAGACAGATCTGGACATTTACATACCAGACCAGAACTCAGAGAACCAGACATCAGGGTACACGACCAGGATACAACGACAACAACAACAACAAGGAACCAGCCCGGAACAATGAAAACTAAAGAGCTTAAATACAAATGGGGAAAGCAGGGGGAACCAATGAACAGCAAGACCAGGTAATCAGGGAAAACACAGAACAGGTGAGGGTGACACTACTGGGAGACAGAGGGAGTGAAACCAATTAACAGAGACACAGAACTAAGGGTAAACAGAGAACCAGACCATGAATAATAAACAAAAACACAAACAGAAAACAGGCTGCACGGTGGTGCAGTTGGTAGCACTGTTGCCTTGCAGCAACAAGGTCCTGGGTTCAATTCCCGGCTGGGGGTCTTTCTGCATGGAGTTTGCATACGTGGGTTCTCACCAGGTACTCTGGCTTCCTCCCACAGTCCAAAGACATGCCTGTTAGGTTAATTGGTCACTCTAAATTGCCCTTAGGTGTATGAATGAGTGTGTACATGGTTGTTTGTGTGTTGCCCTGCGATGGACTGGCGACCTGTCCAGGGTGTACCCTGCCTCTCGCCCATAGACTGCTGGAGATAGGCACCAGCTCTCCCGTGACCCACTATGGAATAAGCGGTAGAAAATGACTGACTGACAAACACAAAACTCAGTGCCTGGCTGGGTATGATAACTTTTAACTACAACAATCAAAAATCCTTTATTGTCCTTATGTGACCTTATGTGTAGCAGAGTCTTTGTTAGCATGTGTCTGCAGGGTAAAGGTTGCAGACAATACTGCTGTTTTCAAGACATTGTTTTTTAAACAGACCTACATTTCTAAACTTTATAGAACCCCCCTTAACCTGCACCACATATACACCACTCTTGTTTTTATCATTTACGTAACCTTGCTAAGTTAAGTCCCATTTTATCACGTTCTGAACTTGAGATTACTATCCATGCATTCATTTCCTCACGTTTGGATTACTGTAATGCTTTATTTACCTGTCTTAGCAAAAACTCCCTGGAACGTCTCCAGGTTGTTCAGAACGCTGCTGCTAGACTTCTGACAAAATCTTCTAAGTATTCCCACTCCACACCGTTACTCATCCAGCTGCACTGGCTCCCCATTAAATTCAGAGCTCAGTTTAAGATTCTGGTCCTGACTTATAGAGGTCTTCATGGTCAAGGCCCAACTTATATCAGTGAACTCTTATATCCGTACAATCCCCCCAGGTCTCTGAGGTCATGCGATAAAGTCCTACTGGCAGTACATCACACAAGGCTGAAAACTAAGGGTGATAGAGCTTTTGCAACAGTAGCTCCCCGACTCTGGAACTCTATCCCCTTGTGTATAAGGACTCGGTGGTGTCTTTTAAAAAACAGCTAAAAACTCATCTTTTTAGGCTTGCGTTTGGTTAGTTTATTTTTGATTTTATCTTATCTTCTATTTTACATTTATAAATATATTATTCCAATTGTGCCTTGTATTAGTGTTGTGAAGCACTTTGTGATCTGTGTCTTGAGAGGTGCTATATAAATAAAATTTTACTTACTTACTTACTTACCAATGGCTCAATTAACAGCAAGGGTACAAATTAAAACAATATATAAAGTTAAGCCCAAAATGATCTATACCCCTCGAATATATAGGTTTAAACTAATCTTTTATAAGACAAAACTTAATAATTAAGTTGTGGCTTAACTATGTATATTTTGTTTTCTGAATAAATATACTTAAATCAAATGTTTGTTTTTTCTAAATATTATGGTCTACAATCACGCAAATGCAATAAAAGCTAAATTAATTGATGTATTTTCCAGAGATGCCAAAATGTGTGAAGAACACTAAATATTTGCTGGTAACTTGAAATATAGGTAACAACGTTTGCTTGTTCTTCAGCTGACCTATTACTAAAATTAACGACTTTCACTTTTTTCAACATTAAAATTTGAATGTTAATTACAACAATACTTTATCTTTAATCTAAAAGAGCAGACTTTTGAACAACTTGGTTTTTTCCAGCACAGCCATCAAAAGATTTTCCTAAAACATTCTCAAGGGATAAAAGGCTAATTTCAAGTCTTACCTGAGTCCACAAAGTCAATTTAATTTATGTTATCAATGGTGAGAGACAGCAGAGAGGCCTGAAGCTATTTTCAGTGGCTTCAAAGACCAAAAACAACTGCCACTGGGAATCTTGAGGTCAACAGTCTTTCAATGCTGACTCTGTATCTCATTAGGTCCTAAAGCACCAAATGCTGTATTTGATTAAAACTACAAAATGGATCTGATTAAGACTACATCCCCATAGCAGGCCTCCCACAGGCCTGGGGCTGTGCTCGCCTGACCCAAATGCAGAGATCAAAGCTATGGCTTTTTAGTGGGAGCTGAAAGATCTAGACTGATCTGATGTGTGAGTACGTCTGCATGTGTGTGTGAGTACGTGTGTTTGGCTGTGTGTGTGTGTGTGTGTGTGTGTGTGTGTGTGTGTGTGGGTGGGTGTGTGCGTGTGTGTGTGTGTGTATGCGTGCATGTGGTGCTTTCTGTTATAAATTTATACAGAAAAACAGGCACAAGAAATGAAGGCATTAGAAAGCATTTTCTGCTCCAGACATTCTGTTGTAATTCTGCTAATCTATACTAGCAACAAGAACTCTGAGATAGCTTTTAAATTCAGCCTCTCCCACTTGTTTAGCATAAGGTCACAGTGGAGACAATACAACAATCTTGATTTGTGCCAGCTTCCTGATTTTTGACCCTTGATCCCCAGGTCCTAACCAATGACATACAAATGAGTAAGAAAAACAAAAGTCCAACAGCGATCAGATTGTATTTTGTATGTTTAAGTGTGTCTTTAACCTTTAACACTATCCTCTCAAAGTATAATCGAACACACTTATGGATAAAAATGTACTACAACCAACCACAGCTACATTTGGGCTTAGCAGAAAAATAGATTACAATAACTATTAGAAATACTGTTATTGATAAAAATTATACATCATTTGTTTGATGGTTTAAGTAAATCTAAAAGCTGTTTATTTGGAGCACATTTGACATTTTCTATTCCAAAATAACTTTTTATGTTTGAATTAATAGTTGAATATTAAAAAAAAAAAATTAATAGAGATGCAACAAGAAATGTGTTGGTAAATTAAATTGGTCGATTTTCTGCTTGATTTGCCCTGACTTATCAACAAATCTGAGTTTTTTTTCCAATCAGTAAACAAAACCAACCAGTGCCACCAGGTTTTTGCTAACACTCTTCTAGGTGGACGCTGTTACCGAGTGAAGACAAAGTGTCAAACTTAGATATTTTCTGTGTCAATGAGGTGTTTTAAATAAATCAGAGGTAGTAGAGAGTTGTCAGAAGCTATTTAAAAGGAAACTAGGAAACTATTTTCTCACATGCCGTAACACATCTGCAGTTTATACAAACTTCAAGAGCTCTTTAGAGGTTTCACCCTCTCTGTGATAAAACCTGCTGGATTTGCAAACGTTGAAAACAGAGATTCTACATAAGGATCTACATCAGGGGTGTACAAGCTCAGTCTTCGAGGGCTGCTGTCCTGCATGTTTCCCTGCTTTAACACACCTGATTTAGATGATTGCAGTTCAGCAAAATCCTAAATTGATGGAAATCAGGTGTTCCTTAAGCAGTGAAACATTTAAAACACGCAGGACACCGACCCTTGAATACCGACTTTGGACACCCCTGCTCTAGTGAATACACACACAAGCTGCTGTTTAAGTAATGCTAGCTTTACTAACTGTGCTAATCATTAAAAGGAGATGCTGAAAACAGTTTTAAATGTCGAGTCCTTTATTTCTGTTACGCAATGCATAACATTGCTTCTGCTTGTGATATAAATAACTATTGGCTGCTTGCAAAAGGCAGGTTTGAAAAACTATGCTGTTCTTATATTATAGTTCTTAAAGACAATAGGCAGGTTGAAGCTTCTCTAATATCTCTGCATTTTTACCAAAATAAGGCATATTTTGTACATGTTTTCCTCTGATGTAATGCTGGCAAGATTGATGATTCATAAATATATACAAATAACTTTTAGAAAAAGTTAATAAACAAGATGTTAATGTAGTATGTTGTCATCAAAGTTATCCTGATATGGTTGTTTGCCGTTGAGCCATTTTTAAACCTACATTCATTCAAATGGAAACCAAATGTACATGTTTTATTACAAGTTTTGTACAAAGAGATTCGATGTGTTTGGAATTAATCTATTACAAATATGGTGGCCTAAGGCACAGAGGGTGTAGCAGTGACGTGGGCACCTTGTGTGCAGAGGTTATTTGTCCTGGTGCTACCATGTAGGGTTGAAATTCGACCTCAGAACCTTTTTAGTATGTCTTTCTTCTCTCATTCTGCCCCCTTTCCAGTTTGATTACTGAAAAGCTAAAACAAAAAAAATTATTCAGCCTGTTAGCCCTACAAAATAACTGACTAATTTTGTCACTTAATGCAGTTCATAATGACACCGCTTACTTTCTTATCTAATTTGTTAAGTTTTTAGCAGGCTGATATTCTGATGAATTGAACACATATTTGAGTGTTTTTCTGATATCTTTGAAAAACATAAATGCAAAGATTAATACAGCTAAAACCAGACGTTTAAACATTATCTCATGGCTTTGTAAGTTTCTGATGGGTTAATTACCAGCAGTAGAATTAAGAATCACCTCACAGATACTGCTTACTAGTGTGACATGTTAGAGGAACAGAAAATGTGTTTATTCATGGGAAGATCAAATGCAATAAGCTAAAGTTGTGCCACATTCATCTTTTCAAACAAAAAGATGCAAACATCTTACAGTTCAATAAGGAGATGGCTTCTATGTCCCAAAAAAAAGACATGTTTGGTACTGAATGTGCATATTAACCCCAGAGGAAAAGCTAAATAGATTGTGAAGAAGCAAGCTGGAGAACGTAAGAGACTGTCATTATCCACTGTGAAAAAAATCACGCACTAACATGAGCTGAAAGACCACTCAATGAGGCAAAAGCCATTAATGCAAAACCATCATAAAAAGACGCAATGTAGTCAGATACCAGGGCTTTTCTGTAAACTTAATAATACCCTAGATATAATTGGTCCATAATAATTGTTTTTTAGATCATTATTTTTTCATGGTAAAATCTACCTTCTGAATAACAAGCTTCTACATGCACATATTTCTAGTGAGATCACAGACAACATTAGGACATAACTTGAATTCTTTCAAGTGCATTGTCATATTCTTATTCTTGTTTCTCATCTTTTTCCAGTTTTTTTATTTTTATCAAATTCATCATTCGAAACTGTTATATTTTTATTTTGTACAGCTGAAGTAAAACTCTATGTAAAAACACAGCATGGATCTCAGGAAGACTTACAAAAATGATTGCCAAGCAAACAGTCGTATATTGAGCCCAATTTTCCCAGTTAGCTCCACCATCCTTGCACCTGTACCATCGCCACCAATAAAGTCAATACCAAAGAGAGGAAATAGGAAAACAAGGCTTTCGTTGTTCTGGCTAGCTATCGTAGGAGTCAGTGCAACTGTGTTGGATATTCACATAAAAATTTAAAGTGATACAAGCAGACTACATAACTACATAAGTGGTGAATGCACATTTTCCTAAAAAGCAAGAGGTAAAAACAGTAATATACTGCATATATAGATTTGTATCAGTTGAACTTTTAAGGACAATCAATGTCATAATCAGAGTCAAACTGTGAGGTGCAAGAGGTTCAACTTGCGTGTTTGACCAAAACGCAAATCGAATGCTTCACTATCTACGTCAAAGTCTGTGAAAAGGCACTCGTCCAACCTATCTTTTATTAAAGCCAGCTCAAACCCCCAGGTGGCTGCAGCAAATGGCCACCCAGACTAAGTCAGGTTCTACTGGAGGTTTCTTGTTGTCAAAAGGGAGTTTTCCTTTCCACAGTTGCCACATGCATGTTCAGCAGGATGGATTGCTGCAAAGCTTGTGTCTTGATGAAATAAATTGTCCACTGTTGTTAAATGCTTGTTCAGAGGAAGTCACTGCTGCAAAGTTAGTGACTTAAGACAATAGGCTGGGTTTCCTTACATTGAAAACATTTTACATATTGGCACAATAAAAAGTTTAAAAACAATACTTCATTACCCAACTTTGTTGTTATTGAGAGTGTACACCCACTTTATTAGGTACACCTGTCCAAATGCTCGTTAACGCAAATTTATAATCAGCCAATCACATGGCAGCAACTTAATGCATTTAGGCATGTAGACGTGGTCAAGACGATCTGCTGCAGTTCAAACCGTGCATCAGAATGGGGAAGAAAGGTGATTTAAGTGACTTTGAACGTGGCATGGTTGTTGGTGCCAGACGGGCTGCTCTGAGTATTTCAGAAACTGCTGATCTACTGAGATTTTCACGCACTACCATCTCTGGTCCAAAAAAGAGAAAATATGCAGTGAGCAGCAGTTCTGTGGGCGGAAATGCCTTGTTGATGCCAGAGGTCAGAGGAAAATGGCCAGACTGGTTCGAGCTGATAGAAAGGCAACAGTAACTCAAATAACCACTCGTTACAACTAAGGCATGCAGAAGAGCATCTCTGAACGTACAACACATCGAACCTTGAGGTGGATCGTCTACAGCAGCAGAAGACCACACCGGGTGCCACTCCTGTCAGCTAAGAACAGGAAACTGAGGCTATAATTCGCACAGGCTCACCTGGTCTGATGAGTTTCGATTTCTGCTGCGACATTCGGATGGTAGGGTCCGAATTTGGCGTCAACAACATGAAAGCATAGATCCATCCTGTCTTGTATCAACGGTTCAGGCTGGTGGTGGTAGTGTAATGGTGTAGGGGATATCTTTTTGGACCCTTTAGTACCAATTGAGCATCGTATCAACACCACAGCCTACCTGAGTATTGTTCCTGACCATGACCATCCCTTTATGACCACAGTGTACCCATCTTCTGATGGTTACTTCCAGCAGCATAACGCCCCATGTCATAAAGCACGAATCATCTCAGACTGGTTTCTTGAACATGACAATGAGTTGACTGTACTCAAATGGCCTCCACAGTCACCAGATCTCAATCCAATAGATTAGATTGAGATAGCTAGCACCTTTGGGATGTGGTGGAACAGGAGATTCACATCATGGATGTGCAGCCGACAAATCTGCAGCATCTGTGTGATGCTATCATGTCAATAAGGACCAAACTCTCGGAGGAATGTTTCCAGTACCTTGTTGAATCTATGCCACAAAGGATTAAGGCAGTTCTGAAGGCAAAAGGGGGTCCAATCTGGTACTAGCAAGGTGTACCTAATAAAGTGGCCGGTGAGTGTATGTTTACCATTGAAAAAGCACTTTCATGCATAGTGCCTTTAAAGTCTATGAGGCTTTATGACGGCTCTGTTTGTGGCACTGTGAGAGATCCATCTCCTGCAAAGGTAAGTAACCTTTTGAAAATTTTCCATACCAAAAGTGTTTCCATTCTATTCTATTAAAAACAAATGCGAAGCCTAGCGAGTTTGCCATTGACGTTAAATGATAGTTTACATCGAGAACACCTAGGTAAAAAAACATCTTACTACTCACAGAGGAGATGACCTCACTCATCTAAGCAATGTGCATTACAGCCCCTTAAGTAAAGCAAGCTGACTGGTATCCTTTTGGGAAGTTTGTCTTTTTTCAGGAACAAAGTTTAAGCTTAAGTTGAATGGAGCAGTGTAAAATTCTCCTCAGTGCTCTCAAACTCCTCTACATAATTTCTGATAAGATCTCAACCGATAAAGAACCTGTTTGCTGAGCTTTGTCCAACATTATATCCATTATTCTCTTTTAAACATGCTCTATTTAGTACTGGCAGGGGATTCAAACCATGAGCCAATCCTGGCCTGACACCAGTATGATTTAAGACTGCTGAGCATTAGATGAATGACCTCCTACAATGTGTGTGTTAAGCTCATCTCTCCGACCCAAAGCAGAGATTTCACTCTGGCACTGAACCAACTGAAGGAGGATGTAAGTGTGATTGTTCTGCATGTGTAAACACCTACATATGAAGATGTGTGTATGTTCAGCTTCCTGTCTGTGTCTTTTATGGACTGCCTGACGTGACGCTGATGGTGTAGGGGCGAAAGCGCACAACCATATGCAGAGGCTATAGTCCTCAAAGCGGCTGTCCGGGGTTCAGTCCCGGACCCGGTGACATTTGCCAAATGTCTCCCCCTCTCTCTACCCCTCTTTCCAGTCTGCCTACTGTCAAAAAAATAAATAAATAAAGGCCACTAGTGCCGAAAAAAATATCTTTAAAAAAAAAATATATATCTTTTATGGACTGCCTGTTGGTATTCTACAGAGTGTAGCTTCCCCATTTACTGTGAGTGAAAATGAGAATAAGAGCAAAGGAGAGGAGGGGAAGTGTTACTGAGTTTCTTACAGCTCCAAAGGGAGATTTAATCTCTCTCATAAACTGACACAAATTGAACACAAGTGTCTGCATTTTGTATCTCGTGACAGGACATTGAAATTTACTGGCAGGTGAAGGAAAACACACAGGGCTCATCACTCTGAGTAGGAAACTGCAATAGCTCTCCAAAGAGAACAGCTATGTGTTTAGTTTGTTTTATTACCTTTACTGGACATGTAGTGTTTGCTGGGTGTGGTGAAGCCTCTGCTGCCGTGGCTGTTGATGGCGGCAACCCTGAACTGATACCAACGCTGAGGCTTCAGATCGGACATAACCACATTCTCAGAGAGGGTCTGGAAAAACATCACAAGATGAAAACTGCTCAGAAAATGCAGTTTAATGCAATACCTTAATTCTTTTAGATTTATAACAAGTTTACAAATTTTACATAGTACTAAGCATGGGTGGGTTATCGGGATAAAGGTGTGCTAAGGTTTTAATACTAAAACTTCAAACGAATTATTCTGACTCAGCATTTTCATATTATTCTCTCTTCAATTATTAGGTATCTGTAACATAATATCCTAGTTAGGATCATACATACCTTGAACCAAAGATGCGAGTAATTTTGACCCCACAGAATCAATATAAAACGCTGCATGCACAGCCTAGCCATTACTGGTTGGACATTTAACGAGAACCAGAACCTAGCACACACAACTGATAAACCATAAACATGGTTTATTGCCTGAATAATAGATAATTATTTATATAGTTATCTATCAATAACAGACAATTATTTTAGAAAGTGACAATACTGATTTTAATGTGTTGACAGATTAGTTGTAATGGCCTACTGACTGAAAAAACAGTTGTAGAGTAGTTAGCTGTTTGAATGAGGCGGATTTTGGAATAATGGGCAAGAAAAGAACAATAAACATAGTTGGCACCACTCCAGAACATGAATGCGCAGGATTTTGGATTAGGGAGGATCACGTTGTTCTGCATGGAAGAATCCAAAGCGAATAAGGCCAGTGATCAATAACAAAAAAATAATAATAATAAAACAATTTTAAAAATATGATGAAGAAATATTCCAGTGGGACAGAGAGCAGCAGGGACCTGTTTGCTGTCATCACAATTAAGTCTTACCACAGCAGATACATTTGTTCTCTACTAGACCCCTAAGCCTTTACTGACTCGATATAATTTGATATATGAGCTGTGCAGATAATCGCACACTGAATACCTCTTCAGCTCAACACAAAACAGTCTGAAAATACAATAAGCAAATAAAAGAGTGAAGAGTGAGGAGTAAAACATCAAGCACATGGACAGCTGTGTACCGTCTGTTGCACGCACTCCAGTATATCCAACTCTGAATTGGACTGGGGGGAGTGTGCAACTGAACATTTAGCATTTTGTGGGAGTGTGTCTCAAGAGAATACAAAACTCTCTCAACAAGTCACAACTCCTCAGATTTAACTGTTAATATTTTGTACTATTTGGTCTCAGGGAAGACAATACCTTTCTGTTTTATGACTGCTACTTATTTTAAATGCGGTTAACAAATTTTGTACTTTTTTTGGAGTAATTATCACTAACTGCTGACTGGTATTTCTGTAAGTAGCTACAACCTAAATACCTGGGCCTGAGACAGCTCGTTTACAGTGAAAATAATTGACCACAAATTCTTTTAATTTATTTATTTGCTATTTGATGGTCAACTCTTAAAGGGGACATAATTTGCAAAATCCAATTTTTAAGCCCTTAAATGCATGTTGTTGTGTACTTGGAGTCTCTAGGAATGCAGAAAAGTTGAATTTAGTCTCTCTCAGGTGCTGCATAGATATGTTTATATTTTGTTTGGGTCATATTTTTCAATACGTTGAGTTTTCGCTATTCTCTATTTTTGAAAGTTTTTTTGAATTGTTACATCACAGTATTTGCTACTGAACTACTAAACAAGTTCATGGACTTCTGGCTAACTAATTTCGCCATTTTTATTTCTCGCTGTGATTTTGTTGCATTTGCAGTTCCACTTTATATAGACCACAACTGAAAGATTTATGTGTGAAAAGGAAGGATTTAAAGCATTATATGACTTCTTTAAGACTCCCACATGGTTGGGCGTACTTGACTCTGACGTCCGCAAGACACGTCCGCACAAAGATACATTTTTACAAATGCATAAGTGGTGTTACACGATAAACTGCTTGCTGAGGAAAAGTCTCCATGTCTCCAACTGTTTTATATGTGACATGCTGCTCTAAACAACCAGTTGCGAGGAAGTGGAATTTCAATGTCACTTTGTGCCTCACTGACAGGTGTTTTGCCCTTCTTTGTCCCAGTCTGGTTTAATGACCTTTTATGCAACCTTCTTTTCTTTTTATTTTTCAAAAGCTACAAAACAAATTAATTATTCCTCCTTGTCCAATGACGCCATGGCAGAAACTGTGTAAAACATAGGAAATTTTGTGGGAGCTTTTATACTACTAAACATATACACTGCTGAAAATTAGCAAAAGCGGTTGTTTTAACTGTAATTATTTAAAAAGTGACATTTTCAAAAACACTAAACTTTTCTGTCCTAACAGTCAGTTTAAAGTTATTTATTCAAAATGCCAGAGAAAGTGTCAATGCAGTTTGCTCAGGCTGAATAGAGCAGCACTGCTAGCTTGTTGCAGTTCAGTCTCAGTCGGCTGCTTAAAAAGACTCCTGTAGCTTTTCTTGGCTTACAAGAAAGACAAAAACTTCATGTGGAAACTAATGGAGAACTACTCATCACTATTATTAAGGTATTGCTGTTTTATACCTACTGCTAGTGAGCCACCTGAACAGACAGCAACACTATTTAATCAGCTGATATTAGCTTGTTAAACTGGTGGTGTTCTACTGTTAATCCTTAAAGTGAGGAAAGGGATAATATATTTTGGATTATATTATTTTGCACAAAAAGAACTTAAAAACTACAGCTAGTTTCAGAGGGTGCTTATTCTTTGTCAAAATCTATGTGTAAAACTCAAAACAATTAATGTTATGAATTTCATTATTATAACTGGTCCTGGGTTGGTAAGAGATTCTCACAGAATGAGGGTGTAGCCAAAAGTGGGGGTGGGGCACCACTCAATTACTCTATACTTAACACAGCTAGAGAAAACTCTGGTCTCTCCAGCACTTTCCCTGGCAACTCATTAAAATGACTTCAAATCATAGAAAAGGTATTTGACCTAATAATTCTTTTCCTAAATAACAATTAAAGTAAAATGTATATAAAAGTTATTGTGCCCTGGTCAACAGATTTCTAAATATAGTTTCCTTAAAAGCAGAACATACAATCCATTAATGAAAGATTTACTGAATAGTTTCTGTACAGAGTGAATTAAGTTATTCTGCATTGGCAGCTATATCATAAAATGGGGAAAAACTTCAGATGAACACTAAAAGAATGTGTTAATATATAAGTTAAACCATCTGGTCAAATTATGGTTGAAACTGCCAGAGACTCATGTTCTGTCTTTCTGACAGTTTGGATGTGATGACAGTTTAAAAACTGCTCATCCACACTCCATCGAAGACACACAAACATGCACACATACACGGGCACTGTCATCTATTTAAGTCCATAATGAGCATTCAGTCATTCAGAATCAGCCGGTGGAAAGACTGTGGCTGCCTGTGGTTCCCTTTTAAGTTGTGCTTATTTACCTAACCTCACACAGACACACACATGGACATGCAGTTCACACACACAGTCATTTACACAAATATACACGCACACACACATGGGTTTACCCTGGCAGAGTGGGAGAGACTGGTTGGGGTGGAGAGGGTTAGACAGCAAGGCAGCAGACTGATGAGGTGGAAACAGTCTAGCATCCATCTCCATAACTGGGATGTTTCATCATTTAAGGCAAATTGAGAGTTATGAGGTAAAGATATGTTAGAAATGCTGTGGTGAGTTGCTCCACAGTTAAAGGCACAGGAGCCGTTTTTAATGCTTAGATTGAATGCTGGTAGACACACTTTGTTCCGGTAGCCAGCATACTTATATTATTAAACCCCCCCACCACTGACACTCATTAATAAGGGATAATTTGTTATAAGACAAATGTTTATGTCTCTAAACCATGCAATATAATCCATTCATCACCTCTCTACTCTGTGATTTCTCTCTGTATTACCATTTCAAAATATCACAGCTTTATTAGAGGTGTAGTAATAGGCTGCTATGTTCATTACTCACCATGACAACAGTAGCCCACGGAGAGGCGTGGTCCTCACTGGGGTGAATGCCGATGTTCCAGCGGGACTGAAGTATGTAAATGACAGGCTCCATGCTTACATTGAACTTTGACACCCACGCCACCTTCACATGACCCTCTGGGTCCTCCACAAAGCTCATCTCTTTGCGAGGTTTCAAGGGAACACCTGCAAGCAGAAGACAGGAAAAAATTTACAGTGTGCTTTTCTGTTTTTTTATTTTGGTCAAATCAATTACAATACCAGGGAGAGCAGAAAGTGTTGGCAGAAACCGGTTTTGGTTTTTGTGGGTTAACTATATTTTTAAATGAGCTGTGTGCAGAACTTAGTCAAATCAAGAGGTAAGGTTGGACACTGAACCAACTGAATATTTTTTACCTCTTTGTCTAAAAGAATTGGTCTATTAAAATATAAAAAAAAAAAAACAAGAAGTGAACAAAAACTGTCTTGTTGACTTAGGACAATAGTTGAAACCAGATAATTATGCAATTAAAACCCATTTTTCAACGCAGCTACATTGACACTATTTCAGAAGTACTTTATTATCAATACTTTTTCATTACTGTAAAATTAGAAATAGAAAACTTACTCAAGTGTGTTTTTTCTTTTTGTATTGCTGCAACAGTCACATCCTTACCACACCCTAGGCAGTCCAGCCTCAGTGGGGCCATTCAGGATTTGATATGCAATAAAACAAGCAGCTTTCAAAAAGGTTTCTTCCATTAAATGTGGTTTCTCTAATTTTACCAGACATGTTGTTTTAGGCAAATTACACTTAGTATGTTTAAACCTTTAGCTGCATGGGCCAGATTTCATGACAAATACTTGAAGTCCTTTAGTGTGTTGTCCTTATAGAAAAAGCATCAGCAACTAATTAAATTAATTCAAATATATTACATGTGTAAGATGAAAAAAGCCCCCTTCACATTGGACTAAGACTACACTAACAGTGTTCAAACACTAATAAGTTAGTAAGCTTATTATTTTATTGAGATTTAAAGCATGGCTCTACTGCACACTTGGAACATGACATAGTAGGTTTTTCCGTACTCTGTCTTTCTTAGCAATCCAATCCCAGGGCTACCTTATTAGGATCACAAATGCACAAGGATATTTCCTTACAATCTGCAGAATTTCTCTGAACTTATCAGCATCATAATGATAACCATGGGATTCTCTGTAAAATTATAGTAAACGTAAACCAAATAAGCTGCAGCTAATAGTTTTTCCTTCTTCCCCTTGCTATCACTAAATACGACTCCAGAATTTCTCTTTGACCGCATAATATACAATTTTTTCAATTAATCTGCAGCCTGAAATCTCACAACATCTTTCAGTCTCTTTTAGCCTGTTAACAGTATATCGGCAATTTGGAGATGGGCATATTTTTTCTTCTACTGGGAGCCCTTCTCCATGGAGTCTGGAGTGCATACCAGTCTCTATGTACAGTGCATTTGCGTACAGGGAGTGCTGCCAACATGGTGTGAGCATGATTAAGTTGCAGCCTAATCCTCTACTCAGCAACCAAGTGCAAGATATGCTGCCACTATGATCATTAACCATTAAAATTGCTTTGTGCATTCTCAAAACAATTAAACTCTCTAACTCCATTATGAATGTTGGGGAGCATTTTCACCCCAAAAGATCCCTCCGATACATTGCAGGCAGCATCCATGTTCTGGCTGTTTTTAATGTTGTTGTGTGGTCTTAGTCCATTGTTAGGGGATTGTACTTAACTCTCCAAAGATTTAAATGGAATCCCCCAAGGCCTACATTTAAGGCCTGTTTAATTTTCCATTTCTAATACTATTAAAAAGAATATGTATATAGCTTAAGTGCACCTTTATGCAGATAACTCCATACTTTGTTCAGTTAGCTCTATTGTAAGGCAGGCTGTTGACAAGCTTCAAATTGCCTATCAGCAGCAGCAGGACTCATTGTTTTTCAGATATCTGTCCCTTATCTCAGATAATGCTCGTATTTCTGCTCTAGACCTTATCGGCAGTGTCTCATTCTACAAATATTTGGGTATTTGGCTGGAAGATAGCCTTCCTTCCAGAGTGCATGCTGACAATTTAGTAAGGTAATAATGGGCTTTTCCTTGCTGGATAGATAAAGCTTAAATAAAATAACACAACAAAACTAACAAAAAAATAAGAAAAACTTAATAAGAAAAACAACAATAGTGATAAATTTAATAAAATAGAGAATTAGCTGTAAATCCTACTATGAATGTTCCAAATTTCCTAAAACAAGGAATTGGAAGGAATTATATTTACCTTTATATGAATTGGCTGGAGCTTGACAAGTGTGTCCACAGCCATTAAAGCAGCACTTTCTGGAAGAAGGACAGTCCTGGTCTATTGAGCAGCTCTCAACACAGGCTGCAGCGAATCCTGTGGCTCGCTGAGGCGGGTTGCAGTCTCCCTGGCGGGACGACCTCACAGAGGCCACAAACTCCCTGCTTGTCACACACTCTGTCTGTTTCTGAAGGAAAGTGGCAACCCAAGGGGTACTATGGTTATTATTATTACTGTAGTTCACAGTGGTTAGAATTTGCGGTACCTCAGAATACACACCAAAAAAAAAAAAAAAAAATCACATAGGCAAGGTAAATTTTTTCATGCTGAAAGTCTAAAATCTACTGCTCAGATTTCCCCATTAAAAGCAGAAGTGTGAGAGCATGTATATTGGTATGTGTATTCCCCTTTCTGCTCACATGTCTGCAGTTTAGCCAGATGTAAACACAAGGTTTACCTAATGGTTCTGAATTACCCTGTGGTCCTAACCAGCCAGCCAGTCAGTAACACGCTTCAGCTATTGTGATGAAAAACGAATCTATCTGAAAACCGCAGCAATTGGCTCTACAAATAATCATTTAGGGCCACACACACACATGCAAAATACAGATGAAAGAGATGTACAATCTTCTGTATGCACGGAGAAGCTCTCAATGTTTAGGTTTGCGACACAAACACACAAGGAAGATTATACGTCCATAAACACGCTGTGAAAATCTTTAGGATGCCAAAAAATGCAAGTTAATCCTAGAGGAGAGACAATGTCACCAAGAGGAGGGATAGTGAGTACATCGATAGAAAGCTGAAGCTGGAACTGCCAGGCAGAAGTCCTAGTGGAAGACCACAGAGGAGATTTTTGAATGGAGTCAAAGAGGACATGAAGGTAGTTCATGTGAGAAAAGAAGATGCAGAAGATATGGTTAGATGGAGACAGATGACTTGCTGTGGCGACCCCTGAAAAGGAAAAGCCGAAAGACGAAGAAGAGACAATGCCACCAAGGTTGCTGTGACTTTCAGAAACACATTTTCTATAATTCTATCTTACCTCACATAACTTTGGAGAGATCACCCTCCTGGTTTCCCATAATTCTTTGCATGGTTGAAGGCACTGTAAATCAAAACAAAACACAGTACTGTACGTCTGTATACAAGTGAACAAACACAGTTACTCATAGACTGAGGTTCACATATTGGTGTGTGAGTTTGAATGAACTATGGTTCAGTCAGTCACGACAAACGTATCGATTTATGAGTCGAGAGATGAAGGCGGCTCCACTGCAACCTCAGGGCAATGCGTATTAAATCAGAAATGCTGCAGTTATGTTGAATTTAGAGAGAAGACGACATAGTAACCATTTTAAGGTCATGTACATTGATTTCTGATACTGCATGGTGTTAAATATAATATAGATATTTTGAATATCTGCTGAAATTTTAGTAAGATGCCATGTTATCTTAAAATAGGATCACAGATTATTAGGAGTATAACGGTATACAAAAACCTTGGTTTGGTATGTTTCCTGATGTTAAAGTTCAGTATGTTTTTGGTTTGCTTCAATGAAAAAATATAAATAAAAAATATATATAAATAAAAAAGGTTCCTTTCAAAGAATCTTTCTCAATTTTTGAAAATTATTTTCTTTTCTTGTGCTCTGAAATGTAAAAAATGATTGTTCACAATTACATTTGAGATAACGATAAAATCATATCTTTCAATCAAAACATCCTTTTGTTGTGGTTTGTATTCACAGTGAGGACCTTGGCCAATAAATAAGAAATTGTGATACATAAATTTATTTTCCTATACAATAATATAGCCATGTTTAAACATACCTTCACTACAAAACAAATGTTTTTACTATTCTAATGTGTTTACTTTATTACCCTCAGTCTTCGTGCAGTTATTACATTTAATTACTTTATAATTACAGTTTGAAAAAAAATCTTAAGAGGGCCTTGAAAGCCAAGACGTTAGTAAAGCAAAGTTCTGTCAACACAGACTCATTTTCTGCATAAGGGAACGCAAGATGAGGGTAACTATCCATAAGGGCCCAAAGTCATTCGTAATGCTGCCTGGTACTACACTATGTTGAGGTTATTTGAGGCAACAGCGACCGAGTGGGTAAGGTAATCGTCTTGCAATCAAAAGGTTGTATATTTCGATTCCAGCTTCCTCCTGCTACATGTCAATGGGCCCCTGCGGCAAGGCACTTAAGTTGCATACCGACCTGCTTGAATGTGGCTCTAGTGTAAAGCGCTTTGAGTGGCTGGAATGAATGGAGAAGTGCTATATAAATTCAGTCCATTTAGGTGTCAATTTTAGATGCACCTCCTCAGCTATATAAATGGTCTTGGAAAATTTAGGCAAAGGGGTATGAATATAGAATGTTTTCATTTGGTTGATTTTAATTCATTGTTTGTATGGTTTAATTTGCACTATGTGGATGTAGAGAAAATTTACAAATGCAGAAGGTTTTATATATAATTTAATGTAAATATAATATACTATTAATAGGTTTTGATCATTTTAGGGAGGATTTTACTTTCCCATCCTAGATCAGTAGTATTCATTCTGATCTTCAACTAAAAACTAGTGCACTCTTATCTAATAATTAGATAGCTTTAGAAATCTGTTGATTGCTTTTTATTTAGGGGTAGATTGAAGGGGGCTGAATAAACATCCATTCCAAACTTTTTGGATTTTTATTTGCAAAATCTCACTAAAATACATTTAAGCATATGGGTGTTACGAAACAAAATCGAAAAAGTTCAAAGGGTATGAACACTTCTGCAAGGGACAATCGAGATGAATTCCAGCTGACTGATCAAATTGGTACAAATAACAAAAAATTAAATTAACATCTGTTCAGTTCTGTTCCAGAAAATGAACAATGAGCATTTTCCAGAACAATTTCCCCAACAGCAAAAGATTAAAGAAATAAAAAGAAGTAATGGTCTATTGATGAGAATGAATAAAGTATCGTGCAGTTAGAAGATTTCCAGCAGCAGATCTTATAGTATAAGCCAGCAAAGCACACACTCCCAAAGCGCACTCATCTGGTTTGCCACCTCAGTGAACTGGTGAGTGATGTCCCTCACCAAATTAAAACCAGAAAGCATATAAAAACTGTGGTTTCACCCTGAACCTTCTCTCCCCCGCCTCCTTTTTCTCCATGCCTGTCTGTCTCCCTCAGCTTCCTGCTGCGCCTGGCTTCAATCATCTCTCCAGTCCATACTCTCCCACTGGTTCCAGAAGAAGAAACATGATTTAACAAATTATAGAAAAACTTCCTCTTTGCTCAGCTATGTGGGCTAACTCTTTAATAAAACTGAACAGCTAACAAACTTATTGAGGCAGGATTGTTTGAAAAAGTCTTAACCAGACACTTGCGGTGGTAGATACTTAGAATGAAATCATGTGGATCAAGGGTTCTCGAATGACCTTCTAAGCAAAGTTATTAAAGACATATGTGCTTGGTTTTTACACTTTTGAAAAATTAGGATACCCCTTCAACACCTCACCAGAGTTGGGTCCAGTGTCTGCTCTACAGGAAGTTCCATGCATGCAGCAACTACAGTATTTGTATGAAATGCCTGCAAATTGCCATTATGAGGGCTGAAGTAATAGGTACTTCATAGTTTATCTTAAAAAATATTATAATTATGTTTCACCTAGATGCATTGATCCCACCATTACCTTTCAGTTTATTCAAAGGAGCCTCCTATGCATGTAGGTCTTTGGATTATTGGTGTTTCCATGCTGATGGTGTATTTTCTGTATTTATTCTAGTTTGCTTTTGCTTAATCAGAAACTAATGTAAATGCTTAATTTGTCATAAAGAGAGAAAAAATGGCCCATAACATATCAATTACCCTAAAGCTGCGCAATTCATTTAATTACAGAAATCATCAGTAACATCATTAGTGTTTGGGTGCAATATTCAGTGGCATATAATATGTTGTGGTATGCATTCATGCTTTGCATAGCTATGATATATTTGGCCAGTTGAATGCAATTAAAGTTTTCTTAATGCCCAGAGCAGGAATATTTCTTTAGTGACTGGGATGCTAGCATGGAGAGAGGTGAAGGAAGTGTCTGGAAAATGAGGGATAATCATAATCAATATTGTTATTGCAATTCTCAGCCACAGTATCGCAGTTAAACATTTTTCTAAAATCATGCAGCTCTTACTTATACAGTGCTTTCTAAAACATTTCCAAATCCTTCCATGTTACAGGCACAAACTTCAGTATATTTTTTGGAGTTGTATGTGATAGACCAACACAAAGCAGTGTATAATTGTGAAGCAAAACAATAGATGGATATTGAAAAAAGAATTTACAGAGAAAGATCTGATAACTTCATGTAGTGATTGTATTCAATTTGTATTCAGCCCCCCAACCCCGCAGATAACACTTTGTTGAACCATCTTTGCTCCAATCACAGCTGCAAGTCTTTTGGGGTATGTCTTAACCAACTTTGTAAATCTTCAGACTGAACCTTTTTTCAAGTTTTCTTTTCAAAATACTTCTAACTCAGTTAGAGCTTGACCTCTTCTGGTGAAGCCTTCCAACACCATGATGGAAGTTGAGTGTATTGTGTTCAGGGTGATGTGCGGTTTGTTTGTGCCAAACAGAGTATTTGCCTATAGGACAAAAAAGTTTATTTTTGGTCTTATCAGACCAGGACAACTTCTGCACGGCCTGTGTCAAGCTTTAAATGTGACTAATTACGGCTTTCTTTCAACAGTGTTTAAGGTTTTTTTTTCTCGCCACTCTTCCACAGAAATTTGTGGATTGATCTGTTACTAATGTCCTTTCAGCAGATTCTTCCACTCAAGCTGTTTACCTCTCCAGCTTGGCTGCTTCTCTGATTGATATTCTCCTTGTCTGGCCCTGTCAGTGTAGGTAGACAGCCATGTCTTGGTATGTTTGCAGCTGTGTTGTACTCTTTCCATTTTTGGATGAAGGATTGAACAATGCTCTGAGAGATGTTCAAAGCTTGACATATTATTTTATAACCCAACTCTTTAAAGTCCTCCAGAGCTTGAGTTGTCCCGACTCCATGAAGATCTCAAGTCAATATTAAATAAAGTTAAAAGATACTTAAAATAATTAACAGTCCCATCAACCTGACATCTAAAGTTTTTTGAACTGACTGGTTCTTGCCTACCTTAGATTACAGGTGAAGCCTGCTCCTGAACCGCTACATCTTGCCTGCCATCCCCCTGTGGGGGTTGATGTTTCTCACATGTACAGTGCCTTGTGAAAGTACTCGGCCCCCTTGAACTTTTCGACCTCTTGCCACATTTCAGGCTTCAAACATAAAGATATAAAATTCAAATTTTTTGTGAAGAATCAACAACAAGTGGGACACAATCGTGAAGAAGAATGAAATTTATTGGATGTGTCGAACTTTTTTAACAAATAAAAAACTGAAAAGTGGGGTGTGTAATATTATTGAGCCCCCTTGCGTTAATACTTTGTAGCTCCACCCTTTGCTGCAATTACAGCTGCAAGTCTCTTGGGGTTTGTCTCTATCAGTTTTGCACATCAAGAGACTGAAATTCTTGCCCATTCTTCCTTGCAAAACAGCTGGAGCTCAGTGAGGTTGGATGGAGAGCGTTCGTGAACAGCAGTCTTCAGCTCTTTCCACAGATTCTCGATTGGATTCAGTTCTGGACTTTGACTTGGCCATTCCAACACCTGGATACGTTTATTTGTGAACCATTACATTGTAGATATGGCTTTATGTTTTGGATCATTTTCTTGTTGGAAGATAAATTTCCGTCCCGGTCTCAGGTCTCTTACAGACTCCAACAGGTTTTCTTCCAGAATGGTCCTGTATTTGGCCCCATCCATCTTCCCATCAATTTTGACCATCTTCCTTGTCCCTGCTGATGAAAAGCAGGCCCAAACCATGATGCTGCCACCACCATGTTTGACAGTGGGGATGGTGTGTTCAGGGTGATGAGCTGTGTTGCTTTTACGTCAAACATATCGTTTTGCATTGTGACCAAACAGTTCGATTTTGGTTTCATCTGACCAGAGCACCTTCTTCCACATGTTTGGTGTCTCCCAGGTGGCTTGTGGCAAACTTTAAACAAGACTTTTTATGGATATCTTTGAGAAATGGCTTTCTTCTTGCCACTCTTCCATAAAGGCCAGATTTGTGCAGTGTACGACTGATTGTTGTCCTATGGACAGACTCTCCTACCTCAGCTGTAGATCTCTGCAGTTCATCCAGAGTGATCATGGGCCTCTTGGTTGCATCTCTGATCAGTCTTCTCCTTGTTCGAGAGGAAAGTTTAGAGGGACGGCTGGGTCTTGGTAGATTTGCAGTGGTCTGATACTCCTTCCATTTCAATATGATTGTTTGCACAGTGCTCCTTGGGATGTTTAAAGCTTGGGAAATCTTTTTTTATCCAAATCCGGCTTTAAACTTCTCCACAACAGTATCTCAGACCTGCCTGGTGTGTTCCTTGGTCTTCATGATGCTCTCTGTGCTTTGAACAGAACCCTGAGACTATCACAGAGCAGGTGCATTTATATGGAGACTTGATTACACACAGGTGGATTCTATTTATCATCATCAGTCATTTGGGACAACATTGGATCATTCAGAGATCCTCACTGAACTTCTGGAGTGAGTTTGCTGCACTGAAAGTAAAGGGGCCAAATAATATTGCACGCCTCATTTTTCAGTTTTTTATTTGTTAAAAAAGTTTGACACATCCAATAAATTTCATTCCACTTTATGATTGTGTCCCACTTGTTGTTGATTCTTCACCAAAAATTTGAATTTGATATCTTTATGTTTGAAGCCTGAAATGTGGCAAGAGGTTGACCAGTTCAAGGGGGCTGAGTACTTTCGCAAGGCACTGTATTCTGCTGCATTGTTTTCAGTCTCACCTGGGTAACAGATGTGGTAATGCGAGGACCACGTCTTTTCATTTCACCAGTACCTTTAACACCACCCAACCTCATCTGTATGAGAAGTTGTTCAGGAGTTGTGTCAGCAGGTCTGCTGTCCCCTGGGTTCCTGACTATCTCATCTCTTCTATGACACACAACAGAGACACCAAAGCCATCACTCTGAGCAGTTGAGGAAATAAATCAATTTGTTTTACTCAACAACTCCCCTCTGTGCCACAGATGAAGTCACTCTACAGAAGGTAGTGCTCCATAGCAGCAAGCACTTGCATACCTTATAGTACTGTTTTAAAACCTCAGGCTGTACTATGCAGCATATAAATGCAATGTCTTTAACAAATAAATCCACCTTATCACACATTTTCAGATATAACTTTTTGGGGGATCACTTTGGTGGTGCTAAAACATTAGTTCTGTCGGTCAAACATTGTTTCATATATTCGTTAAAAGCAAAAGGAAGCAACGATTTTTCATTGCAGTATAGTAATACCAGTGTCTTTGCTAAGTTGTCTGTTATGTGTTGACACAGTGGTCCATCTCTAAAGTTTATGAACATTTAAAAAGATATTTACAAAGTCTTGAGAACTACTGATTGAGACCACTTGTAAAGATTACAAGACTGACTCGTAGGCAAAAAATATAAAGGAACAAGAAATGGATTTTTGCAGTATAATGCATCTATCAAAGCTTACTGCTATCTAACATTAAGCATAATACATAAGAAAAATAAGGGACAGTAGGTAAAACATTTTCTTTTCTAGAATTGCATATTTTTCTGTTACCTAAATTTTATTTACTAATTTTATAAAAATGCAATAAATTTTCTTGTAAACGGTGAACAGTTTGATGTACTTTAGGTACAGATTCTTCTTTAAAACAGAATCATATTGATATATTTGGCTGAGTGAGAATATGAGCTTGTTTTGTCCTGCAACTAATATTTATTTTACAATAACAATGTTTCGTCTGAACAGGATATCTATCCTCCTCTTGTATTTAGACAAAGAAAACCTTAAATTGTTCCAACATGCAACTTCTATGTTCAAAGTATTTCTTTCTGTGAATTTCAGCGTACACTAATGACCTGTCTGGTGGGCTCTGGTGGTCTTTAACATGCTCTTTGTTAACTGACAAACCTCTGAGGTCTTCACAGAACAGCTGCATTTATACTACGTTAGATTTTCTCTTTTCTTTCCCCCTGATTGATGATGTTTTTCAAATGTCACAGAACACCTAGACCAACAGTTGCAACATAATGACTTTGTTTTCTATTGAAGTTTCCATGAGTCTCATCCCTTGACCTAAAAGGTGTTAAAATTGGCCCATAACCACCTCATTAAAATGTTTAAAAATACCACCAATATTTACATTTATCACACTTTACACTGTTTTTATGTGTAAACGTGTGGTATAAATTTTTATTTCTATCCCTTAATTACTAACTTTTCTTTCTCACTTTTTTCATTTTCTTTGTCCTTTCTTGTCCTTTTCTTCTCCTCTCTGACCCCAGCTCTTATCTTGGTGATGCTTTACTTACAAAGCCAAGCAAAAAAATGCAAAAACAAAACAACAAATAAGCTGATCCGTTAATAATCAATAGTGCAGTAACTATAAACTGACTCAGTATCCATCATGAGCCCCTTTTTTCTCTGAGATGTCCAAACCAAGCAATCTGATACACTTTATTGCCCCCTTGGGGGAAAGCTGTTTTAGGTTTCGTTGCCTTCAAGATCAAAACAGCATTTCACAATAGAACCATAATCCACCAGTATCATACATTGCACAATTCTCATATTCCCAGAAAGAAAAAAAGTATTTAACTATTGTTCGACCCCTTCCGGCAGTCTGAAGACATTTGCTTATTTTTTATGACAAAGTAAGGAGACAATTCAGTTGCGTTTTTCTTTTCCCATCATCTGTAATATGCATTTAGGTTTAATATTTAAAGGTGGACAAAGATGTCTTCCAACACTTAAAACCCTTTTACAGATTTAAAAAAGAAAAATAATCTGTTATTTGGTTGATGGCAAGTGACTCTGCACCATAAAACATGGATCTGGAGAGACGTGACCTGGCGGACCCCAAAGTTGAGAAGTGCCTTTTAAGATGGCTTGGGCCAAAAGTGCAAATTAAACATCAGATTGACAACCAAACAAGTCCATAACACACTTAGGCATGTTTTATAGAAGCAGATGAGATTCATACAAATGACAGTCATGTGCTTTTATTTACAGAACAAAATAATTTGGGATTATACAGTTTTTATTTATTTTTTGAATTTCTGTTTGAAATTATCCGATTTTCAGACTGCTAAGTAGTTACATTTACTCAGTTACATTTACTTGAGTAGCCCACCTCTGCAGGTTTTATAAATGCAATTGATCCTGATCACAAAATGATCAGTCGATTTTTTGGTGAAAAGAAATATGTATGCCAATGTCGAGTGTTATAATTTATTTCTTTAATTTGCTTCAAAGTAACTAAAAAAGTGGCCTTTAAAGCTTTCTAAGGGCCGTTTAAAGGTTTCCCTGGATTTCGGCTCTGTTTTCTGCCACTTTCTGCAGAGTATTTAACCAATTCCAGTGCTTTCTGTTCATTAAGACACTTACTTGTCTTGTGAATCATTAAGACTAAATTCATGAGGTGCACCAGTGTTGCATCTTAACATATGGGCCTCAGCCATAATAACTGCCCATCAAAACATGGACATTCGGTTGAAGTCAACACTGACAAACTAAACAACGGTGTGTTGTGAAATTGAAGCTTGTTGATAGTTGCTTACATAGCATTATATCCCACTGATATGAACATTTTTAATAGAGCTGTCTTTCAATTACTGAAGTGAACTCATACAGTGTTTGTCTACCTTAGCTGTTAGCTACCTCTATAATTTCTTTTAAGTTTCACCAAGCTCAGGTATGACATCTTAACGGAAGTATGATTGACAATAACTTAGCAGAACCTTAAAAGCTAAACATTTAAGTACACATTATACATTATGATGTCATGGTAAGGTCAAGGTAAGGTCTGTTTCCTCTGAAGCATCCAAAATAAAGTACTTCAATCCAGGTGCATAGTTAGACCTGGGCTTCCGAGGCAGAAGCCCCGGATGTTTTCTGAATAGCCCCGGACTTCTTGATAGAAGAAATTTAGAAGTATTAAAAAGATGCAGCCACAAAATGGTATTGGACTTCACATTTTTATTTAAAAACAATCAGATTTTTTCAATTGTATTCCATATAATCACCTCCCGCTCCGCCTAACCTGACAATGAGTTAAAAGGAGAAGACAAAAAATAGCTACGTAGTAAAAAGAGCAAAAGTAAGCGTCCCTCTTCTCTTTCATATCTTCTGTGCTGATTCTAAACATACAGCTCTGGCTTTAAAGATGGAGTATAATTAAGAAATAAACCATAGCAATTAATCACAGGTGGACCATTGATTAGTTAACTATTTTATTTTTCTGAATTACACATGTAATATTATATAAACTAAACTAATTAAACAAAGATACAGTTTTACTGAAGGTGAGACATACATACCATATGTATACAGTTATTAATAACTGTAATATTAGTACTGATACGGTCCAGGATGAGGCTCTATGCTATATTTTAAACACCACAACTTAACACCCTTTCCTCTCAAAGTGTTTAATAGTAAGAACTGCACTAATGTCTCACATGTAGAACAAAAGACTGGGTTGTAAAATGTTTCATTTTAGGCAGGACAAAATTATTCAGAAGTGGAACGAAGGGCTGAAAAGATGGCGATAAAAGAGAACAGGTTCATAAAAGAAGGAACAATTTTAATAAAATGTTTTGAAAGCTCTTGGCATAATAAAATAAATGCGTTTTAGGATTTTACCATTTGACTAAGATTTAGGAAAATCTACTTTATACCACTTTCCTTTTTTGAAATATAAGAATAAAGACAATGGAGCCTCAGGAGTGGAACACTTTGATGAGAATGTAACGTTTAAAAAGGTCATTTATGTAGATGACAAAAGAAGCTCATTTTTCTGGCCCAAAGTAAACATCTCTGAGTTTAAGAAAAACTTTTGTCAGCAAAAATTCAGATTAGGTTTTTTTCTAAATACCTCAAAATGTGTCATTATTTGCTTCAGCAAAATGGTTTTTCATCAGGCCTAAACTCTGTTTCTCCTTGTCCTTCATTCAGCTTCTAACAAAAATAAAAAGTAAAATTACTGCAAACCTTTTTTGTTTGATTCACAATAATTTACATTCAATCTAAAACCAGCCGAGACAGAGAACTGGTACAATATGTCCTATATTATTTTAATTTACCTATAATTTGTCTTATTGAAATCTAAATATTTTGGATTTGGGCTAAAGCCCCCAATGTTTTGAGACCCTAAAAAAGCCCTGCTTCAATCAATCAACCAAATCAAGACTGGACAGAAATGGAGCTGCATCCAAATAAAACACTGAAACACCTTCAGAGAGTCTGGAGAAAGTTTGGTCAAGACCACCTTGAGTGTGTTTCTCAAACCACACTTTGTATTGATTTTTTTCCTCAAGGTGTGAGATGTGTCTCAAAAGGTGTCCCAGACATTCTCAAAGTGAAAAATGCATGCTTCAAAACATATACATGTTAAAGATTTTGTCATTTTATGCTGAAGCATGATCAAAAATTTAAGATCAACTTGCATGTTTCTTTTTCATTAGTCCTATGAACAGGAAGATCACCGGTGGCTCAATTCCTCCTGCTTTATTTTCCATGTAAATTACCACATATTTGTTGTAATTAACAATCTAAAGCAAATGTTACCATGGCTTAAAGGTTCATAAACTAGCATCTGCATAAATGGTTATGAAATACCTGATCGTTGTTTTAAGGTGGTAGAAATACTGTAAGCTTTAGAACTTCAGGATTCAGGCTTGATTAATCTGGATTTGATTTGGAACAAAAGATGATGCTAAGAGTTTGGTTTTTTTGTTGTTTTTTTTTTTTTACCAGAGTTAAGATATCAACTGCTTGTAACCTTTTAAGAGTCTCAAATTCTGACATGTCTCTCAATTTTTTTTTAAACACAAATGAAACCAAGGAAAACGTGTAACACAGAAGAGGTAAAGAGTTGAAGCTGATGTGATGCAAAAATATTTGTGGCTTGAAGGAGGTGCAAACCTTGTACCCTCAAATATCACTTGTATATAATAAATCAACTAAAATTAAATACTGCATTTGTGGAAAAGGTGCTGAGAGACAAGCAGTCACTGTTGAACTTTAAGGTGACACAATGAGTTATTTGTTTGAAAAAGAGTTTGGTAGACACGGCTAAGGTCAAAAGTCCAAAATGTTACTGTTTAACACAGAGACACGTGTAACAACAGGCCCTAGATTAATGACCATCTCTGCCTGTATGTGTGGACAATCTGCACAGGAGCTCCTTGTATATCTCTGTTACAATTAATCACACCGTGGCTCTCAGCCCTCCTCTCATGGCTCCTGCTGGTTTTTGGCTTCACCTGCCACAATAGAGGGATGACAGCCACAATATGAAACAGGGGTGAAAGGAAATGGGAGTTGGGGGGAGAGGGATGGTGGGTTAGGAGTGGATGGAGAAGTGAGTGTCAGTTGAAAAGGAGAGAGGAGATGAAAGACGAACAGTGAAACAGGTCCATGGAAAATTGAGGGAAGGAGAAAGGGTAAAAGAAAGACAGCCACCAGATGTGTTCAATTCCGGAAAATGGTCACTAGCTAAGTGAATAGAAGCTAAAAAGTGTTATGTGTTTAGCTTATCTTCAGGTAGAGTTTATATTTTCTTCCTTTGGTGTAGATCTGTTGAATTCTCTTTCACTCAAAGGTTTTGTTGTTTATTCACATGTTTAATCGGCTGCATTCTGAGAATGTTAAAGTGGCTTTCAAAGTCAAGAATAGGGGAGGACTAAGCCAGAAGAGCTTGCAGAATTCAAATGTCACAATATATCTAGAAAACAAAGTGGTCAGTATAGAGCTGACAGGAGATTTGGTTACAATTAACCAAATCCCTAAAGAATAAGCAAATATGGCCCATGCATGGAAAGATGGATCATTCAACATTAAAACCATTTTAAAATGCTCAATGTTTTGTTGTTTAAGATTTTTTAACAACACTGTGCCAACATCTGAAAAACCTTTAAATTACTTTGGAGTTGTTTTGATACACAGACAATCCAATGTCGGAGTAGCTTAGTGATAGCTAGGGGTCT
Organism: Girardinichthys multiradiatus; assembly: GCF_021462225.1. Lineage (NCBI taxonomy): Eukaryota > Metazoa > Chordata > Actinopteri > Cyprinodontiformes > Goodeidae > Girardinichthys > Girardinichthys multiradiatus. Next base: position 9,982,067 of record NC_061802.1, read on the forward strand.
AGCTAGGCTATTTAGCACAGACAATTAAAACCTAATAGACATATTTCTGGACATGGGAGGAAGCCAGAGTAACTGGAGAAAGCCCACATATGCATGACGACAACACAGAAACTCCATGCAGGCCCTGGATTTGAACCTAAGACCTTTCTGCAAGGCAACAGTGCCAACCATTGGATGGTTCACCATCCAAATCTCTTTATTGGTATTTATAAAATAATATTTAGTTATAAACTGTATATAGCAGAGAGCTTTGGGAATGTCATGGAGCAAAAGGCCTTAACATGGGAACTCAAGATAGGGGCAAGGAGGAATTTCTGTATTTTTAGATGGAGTGTAACTTCAATTAATTGAATTACTTGGCAATATCTTATTTAAATAAATACGACATGGATACAGGCATATCATTTCCCATATTGACATAAGTTTTAAAGGTTTTTGAAACGGATTTTGAAACACGAAAAATGACTGACATGTAGAAAAGATACTATATCAGAATAGCAGCATCATTATACAACAAACTGTCTTACAGTCTTTAGTCTTACAAACAACCTGAATTACATACCAAAAACCATAAGATATTTCTGATTGAAAATGAAGCAAATTTCTTAAAAACAGGTTTTGAGGACTGATTGCTAAAGAGAGGATGAGATGCTCAGCGACTTAATACATCTGCTTGGTATATTGTTGCACATCTTGCTGTCTCACACACCTGGTATAGATACTAAAATCCACTCTGGGTGTGCGTGTGATCTGTAAAGTATATGAAAGGAGACAGACATAAAAGACAGAGGAGATGGATGGATGGATGGATGGATGAATGGATGGATGGATGGATGGAGAAATGAAGCAGAGCTGCAGTTTCATTTTTGTGAGCTCATATGTGTTGTTCCATGAGAGCGAGAAAGAGAGGGAGAGAAAAGCAGTGCACTGATGATGTGACACAAACCAGATGTGTTAACTCAACATCTGTTTGGTTTGTGCGTCTACAATACAAAGAAACCAGCCACTGGTGAAACAAAGGAACATATGAATATGAAGCTTCACACTTGTGTTTATCTGTCATCTCATTTCTTAATTCCTACTTTATATTTTCTGTCTGTTTGCAGTTTAACCTGCCATGAGATGGTGGTTTTTAGAGAAATAAACACAACTTTTCTAACATTTTTTGCCCTAAAAGTAGAAAATAGAGGAATATTTGGCTTGTAACATCATCTAAAATGCTAAAAAAAACGATTGATTTTACTATAAAACTTAAAATATATAATGTATTTCATTCTTCAAAATGTTGTTAATTTTTACTTTTCAAACCAATCTTTTTGTGTTACTGCAACAATAAAAACATATGAGGTTTCAGGTTTCTTAAAGAAATAGATAGTACTTAGAAAATCTAATTTAATTCAACTTCAGTCAAAAAAGTTCCTGGATACACTGAGTATGTTTTACATTTTCTCAAACTCTGTGAGAAAAGAACTCTTAAAGCCCTTCTCCAAGTTTTCATAAGGACCCAAAAGAAGTTATGGGAAAACTTTCATTATGGCTCCCAACGTTATTCTGTTAAAGTCTCAAATGTCAAACACTTTTAGGCACCATATATGGCCCAAAGAGTTTATGAGACACTAGACACTGGGACTCAACCTCAAATAAAGTTGCATTTTGTCAAGCCCTGCTTGCTTAAAGCAACAGAGATGTGCTTCACAAGGACACAACCTTTTATGCTGTTGTTATCTCTTTCATTAGGTTGGACTGAATGTTATTTCAGTCTAATATGAATGTTTTCATTTTGCATGTTTTTTAAAAATTACTACCCCGATTAGTGTCCAATAGAGATGGGCAATTATCATACCCATCCTGAGAAAGACATGACAGAACAGAATCTGAGTCCACATATGAGGACTGTTCGCTATAATGCGATGCTATAGTAAACATCAAAAGATTCCATATAATTGCAAATATTGTTGCTCATCGGTCAAAATAATACTGGGTCAACAGACTGACCTAAGCAAGCCAGACAGTATCATTGTCTCTAGCCAGTTCCACATACAGTCATGGAAAAAACAAAGTAAAGTTAAATTCTTTAGTTTTACACAATATAAATGTACAATATATCACAAATGTATCGTTATCCCAATATTACTGTAAATAATATGCAAATTGCAAAGAACTGCCTGAACTGCAATAAACACTAAATTAATTACATACCATGCATTCAGACTCTCTGTGCCTCTAATATATTTGGTGACAGTTGTTGTTTAACAGAGCATGAAACATTTCAGAGGATAAAGAGGTGGTAAGGTGGTCAAGTCATTAGGAAGCTACAATTAAGTGGTCTCAGTGCCAAAACAACAGACAACATCCTAAAGCAACTTTTTCAATAAAACTTTGTTGTTAACATGAATATATAATGATTTTTCCTCCATAGACTGCTGGGGTCTGTCTACTATGAACCCAAAGCAGAGGGACACTAACACCTTTCAATTAATTGTTTATTTATTACAAGTCATGTCGTTATCACAACATTCACCAATATTATCGCATATCACATCATCATCATCGTGTACTTGAACGTAAGCGAACCAAATAAAAATATGAAATGTGTGGCATGCATATGTATCTAGCCCCGTTTAATCTGATAAAACCTAAATCCAGGGCAACCCAAAGAGCCCACATGGTGTGTGATGAAACATCACTATAGATCCAGATGTTCACTGAAAGCTTCAGAGGTTTAATTGAGAATATTTATGAACAAACAACATTGTGAAGACCAAGAAACACCAGATAAGTCAGTGATAAGGTTGTTAAGAAATGTAAAGTAGAGTTAGATTATAAAACAACAAGGTTCGCCTTCCAGCAGGACAGCAATCATAAACATACAGCCAGAGCTAGATTGAAATGGTTCAGATAAGATGATATTCAAGTGTTAGAGTTGTCCGAAGTCCAGTTCTAAATCTAGTTAATAACTTGAAAATTGATATCTGCCAAGCCTGAGTTTTTGTGCAAAGAAAAATGAGCAAACATTTCATGTACAGAGCACATAGAGGATTGTACACAGCTTGTGTAGTAAGCGGCATGCAGAACCTTTTATAGCTTTCTTTGAACAATGGCTGACTTCTTGTCACTCTTTCATAAGAGCCACATTTGTGGACTGCACAACTAATGGTTGTCCTGTCAGACAGATTCTCCTGCTTGAGCTTTGGATTTCTACAGATCCTCTAGAGTTTGACCTCTAGGCCTCTTCTCTGAATAATGCTCTCCTTTTCAGGTGGACTTTTTTAGTAATTGTGTAACTTCTGAAGGCAATTGGTTACACCAAAAGGTATTTAGGGATATTAAAGTAAAGAGGGGAATCCAGATGCCCACCACATTTTTCCGATTTTTCTTACTTCACAATTATACACGATTTTGTGTTCCCCCATCTCAAAAAGAAAATAAATAGGTAAACTGAATGGTTTGTTGTTACAAAGCAAAATGTGAAAAGGTTTAGGGGGTATAAATACTTTAACAAGGCACTGCATAGGTTAAAAACCTAGAATTGACTGTAGGGGTGTACTATCTTTTCACCATGACAATAAGTTTTCTTTTGGACCTGCAGCTGAACAAGTGACAATAAAGTTCAACAGCATTTTTCTATGAAACAATGATCCCAAGGAGCATAATTAATAAAAATAATCAGCAATCTCAAGGCTCCTTCAACATTCCCAATTAAACAAATACACACACACTGAGAGCATTAAACACAGTTGAACAGTCTCTGTTGTACATTTCATTATTTTGATTAATCTAAGCAATTATGGTTGAGGACTTGGATGTGTGCTTTTGTGCAAAAATTTATTTTGGTTGGCCTACCAGGATGACTTTTACAAATTGGTCCGTATCCACTTTCAACAGACTGTTAAACAGTAAAAATGAAGAACTTTGCAATTCAAACAGGAGAAAGTGCGTGCGCATGCCTGAGCAGTGTCATGATCCCTGAGAAAAAGGTTTCACAAAGTGTTGTTGGACACTGACTCGAGCATAATTTGACTGATGTGTTTATACATGTTCAACAGCAGAACCAAAGCTGGTTAAAAAGTATTTAAAAGTATTAAACATGTAAATATTGGTGTACTTTTTATGTTTAAGTCCAAACAGCAACAATTGAATCCAAAAGAATAAGAAAACCAGGGAGCAAACACATGTTAGTTTAAGCTCCAAGTAGCTGTGTAGATTTGTCTTTTTGTTTGAGGCAGCAGGGGGTAAGTAGCAGTTCAAAGTAGAAGTCTGATGTTTTGCTCAGTGTGGTATCCCCTGCAATGGTCTATTGGTGGAGGTTTTCCAGGGGGGGTGCTCTTGGCTGCTGTTGACGTTAACCCCCACTGACCCAAATTCATACATACACTACTGAAATACATCGAGAGCAGTTTTCACTGTGCAGGCCTCTACATTTTCCTTCTTTCAACTGTCATGTGAATTAGTAGCAAAGCTTCAAAATGTTTTAAGAATTAAAATACGAATCAGGTGTTTCCACTTGGGTTAAAGCTTTTAGATTACATCTGAACCTCAGCAGGGAGTTCAAAAAGCCCCTCAGTAAGAAGCTAGACGCAATATTTAAAAATGGAATTTAAATCACATTTGCTGTCAAAGGGTCATTTTGAGCATACAATTTTTACAGTTACAGATTAAAAATCTGACTCACTTCAAATGTTGGACTGCTTATGAAGTATTGATGGTACATTAGGTGGAAATACAGAGACATAGTTTCTAAAATCAAACCAATATTTAATGAGATTAACAAAGGAACAACATGGGCATAAATTAAATTTCAGGACTTTCCAGACTTTAGATATACACTTAAGTCAGCTTTTGCTTTTTAAGGGTATAGGTGTTAAAAATAAATAAACACTGCACATATTTAACGCTGCCCTGCGATGGACTGGCGACCTGTCCAGGGTGTATCCGCCTCTAGCCCATAGACTGCTGGAGATAGGCACCAGCTCCCCCGTGACCCACTATGGAAGAAGCAGTAGAAAATGACTGACTGACTGACATATTTAACGCTAAAATATGAAGGTCTAAATTGTGTAATGGACTGCAGCTTTCATGTAAACCAGAAAATGACCCACCTCAATTATTATTGAAATCCAGAATTTGCTACACCTAACTAAAATCTTTAAATTTTCATAAAATTTGTTTTATCATTGTTATGTTGACTTTTTCATGACAATAAATGTGCCCATAGATGCCTGAGTTTGTAGAAAAACTGCTTACTGCTGAAGCGGTATAACTTTTTTTTCTGTCAGAATTAAATGTTTTATAACTCGTCTCAATAAAAATATGTTTCAGAATTCTTACAAGAAAAAGATCAGAAGTCAAATTAGAAAAAGGTGAAACGTTTTGAAAAAAAACACAGATGGCTAAACAAATTCATGAATATTGGGGATTTAATTCTGCCAAGTTTCTCTTTGTTTGTCTTTATTTTTATTACTACCTCTGGGAAAACTGTTGAAAAAGCATTTCAGGTAATTACTTAATGAAGGTCATCGAGTAAATGCCAAGTGTGCAAAGCACTGACAGAAGGGAAGAATCTACAATATAAAAGATGTTTTGGATTATTTCACAGTTTTTTGTTCGCTGCATAATTTGATCTACTTTTGCTTTATAGTTCTGATGTCATTAGTTTTTTCTACAATGTAGAAAATAATAAAAATAAAGAAAGGCTATTGAATGACAAACTTCTGACTGGTAGTGTATATTTCTTTATCTTATAAGCAACTGTGCTTTCAGGGAGTTACATTACTAATACTGACATTGAATTGACATTGACACTCAAGGACACCAAACAATGACAAACAATTAGAAACAAGCGATATAACCAGCGTAATAAACAGACAAATTCTGAGCTTTACAGAGATCATCTTTACATCATACAGATAAACTAGTTTTACGTTAGTAGTTTTTAAATGTTTAATATGATGAGTGTTTGGAAGTTATTATTGTTTTCTGTGTTAAATGGTTTTCGAATGGGTTTTTATAAAATTTCACAAAAGCCTTTCTCACTTCTCTTCTAAAGAGTTTTGGACACCATTTAGCATTTTTCAAGGTGTCTTCAGTAAATAGCAGCTAAAGTTTACTTACCTGAGCACAGCGTCTGTGGCTTTCACACCAAACCAGAACCTGGTTATTCTAGAAGAGACAGAGAGGGAAAAAAGCTTGAATGAAAACATTCAGAGACAAATTCTTTGTCATATACTCTTTACGTTTGATTCATAATACACCTCCATTTAATATACAAGGAGACCAAAACCAAAATGTTGTACATTAACAGAAATTGCGCACACAGAGAACAACCTGCTATATAGTCTTCTTTTAGTTGTTTACCTAATTTGCCACTGGGTGAAAAAAAAGATTCAACGCCTTCTGTCTGTGGCTGCTGAGGCAGGCAGATCACGTCAGTTTGTGAGACGTGTTTTTATGTGCATGTGAAAGTGGATCAGGGTACATGTGCAAAAACGTCACATGGGAAGTGACTCAAGAGCACCAGTAAATATGACTGCTTTAACCACTGTGACTGACATGCCATATAAAGACCACAAGGACAGAATTACAGATTACACACCAAACCAAAATAAATTCCAAAATTCTCCTCAGTTTGATAACTCTGTACAAACAAATGAATACAAAATACGAACAGATTCATTCTTTAGGGCATAAAAAAGAAAACAGATTCCTGTATGCACAATTAGTACATGTCATGTACAACCTATACTGATGAAAACTAAAATGAACTTATACCAGTATTACACACAGGAGCCTATAGTGAAAAATTTATATTTTAATGAGTATTAGGGATTATCCCACAAAACAGATTATGCCTATCTTGATCACATTCCCAATTTTCCTTATAAATACTCCAGATTATTTTTAACAAAACCTCTGATTTAATTAGAAGTCAGACAACTGTAATGTTTAGTACTAGGTTTTCTAACCATGATCTAAGAAAGAAAAGAAAAAACACATTAAAATGCAACATCAACATTTCACTGTATGTTATAATACAGCTGGGTGGTATAGCCTAAAATTAACATTACAATATTCAATATTTTGTAAATGTTTTTTTAAATATTCCAACAGTAGATGTGATCTTTAATAAGTTCCATTGCTTTTTTGGTGAAAAATGCAAAAACCACATTACACAGGTGGACATATCTGCAAAAACAAGCCATAACACATACCACATAACCCCAAAAACAACTATAAATCTATCTGATCAACAATCAGACCCAGAAACAGTGACAAGACCATGAAATTACCTGCCAAACACACACAAACAGTATGTTAGCATACATATGAGCCAATCACCAAAACATCAGGGATCAGTGACTGAAAGAGCAGCTTTTTAAACATGTCCTACATTTCTCCAGAGAAAACAGTCATTGCAGCATACTGCTTTATGTTTACAATCTGATCAGAAATGTTGTTAAATGATCCACATCTACAGAATAACGTGTCATATAACAGCTGTTCTTAATAAATACCAACAGACAAAAAAGCACAAAGATGAGACTAAGACAATAAATAATAAATGTTAAGGCAACAAAAATCACACCATGAGTGTTTCAAGAGAGCTCAGTGATCAGCTAAAAAAGGCAGCAGCAGTAGCAACAGAGATCAGGATAAATCCCTGTTACAGGGCTGTTCAAATTACTTACTACCAAATTAATCACCCTGTGACGAAGGCAGTGATACAAAAGTTCATCCTCTTCAGCTTTCCTTAAAACGAAGGAATTATTAAGGAGACAAGCCAAAGTCTTTCATTCAGGCTGACTTTGCTCTAAAAGTCCTTGTTGTTAAACGTCTTTTCCTTATCACCCTACCTTGAGTTAGAGCAGTCTGTCTATTAATCCAGCACCTGACACTGAAAACCCAGGAACCATTGCAGGTCTTTTTACATTTCTAATAGTGTCATCACTTTACCTCATCTAGAAAAGGTGAAGAGATGCTTCCTTGTAAAACAGCAGATATTTGTGGATTCTACCACTCACTTCTAGATCAAGTGTCATAATGTGTGGTTGAATGGAACCGGAGCGTAGAAAAACGTTTGGCAGCAGCATTGCAGATAAAAGGATCTTTAGGTTTTAATAACAAAATAGATCAACTTACACGAGTTTCAAGAACACAGATCTAAAGAGAACAAAAAATAAAAACACAATTCCAAAATGGCAAAGCATGTCATTACCCTCCCCTCAAGGTCAGATCCCAGACAACCTTATACAAAAAACAACCCGACCAGAGTGGGCTGAGGGGGTCCAGAACGGGGCAAGAAAAGGACCAGGGCAGGAACACAAGTCCAACTGGGTAACTAATTAAAGTTCATTATATCCATAATATGGGAGTTGCTGGTCAGGATGCTGGCGATCAGGAGGCCTGCGACGAAGGAGTTGCTGGTCTGGCGGTCGATGATGTAACCAGGAGAACCCATGAAGTGGCTTGTCAGGAGGTCGGCGGCAAAGCAGGGGTCTGGGGGCCTGCGACAACTGAGCGGGAGTCTGGGCGGACTGCGGCGACTGAGCAGGAGTCTGGGCGGACTGCGGCGACTGAGCAGGGGTTCCAGTAGTCCACCGAGAAGAGTATAAGACCTTATGGACCGACAATCTGGAGGTCGGCTGCGGAGCGTAGAGGACCCTCGGGACCGGCGATCTGGAGGTCGGCCGCGGAGCGTAGAGGTCAGCTCTGGAGCGCAGTCGGTCAGCTCTGGAGCACAGTCTATCAGCCTTGGAACACAGTTAACAGGGCCTAGAACACAGTCAGTCGGGTCTGGAGCACAGTCAGTAGGGCGGGCCCTAGAACACAGTTAGTCGGGTCTGGAGCACAGTCAGCGGGCCCTGGAACACAGTCAGTAGGGCGGGTCCTAGAACACAGTCAGTAGGGCGGGCCCTAGAACACAGTCAGTCGGCCCTGGAACACGGTCAGTCAGACCTGGAACCTGGACCAAAAGCGGTCCACACTCTGACCCCTCTGGAACTTGGATCAGAAGTGATCCGTCCATGGACCCCTCTGGGACTTGGATCAGAGGTGGTCCGTCCTTGGACCCCTCTGGGACTTCTGGGACTTGGATCAGAGGCGGTCCGTCCTCGGACCCCTCTGGGACTTCTGGGACTTGGATCAGAGGTGGTCCATCCTTGGACCCCTCTGGGACTTTTGGGACTTGGATCAGAGACCCCTCGGGGACTTGGATCAGAGGCGGCCCGTCCTCGGACGCCTCGGGGACTTGAATCAGAACAGAATAGAGTCTGAAATAGTACAAAAAACCTCAGCAGGGGTAAGCAGCGCACACATAAGTAAAGATTTAGCAAGGGTACGAATCTTGAGGGTGTGAATATATATACGTCTGAGTGTGTTTGCAAGAATTAGACTGTCAACACTGATAGAGAGGTGGAACTTTTATCAATCAGCCGCATAGTCCTATCAGCACACAGCTGGTATGGGAGTGCTGGGGAAGAGCGTTGTGTTTATATAACATCCAGGAGATATTTTGTCGATAGCCAGTTAGCAGAAGTTACCAAAGCAACATTGGGGAGCCAGATTTAGAAAAACAATAAATGTTGTGGTACAGGCAGTTGTGAATTTCCAACTACCTTAAGAGTTTTACTGGTATGTCTCAATTGCGAATCCAAATAGCCAAATATCTGGTACTTTCCGCAGATCTTGAGCATACAACTTGTCCAAGATTATCCTTTAAACTCTGAGTCCAACCGCTGCCAGGCCACGATTCTGTTCAGGAATTGTGTCCACCTTGCGATTCTGCTCTCTTAATATTCCAGTCTGAGTGTTGATCGCTCTACATACTCCATCTAACATCGCAGGCAGCTATGGAATGCTTTGAACAGCCGTCCACGTTTTGCAAATCACTCGATAAGCCAGGTAACCACCAACTCCAAAAAGCAGAAATCCTGTTATCAAAAGTCCAAATATGTATACATTTTCTATGTCCTCGACCAACATCGTAGTCAGGTACACCATCTTCCACTGCTGCAAAGAATCCATTTTGTATCCAGAGAAGAACGTCCTCCTTTACCCTGTCTTCCCGTTGAAAAAAAAAAAAATTTGATCAATTACGTTGAGAGACCAGTTGACCAAATCCATCATTTAAAAGTTTGGAGGATATACAAAGCGAGGCTCTGAGAAAAATACAGACAAAAAGCAGAAGCAGGGATCAGCGGGGAGGGAGGGAGAGAAAATGCGTGTGTCTTCCTCCAAGAGCCAGAGAAAAAACACTGGAAGCAGACACTGGAGAAGACGAGACAAACGTGGAGGACCTCTGATTCGGCTTGTAGCCAGGGGAAGCCAGGACCGGCCCGGAACCTCCAAATACTTCCTCCATTTCGGCTAACAGAATGGGTGAGGGCTCTATTTCTATATCCTCCCCTTATCTAGCCTTTAATTCATAATCCTGCTGCTGACACCATTGCACTAGTTTTTCTGCCCGTCCGTTTCATGGCTCGGTCCTACTGTCATAATGTGTGGTTGAACGGAATCGGAGTGTAGAAAAACGCCTGGCAGCAGCATTGCAGATATAAGAATCTTTAGGCTCGTACTCGTACTCGTCGTCTTCCGCTTTATCCGGGACCGGATTGCGGGGGCAGCAGACTCAGCAGAGACGCCCAGACGTCCCTCTCCCCAGACACCTCCTCCAGCTCCTCCGGGGGGAGCCCAAGGCGTTCCCAGGCCAGCCGAGAGACATAGTCCCTCCAGCGTGTCCTGGGCTGTCCCCTGGGCCTCCTTCCGGTGGGACGTGCCTGGAACACCTCCCGAAGAATGCATCCAGGAGGCATCCGGAATAGATGCCCGAGCCACCTCAACTGGCTCCTCTCGATGTGGAGGAGTAGCGGCTCTACTCCGAGCCCCTCCTGGATGACCGAGCTCCTCACCCTATCTCTAAGGGAGTGCACGGCCACCCTACGGAGGAAGCTCATTTCCGCCGCTTGTATCCGGGATCTCGTTTTTTCGGTCATGACCCAAAGTTCATGGCCATAGGTGAGGGTAGGAACGTAGACCGACCGGTAAATCGAGAGCTTCGCTTTTTGGCTCAGCTCTCTCTTCACCACAACGGACCGGCACAGCGCCCCCATTAATGTGGCAGCCGCACCGATCCGTCTGTCGATCTCCCGCTCCATTCTTCCCTCACTCGTGAACAAGACCCCGAGTTACTTTAACTCCTCCACTTGAGGCAGGAACTCCCCTCCAACCTGAAGAGGACAAGCCACCCTTTTCCGGTCGAGAACCATGGCCTCGGACTTGGAGGAGCTGATCTTCATCCCAGCCGCTTCACACTCGGCTGCGAAACGCCCCAGTGCATTCTGTAGGTCTTGGCTAGAGGGGGCCAGCAGGACCACGTCATCTGCAAAAAGAAGAGACGAAATCCTCTGGTCCCCAAACCAGACCCCCTCCGGCCCTTGGCTGCACCTAGAAATCCTGTCCATAAAAGTTATGAACAGGACCGGTGACAAAGAGCAGCCCTGCCGGAGTCCAACATGCACCGGGAACAGGTCCGACTTAGTGCCGGCAATGCGAACCAAACTCCTGCTCCGCTTGTACAGAGATCGGATGGCCCCTAGTAAAGGGCCCCCGATTAAAGGCGACTGTGGCTCAGTAGGAAGAGTAGTCGTCCTGCAATCGGAAGGTTGTGGGTTCGATTCCAGCTTCCTCCTGCTGTATGTTGATGTGCCCCTGGGCAAGGCACTTAACCTCAAGTTGCCTACTGTTGGATGGGTGCAAAAACTTGTTATCACTCATGTAAAAACCTTGTGTTGCAAGGCACCTGCACTATGCCTTCCTCCCTGTGTGTGTGAGATCATTGTTATCTCTGTGTGAACCAGCCTCCTTTCTGTCTCACACACACACACCCTGTCTGAACTGTCTGTTGAATTGTGTATATAAATTAAGAGATAGGGTGTCAAAACTTTGTAGTTTCACTGCAAAGTGGGCTACCCTTGTCACAAGTAACTATGACTGTATCGTTCTTACCTCTGAGTTGACTAAATAATACCTAACATTTATTGGTCCTTCGAAGCCGGATTAATTCAATAACCTTATTTCTCTTTGCTTTAACAGTGACTCTGGGATCCGTGGGGGAAGTCTGACGTCGAGTGAAGCACCGCTGCACAGCCTCCATTAGCCGGAGTGACTGAAAGTCCCGGTGTGTGTGAATTCACACCTGGCCAGTGAGTTATTGCCTTCCTCGGCGCGGGGTGACTCTCACAGGGTCCAGAGAGTCACCAAGAAGTCAACTCCGAGGTGAGACAGTTTTAAAATACAGTTCATAGGAAAAGTACTTAACAGTCGTTGGTAGTGCGTCGCCGGTAAGGACGCTGCATTCGAATGGTTTTATTCCACCGTGAAAGGGATAGTGACAAATTTGGTACAATCCCGCCGTGAAGGGGATTAAAGAAAACGACTGAGGATTATTCTCCTGAGACGGAATAGAGTAAGCGCTATATAAATAAAAGAAGAAAAGTACTTAAAAGTCGTTGGTAGTGCGTCGCCGGTAAGGACGCTGCATTGGGATGGTTTTATTCCACCGTGAAAGGAATAGTGACAAATTAAGGTAGGGCCCCGCCAAGAAGGGGGCCAAATAAAACGACTAAGGGTTATTCCCCTGCGAGGGAATAGAATAAGCGCTATAAAAGTAAAAAGAACGAAGTAAATTGAGCTCATAAAATAACACCAAGTTAACTTAGAAAAATTACAAGGTACCTGAAACTAACTGTGTGACTGTGTTGTGTGTGTATGGAGGACTAAGCATTTTAATAGAATCAGCAGGATTCTGCTAGTCCTGTGTTTTCTTTTGCCCAGATTAAAACTACGTACTGGTGACTTTGGAGATTCAGGTCGGATTTCATTCCAGAAAATTAACACCGCTGCGAATTAGTCGCAGTAGAAGGGCGTGTTAATGTCCTCTCCATAAGTCTCATGCCAGTGACCTTTTATCTGGGACATTTATACTATAATTAAACTAACATAAAACATAATGGGGAAGAAACAAAGTAAACTAATTGACTTAGAAGGGGAGGTAAAGTTTATGGATAACTATGTAAAAGGAGCAGGTATGATCTGTCATAGATGGAATAAAAAATAAAAAACATGGGTTTTTGGGCAAATTAGATACAAAGGATGTCTTAAAATTACAAGGGGGTCTAAAATTAGCAATAATGAAAACTAAAAAGAGAAAAATAACAAAGAACAATGGGGGAAGAACAGAGAAAAAGCTCTGATTTAACAGAAATATGTGCACGATGGCATAAAAATACGGATTTTCAGGTAACTTAATTATCACTGAAATCCTAAAACTACACGGGGATCTTAAACTGGAGATTATGCATTCAAAAGATTCAAGAAACAATAAAAAACCTTGCCAGATTATAATTTCAAAGGGGACTTTTCAGTCCCTGAGTGCACATAGTTGACAAACAGATTAAAACAAAAAGATGAATTAAAAAAACAATAAGAGCAGCCTTTAACTGACATAGCCATAATACTGAGGCCTTAAGAAAAGCACAGGAAAAAACTTTCAGCTTAACTGAAAACAAATAAAGGGGGGGGCGGACTGCCACCCATCCCAGTTTAGAATACCAAGGTAGCCCCAAATTATAAAGACTAAGAGGTGGTTTTAGAGGATGTGGTAAAAGAAGTTAAAAGAGGAGGTGACAATGTGGACAACATGGAAACTGTCCAACTGGACAACCCAGTGAACAATGACTAGAGTTGTTAAAGAAGTAATCTGAGAGTAAAAGATATTGTAGGCAAGCATTAGTGAGAAACAGGTGCTTTAAAAATCATTCTATGGTGTTATACTACCAACAATATCATGATAAAATGCAAAAGATTCATTTTACAGGGAAATAATTCCATATTTGGCTCAGATTGTGTGCATTCTTGAGTTTTCCTCTTTGAGAGAAGTTAAATTTTAGCTCTGTGAAACGACCTTGACAAAGAGATGCAGCTGCCTGAAAACAAAGATAAAACTTCTGCAAACAGCAGAAGCCTGTCTCTGCTGAAAGGTCTGAAAAAAAAAATAAAATAAAATAAAAAAAATATTGTAACTCTACCCTGCATGTGTCAAACTCAAGGTCCGCGGGCCAAAACCGGACCCCAGAAGTTTAGTGATTCTCTAGAAGTAGAGCCTTTTAATATGGTGATTGTGTGCTTGAATGTTATTTTGTCAATCAATAAGCAGTTTTGTCTACATTCTGCCACAATCTGCCTTTTGAAAATGTTTTGAATCTTGCTCTTTATGTATAAAAAAAAAAAAGAAAGAAAAGAAAAATTGGCTAAAGTCTGCAGACACAAAATGAACCTGGATTGAAGCTCTAACTATGTTTATTTAATCTGAGATCCTCTCCAAATGCAACAGTATATGTCAGTCTACATGAGATACTAACAACTTCACCTACTGGTATAATATAAAGATCTGATTGAATATGTGAAACAAACAATGATGAAAGTTTTTCAACAGGTGATGCTCATCCAGGAGGAAGACAGTGTTCCTAGGAAATGCAGCTCATTCATTAACAATCATTTTTTCTCCTATAGGTGGACGTTTTGCTGACTAATCATAGGCTGGATCTATGAAACATTATGTGCACAGAACAAATGACCAAGGTTCTGACTGACTTATGAACCTCACTGACCTGACAATGATAACATGACACCCAACAGATAACACCTTTAAGGTGGACCCACTAAGACCACCTTATTGATTCTTGGTGAATAAGAAAAAAAGAATTGAAGCGTTCAAAACAGACCTAGTGGAAACAAAAGGGGTTATGAGGAAACAATGTGCATTTTAAGAATAATAGAAGTCAAATTATGTTCAAATTTTTGCAAATAAAAATTACTCTGACAGAAAAATAAGTAAGTAGTGTGTGAATGTGTGTGAATGGGAATGACTGATTTCATTGTAATGCATCTTTGAGGGACCTTAAAAGCGCTAATAAAGGTCTGATGTTCTGATGATCTTTGCCAAACTTATATCTTAATAAGGTTTCCAGAATCTTTTTCGAAAAATCATATAAAGATGGCAAAGGTTCTACCTGTATTGAAAATACTGATAACCATAGGAAAGTTCATAGATCTGTCTTCAATTTTTCACAATTCTTTTACAAACAGGTTATTTAAACTTTCATGTGGCCAAATGTCTGTGTTTGACTTTCTGTTTTTGTGAAATAAATGTCTGTTTCATGTTATGTAAAAATTAGAGTCCTCAACATTACCATAATAATATTAGGTCAGTTCTCTATGGTAAAACAAAAAGATTTTAACAGATGTTTAGACTTTTTCCAGTCAGGTTCAAAATGATTGAATTAGACTCAAACTTAACATAAGATTAAATGAACCTTAACAGAATTATTGGACTGGACTGAAATAGATAAAACTTTAGTTAATTGAAACAAACTTTAGTTACTTGAACTAAATACAAAGCTGACTGAAACTGTATGTTGTATCTATAAAACTGGGTAAGATAAACTAAGATTATAAGATATAATATGCCCTTCATTTTTTGTGTTCATCAGTGAGTGAGTTTTTATTTTTTATTTTTAATAAGAACTAAACCAAGCATTATTTATAATAATAGCAACTACCAAAAATATTGATCTCATTTTTAAATGTAATAAGGACTTACTTTATAAAATATGATAAAAAAGAATAATAAGAATTTGGAAAAACAGAGGCTTTAAACCTCTGCAGGAACAGCACTGACACTGTCAAAAGTGGATCCTAATACAGGAATCTGGAAGCTCATTCTAGGGTGGAGAGTCAAAGTCCATCCAAGGATACATTTAGATGAGGCAGAGGGACAAATACAGGGCTTAGCTGAGAGCAAAGAGAGCAACATGTATCCTGCCCTAGCTGCTGTCCCACCTGAACTGTGGTCCCAATCATCAACTGATGTAGGGCTTATAAAGGGGTTCCCACCATACAAGGTTAAACTAATATCTGAAAAAAGGCCATTAGTCCGCCAATACCCCTTAAAGCCAGAAGCTGAAGAAGATACTAAGCCAGTAATACAAGATATGTTGAAGTCAGGAATATTAAGAGAAGCACCTGACGCTACATGCAAGGCATATCACACTGACATCGCTATTATTATCACAACCAAACATAACTCTAAAAAGATGTGCCCTTTAAATCCAAGTACTCTAATACCTACTGCAGAAGATGGAAAACCACATTCTTATAAAGCAAAAGTTGAAGAAGACACCAAACCCAGACAAGACATTTCTCAAACTCTTATACCAGATTCATGTGTTGTGTTTGTAGATGGCTCATCATCTAAAGATGAATATGGAAAGAATAGAGTTGGTTATGCAATAACAACCATCGATAGGATAATAGAAGCTAAATCTCTACCCAATACATGCTCAGCCCAAACAGCAGAATTATATGCTGTAGTAAGAGCATGTGAATTACATGAGGGACAAATACTTACTATATACACAGACAGCCAATACGTGTTCGGATCAATACATCACCATGCTAAGATTTGGCAAAATAGAGGTTTTAAAACATCACCAGGGACAGAACTAACTCATTTCAACCTATTAAAGAGAAAATGTCAGATCTGCTATTTATAGACACAGACGTGCTGAAAGACGCCCAACAGTCAGCACCCAAGACAGAAATAAAGGCCTGGCTAAAGAGAGGAGCACAGAAAAAAGATGACATCTATCAGATAGAAGATAAACCAATCCTCCCAAAACATTTATACAACACAGCAGCTACAGTGACACATTGGGAAGACCCACGTGTCAAGGGGGGAATATGTCACATCTGGTAAAGCATTAATGCTACACTATAAATATTTCTGACTATGCAAATCATTTTTGCAGATCATGCATAATTTGTTGCAAACACGGGGGAAGAAATATTGCCTAGTTGTAATAGATGAACCTAGTGACACATTTCTTCCCCACATATGGTATCCCACAGATTATAAGGTCAGATAATGGAACTCATTTTGTAAATAAATTAATAGAACTAAGTTCTAATGCATTAGGGTTTCAGTTAAAGATTAAGGAAAACAATGGAAGAAACAGGGAGGCCATGGCCCGGATGCCTATCCCTGGTTAAATTATGGATGAGAATAACTCCAAATCAAACTGGTCTTACTCCATTTGCCACCTACTGTACATCATTGTATGGCTCCACCCACTATATTCTGAGTCTGAGATCACGTGACACCAAGTTGCTGATGTGAATTTGTATTCTCAAAGAAATAGTACATGGCAGACCGTTTTCTCTGCCCTCTGACATGAATGAAATAGAGAAAGCACAACAGGAACCTTCATTAGCTGAGTGGATGAATAAAATGTTGCAGACAAAAGAAGAACAAATGTCCAGTGGTCTGCCGATAATCTCTGCTCCTATCCCACAGAACAACCTGAGGCCTGGAGACCTGGTCCTGATTAAGACACTCCACCGGAAGGATTGGAGCACTCCTTGGTGGAAAGGGCCGTTTCAAATACTCCTGACAACGCCCACAGCTCTGAAAATAGCAGAGAGGCCTTCCTGGATCCATAAAAGCCACTGTAAGCCAGTTTTGCCGTTACAGGAGCCAGATCAACCGACGGGGTAGCAGAGGAAGTCCGGGTTCAAAGATGGCCCAGCGTCTCAAACCGGTGAAGAAAACAGCTGATCTGCGCCCAATTATAAAATGGCTCTCTGTAACATGTGGACAGGACTGATAAGCCTGAGCTTAATTCTGGTAGCAGGACTCTTTCTCTATCTAAAGCAGGATCCACAGGAGGTGATACCGCACCAGAAGAGATGGACATCAGACGGGACCCATCTCAGAACACTGACGGAAGAACATGACGCACATCCATTCCTACAGAATTTCTGGTATTGTTCATGGTGGCATATGCAACATTGAACTAGGTAGAAATACACAAAAATGAAGGGGACGATTATGATGACATGTTGTAAATAAATCACATCAAAAGCCTGAGTGTACTCATACATTGTATTTCATAAAATGACCTTACAGCAGAAAATCGAAAGAAGTTGTTGCTTAAGTGAAATGAGAAAAAGTACAATGATGACAGATTTTTTAATTCTTTTATTTTTATGATTTCAAGTATTATTCTTTTATTTTTATGATTTCAAGTATTATTCTTTTATTTTTATGATTTCAAGTATTATTCTTTTATTTTTATGATTTCAAGTATTATTCTTTTATTTTTATGATTTCAAGTATTATTCTTTTATTTTTATGATTTCAAGTATTATTCTTTTATTTTTATGATTTCAAGTATTATTCTTTTATTTTTATGATTTCAAGTATTATTCTTTTATTTTTATGATTTCAAGTATTATTCTTTTATTTTTATGATTTCAAGTATTATTCTTTTATTTTTATGATTTCAAGTATTATTCTTTTATTTTTATGATTTCAAGTATCATTCTTTTATTTTTATGATTTCAAGTATCATTCTTTTATTTTTATGATTTCAAGTATTATTCTTTTAATTTTATGATTTCAAGTATTATTCTTTTATTTTTATGATTTCAAGTATCATTCTTTTATTTTTATGATTTCAAGTATTAATCAACATTTAACTTTTAATGGTCGCCGAGGGCGGCGGGGCCGTATGAGTATTTCCCACAAAATATAATCTGTTTACCGTCCGTGGGTTTTCGCTCATACAAAGTATTTTTCTTACTCGTTTTTATGTTAAATGTTTTTACTTGTGATAAAAGGAGGGACTGTTGGATGGGTGCAAAAACTTGTTATCACTCATGTAAAAACCTTGTGTTGCAAGGCACCTGCACTATGCCTTCCTCCCTGTGTGTGTGAGATCATTGTTATCTCTGTGTGAACCAGCCTCCTTTCCGTCTCACACACACACACCCTGTCTGAACTGTCTGTTGAATTGTGTATATAAATAAAGAGATAGGGTGTCAAAACTTTGTAGTTTCACTGCAAAGTGGGCTACCCTTGTCACAAGTAACTATGACTGTATCGTTCTTACCTCTGAGTTGACTAAATAATACCTAACACCTACCGATCTGCGTATCGGTGTATAAATGTGTGAGCGTTAGTGAGTGCAATTGGGTGAATGTGACTCTAGTGTAAAGCACTTTGAGCGGTCTGTATGACTGGAAAGGCGCTATATATCAATTCAGTCCATTTACCGATTCCATACTCCTGGAGCACCCCCCACAGGGCATCACGAGGGAAACAGTCGAATGCCTTCTCCAGGTCCACAAAACACATGTGAACTGGTCGGGCAAACTCCCATGAACCCTCGAGTACCCTGTAGAGGGTATAGAGCTGGTCCAGTGTTCCACGGCCGGGACGAAAACCACACTGCTCCTCCTGAAGCCGGGGTTCGACTATCGGCCGGACTCTCCTCTCCAATACCCTGGCGTAGGCCTTAGCAGGGAGGCTGAGGAGTGTGATCCCCCTGTAGTTGGAACACACCCTCCGGTCACCCTTCTTATGTAGGGGGACCACCACCCCAGTCTGCCAATCCAAAGGCACTGTCCCCATCCGCCATGCAATGTTGAAGAGGCGTGTCAACCATGACAGCCCCACAACATCCAAAGACTTGAGGTACTCAGGGCGGATCTCATCCAACCCCGAAGCCCTGCTACCGCGGAGCTTTTTAACCACCTTCAGCGACTGCCACCATTGACTTCAGCCTGGGCGATGAAAGAGTCCAACCCCGAATCCCCAGCCTCTGTTTCCACCAGGGAATGTGTGATGGCAGGATTGAGGAGATCCTCGAAGTATTCCTTCCACCGGCAGATAATGTCCCCAGTCGAGGTCAGCAGCTCCCCACCCCCACTGTAAACAGTGTTGGCGAAGCACTGCTTCCCCCTCCTGAGGCGCAGGACGGTTTGCCCGAATCGCTTCGGGGCCAACCGGTAGTCCTTCTCCATGGCGAACTCCTCCCAGGTCCGAGTTTTTGCCTCTGCCACCGCCCGGGCCGCGGCACGCTTGGCCCCACGGTACCCGTCAGCCGCCTCAGGAGTCCCACAAGCCAACCACAGCCGATAGGACTCCTTCTTCAGCTTGACAGCGTCCCTTACTGCCAGTGTCCACCACCGGATTCGGGGATTGCCGCCGCGACAGGCACCGCAGACCTTACGGCCGCAGCTACGGGCAGCAGCATCGACAATAGATGCGGAGAACATGGTCCACTCGGACTCTATGTCTCCAACATCCCTCGGAATCTGGTCAAAGCTCTCCCGGAGGTGAGAGTTGAATACATCCCTGGCCAAGGGGTCTGCCAGACGTTCCCAGCAGACCCTCACTATGCGCTTGGGCCTGCCAAGTCTGTCCGGCTTTCTCCTCCCCCAGCGGATCCAACTCACCACCAGGTGGTGATCAGTGGACAGCTCAGCCCCTCTCTTCACCCGAGTGTCCAAAAAATGCGGCCGAAGGTCTGATGATATGACAACAAAGTCGATCATTGACCTCCTGCCTAGGGTATCCTGGTGCCAAGTGCACTGATGGACACCCTTATGTTTGAACTTGGTGTTCATTATGGACAATCCGTGACTAGCACAGAAGTCCAATAACAAAACACCGCTCGGATTCAGATCGGGGAGGCCATTCCTCCCGATCACGCCTCTCCAGGTGTCACTGTCGTTTCCCACGTGGGCGTTGAAGTCCCCCAGTAGAATAATGGAGTACCCAGGAGGGGCACTATCCAGCACCTCCGACAGGGATGCCAAGAAGGCCGGGTACTCCGCCCTACCACTCGGCCCGTAGGCTGAAATGACAGTCAGAGACCTCTCCCCAACCCGAAGGCGCAGGGATGCGACCCTCTCATCCACTGGGGTAAACCCCAACACGAGACGGCTGAGCTGGGGGGCGACAAGCAAACCCACCCTAGCCCGCCACCTCTCCCCGCGGGCCACTCCAGAGTAGAAGAGAGTCCAGCCCCTCTCGAGGGTATGGGTTCCAGAGCCCACGCTGTGCGTGGAGGCGAGCCCGACTATTTCTAGTCGATATCTCTCGACCTCCCGCACAAGCTCAGGCTCCTTGTCCCCCAGCGAGGTGACATTCCATGTCCCTAGAGCCAGCCTAAGCATCCGGGGATCGGGCCGCCGAGGTCTCCACCTTCGTCCACCGCCCAATCCTCTTTGCACCGGTCCCCCACAGTTCCCCCTGCAGGTGGTGGGCCCACTGGGGGATGGTCTTGCGTCTCTCGTTCGGGCTTGGCCCGGCCGGGTCCCGTGAGGAGCAACCCAGCCACCAGGCATTCTCCGACGAGTCCCGACCCCAGGCCTGGCTCCAGGGTGGGACCCCGGCTCCGCCGTACCGGGCGACGTCACGTGCCTCGATTTTGTAGTCGTCATGAGGGGTTCTTGAACCGCTCTTTGTCTGACCCGTCACCTAGAGCCTGTTTGCCATGGGAGACCCTACCAGGGGCATTTAAGCCCCAGACAACATAGCCTCTAGGATCATTCGAGCACTCAAACCCCTCCACCACGTTAAGGTGGCGGTTCAAGGAGGGGATCTTTAGGCTTTAATAACAAAATAGATCAACTTACACGAGTTTCCAAAGCTTCAAACCATGACATGGAACAGGAATCGGCATGGAAGTAAACAGGAGGACCGAGCGAGGAACAATGAAAATAACCAAACATATATACTGAGGGAAGAGGAGTGTATACCAATGAAAAAGGCTGATAGGTAATCAGAAGAAAATGACAACAGGTGTGGAACTGGGTTGCAGAGGAAAACTGAGGGAAGGTGACAGATTACAACAAACGAAACTAGACTCCAGATGGAGAAAACAAACATGAGAAAACAATACTAAATGACAAAAACCCGGAAAACACAGATCTAAAGAGAACAAAAAATAAAAACACAACTCCAAAATGGCAAAGCATGACATCAAGAAATTGTTCACTTGATTTTTCCATCTTGGAATATAGAAATTGTAACTTCTGAGTGCAAAATGAATGCAACAAACCTTCACACCAGGAATTTCCATTAGACTTGGTATTCACATGAGAAGCCTTAAATATATTTGGTTGTGAATGCATATTAGATTGATAGACCTGGCATGTCTCTCCGAAGCAATGAGATTTGTACAGAGTTTTTACATTTACCATTTGAATAACAATCAGAATCAGCTTTATTGCCAAGTTTGTACAGAGACACACGAAATTTGACTCTGGTACACTTTTTAAATGTACATCTATACACAATTACAAGAGAATATAATGTGAAATCAGTCCAAGTATGCATGGTGTTGTTCTGGAACTCTGACTGTCAAGTGTTCATCAGAGAAAACAGCCTGGGGGAAGAAACTCTGTGGCAGCTGTATGGTGTCACATTCCTGCCAAAAATCCGAGGAGCGTTTTAAGCAATCACAACAGCGCATCTTTTAGAGAGCACATAGCTCTGATCGCAGGCCTGCACCTTAATTCGAGAACCTTTGAACGCAGCACAGCGAGCAGTAAAACACGGCCCCTGCACCCATCTGTTCGCTCTCGCAGAAAGATTCGGCTCTCTCGCTCTGTTTAGTGAGCGTATTTGTCAGTTGGGGGCAGAAACTCTTCTGATTGATCTGATTGGCCGGATTTTCACCTCATATCCGGTCGCAGCCAGCACAGGACATTGTCTTAAAGGAGAAGAAGAAGAGCAGGGAACGTGACATGGATTCAAAGCGTTGAAGAAAACGAGGAATAAATAAGAAGGTAAGGAAAGGAAAAGTTGGTTGTTGATTGCAACACTTTTTTACCCGTGACATTTATCCAAAAAGAAATCCAGATTCTTACAGATGTTAAGAGTGGTGTGAGACTCACTTCCTCTGACATCTCACAAAATGAACTCTTCAATGCTGTCCTCAACTGTATCAAACAACAATGTCAATAAAGCGGTTATTATAATCAGCATGCAGAGTTTAGAGAAAACGTCCTCTCAGAGACATACTGTTAGTGTTGAGATTTTGACATCTACAATTAGAAATTGTCTCAGGCTAATTAATTTAACATATCCACAGCTAACCGATTGCTATTAAACTAACCAATAATCATTCAAGAATCTTTACTGTCATGAGACTATAATAAAATGTTGTTGAGACACCTGGCTCAGAAAGCAACATAGGAAACATTCAGAAATTCAAAACACTTAGAAAACACAGAAAAAGAAAAATAAGCACCCTTGGAGGACACCCTTGAAAAATATAAATAAAATAAATGTCACCGGTAAAAAAGTGTTCCAATCAACAACCAACTTTTCCTTTCCTTACCTTCTTATTTATTCCTCGTTTTCCTCAACGCTTTGAACCCACGTCACGTTCCCTGCTCTTCTTCTCCTATAAGGCAATGTTTTTTTGTTTTTTTTTCCAACTTTATTGAAGTATATAATGCAAAACAGTACAGGAGTACATTATACATACTAACAGCCGCAGATGGAGACAATGTTTTATAGTCGCATATTACACAAATATATTGAAAATGGTACATAAGGTGCAAGTTGTAATCGCTTTAACATTGGAGGAATTTCTGATAGATTAAATGTATTGCTTGAACTCATTTTCAAAAATGAAATCAAGTGGTTTTTGGTTGGTATAACGATATTTATGAATATGCCATTTAGCTAAGTATATAATAAGGTTGATAATATAGAATTGGGGTTTATTTGCTATTGAAAAGTCAGTGAATCCAAACAATACACGTTCAAAGCAAAAAGAAAGATTCGGCTCAATATGTGTAGAAATCAAAATTTTTCCAAAACTGAGTAGAGATGGGGCAAGACCAGAATAAATTATATACGTCTTCTGGGTTTTATTCACAGAATGAGCAAACAATATCTATATTTTTGTTAAAGCGTTGTAAAAAATAGTTTGGATGGGTAAATTCTGTGAATAATTTTGAACGAAACTTCTTTTACTTTGTTACTTCGTTACTTTTCATAAGTCCAAATCCTTTTCCAGTTAAGGTTATTTATTGAAGCGTTCCACTAAGAAATCACATAAGGAATTGATGCAACATCTTTCTGAAATAAATAACGTATATGACGGTTGCAATTATGGAATGAGGAAAAACAAATTTGACCAATTTCGAGTTTAGTTGGATCAAAAGACAATAGAGTGAGAATCTGTCCTCCAGTACTTTTAAGTAAAATGACTACTCCAGTAGTCATTTTACTTAAATTGCATTTATTATAATATTGAATTCTTTAAACGGTATAATGATACCGTATTTCATGACAAAACCTTGATATGTCATTAATGAACCATTAGAGTTGAGCAATTGATGAACTAAAAGTATATTATGAGTAAACCAATTAGGGTAAAATAAGGACTTGTTTTATATAAGGTGTCTTTATTGATCCATAAATAGTATCTATGGGGGAAGAAATTATGCTTCTAGATCAGTGACCAAGAAAAAAGCATCTGCTTATGGAAACCAGATAATTTTGCTTCCCAAGAAGGCCCGTGCTGGGCCTTCTTTCAGTCAGTCATTTTCTACTGCTTATTCCATAGTGGGTCGTGGGGGAGCTGGTGCCTATCTCCAGCAGTCTATGGGCGAGAGGCGCAGGTCGCCAGTCCATCACAGGGCAACACACAAACAACCATTCACACACTCATTTATACACTTAAGGGCAATTTAGAGTGTCCAATTAACCTAACAGCCAACAACTGTGGGAGGAAGCTGGAGTACCCAGTGAGAACCCACGCATGCACGGGGAGAACATGCAAACTCCATGCAGAAAGACCCCGGGAATTGAACCCAGGACCTTCTTGCTGCAAGGCAACAGTACTACCAACTGTGCCACCATGCAGCCCAGCCTTCTTCCAATGTAAATAAATAAGAATGGGGATTAATACAAATGTGCGACAATTATAAAATAATATACAGCAGTAAACGTATATTGATCAAATAAATTAATACATGTGGTAATAAATAACTGCACATCCTTTATAGTTCTTTTTATTTGGCACAATTCTTTAAAGGGATGAGCGAAGAGCTTGGCAGCTATGTTTGCCTTCCTTTGTTAAAACACCCAGTGGTGTTAAAAAAGCTGCCTTTATCTCTGAATTGCTTTATCAGCAAAATCACTTTGCCATTATGCAACAACAAAACAGTTATTAGAATAGCTGTGTGTACACCTGCCTGTTGCCATGTCTGCGCACCTGGAGAACTGTGAGTCCCCAGTAATTGTGTGCATGTGTGTGGGGGATAAGCTGCCTAAATGACTCTTAAACCTTTTCCATGTGAGCTGTATTTAGACTGAACCAATCTTTTACCGCACACAAAGATACACCCGTCTACACCCTCCTCAGTACTGGACTTTGTGTTCACTGTATGAGGAGAGTTATTAGGAGATCATATCCAGGTTGATCAGTACTAAGGTGAAAAGACAGAGACTAAAGGTTAAGAGTTTTTAGATTGTATAACTTGGAGAATTAAGTCTTTAACAATCAGCATTCAACATGTGAGCATTTTTGAAGAAATGTTGTTATATATGATGTAATCTGCTTTTATGTTGTACATAATTAGCTTTCAAAATTTTAAATTGAAAATTTAAGAAAGACTTGTATCTGCAGTTTCAGATTTCCAACACAGCAAAATTTGTTAGATTTGCTAGATTATGCAAACTGTTCATTATTTGTAGTAGAAAATGGTAGTAATTTCCAGTTAGTTTTCCACTTTCTTGTTATACCAACTGCTAACTTTGTGTACAGATGCAGCTGCTAAATAAAGTTAATAAGACCTACAACTATTGATATCAGACCATTACAGAATTGTTCAAAAGGCTTCTAAAACATACTTAAAGATCACTGACTATATAATTATTCTAATGCCTTTATTATTGAGAGAAATAACAAAGGGGGTGGTGCCCATGCCAAGGCCACCCATTGGCTTTAAGATTGCATCAGCGTTGATGTAATCTGTGCCATTTGTTGAAAGGGTTATTACCCAGACTCTAGCTAACCCAGCCTCCTTAAGAAATGGGATGAGATGAGAGAGCTGAAGCTGAAAACAGCACTGCATTAAATAACAGTTTTGCCCCTGATGAATTGATTACTGTCAGGTCTGTGGGGAAGGGTGAGTGAAAATGAAAAGTGAACAACACATACTTTATATCTTTGTTTTCCAACAGACAAAGAGGTTGACCTCCTCCTATTACTATGGGATATGTGTCTTATAATACAAGGAGAAAGTACAAAGCCTGGCAAAATGATTTATTCCACTTGAGCTTTTCAGATTTTTATGTAATGGACCAACACAAAATAGCACAAGTGGAAGAAAAATGAAATTTTAAAAAGGACTAAAGGTTTTCAAAATGATTTAAAAATAAAAATCGGAAGTGTGCCGGGTATTTGTATTTAGCCCCCTTTATTCTGATGATCCCAAATAAAATCCAGTATAAACAACTGCCTTCAGAACCACCTAATTGTTAAATGAAGTTTAGCTGTATCAATCGCAGTGCCAGATAAAGTTGTGTGCCAACCTGTCAAGACATGGCTGTCCACACAACAGGAAGGGCAAGGAGAACTTTAATCAGAGAAACACCCAAGAGGACCATGGTAACTCTGGAGGAGCTGCACAGCTCAGGTCAGAAATTCAGTTGACAGGGCAACTATTTGTATTGCACTGTGCAAAGCTGGTCTTTATGGAACAATGCCAAGAAGAAAGCCATTGTTGAAACAAAGCCGTACAAAGTCACATAAACAATTTTCCACAAGCTGTAGGGGGACACTGCAAACATGTGGAACAAAGTGCTCTAGTCTGAGGGGATTAATGATTTAAGTTTATGCTACGTGCCATGTATGATGAAAAACTAACACAGCATCACCATGATCACACCTTCTTCACCATGAAAAATGGTGGTGGCAGCATCATGCTGGGGGATGCTTTTCTTCAACAGGGAGAAGGAAGAAAGAGAAACCTGGTAGAGTTTGCAGAAGACTTGAGATGAAATGGAAGTTTGCCTTCCAGCAGAACGACCCTGAACATATATCCAGAACTAGAACGGAATGGCATAGTGCTGTAGAATGATTAAAATCAAAATTCACTTTACGTAGAACCTGTGGGAAAAGTTAAACATTGGTATTAAAATATGCTTTCATCCTTTATCTTCCACTACAGAATTGCACACTACTTTTGTTGATCCATCACTAAAAATCCCCCAAAAAATCCTGATCCTAAAGACTATATCAATATTAGTTGTTGGGTAATATACTCCACTTGTTATGAACTTGCATCTAACATACTATTGCAATATTTATCCAAGTGGACAGAGTCTCATGACAGCAGATGCTTACATTGGACACAAATGACACTGCCCAAAACGTTAAAGGTCAGAGTGTAACAACCACAGAGAAAGAGAATGAAGAAGAAAATAGGTATATATTGTGCCTGATATTGTCATTTCATTATTTACCATTATTATTGCCATGTGCAAGATTTTGTAATATCATCCAGCCTTACCTCCATAACTTTCTTGGTCAAAACCAATCTCCTTCTGAATGGTCTGAATGTCCAAAACCCCCAGTATAGAATATGCTGGGGTCATTATATGCCTTCATAAAGCTATGGCTATAGAGTGCTGGCTTATGTTTTTTTAAATACAAGTCTAGTTCTTGCACAGCTCCATACCAACATGCCTTGTAAGTTGAAATTAGTTTAATAGCCATTGATCCCTCTGGATCAAAAATTCAGAAATCCCTTAATGCCGTGCACATTTACACAAGAGACATTCACAGCTGCAGAGTCTTTATATCTTCACATTGTAGAGGTGATCTTGGGCTCAGTCCCTGTTGTCTAAACGAACTTCAGATTTCAGAAGTTAATTTTTTCCCATTATCCTTCATCCTATTTAATAAACTAGGCAAACTTTGTTGACAGGAGGTAATAAAGGTTTGGGCTGAAACGATTCCTCGAATTACTCGTGTTCCTCGATTACTAAAATTCCTCGAGGCAAATTATCTGCCAAGAGGCTTCTTTAAATTCCACTTAACTACTCAGCGCATTGTGTTTCGGCCGGGTGGTCATTTGTGTTGCACATTGCTGTCACTTCAGCTAATGATGGTCTATGCTGTTTAGTCATGGATACCAAATGGGGTTATCAGATATGGATGGAGGCGAAAGGCAAACAAATTACGAAGTGTCAAAAGTGTGGGATCATTTTAAACTTAGAAAAGAAAGCACTGCACGGTGTGTTTACTGCAACACTGACTTTGCATTCTATAATACCACGTCCTCCATGTTGCAAGACTTGAGCAGGAAACATCTGCTGCAGCGGCAGACACCTCCATTCCTGGGGACGGCCCCTGTCCCCACCTGTCAATTTCCATGTTTATAATCAACTCGCACTTTAAAAGCACACCAGAAAGACATTTCATACTGACAGAAGCCTTCCTAAACAAAATATGTCTGCAAATTGAGATCATCGCAAAACTGAAAAACTGAAAGTGAGGTTTGATATATAAAAGGCAAGGTTTATTATGCATTAATTTAAATTTGCTGTTTGCCTTTTTGATAAGTAATGTGTAATTGTTTTTTGCACTTAAGTACACTACAAGGGTTCTACTTTATTTGGATAACATTATGCTTTTTGGTGCTAATAAAATCTTTGTAAAAATCCAGAATGCAATATGCAAGGGACACTTTATGCACTTCTTTGTTTGTGACCATTTTTACTCCAAAGGCAGCTAGCACTGTACGGATGTTAAGTTAACCAGAAACGGCTGGGCTTTTGACATGTTGATGTCAGAACTTTTTGTTTTGGCTATAGATGCATCCTTTGCTACAAATGTGTAAACTAAAGACAGACTATGTTATTGCTTCTCAAGCAATAACATGTTGATTTTTAAAAAAAGGATTTGAATTGTTTGTTTACTTTCATCTATTTCTATTACTCCTAGATTAAGCTTAAATAATTAGCTATTATTATTGTTAGTTAAATAAAAAATGTGCAGAATGTGACCATTTTTTTATCCAATTACTCGATTAATTGTCAGAATAATCGACAGAATAATAATCGTTTTTGTTTTGCTCAAATCTTACATACTTTTGAGGTTAATTCAATGACACAACTTTGCACAGCCTATAGCATGTTTATGCAATCAGAATATTTACTCTTCCAAACAAATTTATAAAGAAACATTTATCAAATACAACCTCAAATTAACATGTCACTTGAACTCTTGTGTGCTTAACATCATCATGCACTACATGGACTAATAGTTCTTCACAGCTTGAATAATTATGGAAAAAGCTATAAATACAGGGTAAACCAGAAGACATGTGTACTATTGTTCTATCTTGTTTTGGTCAAGAAGGTGTAGATTTTCTGTTATCCAGAACCTGACATTCCTAACTGCTTAAATACAGTGGCTTGTAAAAAGTATTCATACCGCTTGAACTTTTTCACATATTGTCACATTACAACCACAAACATAAATATATTTTTGGGGAATTTTATGTGAAAGACCAACACAAAGTGGTATACAATTGTGAATTGGAATGAAAATTACACATGATTTCTTTTTGTTTTTACAAATAAAAAACTCAAAAGGGCATTGTGCAAAGGTATTCAGCCCCCCTATGTCAATACTTTGTGGAAGAACCTTTTGCTGCAATTATATCTGCAAGTCTTTTAGGGTATGTTTCTACCAGCTTTGCACATCTAGTGTCTGAAATGTTTGCTTGTTCTTCTTTGCAAAACAGCTCAAGCTCAGTTAGATTAGATGGAGAGCGTTTGTGAATAGCAGTTTTCAGATCTTGCCACCGATTCTTGATTTGGTTTCGGTCTGGACTTTGACTGGGCCATTCTAACACATAAATATGGTTTGTTTTAAACCACTCCATTGTAGACCTGGCTTTAAGATTAGGGTCGACTTGACAGTGGGGATAGTGTTTTCTGAGTGATGTGCAGTGTTAGTTCTCTGCCACACGAAGCGTTTGGCATTTTGGCCAAAAAGTTCAATTTTAGTCTCATCTGACCAAAGCACCTTCTTCCACATGTTTGCTGTGTCCCTAACATGGCTTCTGGCAAACTGCTAATGGGACTTGTTATAGTTTTCTTTTAACAATGGCTTTCTTCTTGCCACTCTTCCATAAAGACCACATTTGTACAGTGCACGACTAATACTTATCCTGTGGACAGATCTCCCCACATGAGCTGTAGATCTCTGTAGTTCGTCCAGAGTCACCATGAGCCTCTTGGCTGCATCTCTGTTCAGTGCTCTCCTTGTTCAGCCTGTAAGTTTAGCTGGACGTCCTTGTATTGGTAGGTTTACAGTTGTGCCATACTTTTTCCATTTCCGCATCATGGATTAAGCAGTGCTCTGTGAGATGTTCGAAGCTTTGGAAATCTTTTTATAGCCTAAGCCTGCTTTAAACTTCTCCACAACTTTATTCCTGACATATATGGTGTGTTTCTTGGACTTCATGATGCTGTTTGCTCCCCAGTATTCTCTTAACCAACCTTGAGGCCGTCACAGAGCAGCTGTATTTGTACTAAGATTAGATTACACAGAGGTTGGCTCTATTTAGTCATTAGCAATCATCAGGCAACTTCACAGAAAAGGGGGCTGAATAATTTTGCACACCACACTTTTCAGTTTTTTATTTGTAAAAACATTTTTTAATCATGTATAATTTTCATTCCACTTCACAATTGAATCCCACTTTGTGTTGGACTTCACATAAAATTCCAATAAAAAATTTTATGTTTGTGGTTGTAATGTGACAATATGTGGAAAAGTTCAAGGGGCATGAATACTTTTACAAGCCACAGTAGAAGAAGACTTCTGGACTTCTCTGATGATTTGTACAACACGTTTCTCATGAAACTATTTCCTCTCATGAAAAGAGACCAATTTTTCTTCAAAAGTACTGTTATCTTTGCAGTATCATTCAGATCTATCTTGGTCTTAGGTCCCTGATTGGGATGGGATGAACATTCATCATCCAGCAGCTGGATGGAGAAACAGCAGTAACAAAATCTGAGTTACACAAACCCACAGAACACATTTCCTAAACGTTCTCCTATTGCTACTCATCCAGATTATTTGTTTTTGGTCTCTCTGTCACTCCTGTCTTATATTTGGACCCTCTAACTTCCCACATTTCTGCCCAATTTAATAAAAATGAAAGGAAAGGAGTTGATGTTGTTTGCAATGTTTAACTGTGAACGCCTCAGTCAAAAAACTAAAAACATTGTAAAAGCCTATTAAACATCTCCAGAAACATGTGTTTCTACAGAACAGGTTTAAAGTTGCCCCCACCACCCCCACAACCCCATCTAGCTGGCCTGAAAGTTTCATCTTTTTTCTTATTCTTTTCACACTCTCTCTCTCCTTTTTTGGGTTTTCTTGCCATTCAAACATCCAGTATTAGTCACCATGCTTCAGCCTGAACACATGGATGTACATGTGTACACACTCATCCCAAGTCAATTTCATGGGACACAGTTGCTGTCAGGAACAATTATGGCAGTTTAAATGGGTCTGTGTGCTTTAGTGCTATTTCTGTGGAAGAAAAGCTGCACATGTTGCAATCTGGAAGCAAAAAAAAAGGAGTAATATGAAGAGCGTGAAATGCTGAATTTACTTTCACCTGAAACAAAGACTTTGGACCACTGAGCAGCCAGTGGCCCAGGTACGACGTTTCTGACATTTTCTCTGGTTCAGGAGTGGCCCATAGACTTTAATGTCTGTGCGCTGGCTCTTGAAGGACTTTCTCCAGCTGCAGTCTAAGTCTTGTGAATCTCCCCCAAACTCTTTACTATCCTCTAAAGGCTGCAATTTGTTCTTTCATGCTTCTTTCTTGACTGTTGTAGATTAACCATCCTTGTAACTTTCTGTATTAAAGATACCTTTTTATCAGTCTGTTGTAATGTTACAATTTAATAAGAAACTGAAATTTGTGTTTTGATTAGTCAGCTACAATGATCAAAATTTATAGAAATAAGCTCTTTTAATTAATCATGGTGCGTAATGAGTCTTTATAACATGTTTCACTTTTACAGTAAATTATTATTGCAATAAATTAACTTTAATATATTATTTAATGACTTTAATATCATTTAATAACTTTATTGATATTCTAATTTACTGAGATGCATATGTAAAAACATTTGACTTTATTTGACACTAAGAAAGTCGAATTTCACATGGAGAGGTAAAATAATCCAATTATAGTTATACAGTGTTTTTTAGGAATAGTTTGAAGTCCCTTAACTAAGGATAAAGGGTATGACAGAGCAATGCACCCACTGCATTTTAATGATGGTTGGGATTTTATTTTAAAAAACAGACTTTAAGGTCTGAGATCCACTAGAGAAATATGTCACAAGAGAGCCATCAGAAGCACTTGAACTAAAGGGCTTCCACATGGCTCTCATGGCTGCCCAGTCCACTCCAATCATTCTAGAGGAAAAACAACTTGATTTTAGCCAGTGAAACAAACACCAAACAGAGAGAACCGTGCACACGCACAGCTGCACATACAGGGTTTGGATAATGAAAGTGAAACACCTGGTTTTAGACCACAATAATTTATTAGTATGGTGTAGGGCCTCCTTTTGCGGCCAATACAGCGTCAATTCGTCTTGGGAATGACATATACAAGTCCTGCACAGTGGTCAGAGGGATTTTAAGCCATTCTTCTTGCAGGATAGTGGCCAGGTCACTATGTGATACTGATGGAGGAAAACGTTTCCTGACTCGCTCCTCCAAAACACCCCAAAGTGGCTCAATAGTATTTAGATCTGGTGACTGTGCAGGCCATGGGAGATGTTCAACTTCACTTTCATGTTCCTCAAACCAATCTTTCACCAGTCTTGCTGTGTGTATTGGTGCTATGTCATCCTAATACACGGCACCGCCTTCAGGATACAATGTTTGAACCATTGGATGCACATGGTCCTCAAGAATGGTTCGGTAGTCCTTGGCAGTGACGCACCCATTTAGCACAAGTACTGGGCCAAGGGAATGCCATGATATGGCAGCCCAAACCATCACTGATCCAACCCCATGCTTCACTCTGGGCATGCAACAGTCTGGGTGGTACGCTTCTTTGGGGCTTCTCCACACCGTAACTCTCCTGGATGTGGGGAAAACAGTAAAGGTGGACTCATCAGAGAACAATACATGTTTCACATTGTCCACAGCCCAAGATTTGCGCTCCTTGCACCATTGAAACCAACGTTTGGCATTGGCATGATTGACCAAAGGTTTGGCTATAGCAGCCCGGCCGTGTATATTGACCATGTGAAGCTCCCGACGGACAGTTCTAGTGGAAACGGGAGAGTTGAGGTGCACATTTAATTCTGCCGTGATTTGGGCAGCCGTGGTTTTATTTTTTTTTGGATACACTCCGGGTTCGCACCCGAACATCCCTTTCAGACAGCTTCCTCTTGCGTCCACAGTTAATCCTGTTGGATGTGGTTCATCCTTCTTGGTGGTATGCTGACATTACCCTGGATACCGTGGCTCTTGATACATCACAAAGACTTGCTGTCTTGGTCACAGATGCGCCAGCAAGACATGCACCAACAATTTGTCCTCTTTTGAACTCTGGTATTTCACCCATAATGCTGTGTGCATTTCAATATTTTGAGCAAAACTGTGCTCTTACCCTGCTTATTGAACCTTCACACTCTGCTCTTACTGGTGCAATGTGCAATCAATGAAGACTGGCTACCAGGCTGGTCCAATTTAGCTTTGAAACCTCCCACACTAAAATGACAGGTGTTTCAGGTTCATTGTCCAACCCCTCAGTGTTTAAAAGAGCCAGTTAGACATAAATCACACTTCTTCCAGATGCAGCAACAAAAAAGTGTGTGTGTGTGTGTGTGTGTGTGTGTGTGTGTGTGTGTGTGTGCGCGTGTGGTAAGGTGCAGTAGAAAGTCTATTTAACACGATGCATTACTCCTACTAATCACACCCAGATGACCAGAAGCACACAGCTACGGTGTATCTTATTTGTGTGTGTGATGGTTTATGACTAACTTCCACTAAACCAAATATACGTTTTCTTTCCCAAAAATACCACATTTACAACTCAGCATTCCGGTTAGGAGCCCACCAATTAGTTTGTGTAAGTGTTTCAGTGCTATGTGTCAAAGATAGTGCTGTGGTGCTCCACATCCTCTGAATAACAAATGTCACTGCAAAGGGGTTGGTTGGTCTTTCCGTCTTTTACTGTCAGTGGAAAACAGTTAGTAAAAGTATAAAGCAGTTGTGGAAATGTGTGGAAACATTTCTAGGAAAGAATAACAGCAAAACAGACCCTTCCTGCAACATATAACTTTAACCTGCAATCTACTGCAAGCTAACTTCCCTTACCACAAACACTGTAAATACAGGAAATTAGCACTGCACAAAACAGAAGAGACTACTACATTTTACTTGTTTCAATCAAATTTCACTTGAACATTTAATTAGGTGTAATGTTCAGTCTTCAGTTACGTACAAATAAAAGTTAATTCACCAGTTTTTATTGTCAGCTTGAGGCATTGTATTATTTTTTTTGTCTGCTTAGCATTCCCATGTCAGAAGGCAATAAAGACGGTATTCTAAGGCTGATCCTGAAACAAGAATCATAATTAATAGAACAGACAGAAATTCCTCATTGGCATTTATTAAGGTACAAAGCTACAGGGGTTGGACAATGAAACTGAAACACCTGGTTTTAGACCACAATAATTTATTAGTATGGTGTAGGGCCTCCTTTTGCGGCCAATACAGCGTCAATTCGTCTTGGGAATGACATATACAAGTCCTGCACAGTGGTCAGAGGGATTTTAAGCCATTCTTCTTGCAGGATAGTGTCCAGGTCACTACGTGATACTGGTGGAGGAAAACGTTTCCTGACTCGCTCCTCCAAAACACCCCAAAGTGGCTCAATAATATTTAGATCTGGTGACTGTGCAGACCATGGGAGATGTTCAACTTCACTTTCATGTTCATCAAACCAATCTTTCACTAGTCTTGCTGTGTGTATTGGTGCATTGTCATCCTGATACACGGCACCACCTTCAGGATACAATGTTTGAACCACTGGATGCACATGGTCCTCAAGAATGGTTCGGTAGTCCTTGGCAGTGACGCGCCCATCTAGCACAAGTATTGGGCCAAGGGAATGCCAAGATATGGCAGCCCAAACCATCACTGATCCACCCCCATGCTTCACTCTGGGCATGCAACAGTCTGGGTGGTACGCTTCTTTGGGGCTTCTCCACACCGTAACTCTCCCGGATGTGGGGAAAACCGTAAAGGTGGACTCATCAGAGAACAATACATGTTTCACATTGTCCACAGCCCAAGATTTGTGCTTCTTGCACCATTGAAACCAACGTTTGGCATTGGCATGAGTGGCCAAAGGTTTGGCTATAGCAGCCCGGCCGTGTATATTGACCCTGTGGAGCTCCCGACGGACAGTTCTGGTGGAAACAGGAGAGTTGAGGTGCACATTTAATTCTGCTGTGATTTGGGCCGCCGTGGTTTTATGTTTTTTGGATACAATCCTGGTTAGCACCCGAACATCCCTTTCAGACAGCTTCCTCTTGCATCCACAGTTAATCCTGTTGGATGTGGTTCATCCTTCTTGGTGGTATGCTGACATTACCCTGGATACCGTGGCTCTTGATACATCACAAAGACTTGCTGTCTTGGTCACAGATGCACCAGCAAGACGTGCACCAACAATTTGTCCTCTTTTGAACTCTGGTATGTCACCCATAATGTTGTGTGCATTTCAATATTTTGAGCAAAACTGTGCTCTTACCCTGCTAATTGAACCTTCACACTCTGCTCTTACTGGTGCAATGTGCAATCAATGAAGACTGGCTACCAGGCTGGTCCAATTTAGCCTTGAAACCTCCCACACTAAAATGACAGGTGTTTCAGTTTCATTGTCCAACCCCTGTAAGTATATAATACAGACGCTAGAGGTAGTAATATATACATGACCCCCCTCAGTTTAGGAATGCTTGTTATTCTCACCAACTGCAAGAGTAAAAAACGACACAAAATAAAATCTAAAATCTTTTTTTTAATCCCTCGGAAATGTAGCAATTTTTTTTAACAATCAAACATTTGTGTTAATCCTTATATTTGTATCTTAAACCTAAATTTGAAAGTTCACTTAAAGCATTTTAGTTTTTTCTAATAAATGCTAAATAATAATCTTAAAATATGGAAATTTCTACAAAGCAGAATCAGTTAAATATCCAGAGGAAACTAATGGAGACCTATCTTAGATGGATACTCTAAATGTCCAAAGCAAGCATAGGCAAGTTATTGGTTTCAGGGTTTTTTAAAGTAACTTAATCTTACCCCTCCTATGGTTAAAAGTCGTTTTAGTAGGATGACTAAGAAAGTAGTTTTTTTTTATTATATGGAGCCTAGATTAGAGCAGTGCACTCGGGGAGGCCCTTCCCCGCGAGTGCACTGCTGGTCAGCTGGCTGAAAGAAGGCTGCTATAGTTATCTCCCACTTTCAGGCTCAGTCATTTTGTGGAAACTAAAGGAGAACCATTAATTACTCTTATTAAGGTAATGCAGTTTTGAAACTATTAGCAGGGAAGTGCAAGCTGACTATCTGACCGGTGTTACTCTACACAGAGCAGAGCCCTAAAAATATACAATTTTCTGAGCAACAAGTATGTGCAAAGTACTACAAAATTTACTGGGAGGGTTTTTTTTATACAGTATATCTTTGAGGAGGTCTATGTATCAAAATCAAAGTAACCATTAACACATTTTAAAAAACAAGGTACTTGATGGTAATGATCAATATGTAATATTGCAGCCAGAGGATTAATTTCCACTTTTCTTTTTTAATTGAAAGTAACTTGATCATATAATGCATTTTGTTTTTAATCTAAATACTTTTTACATCTAAATACAATGAAACTATGGTATTTTTACTCAAGGTTATCATATTATTAGAATCTCATACTGTATCATTCCTAATGCAGAGAAAAGAATTTATGACTTCAAAAACTCTTTATAGATTTTTTTCCTTTGGCAACATGTGCTGCATGTGGACCAAGTTTTCGGTTCACTTCAACACAGAAATAGATTAGGAACGTGTGTGTTTATTCAAGATAAAGTCGAGCATTAAAAAAAGTGAATTTGCAGTGATGGACTAGAAATTTTAAAAAACAGTTCTCCAAAAAAGAAGTGTGTAAATACCAAACACAAGAAAGCATTAATATTATAATTATGCTTCTCTGTTCACAAGCTCCCATGAGGTCTGTTGTTGAACAACTAAAAAATGACCTGCTTGAAGCATATGCATGGTACCAGTTTTGATTTAGAGCTGGTTCTTTTTTCTTCTTCTAGTAAAACACCAGCCTCAGACTGAAAAACCCAGGCTACTGTACAATCATAACCTTCGGAAGTTGGAGATGGCAATTAAAAATATTTGCAAACACTAACTGTTGTTAAAGACAGCAGAAATAGACTAGAATGATAACATCAAGCCATGGACTTGAAGGAAAAACAGAACATGTGCGTATATATTGTAGTTTACTATATGTGTGTTTAAAGAAGTAGACCATTGTTAAAAATTGTGATAGAAACGGTTAAAGTGATTTAAAGATGTGAATCTGTAGCTTCTCATTGCAAAAATATATTTGACCCTGCTGTTTACTTACATGACACTACAACACGCTGGTGGTAATCTAACATTTGGCATTATTAGGTTTTGCTGTAATTCTTTTCCATGACTTCATTGTGCATTAGGAGGCAGTCTCAAAACAAATTAATTAAAAGAAGCAGTCTGAGTATCCCATGTAAGGAGGCAGTCCAGTTTTCACTGAATAGAAAGGTCTCATCATTTATCTTTATATTTCCTTAAAGTTCTTTATAGTTACAAACATTTTCCTCTGAAATGCTGTGTGTGAGTCCCCTCACCACAGTGTGCAGCAGCACCTGTGTGTATTTGTGTCTTTGAGTCAGAAGAGTTCAGATCTAGTCAATGGCTGGCTCCACCTGCCTCTATTTCAGAACAAACATGGTGGGTACAGCACCTGAAGCTTCAAACTGTGGGTACAGCCAGCTTAAAACTGGTGTTAAACAAAAAACGTCTACAATGAATTAATGGGAAATTATTCTACAATGGTCACACTTTAAGAAAAAAAAATGCTTTTCTGGAGGAAAAAAAATTATTCATTTAGAATATTTGATTAATCAAATATTCTAAGTATCATCAGTGTCCGCCACAGTCATTAACAAAGCAGTGCTGCTTTGCGTTTTCCCATTCCTGCCTTGGAATTTCTTCCCTTGGTTTCAGGTGACAGCAAAATCTACCGCATGGTGATCTGATCACCATCTATCCCAGGTCCTACTGATCAAATAACAGGGCAATCACAAAGTTGCAAGAACTTTATCTCTAAACTGAATCACACAAACCTATGTTGTCTGGCATCACTCACCCCTATGCTTGTTTCTCCGCTTGCTGTCTGCCCACATTTCAGTCAACGTCTTTAGTCTGTCTGTCTTTTTACATGGTTGTCCTCAAGTATGTCTGAAACACCTGCCTCCTCTACTATGTTTCCTTTCCTCTGCATGACTTCACGCTTCACCAAGCTTGTCTACCTGCTTCTGTCTCCTTGCCTGCCCTCCTGCAACCTGACCTCTAGGTTGTCCCTCGCTGTTTCCACAGCATGTCTGCCCTCTGGACTGAGTAACGTTACCTACCACAGAGCAGTGAGGAATGCACCCACATGAAATCACATAAACCACAAGAGTATGGATGGGATATATCATGGTCTTAAAACTGAACACAATATTTTGTGGAATTTATTGCAATTATGATAAAAGGGACAATAAGGTTTTTTTAAAAGCACTACAAATGTTTTTTTTTTCCAAGAGATCCTATTATTACTAATGTTAGAACTAATATACACTTTATCAAATAGACTACTTCAGCACACAAACTTTATTTAGTATTGCAATTATACCAATAACCAACACACAATAACTATATTCAATCCCTTTTTACCAGTGTTGGGCGTATTACTTTAAAAAAAGTAATTAGTTATAGTTACTAGTTACTTCTCCCAGAAAGTAACTAACTGAGTTACACCACTATAAAAGTAGTTACTAGTTAACAGGGAAAGTAACTATTGCATTAATGTTTTAAGTTTAAATATGTGAGAAATTTTGATATTTTTTTATAGGTTTCGCAAGCCAGTTGCATAAAGTGGAATTACATAGACCATGTGGCCTACTTACACTGAACTTTTAATATTTACTTCACATGTACATTCTTGCTTTTAATTCAAGGAGAATACAGTAGTCTGTTCCACTTTAAAAAAGCAATATTTCCCTCCAGAGCCGCCATTGTTGCAGCTTACAACTGCTAGTTCGCCTAGCAGGGCTGCCGTGTGCATTTGTGGTTTGTGTGTAAACTGAACTCTGCCTCTGATTGGCTTACAATGAAAGCTTACTCTACCTTAGCCAATCATCATCACTTATGCCAGGGTCTCACCTGTGACTCCTCCCTTCACCAAAGTAAAAAAGTTTAGCTCCTGCAGTTGTGAGCAACGACTGATGACAAAAGTTTCAAGGAGTCGCTTTAGTTTATAACGCGCCCCATTTAATTGGTAATGGTAACACTGTTGTAATGATGGAAAAGTCTTTGTTTGATTACTCCTTACTGAAAAAAGTAACGCCGTTAGTAACACTGTTTATTTTAACGCTGTCATATCCATCGCATCATTTTAAAGTATACTGATATTCTCTTAAGAGAACTAACAATGGAAAAAAACTGTAAAAGAAACAATAGCAACTACGCTGTCAGTTTTATCACAGTAAGTCACTTATAACAAACCATGAAAGTTTTACCTATATTTACCCACGACTCTCTAAGGAACTCAGTCTAAAATCCAGGGTTGCTACATATTGCTTCATGTACCAAATTCTTTACTTTCAAGGTTCACAGTCCCTTTTTAAACTATAGACAGTGTTCAGACTTTAATATGGAACCTGGAGAAATGATGGATGGATGGATGGCCGACACTAAGAAAACACATACCGTATTTTCCTCACTATAAGGTGCACCGGATTATAAGGCGCATAGAATAGAAGCTACTGCAGTCAAACGTTTGACTGGGGTTGCGTTATGCATCCACTAGATGGAGCTGTGCTAAAGAGAATGTCAACAAAACAGTCAGATAAGTCAGTCAGTCAAACTTTATTAATACACTACAAACCAGCGTTCTGATAACTCCATTCACTCTCATGGTAAGGTCTCCTCTACATAGAAATCTATTGAATAGAGCCAACCGCACGTTAGGAATGCATTGGAGTCTATGAAGTTGAAGTTGAAATCAAACGTTAGTTAAAACGTGAAAGGGAACTTTTCCCTGATTCAGTAAACACGTAAAAGAAACAGTTTGATGCACTAAATCAAACGTTAGTACTGTTAACCTTTCCTGTTCCTGTCCCCTGACCGTAGTCTGATGACACAGGGGAGACGCTTTCTCCAGGGCCGAAGTTACTAGTTTCCTCGGGGTTAACTCCCTCACTCATACGTTGCTGAGTTGAGCATGAAGAAACAGCATCAAAACACTGAGTTGTTGACGAGATTCGGGGTTCTTTTTAATGACTTTGTAGCACGTAAAAACACAGGGCTTACAGACTCATACAACGCTGCTCCGGTCGCCGTCTCTACCCACCCGACACACACAATAATACCGACGTCACTCCTTCACTCTTGATTCTCAGCTACGGCAGAACACAGCGCCACCTCTGTCCGGAGGAGTAATGTCAACATCTTCCATACACACACACAAAACATACACCCCACACACTGAGCTTCTAATCACATATAGTTCAGGCAATTCCTGCAACAGTACATTCAAACGTTATACACACACAAGTGGTGTTGGACTAGGAGTAAGCACAGTACAGGTGTTTACCGCGATTACTTCGGCGACGCCCCTGACTACGGTAGCCGTAATGCTGCAAGCGGTGCGGCTTTGTAGTTTACCAGTCGTACTGAAACATTTTGACAGAGCGCCGTGTACAACCAGTATGGATCAACCAATTAACCAATTGATCCATATATAAGGCGCTCCGGATTACAAGGCGCACTGTCATTTTTTGAAAAAATTAAAGGTTTTTAAGTGCGCCTTATAGTGCGGAAAATACGTTACTTTTCCACACATTTTCAAAACGTAGAATCTCATCTACGGTGCATAATAAATCAAGCTCCACAACCAAGGTGGGATTATTTTTGTTATTCTTAGTAGTTTACAT
The DNA here is from genome assembly GCF_021462225.1 of Girardinichthys multiradiatus. Lineage (NCBI taxonomy): Eukaryota > Metazoa > Chordata > Actinopteri > Cyprinodontiformes > Goodeidae > Girardinichthys > Girardinichthys multiradiatus. The sequence goes on from NC_061802.1 coordinate 10,023,297, forward strand.
CAAGGATAAATTTGAGAATATGACAGCATCCAAACGCACACACACATCCACTCTGTCGCACACAAAACAGCTATAATTACACTATTACTCCATACAAGGGAAAGTAGTGGAAAACCCAGAGACGCAGCAGAAAGAGGTGTAAACAGAAAACTGGTGATTCACATTCTAGTGGCTACACTCTTGCCATACACAAACTGATGGGGAGAAAGAGCCAAAAACACAGGGTTCACCCACATGAAGCCAGAGAAAGCAATGTGTGTATGTGTTTGTATGGTAGTCTGTGATGACAGAGGAGGAGTACAGATGTTTGCCCTTACTGCTAGGGCTGTTATCAAAAGTTTTTTTTCCCTCTTTTAACACAGAAACACTCACACATCCATCACAGTGGGTGTAATCTAAATTGTCCTATAAATGCACCAAAGAATGACGATGTTATCCATGATGTGGCCGAGGAGATTTCCTTCTGGTTACAAATGTACACAAATATTCGATTGCATCTCCATGCCCCAAAATGACTCAGAGACAGCCTCTCCACTTTCCTTTAGATGTTCTGTCTTTTGATAACATAATTGATTTTCTGTCTTCTAAGTGGATTGTAACTGATGGTTGGCAGTATTTTTCACATTGTGTCAACCCTAAACTTTACCCTTGTGTTCATTGTTGGCTCTGGTGTTTTTCTTCTTCCTCTTGACAATACTTCATAGATTCTCTATTCAACTCCCTTTAGGTTTGTTCAGTTAGGTAGCCCTGATTCACAACAAATGTCAGCTCAAATCACTTCAAAAGACAAAAAATATCCAGTTTATGTTCAGAAAGCCAGTTTAATCTAGTCATATAGTAAGATTCAAATACAAATGGCATGCATCCAATTCAATCCTAGTTGTAAAACAATGTGGTGAAGTTCCATTTATTATGCTAATTCATAATACCTAAAAGGAAATGTAGCTAATTGCATCAAGCCATTGACCTTGCAGAGATCCCTAAACTGAGAATGCATATAGGGACAGTGAAAGGGGATGACTCCCATTTATAAGAAAACAGCCTCTAGCTCAGTGAGAGCAGATCTATTATTACTGACCGAGGATTCAGGTCAATTCAGCCTGCTAACCAATGGATAGTGATCCCATGGTTATTAAACCAGGTATTCCTACTTTTGGCAGTGTGGGCAGGTGCCAAGTCCTGCTGGAGAATCTGCATCTACATAAATCTTATTAGCATCGAGTCACCTGAACACCTCAACTTCGCAGAAAGAGAAAATAAGTAAAGATCTCTGAGGAGGGAGGTGATCAAAATACCTAGAATGACTGCAAAGTACGTGCAGCAGGACTTGTTGGAAGCAGTCATTGAGGTTTCAGTTTTCACAGGAATTCACATACTAAAGGTTGAAGGGTTCTATTCCTCAGCTCAAAGACGTACACCACTACCGACCTTTAAAGCATTGAAAAGTTAACTGTAATCACCTCACAACTATGTAAAAAAGATAATGGGGTTTTGGGATTCTGTTCTGTGAAGCAATGAATCCAGACTGAATTTTGCTCTGGGATGCCTTGCTTCCTATGGCATTGGAAACCTGCAGTGTGTAGAGAGCATTATGGACTCAATCAAGTAACAGGAAATCTTGGAAGTAAATATGAGGCTGTCTCTGACGAAGCTGAAGCTTGGGCTTCACTGGACACTGAAACAGGATAATGATTAGGGTCGCAGTTTTCTGGCAGATCACTGATTACCGATCTTTAAAAAGCCTGAGCTGCCAATTCTGATTTTGGGCGATACCAGTTTTTTTAAAATAACTAACACCGTCAGGTGTTATAAGGTCACACTACAACTTCAATGTTCCAATTTTATTTTATTGAAAAACTTTGAATGATACCTGTGAAACAGTACAAACTTGTTTTAACTGCATATGAGGTAGTGCTCTCAAACATTAATAAAAAGTTCCTTTAGTCTTTCATTTTTCACATTTTAAAAATGCTGGCCGACAACTGGCTCAGGTAGTAGGAGTTCATCTTGTAACCAGTGGGGTGCCGCTTCAGTGGGTTGCCTTGTCAGTCTGCCCCAGCAGCTGTGGCCATTTTACCTCACCACTGTCAGTGTATGAATGTATACATGAATTGGTTAATGACTGATTGGGGTGTAAAGCACTTTGGGATCTCTGGGGACTTGACAAAGTGCTATACAAGTTCAGGCAATTCAGGCCAAAAAAAGAAACAGAACGTGCACAATAGGTTAGACAAGTAGGTAAGATCGGTTTTATATGTGAGTATCGGCCAAGTATGTCCCAAAATTAAGGAAATCGAGGGCGATCAATTAGATGGCCAATTAATCGGTGCACGCCCTAATAAAGATCCAAAGCGTTTCTCAAGGTCCACCAAGGCTGGGTTTCGGAACAATTGACTGTCCACTGTCACTACATGCTCATCCAGGATGAGTGAATGCTGCAAGTCTGTGACTCAATACAATCTGCTGGGCTTTCATAAATAGAAAACTGTTTAACCAATTTGAATAATCAACTTAACTTGCCTGTATTGGTTGTTAACTAGCATCAAATTGGAATGTATGGCTCGAGATCTGTCCTTATGATTGGATTGAACAGTTTTTTTTTATTTTTGTAAAATGTCTTAAGACGACATGTTGTGACCTGGTGCTATATAAACTGAATTGAATTGAAGACATCCTGAAACATGTCAGAATGGTTCTCAAAGTTGCCTGAGTTGAACAACATTGAAAATCTCAGGTAGGTTTTGAAAAAGGCAGTTGCAACATGAAAAACCCAAGAGTATTTATAAACTGATGGCCTTTGGTGGCTAACGTTCCTCAGAAATGCTGCCAAAAGTTAATTTCTGGCTATGAATCACCTTTACTCTACTAAGCATTACATTTGTCATGAAAGGGATTTAGCATTTTGAGACTGCAGTCGTCATTAAAGGTGTAATGTTATGTTTAATTTGGAGGAACTTCTTGTAATATTAGTTGTTTTAAGCCATTTAAAATGTTCATGTTTGATTCAACTATTTGCTCATTTGTGGGGCCCATTAAAAAACTTTTGGTGCAACTGAGTTTAACTCTTTGTATTGCATTTTTGCAATGAACAAACTTGCTGGAATTCGTATTTGTTGACATGCACCTTGTTTATAAAACTGATAAGTGAAAGAAATGACAGGCAAAAGAATTAGTTAAGAAATGAATGACACTATTTAAATATTTTAAATAAACTGTGATAAATAAACAGTTTTCAGTGCAACATTTTCTCTGTCCAAAGTATGCTTTTTCATCAAGTTAATAAATCACTAAAGAGGAAGGCATCATAAATCCTCACCGAAGAACGAAACTTTGCACAAAAAATATCCCTGTTAAAATAAAATCCAACAGGATGATTTATTGCTGTTCTGTTTGCCACAACTTCTCTGCATGTTTTGTTTCCATCGCTGCAGTGTGATGTTGCCTATTTGACAACAGCAATGCATAATTTTCAGAGCAAATACTCCCTCTTGCACACCTCTGTCCCAAAAAACCCACCACACATGTACAGTAACTAACACACACACACACACACTGATCTCAGTGGTACAAAGGAATCCAGGGGCCACCCCCATTACCCAGTACACAGGTGTTGGGGTTTACTCTGGGAGGATGAGGACCAGACCCAACCTTAGTTTTTATACATGAACATATGCAAACCAACACACACACACACACACACACACACAATCTCTTCTATACACTTCAGAGCCACTGGGACTGAACTCTGCGGTTAATGACTTTCCCACCCACTACACACTGTGCACATGTTGAAGCCGTTAACTATAAGTGGCTTTTCAAACTTGGTAACGTCCTAATGTCCCTGTTAATCTTACATTCCTCACTTCAAAGGGCCACGGTACAAGGGCCAACAATTTTCTGTCAGATGAGCAATTTTGTGAACTATTAACAACCAACGAGTAAACATATTTCAGGCATATCTTTGCCCCAGAAAGTAAAAAATCGATCTGCGAAACACTAAAATGTTTGGCCTAAATATCCAGGTGTAAACAGTGTTGAAAACAACACAATGTTAGAAAATGTGCTGAACTGAGTCTTTTCCATCATGCAAAATAAAACATATTTACTGATGCTGTATATATAAAAAACACTGAACAACATAATGTGTGTACACTAACCAAGGAAAAATCCTAAAGAAATGGATGAAACTTGTTTAGGATTATGGCTCACTGAGGTACATAAACAATGCTAATTAGTTCATTAATATGAACACATTATGTTCATTGAGTTTTAGAGATGCACCAATCAGGCTTTTCTTGGCCAATACCGATTTCTAGTTTTCTTTTAGACATGACCTGTCGTAAATGATTTTGAATTATTTGAATTTTTTCCACAAAAGATAAAAAATGTACTGCTGGTTCTTTGAAACGGGGAATGACTTTAAACCCAACAGAAAATGAAGAGAAATATATTAAAGCATGTTTCCATAACCTTAATCAGGTTTTTATTACATTTTAGTAAGTCCATCAGCGTGCATTCTATTGGTTGATGTGCTTATTAACTGAAAACGGTTGAAGTATTTAATGGATTGAAAATAATTTTGACTTCTTTGTACCAGCCAACCATCAATCAAAGCAGATCAATGGGAAACTTAGCCAATTCCATATCACTGGCAAAATGACTGGTACATTTCTGTTGTTTTTAATTGCATGTGATAAAAGTTTGTAAAAATATACACCTGAAGCCCTTTCGATTTTTCTAACCCCATATTTACAAATAAGTCCTCTACTCTTGTATTTTTCCTTTGAAAACAATGTGCTAAATTTGTCCTGTTTTAACCTGTACTGCTATTTATCTTAACCAGGTTACTCAAATAAATGAGGTTATCAAAAAGGTTGTATCTGCTTTAATAAAAGTGAAAGTAAAATTAAATAAATGGATAAAATACATATCATCAGTATTAGGGTAAAAAGCCGATGTTAAGTAACTTCAGTACATCAAAAACAAGACTCTTGCTGTTTTCTGTGTACTATATTGATTTGCACAAGAACATCTAAAAGCTGTAAGCATGTAAGCATAATAATGGTAAAGTACCTTGCAAACATTATTCATAGCCCTTTTCCTATTTCATAATCTGTCTCAGTACAACCACAAACATTGTATTTTATAAAGATTTTATTCTATACGCCAATATAAAATAACGCATAATTATGAAAAAGGCAGGGAAGTGGTTCATGGTTTTAAGAATGTTTTTTTTCTTACAAAGAAACCTGAAATGTGCAGTTTGAACATGTAATCTTACCCTGTGACTCAATACTTTGTAGAACAATGTTTTTCTCCAATTCCAGCTGCACATCTTTTTGTGGTATGTCTCTAACAGATTTACACACTGCAATTCCTATCCATCTCTGCAAAATAGCTCAAGTTCAGTCAAGTCGGATAGAGAGCATCTGTGAATATCAGTTTTCAAGTCTTACCAGAAATTGTATTTAGATCTGGACTTTGACTGAGCCATTCTAACACATGAATACGCTTTGATTTGAACTGTTCTATTGTAGCTCTAGCTGTATGTTTGCAGTCATTGATCTGCTGGAAGGTAAACCTTTGTCCCAGTCTCAAGCTTTTTGCAGCCTCTAACGGGGTTTGTTTCCAGAATGTCCTGCACTTAGCCTTCTACCATCTTTCCAGCAGGTTCTGGGTCCCTACAAAGGAAAGGCATCCCATAGCATAATGCTATCACCCCCATGTTTCATTGGGGAGCTGGTGTGTTTGGACTGATGTGCAGTGGTAAATTCCTCCACAAAAATAGTTTTTCATGTAGGTCAAACAGTTTGGTCTGAACAGGTCACTTTTCTTCCATATGTCTTCAATCTTCCCTACATGGCTTACGGGAGACTGCAAATGGAATTTCTCATGGCTCTGTTTCAACAATGGCTTTCTTACTGACAAGCTTTTAGATTTGTGGAATCCCCGACAAAAAGTCTATTAAACAGAATCCCCCAGCTAGGATGTCGATCTCTGCAGCTCCTCCAGAGTTACCATGCTATGATGTTATAATAATGGATTTAACAGTGGCTTGAGAAATGTTCAAAGCTCGTTATATGCTTTTATAACTCAACCCAGGTTTAAATCTTTCCACTGTTTGTTTACTAAAGTTCTCAAACAACCTCTGGGGTTTTCACACACACAATTTATTTAGGAGTACTAGATTTAAAGGGGATGAATACAAACTTCAAACTATACATATATTTATTTCCACTTCAAAGTTATGCTCTACTTTGTGTTGGTCTATAAGTAATAAAATAATAATAATAATAACAGAAATTGAAGTTTCTGATTGTAACGTTGCCAAATGTTAAAAGGTTAAAGTAAGAACATCACATTTATGCACCTTTCTCGCTAAATATTTAGCTTGGTAACTAAATATTTAATTTGCAAGCTAAATATTTAGCTTGGTAACTAAATATTTAATTTGCAAGCTATATATTTAGTTTGTAAACTTAATATACTAATTAAATATTTAGTTTTGGAACTGTGACCTTTTTAAATTTATGAATAACATGGTGAAAATATGACTTTGAAAAATGAACCCCCATTAACCCCCTATTTTCCACTTAGACAGGCTAAATACCTCAAAATATTGCTGTCAATTTTTGACTGTGTAACTTTACAAACGGCACCACATAGGTAAATGCGTCAGGCGCAGGACCAGCATTTACCTGAATATGTCTGAAAGCCGCCGTTAGCTGGGTCATGTGCAGACTCAGACACCTGGACGTGCATCTCGCGCTGTTGATTTTCTCCTGAACATCCTCCGGCTCCGGAGAACTCCTGCGGGCACGTGCCATAGTCAACACCAGGCAGAGCAGCACCAAAACGGCTCGAATGACTGGCATCACTGCGCGAGGAAACACAAACCCAACAAACGAACATAAAAATGTTAAAACGACGGGCGTTTCCTTCTCGTGCCAGTGTGAGTAAAGAATGAAAGCATCTGAGCGCGAGCTCGGAGTGGAGCGGCTCTACCCTGCACGCGGACACTCCCACCGTCGCCACGCGGAGTTCTAATGTTCTTAGTCTCCATTATCCTGATTACCATTATCATCGTGGCTTAAAGCTTTACCCTCTTCAGTTGCCACGCAAACATGAGCACCGCATCACCTTCCTTTTATAATTTCGTTCGTTCCTTTTCTCTCAGGATTTAGAAGTATAATTTATCTTCCACTCTTGGAGGTCATGCATTTGTACCCATCATTATCACCATATTAATTACAGGTACTGCATTAGCAGCTGGAATAAAAGGCCCCCCAATTCTAAATGTGCTAATAAAGAGCTACAGCTGATAATGGAATTAAAAATGGGCAATCATGCTTTCATTTTTCGTTAATTATGTAACAACATACAAAAATGTCAATAACTTCATGATGGCAATATAGAACAATAGTTCATAAAATTGGAGTCGGGACCGTACCGTGGGCCCTGAAGAGAAAACGGTTATACCGAATTATGTGACCATGAGCTATTGTGACCTAAGAGGGTGCTGTTAAGAGGCTGGACTGAAATGCAAACAACTATGGGAAGCCCTGAAAGGCAAGTGAGAAAAAAAATGTTTCAGAGGCTTATTTTTCTAAGTGTCTGTTCTTGTAATACTTGGCTCTGCCACTGGAGGCACTGGAATAAAACCACCAGTTTTCACTAACAGCTGTATTGTGCAAATGGATAGTCGAAGAGCTGGTTTCCAAGAACCAGTGTCCCCTTTTCTAAATGAAATTGTTGTAAAGTAAAATAAAATACAGCAAAAGCACACAAACAGAGTATTTGTTGGCCATGCTGTGTTGTTATCATACCAAGATTGTGTATTCACGTGAGACATATAATTATCCACAGCATTGACCAAGGATATCTGTAGGGCAAATGATCATTGCCCATCATGACTGCTCTTTCTTGGGACCAAGACTATATCTAGGCCCTAAAACTTGATGTCAGTGCATGCTTATCATAACCTGTCACAATAAATTAGAAACTGGTATGATTAATCACCAGGCAAAATTTTAAATATGAACCCTTTAATGATTTATATATGTATTTATTTGTTTATGTATTTATAGTTTGGTGACAACAGCTCAATGAAAGCTCGTTATGAAAAATAAACAGTTTTTTTTTTATCTCAGTCAACAAAGTGGGAAATAAATTTTGGTTTATAATTCTGAGTCTTTTTCTTCATGTCTCAAGCCCGGAGAGGCAAGTGGAAAACAAAATTCTGTTCTCTTATTTTTCTGAGTGTATTTTGGTAACACCACTTCTGTCCACTGAAAAGGGGTGGCGCAGCCAGCCAGCTAGGTGCAGGTGAATGTAGAAAGTTATATTTTGTTTAAAAAATCTAAAGGTTTAGTTTTTAAAGATGTTTTGAGATGATAAATTTTACCTTAAAACGCCATATAGAGAATAAGTCCTTTAAAAATGACTGTGCCACCATGCAGGCCGATTTAAAAATCAAGTGTTTTATACTGGAGGACAAATGAAATCACATGAAAAAGTTTTGATGCAGGACAAATATTTTTGTTTTACATCACAGCAAGGTCACATTTTCTGTTAACAGCTGTGAGAATAAGTGAGTATTTATATTTCAGTGCAGCTTCTAGCAGTTTTCCCTGGAGTCAGGGTATCTGACGGTCACACAAATTGGTACAAACCAAGCAGCTGTTTCCCCAAAAGTGGCTCTTGAGGACAGGAGTTAAAGATCCCTTTATTAGATGGATGATGCCTAAATGTTTGAACATATGTATAAAGGGGATATGAGTTTAGCTCTGGTCTTTGATGCTGTTAGAAGGCCTTCACATCAAATTCTGTTTAAGGGCCCCATACTGGCTCAAAACAGCTCTGGTCCTGAAGCATCGAGCTTGTGTGCTTAAATGATCGTTTGATATTTGTGTCAACTTTATAAAATGATTTCTAAAAGCATGTTTTGCCATAACTGTCTATAATATCTAGACAAATCCTGTAAAACATGTCTCCTTTCAGTTTATTCACTTTACCTGTGCATATGTGAAGCTATGTAAAACATAATTTCTTACATTCTTTTGTATGTTATTGCACCCACCAACCTAGAACTTTATTTTTGCTCTATGTAACTATAAGCCTATTACGATACTTTCATAATGTTTGTTGGCAGAGGACCCAAACACAGACAGAAGGCAGGCAGAATCACATGAAAGGGTGTAGTTTATTAAAATATAAAAATAAAAAAAAGTAAAAACTTACAACACTGAGGAACCAATGCAGGAAAAAAAAACGAATGCAGGAAAAAAATGCAAAGAGCAACCATTAGCACAATGGACCTGGGGTAGTAAACAAAAGAGAGAACAGATATCAAGGGAGAATACGTTCTTGAGTAGAACAGGTAAGACTGAATATGGAACAGCTGTGAAGCAACATAAACTGAGGGAGCTGAGTGAAGATGCAGTAGATGCAGGTGAGCAGAGAGGACGAAGAGTTCGGGTGAGACCATTCGAGGGGAATGTAGAACAGGTGGCAGTTGCACAATAAAATGATTGTTAGTTATTGGACCAGAGATAAAACCATGAATTACTATCATCACTTCAATATTCACTTCATATTATTTGCCCTTTTAATCACTTTCTCTTCTTCCAATCTATTAATGAAAAGCATTAAAAGAAGAAAGAGAGAGAATTACAATTACCATGTTAAGAATCAAAACATAATTACATGGAAGAGCCTTACATCACAAGAGACACTGCAGTGAGGTAACATTTCTCCATTATGGTTTGCACAGCAGGCCTGTTCCAGGCACATTAACACTTTACCATTACTGCTATGAAAAACAAACTCCCCTTTATAGTCTGGGAATTCTCTCCAGGACTAATTTTTAGACTAATAAAAGACCATTTACTAATTGGAAAGAGACTTGGGGAATGTGTTGAGGTAGGTCTCTGTCACAGAGCCAGTAAGAGTGTTAGTCACTGCTTTTTGAAAGCAGCATCAGAGCCAAGCAGAGTTCTTCCTGCAAGGGCCAAGAGGAGATGTTTAAGACACGGGGCTGAAAGGCCTATTTGTTTACAGGAAACTTTACTCCAGCAGAGGAGTCATCTCTGCTGGCAGCAAAATGTAGACAGAGTCACCTAGGTTTTGATTTAGGGTAAGTGCAGTCGTATAAATATTTGGGAAGCACTGGCAGAATTGTTATTGGCCCTGTGGTGAAAACCAGGCTTTTCGTTCTGCTCTTTACAGGGAGCCACTTATACACTGTATTGGTCTTCATGTGACTGTCTTGGTTCGTTAATCCCTCAGCTCAAAGATCTCCAGGTATGTAACTGAAGATCTCAATTAATCATATCATGATTCCAAACAACCCATGGTGATGTATTGTGTTGAGATGATTCATTTTGATTTACTTTACCAACAGTCAATTCCAGAAAGATATTTGTTTCATTGATTGCAGAAGAGAAGCACGATGTGAGACATTTGAGTAGCCTGAGTCTGCAGATGTTCGACATTGTTGCTTAAAACAGTTGCAAAATATGTCTAAAATTGTCAATTATCTAAATTTGCAAGTTGATCTTCTGATGATTTAATAGGTGGTAATTACAAAAACATCTCACGTTTTACAAGATCACCTGCTAACACATTGAAACTTTTCAATTTAAAATGCACCTAATTAGCCTTTCAGCCTTGCCATGAGCGTTTCAAACCATGATCAACTATGAGTCATTTATTTCAGGTATTAAAAGAGCTGTTTATGCTGGTTATGAATGTTTCTTGGAAAGATATCAAAGAATAGCCAAATGTCGTAAGCAGACCTGGGTTTAGGAGGATGTGGGTCTCTGGGCCAGAGCCAGTTTTAAGGCACCACTCACACAAGTTCCTTTTACACTTGCAAAACACAATAGATTGATTGTTAGATATACAAAAATACTTCTTTTTCTGGAATCATTTTTGTATTAATGTTTTTTCAAAGGTTTCTGATAAACAAGTCATAATGTTGTCTTTACAAAAACATTGTAGAAACTATGCCAGATCTGTATGTGGTGCTGTGACAGATGCCTACACCAGAAACAAAGAAGATGTGCAGCTTGAGTTTAAAGCTTGATGTTAGTCCAACATGCTTGGGACTGAAGGGTAAGGATAAGGTTGGGCTATAAAATCACTGTTTTCAAAACTGTGTGCTGTGGTCAACTAGATGAAAACCCAGTACCGTATTTTCCGCACTATAAGGCACACTTAAAAACCATTAATTTTCTCAAAAAATGACAGTGCGCCTTGTAATCCGGAGCACCTTATATATGGATCAATTGGTTAATCCATACTGGTTGTACACGGCGCTCTGTGCTTACTCCTAGTCCAACACCACTTGTGTGTGTATAACGACCCCAAAATTGCACCTTTCAAGAGACACGCTTATGATGCTGAGTTCAAACTCAAGGCTGTCAGCTACGCAGTCGAACATGGGAATAGAGCAGCAGCGAGAGAATTCAACAGTTAACGCTACTATATTGTGAATATACTAACGTTTGATTTAGTGCATCAAACTGTTTCTTTTACGTGTTTACTGAATCAGGGAAAAGTTCCCTTTCACGTTTTAACTAACGTTTGATTTCTACTTCAACTTCATAGACTCCAATGCATTCCTAACGTGCGGTTGGCTCTATTCAATAGATTTCTATGTAGAGGAGACCTTACCATGAGAGTGAATGGAGTTATCAGAACGCTGGTTTGTAGTGTATTAATAAAGTTTGACTGACTGACTTATCTGACTGTTTTGTTGACATTCTCTTTAGCTCCATCTAGTGGATGCATAACGCAACCCCAGTCAAACGTTTGACTGCAGTAGCTTCTATTCTATGCGCCTTATAATCCGGTGTGCCTTATATATGAAAACAGTTCTAAAATAGGCCATTCATTGAAGGTGCGCCTTATAATCCGGTGTGCCTTATATATGAAAACAGTTCTAAAATAGGCCATTCATTGAAGGTGCGCCTTATAATCCGGTGCGCCTTATAGTGCGAAAAATACGGTACATTAAAACACTACAAAGTTGCATGGGTTTAACTTCTTTGAAAATTTTTTAAATTCCATGTCTGAAAAACATCCATTCATTTAAAAAAAGATATAAATACATTTTGGGGCTTTCAAAATCTTGGTGCCCTGGGCTGTCTCTATAAGCGATTGAAAACATCTGGCCTAGATGTTAACGACAATACCGGTTTATGAAAAAGGCTGTGTAAATGGCATACACATGGGGACAGTAGAAAAACAACAAACATCAATCCATCCATTTTCTATACCAGCTTCTTCCGTACAGGGGATCTGGTGCCTATCTCCAGCAGTCTACGGGCAAGAGGCAGGGTACACCCTGGACAGGGCGCCAGGTCATCGCAGGGCAACACAGAGAAATACAGGACAAACATCCATTCACACCTAAGGTCAACTTAGAGAGACCAATTTTCACGTAACAGTCATATTTTTCGACTGTGGGAGGAAGCCAGAGTACCAGGTGAGAACCCATTTTTTGCACAGGGAAAACATGCAAACTCCATACAGAAAGACCCCCGGCTGGGAGTCAAACTGAGAACCTTCTTGCTCCAAGGCAGCAGTGCTACCACCGTGCCACCGTGCAGCCCACAGCAAACATTACAATATTATTACGGTATATTGTGACAAAAACAATAACTGGAAAAGGAATTTTCATTATATTAGGTAATAGAAGAAGAGACCGTGGGTTTTTACCAAAAGTTAGAGAAGTTTTAAGCTCCAAGGGTAGCTGATTCCAGTAGTGGGAAGTTAAGTGGCCTAAAGTAATTTTTCTCTGTCTGGTCTGGACAAAGGGAACCATTAGCTGGCCAGTTCCTGGTGAGCTCCAACACTTTCAAGGTTTTTAATCAGCAAGTATTTCTCCAGATTTTTAGAGTTACACATAAAATCATACGCATGAAATAAATAAGCAATGTGTAGCTAAAAACAATCATGGAAAACGTTGTTGTCATGTTGAAATCAGGAAGGATCCAAGCCAGCATCTGTATGAGGGGCCCATGTGTAATTTACCAAGGCTGAACAGGTACTGCTTCTTGTATGGGACCCACTAGAGTTAACAAAATACAAGCTGATGCCAAATTGCGATTTGGTCACAAACGGGTATTATACAAATCGTGCAGCACATATTGGACCCATACAGGCCCAGCTGTTTACTCATGGTTTTCCTATGACAAAACTATAACACCTGTTAAAATTTTGCCATGTTGTAACACAATCCAATCTGATCCCCATTTGTCAGCTTAGTTTTTAGACCAATTTGGGCCCCATATGTAAATGTTGGATAGAATAAAACAAGTGCCTGTTTTTCACAAACTTCAAAGAGACAATTTCTGATTTCTGATTGGCCCTGCAATGAACTGACAAGATGTCCGGTGTGTAGACCCGAATATTCTGGGAACTAGAGTCCCCCTCCCCCTAATGACCCTGCATAACATTAAACGGGTACATAATATGAGTGAGTGAGGTCTCTGAATAAACCATCAGCAGAGTAGAGGTCCTCCCTAACACATATTTAAACATCACACGCACATGCATATGTGAACACTCATACTCACAAAGCATATGCTGTCCATCTAAATCTGGTCATTAATTGAAGCCAAATGTCTTCAAATCTACTGAGAATACAGATAGCAAGAAACAAAAGGAAATTTAGAAATGTACAAGTGAGACAGACAAAGGCATGCAGGAAAAAGTTGACTAACAGAAGAAATAATCCAACAGTTATATGAGAAATGAACCATAGTTCACCTAGATCAGTAAGAAGAAAGCAGACAGGGAATCTGTAAATTCATTTTCTATGTTGGCAGCAGTAAAATGCTCAAACACCACTTCATGCTAAAGAAGACCCTAATGACCTCTAAAGAGATGAATTTCCTTTCAAATTAAACATTAAGTTTATGAACATTAGTAAGGATGTAGTTATTAAGTAACCTAACAAAACCAGTGTTTATTCAACACTCTGAGTTTGACAAATGCACAGATTTCCATTTCATTTGATTTCCATTTCAACTAAATCTTATATAAAAGATTCAGTTTCACGAGTCTGAATAGTTCCCGCAATGATGACATTGCATAAACTAGTCCACCTGACATCTGACGTCTGCACCTTCATCATGTCATAAAAACACATTTCATCACCAGTAAACCCAATAGAATTAAATGAAATCCAGCACAGGGATGCTGTGTCCAACTTTTAATGCAATCCTTGTGTATTTATCCTGTCACACATCTAATCCATGGTGTGTCATCTACTGAATCCCCATGTGTTTAGCTGTTATTTTCAGAATCCCTAACATATTACAGTTCATATCCAACATTGTGGAAACAGAATATTTCCTGCAGCTGTTGCTACTCATAGCTCATCTGTTTGTTGTCTGCTTTCTTTCACCTTGTAGAAACACACAAAAGAGCTATTATGTTTTGTAACAGTTTGTAGCTGAATGAAATCTCAGTTTTTTTAATGACCCAGTATAGGAATCAGTCATTGCTTCATAAGCAGATGATCTAATTTAAACAATCAACCCACAGGCATAATGAAAGATACTCAAAACAACTATGTTTGTTGTTTTGCCTGCGAGGATTACTGCAGCAGCATGGCTTGGGGCTTTTTGGTCATTTAGTTATGATAAGATTTAAGTATTGTCCCTACTGTTTCAAAAAAATATAGAATCAGTGAACATCTGATTTTTTTTCCAAGTAATACTATTGAAAAAAATGTATTTCTGCATCACTGAAGATAATTGTTTTTTTAAAGGTTTTCCGCTTCCTCTACATGTCATATTGAGGTTTTGAGTCGGACCAATGTGCAGATGAGCTGGGCAGCAACATGTTGTAAAAGGTCTTCAGCTTTATTTCCAGAGATTTTCCAAAGAAACCAATCAAGGCACTGCAGATACAAACAAAAGTCCAGATGCAAAAACTTAGAAGAATGGTTCTGCAGGAACATGGAAAAACTCAGCACAAATACGTGGGTAGAGAACAGGAGGAACCAGCGATGAACAGAGACACCAAACCAACTAATATACTGGGGAAAGACAAAGGCAGGTAATCAAAGTAACTGAGAACAGGTGTGACAAGGAGGCAGGGAAGTAGAAGGAACAAGTGAAACAAATAGAAAGGCTGAGGAAGAGTGAAAGGAAGAAACAAACAGAAAACACAAACTAAGCAAGAGCATAAAGCAGAGGAGGAAATAAAGAACTAGAATAACTATGAACTAAAGTAAACAGAGAAACTAGAGGGAAACATAGAAACAAAAACAATAACCTAAGAAATAAACAAGAGCCCATAAGAATCTAAATTACAAAATAAACAAACGTAAACAATAACTAAAGCTGGAATAAGAACACATACCTAACCATAACTAAACACAGAGATACTAAATAAGAATCCAAAGGTGAATAATAATAATAATAATACAAAAAATAATAAGAAAGCAACAACAAAAGGAACTAAAAGTTAGAGGAACACAATACTCACAAGGAGATGGTAGAGGGAGGAAAAGAAACAAATAAACATGATAAAAAACTAAAATAGAAACATCTAGACAAAAATAAACCCTCACAAGACACCAAAACCAAAGTCCAAAATGTCACACCGTGACACTACAAACTACTTAGGCTTTTTTGAATGACTAATTAACTCGATGGGACGTAACAAATTCAAATCACAGATGCACAGCTTAAACTAGATTTTGAATAAAGTAAGAAAAAAATTGTATTTTAAAAAATAGTCATTCTAAATATAATATAGCATATTGGAGCCCAAACAGGAAAAAGAAAAATAATGATAAAAGTGGATTTCTGAGTGAAAGGGGACAACTAAAATATAAGGTGACAGAATAACCTTAGTTCTTTCAAAAGGATGATGCAAAGCTCTTTTGTCTCATATGGGAAGTTTTGGTTCTCACAAATTGCCCTGCTGATCATCTCCCACAACAGCTTTTGTGTATTTTAAGAGAAAGCCTTTAGTGTGGGAAACTCCTACTCCCTCTAAAATTTTATCTTTAGAAACACGCGCCTAAAGTAGAAACTAGATGAGCACTCATAGAGCGTAGACCTAACAACCAAGGCAAGGCAATAGGGTCATTGATGCATGTCAGCCTTTTTTTATACTGATGAACTATACTCTGGATGACTTCTGGCCACTGTATGCCAGCTGCTGACAGGGTGACGGCCATGTGGGAATTCCAAGATGTCGCACCATGGTCTGGTGATGATAAAGAATCCTTCAAAAAATATCCTGGATCCAGATGGTGCTCCGCGTCACTACCAAACTCTAATCATCAGTTGCTTGTCCTAATACTCACCTTATCTAAAAATGTCATCCAAATCTGCTCATAAAAGTTTAAGATTTACAAACAGACAGACAAACGAACAGACAAAAACGTAGTCTCCTTGCCGGAGGTAAAAACAAATACATTGTGCCACTACCTCAGATATCCTGCCTGAGTAATCTAGAAAACAACTACAGATAGACGTGCTTGGGTAACGGTGCCACCATATGGCAAAAACTAGCAATTGCAGGTATAATTGTAATCTTGTATAAGCTTGTTATTGCTACAACATTAAACTGTTTTTCTAATCTTAAGTGTTTCAGCTATGAAATTCATACGTCACAACCTCAAAATTACATTTATTTTATTGGGAATTTATATTATTAACCAAAATAAAGTAAAGTATAAATGTAAATTTAAAGAAAAATGGAACATGGTCTTCATTTTTTAAACAAACAAAAAACTAGAAAAGTTTCTTTATATTTTCATTGAGCTCCCTTTACCCTGATTCCCCTAAATAAAATAAAGGGAAATAAAACAAAATGGTGTGGTTTATTTTCTGTGTAATGCATAGGGGAGGGAGAGTGAGTATATTAGAAGGATGCTGAGACAGGAACTGCCAGACAGGAGGCCTGGAGGAAGACCAAAGAGGAGATTTATGGATGGAGTGAAAGAGGTGATGAAGGTAGTTAGTGTGAAAGAAGAAGATGCAGAAGATATGGTTAGATCGAGACAGATGACTCACTATGGCGACCCCTGAAAGGGAAACGCCAAAAGAAGAAGAAGTTTATTTGTAGTCTTACTCTGAACACACCATTCTTTCCTTGCAGTCTCTTGTTTTGCTCTGTGTTTTATGGGTATGTATTATTATCGGGGGATCTTTTGCTTATTTTTATTCTTTTACATGTTTGATATAAACACCTTAACTAACTAACTAATGAACTGAATTTAATTCCAAATAGCAGGATATTAAGCATTAAAATAAATCAGCAGAAAGATATTAACACTGTTTAGTTAAGCATTTCTTTACTTTTCGCAAGTCATATTGTTAAGGAGTGAGGAAAAGTGGCTCTTTGAATTGTAAAGGTTCCAGGCCCCTGGTGTGTATACAAATGGCATACTTTTGCAATTAAACCTTTATTTTCCTCCACTTCAAAATTAACCTATACAGGATTTTTTTTAAATGCCAATCTGTACAAATGTCAGGTGTTTTTAATTAGCAGGAATACTAAAATGCAGAGGATGTAAAAGATAATGATATTGGTGTTCAGTAAAAGACAGTGAGTAAGAAACATTTGTGACCTGTATTAAATATATTTTTCTTGAAATACCGAGAAAATACTCTGCTCTTATTATGCAAAAAAGTATTGTTATTGTCAGATGTTTAAATACGCTTATTGTGGCCACAAATGGCATGTTCACTTTGAGTTTTAAATGATGCGTTTGTGCCATTGCTTTCGGAGCGCTCTAATGATAAAACATACATCTTCACTTAATCTTAAAAAGAAGAATTAGATGCCTAAGTTTTGAATTTATTGTGTTTTTTCTCTACACATTGATAAAATATACATGGAAGCCCAAATATTTAAATACCTATTAATATTTGGTTAAGTTGCACCTTGATAACACAATTCTGGTAGCCAACCATATGCTTCTGGCTTAATATGTGACCACTTGTCTTGGCAGAATAAGTAAAGCTCATTTAAATTGGTTGGTTTCCTGTCAGGGACTTAAATTTGAAATATAGGTCACAATTATTTTTCTTTTTATCTTTGAGGTCAAGGCTTAATCTGCTTTATCTGTTCTTAAACATGGTTTAATGTGTCTTTAGATCATCATTTTTGATCAAGTGTTTTTTCTTGGTCTGAACCCTCTTGGTTCATGGTAATATCAAATTCTGCTCACTGTGGACAATGATTGGTGATTCTTGGATTGGTTCTGAACATTAAAACCAATTTCCTGTCATCTGAGGGTGGCAGTCTGGGTCTAATTGTTGAAACTTGGACACAGCTGGGTGTCCCAACAGAATAATGGGAAGTACAGTTCAAAAGTGGTTTGGAATAGATAAAGCAGCCTAACTTTAAGCTGTATGGAAGCCTTGACTTTTTTTAAATTGTTGTTGTCCTAGGGTCAGTGTGAGGACAGCAACAAATTAACCAACTTTGTCAAGAAGACTGATCAGATATCCAGTCAACATCATAACAGAAATGCATTGACAAAACCACACAAACAATCTAAAACTAACACAGAGGTGCAGGTGCTGCAGCAACTAATCAGTTTGCATAATATGTAACAAAGTGATGATACGATGTAAAGCAGGCACTGTTCTCTGAACCTAACCGTATGCCATTCACTCTACAAGCCTGCATATTGGTAGCTCTTCAGAAAATTTACATTTTTATTTGTCTATAATAATCACATACAGGGGTTGGACAATGAAACTGAAACACCTGTCATTTTAGTGTGGGAGGTTTCATGGCTAAATTGGACCAGCCTGGTAGCCAGTCTTCATTGATTGCACATTGCACCAGTAAGAGCAGAGTGTGAAGGTTCAATTAGCAGGGTAAGAGCACAGTTTTGCTCAAAATATTGAAATGCACACAACATTATGGGTGACATACCAGAGTTCAAAAGAGGACAAATTGTTGGTGCACGTCTTGCTGGCGCATCTGTGACCAAGACAGCAAGTCTTTGTGATGTATCAAGAGCCACGGTATCCAGGGTAATGTCAGGATACCACCAAGAAGGACGAACCACATCCAACAGGATTAACTGTGGACGCAAGAAGAAGCTGTCTGAAAGGGATGTTTGGGTGCTAACCCGGATTGTATCCAAAAAACATAAAACCACGGCTGCCCAGATCACGGCAGAATTAAATGTGTACCTCAACTCTCCTGTTTCCACCAGAACTGTTCGTCAGGAGCTCCACAGGGTCAATATACACGGCCGGGCTGGTATAGCCAAACCTTTGGTCACTCATGCCAATGCCAAACGTCGGTTTCAATGATGCAAGGAGCGCAAATCTTGGGCTGTGGACAATTTGAAACATGTATTGTTCTCTGATGAGTCCACCTTTACTGTTTTTCCCACATCCGGGAGAGGTACGGTGTGGAGAAGCCCCAAAGAAGCGTACCACCCAGACTGTTGCATGCCCAGAGTGAAGCATGGGGGTGAATCAGTGATGGTTTGGGCTGCCATATCACGGCATTCCCTTGGCCCAATACTTGTGCTAGATGGACACGTCACTGCCAAGGACTACCGAACCATTCTTGAGGACCATGAGCATCCAATGGTTCAAACATTGTATCCTGAAGGCGGTGCCGTGTATCAGGATGACAATGCACCAATACACACAGCAAGACTAGTGAAAGATTGGTTTGATGAACATGAAAGTGAAGTTGAACATCTCCCATGGCCTGCAAAGTCACCAGATCTAAATATTATTGAGCCACTTTGGGGTGTTTTGGAGGAGCGAGTCAGGAAACGTTTCCTCCACCAGTATCACGTAGTGACCTGGCCACTATCCTGCAAGAAGAATGGCTTAAAGTCCCTCTGACCACTGTGCAGGACTTGTATATGTCATTCCCAAGACGAATTGACGCTGTATTTGGCCACAAAAGGAGGCCCAAAACCAGGTGTTTCAGTTTCATTGTCCAACCCCTGTATTTTCTCAATTCAGAATTTAAAAAAGTCTGTTCTAATCTCCAGCACAGGTACTAGTGGGAAAGATTAAACCAAAAGATAACAGATACAGCGTCCATGATTTTCTGCATAGTGAGTTAAAATTCTTCCACCCACATTGACTTAGAATGTGTCTGAAAATCATCTTTGTTCTCATGGCTCCTGTGAGAACGTTTGTTTTGTTTTTGTATGGAAAACTTGCAGTATTGGTTGCATAGAGGACACAGAGAGCTATACAGGATTTCTGAATAAAGAATGTTGCTAAAAAAATACTGATACTCTTTTCTGTACTATTTCATTTTCAATCATGAAGATTCATAAATTTAGAAAAAAGATAATAATAAACAAAAAAGGAACTCAGATAACATTTATACGTGGACATCATAGTAAACATCAGATGTTTCCTTTTTTTGAGTAAACACCAGATTCTCCCGATTTTTGCGTTGGTTTTCAAGGCAACTTGCCTGTCACAATATGGCGGACGCGCTGACGTACCGTTTCGATGAGGCAACGAAGCGAAGCCAAAGAGAGAGAACGTGTTTACATATCATTTTCTCCAGGTGGCAGCACTGCACATTACAATAACCAGCCCTGCCGTAAACATGTTAGAAGAAGATAAAC
Source organism: Girardinichthys multiradiatus (assembly GCF_021462225.1). Lineage (NCBI taxonomy): Eukaryota > Metazoa > Chordata > Actinopteri > Cyprinodontiformes > Goodeidae > Girardinichthys > Girardinichthys multiradiatus. The sequence goes on from NC_061802.1 coordinate 10,043,899, forward strand.
CGGATGTTTTGGGGACCAGCTGGCTAAGGTGACTAGTTTTTTCCAGGAATTACGATTTCATTTATCTCACACTCGGTCATTTCGGACAGTAAAGACCACAGTTTGTCCGTACATAGGCTGGTTCATGAGTTCCGAGTTAAGACGTAGATTAAGCCTGTTATGTTTAGTTTGTGACTTGGAGTTTTCTAAATGAAACTACCACCATTTTTCATTACCCCCCCCACCAAATAAAACTATGGTTACTTTAGCTTTTAAGCCACCAATGAGAGAAAACTTTGACAAATGATTTTAAGTTGGTACAGTCTTGTCAGCCATCCAGATAATGTTTGTTTTCATTTAAAATGGTCAGCCTGTCAAATACATTCTAAAGACAGTGAGGGTAGTTTGTTTTCAAAAATCCTACCCAATTATTTGAGCAGCTTGCATATTGAGCGATCTGTACCTCTTTTTTTCTCATTTCAGACGAAAAATGTCAAAAAATAATAAAAAGAAAAAGAGACACAGGTCGTCTTCATCTTCAAGTGAGGAAAAAAGGGTAAGGAATAGTTTATTTTATATGTGTGCTAACGCTATCTGCTAACGCCGTTTAGTCAACGAGTTTTTAAGACTGTATAATGACACTAATATGTTCAAATGTTATGGAAAATCCACTACCGTCATGAAGGGTTCTGCAAGTAAAAAAGAAAGAGATCAAATTGTTTAATATTAATTAACAAATGTAATCATGAATCTGAAGTACAATCATTCCTTTAGCAATTTCTTTCACAAGAACCTTTCTATGTTTTCAGGGTTCAACCAGCCAACATGATGTGCACAGAAGGAAAGTTCATAAAAGAAAGAAAGATGAAGCAGGTCATAAGAGGTACAACAGACTTAAATAGAACTTTAATAGTAAATAAAGGTTGTAATCACTATTACAGACTTCCTTTCAGCACTGGTTTGCACTGTTTCAGTTAGTGAACACTATTAAAAGAGTTCTGTCATGAATAGGCAAACATGTGAATGTTTATAACAGGAATAAACATGCAGGTAAGGGCTTGTTTTTATGCAGTTTTTACCTTGTAATACCTGATTCAATGGTTTAAAATCTAACCCCAAGTGTACGAAACTAGACAAGAGATTTCATGCTGCCATTTTTTATCAAACAAATATGAAGCCAAATTTGACAAGCCGTGCGTTTAAAAACTATGTACAACCCATTTTGGTGCAATTGTAGGTTGTGTAGCAGCTACCACTTGAAGTAGTCGTTTGCTGCTTGACTCAGTTCAAATCTTCCCATTACTGAATTGTGTTTGAGATCTTTGTTGTGATTGATGACCCAGTTTAGAGCAAGCTTTGGATGTTGGACAGATGGACTCACCTTTCACTCTGTAGTACTTTGGTATACAAAGGAGTTAGTATTCTTAGTATCAATTTAAAACCAGTACTTTAAAAAGTTATTGTTTCAAAGCAATACATGTCCATCAAACCGTTCCTGTGGTTTAATTGCCTTTTTTATGGAAGGTGCCAGAGTGGTCCAGGTTTTATGAAGGCATATTGAGCATAGAGTAATGAAACAGTGCCTCTCTTCTATTGGTTGCTATGCACTGCTGGTCAGTTGACTGAAAACAGCTCCTACACTTATTTGTTGATCGCTATATAAAACAAATTTAACTAATTAGAAGCATTTCTGGTGAGCCGAAACACTCATTATGTGGAGACTAAAGGAGTGCCACCCTTTTCTCTTCTTAAAAACATTGTTTTAAACTACAGTTGGCAAGCTATAAGCAGTACGTCAGTTAAGTTGATGGCTACCTGGGGAAATGGTTTGGCTAATTACCAAGCTATTGTTGGCCTTTTATACTTATGTTGCTCCATAAGGAGCAGAAAAGCAAAATGATGTAAGATTTTATGCTAAAAAGAAATTCAAATTAATGCTCTATGAAACTCTAGAAAGGCTTAGTATCAAAATAACAATAGATAAATGGTACAGGTAATTACTCTATCTGTTATATTCAACTGTTAAATTATCTCAGTAGCAATAGAAATAATTTTTGTTTTAGATAAAATCAATCAGGTCATCTTATACATATTTGTTATACATTTCATTTTTGTCTAAATACTATGATGCTGTGAAACCATAGTATTTTTACTTTTACTTTAAAGTTATCAAACTGCAAAAGCCTCTTATCAACCTATGTCCACAGATGAGTTTATAGCTGACTCAATGACTGCAAGGTGCCAATGTTCTGTGCCTGCAAAACAAGCTTTCACCACCATGCTTGACCGCTGGTATGAGGTGTTTATGCTGACATGTAGTGTTTGGTTTTCTCTAAACATGTGGCTGCACATTATGGCTAAATAAGTGTATTTTGGCCTTGTCTGTCCAAAGGAAATCTTTCCAGAATGTTGTGGTTCATTGAGGTGCAATTTTGCAAACCTAAGTTGTGGTATATGATTGTTTCTTCATTCAGCCTTTGAAGACAATCCATATGGAGCTTTTGGACTTTTCTAATTTCTAAGATAATCATTCAGTCTAACCTGGGGGGCATTTTGCTGTTACGTTTCTTCCTTGGAAGATGGGCAGCTGTCTTCTTCTCTATTAGTGAAGAATGTGCTTCAATGTAAAATGATGGACGTTGACCATCATTTTACCCTTCCTAGATTAATGGGCAACACTGCCTCTTTCAGGGTTTTGAGTTTCTGTTATCAAAAAACTAGAAGTCTTTCTGTTTATGTTGTTGGCAGTTTTTAGGATGGGCTTTGCTTGTTGTACTTAGTTGCATCAAAACCAAGAACAATTTTAAACATACCTGTCTAAATGGTCAGAACCAATCAGAGGTGGAGACCTGTTGCTTCTTGCCTTTTATCAGCTCTTGCCTTAAGAGCAGAAAAAATACATTGAAAATGTAAGTCACATCAGTGCAATCAAGAAAAAATGTGGTTAAATCTTTAGTCTCAAATGCAGCCAAGTTGGTTTCACTCTTGCAAACTCTCTTCAGTGTTGCAAACTGTTCATATCCCTTAGTTTTTTAAGATTTGGTCACATTACAACCATGAAACATCAAAGGACTTTATTGCAATTGTATGAAAAGGAAATCAAAGTATTGCATAATTGTAAAGTAGAAACCAAATGATGCATGATTTTTAAAGTGTTTTGCAAATTTAATCTGAAAACTGAGGACGGTCTCTTTGCACGTCTACAGACTGAAATTTTAACTCAATCTGCTTTGGCATATAGCTCAAACTCAGTCAGCTTGTATGCATAAAAAGGCCTTAAAAGAAGAACTGAACTTAAACAGAGATTAAATTACACACAAGTGGTCCCTTTACTAAGTAGGTGACCTCAGAGGGCAACTGATTGGAGTTTTAGCTGGATTTTATTTTGGCTTATCAGAGTACATGGGGCTGAAGGTCACACTTTTCATATTTTTTGGGGGAAATTACGAATCCTTTTATTTTTATTTCAAAATCATAATCCACTTAGTGTTGGTCTATCTAATAAGATACATTGTAGTTTGTGGTTGTGACCAAATGTGAAAAAGCTTTAGGCGTCTGAATGCTTTTGAAAGACACGTCATTCATTTTAAATATTCTGAGTTCAAATAGTTATTTCTGATTATATCTTTTCTTTTCTTGCCCAACATGTAGCCGCACAAATGAACAGAAAAAATCAGATCAACATGATTCCTCCAGCTCTCGCAAGGATAAAAAGCCTGTTTACAGGCTGTTGGCAACAAAAGAAGAAGAGCAGAGAGCCCCTCGTAAAGAAGAGCAACCTAAAAACTGTGAATTTGTGCAATTACATGGGGAAGGCTGCTCCAGTACAGCCAGTGAAATTAAAACCGTGGAAAGGGAACAGTCAAACCCCGTTAAGACAACGAAACAGTCAAAGGCCGTTAAGACATGCTGTGCAGTTTTACTTAATGAGACAACAGAGAAGACATTGAAAGACAAGTCAGGTAAAAGGTGCTCTCCGGCCAGCTATTCCAAATTAAAAAATCCACAAATGAGTCACAAGTTAGATGCTGCTGAACACAGAGACCACAGGCTTGGCTTAGAGAGGAAGATTGGATCACCTAGGGAATCTTCAACGACCACATATGACAGCAGCAGTATTAAGACCCGAGAACCCACCTCCTTTCATTGCATGGATTTTCCAAAACGAGGCAGCACGAAGCACGTCCACAACACAAGGGAAAACCATCAGTATAACAGGAGCAATTGTATGGATTCAAAAAAAAACCCTACCGCTGTCACAGTGAAGTCTTGCATTTCACCCATGCCCTCTATGTCAGGGACAAATCCAACGAAGTGGAGGAGGTTCACTTCAACCCCTGAGAACAACACATCGGCATCATCTAAAGCCAAGCAGCCACGATGCACCCCGAAACAAACAGATGTTCTAAAATTTTTGCCTTTTAAATTCAGGATACCAAGAAAGGTTCAGACTGGACCTGCACACAGCTCAGGTGGAACTAATAATACTGTTTCTTCAAACCAAAACCTCAAGCTTAAGGGTGACAATGGTGGCTCTAGAGTTGTGTTGGAGAAAGCTGAGCCAGGAACTGTGAAACCTGGCAGACGTTTGGCCGGTCCCTCTTATTCTCCATGTAAAGAGCAAAGTAAGACATCACCTTTGCCTGACCTGCTCCCATCTGAGCATCCACCTGCAGGAGATGCAAACTGCGAGCAATCATTTGATCAGGTAAAAAAAAAAAAACATCATTAACCTTAGCATTAATTTAGCGGGGGGTTTTTTTGTTGGTTTTTTTTGCATTTATGTCAAAAAAATGTTTTTTTGAAGGGTCAAGTGGTTGAAGAGCTTCATCTTGCTCGGTCTGAGAAAAGGCTGGAGGTAAATGTGATGCAGAGCTATGGTGAACTCACTGGTATGGACATAGATTTTCCTGAGGACGGAGCAACAGAGATGCTTTGTGAGTTTTATTGTTTTTGCTCAAATTTTATGAAGGCTGAAAAATATATGTTATATAATATAGAAGATGGATGGACTGTACATAAATTTCTAAATGAAATGTCTGGAGGTTTGGTTGGATTCACCCCTAAGGTTGATTAATTACATTTTTTGGGTTTAAAGTGAGACAAAAATGTAACTAGCGACACTATGGCAGTTAAATCTGTACTTTACTTTGCTGCAACACAGTAATGTACTTCTTGTTATTTAAAAAAATGTATACTAAATTTTCTCCCATTGTGTCACTTTAGAGACATAAGCTTTAATGTGTTTTATTGAGATTTTATGTGAAGGATCAATGCAGAGTAGCACATGACTGTGAGGTGATCTATCTATGGTGTTCCAGTCTTTTACAAATAAAAATCTGGACAGTGTGGAGTCCATTTTATATTCTGCCCTGCTGAGTCAATATTGTGGAGCTGCTTTTTTGTGCTACAAGTCATTTGGGGTTTCTCTCTTAACAGCTTTGTGCATCTAGAGACTAAAATATTTGCCTGTTTTTCTTTATCTCAAGCTCAGTCAGATTGAACCAAGGGTGTCTGTGAACAGTGACTTTCAAGTTTTGTCAGAGATCCTAAGTTGGACTTTGGTCAGGACTTTGACTGGGCCATTCCATCAATATACTTTGATCAAAACCATTTATTGTACTTCTGGCGGTATGTTTAGGGTCGTTGTCCTGCTTAAAGATAAATATGTGCCCTAATCTCAAGGCTTTTGCAGTATTTCAGGATTGCCCTGTATTTAGCTCCATTCATCTTCCCATCAGATCTGAGCCAGCTGCCCTGTCAGAGCTGAAAAACAGCACTGTTGGGTGGGATGCATAGTGCATAGGTGGGATGTGCAGTGTTAGTTTTCCCTCTCAAAAAGAGTTTTGCATGTTGGCCAAATATGGTCTCAGAGTACCTTCTCCTACATGTTTTCTATGTCCCCTACATGGCTCGTGGCAAACTGCTTTTGGGTCTGCTCATGACTGTGTTTTGACAATAGCTTTCTGTTTGCCATTCTCCCATAAAGGCCAGATTTGAAGATTGCCTGACTAATACTGTAGTTGTCCTGTCAACACATTGGTCAGTTCTGTTTTGCTATTTCTCGGTTGATATGCATTTTTGTCATACCCTTTCCATTTTCAAATGATGGGTCTCTGTGAGATGTTAAAGCTTCAGATTTTGTTTCAAACCAACTTCATCCTAAATGTATCCTTGACCTCAGTTGTGGTCCTTGGTCTTCATGCTGTTTGTTCACCAATGTTCAGAGAACATCCATATTTATACTGCAAAACTTTATGTTGGTCTGCCACATTAAATCCCAATACAATTTTTACTTTTGTGGTTTTAATGTGAGGGAATGTAAAATGTTCAAGGAGTATCCATACCTTTGCAAGACCAGGTAGATTATATCAAACCTGGATACAATACAGATCCTGTCTGTATAAGTGCATATTTTTATCTATTGTGTTCTACAGTTTCTACTTAAGCATCAATTTGGTTACCTTGTTTTTACAGGCAGGGAGCCCAAACAGAAAACCCTAATCCTTGTTCTGGACACCAATGTTCTCCTCAGTCACTTGGATTATGTGAAGAAAATCCGATCTTGTGGCCTTGAAGGTATTAAATATTTTACAACTAAATCATGCATTTTACATCTAATGTGCTTCTAATGTCTCCATTGAGAAGCAAAACAATTCTTAATATTATTTGTCACAGAGCTTTGCTTCTGTTTTTGATATTTAAGATATTTTGGACTCTAATAAAAACTGGGAAATAAAAGTCAGTCTCATACTCAGATTCATTGAATAGAATAAAGAGGTAAGAGGTGGTAGTTTTAACAAGATCAATGCAGTTGAAGCCTAACGAAATTGGTATACATGAATATAATTTGCACAATTTTAAATTTACTTTATCAGGATAAATCAACTACTGTGGGTTATAATGTGTAAATTCACAACTGCTTGCTCTTCGTTTTCACCCTTCCCTCTTAGCCTTGGGTTTTCCTGTTGTCCTGATACCCTGGGTGGTTCTCCAAGAGCTGGATTCCCTTAAAAATAGAAAAGGTCTGTCAGGGTCTGTGGCCCACCTTGCAGCTCCTGCCATCTCATTCATTTATACATCTCTAAAGAAGCGGGACCCCCACCTATGGGGACAGTCCATGCAGCAGGCCACTCAGATCAGCAGTGAGTACTGATTTTACTGATACATTGCCTTACTGGGTTTGAACTGTATGTTCCAAATAAAATCAATACATTCCAAGTTACCTAATCCATTACCTGTTCCTTCATCATGGGGAAGCGTAGTAGAAACCAGATACATACACCGTCTAAATATGCACCTAAACTTTGTTTTTCACACTATCTCACAATAAATCAGACTAAACTTTTCTTGTTGGATGTCATTTCTTCCTATTAATTAAACAGTTCAGATTTACTCAGATTACCATGCCTTTAAAGATTTTGGGAAAGCCCAAATGATGATGATGTCATGGCTTTCTAAGCCTCTAATCGGTGAATTCACAATGTTAAAGTTAATTGAAGACACACCTGGAGATGCATTTTATAGCAGCCAGTCTAGCACACTGCATCCTTGTGTGACATCATGGGAAAATTAAAAGAAATTAGCCAGGATACCAGGAAGAGAATGGTGGACCTCCACGAGTCTAGTTCATCCTTTGGGACAATTTTCAGATGCCTGAAGATGCCATATTCATCTGTTCAAATAGCGTAGAAACAAACAGCATCGGTATATCCAGCCGTCCTACAGTCGAGGAAGGAGATGAGTTGAAAAGATGTAGGTGTTTTGATACAAAAATGTGTGGATCAATCCTAGAACAAAAACAAAAGACCGAGGCTGGTCAGATATTTATCCACATTATCCACAGTGAAACAGGTCCTTTACCGACAATAACTGAAAGGGCACTCAGAGAGGAAAGCAACATTTGAAACAGCAGATTACAGTTTACAAAATGCAAGCAGATACAGAAATTTTCATTTTTAGACGCATGTCCTGTGGTCTGATGAAACTTGTTAAAACGAAAGGATAAAGGGTTATAGCTAACTCTAAAGGTACAGTTACAATGTTTGGCTTATAGTTAACTGTTTTAACAGTAGGTATGAAATCCCTCCAATTATATGCCAAGAGCAGTAAAACCGTCAGGTAATATTACCCAAGTCATGTTACTTTTTGCCTTTGCTAATAAGTAAGTTAAATATACAGTAAGTTATTAAATAGTTTTATACATTTTCATAGTTTGTAGAGGTCTTAAATTTAACTTAATGAAAGTTTCAGAAATCCTGTCTGTTGTCGATTCCATGCCCACTAGGTGGCACTGACACTCAAGTGGCCATTAGATTCCTCACCATTTTAGCAGATGAGGGCAGGTTGCATCCATGTATGATCCATGATAAAGCAGAATAATTATATATTTTAATGTACCTTTTTAATCATTTATTTAGTGTAGCTGTTTAAAAAGCGAATTTTCATCCAGCCTGTGTGGGATTTTGTATGGTAATTGCCAGCCTTTCCTTGTCTTTTAATGCCACGTTGTTTTTTACAGTTTAATGTGAGCATCATAGCGATATGAAGTGATCTCAGACCGATTCTTCTGAGTCACTGTTGTCTTTTTGTCATTTCCCGTTTTGGATCCCCAGATGGTCTGAATACTGAGAATAATGATGACAGAGTGCTGCAGTGCTGTCTGCAGTACCAGAATATGTACCCAGAGTGTGCTCTCATCTTATGCACGTGAGTTACCCCTCCCCCCCTACAGTGTACTGCTGCTGCTGCTGTCTAGAGCCTGTCCTCAGCTAATAAAGCACATTCATGTGACTGTGCCAGATTGTTCCAGTTGGGATGAGAGAAACAGTCAGCTTGACAGTTTTTGCAAAGAATAGATGTGATGAGTGAGCGAATCTGAGTTCAGCTCAGGATTTTTTCTTTTTGCCCACATTTGCAGTTGAAAATATTTAGTTTGATTTTGTTCTTTTGACCTATTTCCACATCCAGCTATTGATTGTTTTCTCAAATTGAACTGCCATCTAATTCAAACATCCTTTCTTTTCTCTCCAGTAATGATAAAAACCTGTCCAGTAAAGCTCTTCTGAGTGGAGTGAGGGCTCTTAGCAAAGCTGATTTGGAGGCAAGGGTCAGGAGGTCCAGACAAGGCCATCATTTCCTTCAGAGCATTCAGTCTCCAGTTCTGTGTCGTTTTAACCACAGCGCCTCATCTCCATCGTTGAGCGCAAGCTACACACCAGTCCGGCCTCCTATTCAGGATAGCGTAGGTGTTTCCGTGCCCACCCCAGAGAAAGGTGAGCCAGGAAAAAATGTGTTCCTTGTATAATACTAGGAAGGAACTTGGCATTTTCTATGATCTAGCGGCAGTTATTACCACATACCACCAGTGCACTTAATGTGTTCACCCACTCCTTCCTATTTTCCAGTTTTCGTTCACTTTTTGTTTCAAAGCTTTCTCTAATTTAGCCCTAAAACAGCTACAGCTAACAAAGAATGTGGCAATAAATAGAAACTGTGCTAGTAACTCTCATAATTTTCACAAACAACAAGAAAAAAAGAAGAAGTGCAATTCTAATGAGCCTCTATGAAAGTCTTTATATAGATTGTACAGTTGTATTGTGTTAAAAGCCTGTAAATATTGTGTATATATTAACATACACAATATATATGCATTTCCTCTTTGTGTGTTCTCATATGCGGACATAGATCCATTTATAAATACCCCACCACTGAAAGAAGGAGTCTGTAAGGAGGCAGAATGGGACCTTAGCGGATATCTTTGCGAACTAGAAGATTGTCTGCGGGATGTGCTGTCTGAAGTGTTAGAAACTGAAATGAAGGCGGCTTACGATGATCTCTGGCTAGAGGTGAAATTTATTTTTTAAAAACTCATATAAGATTCCTTTTTAATGTCTCTAGTTCAGATTTAGCTCTTTTTACTAAATAATCTTAAATAAGTCAAAAAAAATATAGGTCACAAAGGAATTAGCTAGTGCTTTTTCTGTGTTTTTAGCAATCTTACACACTAAAAATATCCACCTGTATGATTGGATTGTAAAGGAGTTAGTTGGTTTGCATTTAACTGGAAGTTATTTTCACCATGAGATCTTTTTGGTTAATTTAGTGCCTAAAACAAATTAAAACTTTTAAGTAAACTGTACATGGTCCTACATGGTCTTAAAAACATATAAATCTTTACTTCTGTATTTTCAGATCCATCCATTCAGCCAGCCAATCAGTATTTATTTTTTAGGTTTCCATATTTAAAGCCTGACAACTGTAGAAATATCTGCCATAAACTCATTCTAAACCTTTGTATCTGCAATTTAAAACTTTGCAAATTAACTGAGAAATCTGGACTGGTAAACCTGGAAAGGTGTTGGATTTTGAAATTCCCAGCATGAAGTACAAGATTTAGATAAGTTGTAGATATTTACAACACATGCATTGCAGACTGCATCGCAAATGTAATCATCATTATGTCAATCTATTCCTTTTATTTTGTAGATTGTTTACATAAAACCACCCTGGAGTCTTCAAGATGTCTTGCAGTGTTTCAAAAAGCACTGGATCGCTGTCTTTGGACATATTGTCCCTCGGAAGATGTCTGAAACTGTGGCAAACCTCATCAACTTCTTTAGCTCAGGTATGAAGGCATGTAGATAGAGCAAAGGAGGAACTGTTGTGTAATTGTGAGCTTTGGACCCGCAGTTTATTGTCATTAATTGACATTGGCTGTAGCAGGTTCATTTTGGTGTTATTTTTCTTGCCGTGCCGTATTACTGCTCAACACATCTTCTGGATCTTTTTAGCCTGTTAAGATGTCACATTGTTTAATTTAGCACGGCCAGCATTTCTGGGAAAATGGGAATGTCCGATCATATCACAGTCTCCAAATGAAACCATTTAACGCCTGTTTCCTAGGAGATAATTTGAATCTTCCTTAGAATGTAAACACAGAGGGAAAATAAACGGTGACAATCTTACAGTAATCTGCAAAATTGACCAGATTTCCTCCATTATGGCTTTAGGCACATACTGTGCAAACCCCATAAACTGAGGGGAACCTAAGAAATATCTGTAATTGTAAAATGGTAAAATAAATTTTGTTACTCTGGGCTAAAAATACTAAGTGATCCCCAGATTAAAATGTTACAGTATGCTAAAAAACTGCATTCAGAATTAGGCCCTGTGCTAAAGTAGGAGACTCCAATGTGTGTTAGAAAGATGTTGCAGCAATTCTGTCCAGCATGTCACTGTGGATGCATTTATAACGGCGCACGCCTACGGTGTTTTTCTGAGTCAATCTGTCATTCAGACTTCATGTCAACCCTCGTCAGGGTGGAGGGTGACTGCTACAGCCTTGGCACAAAGATTAAATCCTACCCAAGTCTATGAATGGGAAAAAAATATTATTTTGATCTTGATCAAAGTTGTCCCTGGCTCACACACATGGTTTCTTGGTACCGTACAACCTGGCACTGAAGCAGGAATATGAGAGTTGAGAAAGGAGGAGGAGGCGGAGGAGGAAGGAGGGATAAATTGTGAGTGAGAGTGAGAACAAATCTGGTGGTGGAAAAGTACGGCAGACAACACCATGAGTTTGTAACAGAATGTAGCTGTAATTTCAATGAAAGGCTCCTGAAAGGTCTCTCAATCAAAAAATCTGAGATGTTATTTTAAAACCTGACCCTGCTTCTTCCCAACTTTATCCCTGACCTGACTGTATTGTTCACTGATCTTCATGATGCTGATTGTTCACTGATCTTCTCTAATATAACACCCATATTTATACGGAGGTTAAATTACTCATATTTAGATTCTATTCACTTGTATGTTGTTTACTGACAACAGTCATTGCCCTGTGATTTATTTAGGGGTAGTACTAAAAGGGGCTGCATGCATAGACATGCTACATTTTCAGATTTTAATAAAAAAAATACTTTTTAAAACAATCTTTCATTCTCTTTCCACTTTACAATCATATGCTACTTTGTGCTGGTCTAACACATCAAATCTTTGTAAAATATGTTGACGTTTGTGGTTGTAATGTTTGAAAAAGTTCAAGGGATCTGAATACTTTTGAATGCAAAATAGCCTCTTCAATATATAAAACCCTCTGTCTAAATAGGCATGCACAACTTCGCATTTAAAAATGTTGAAGTGTTAGGCTTGGCTAAATTTGAGTAAATGCAATCTAAATATGGATCTGTTCATTGGGATTTAAAAAATGAAATAAAAAAATGTAAAAAGGCCTATATACAGTCATGGTAAAAACAAAGTACACCCTCAGTCAACTCTGGGATTTTAACCTGCAAATATTGAACTCTCTACCAGATCCTTAGAGCATTTATACATAACCCTCTGTGAACAAAAATGAACCATGCAAATTATAGCCTCTCACTAATTTGTAAAACAAGTCAATCTGTTGTCATTTCATTTTATAAATACTCTACAATTATTGGTAATAGTTGCAGTCATTTTATGACCAGCACTGCATACTTCTCTGTGTACCCTCAGGTGAAACAGTATCAACTTTAGCGTTTCTCCAGGAAACTGAGGAGTTAGTGAAGGCATTTGGGAAAAGTTCAAAACATGTCCCTGATGCCATCACTGTGATTGAAAATATTTTGAACAAGCTACAATCACAGGTAAGCTTAAACAAAATTTAACTCTCAATTTAACTTAAAGTCAAACTTTCACATCTGATTAATTGGAAAAGTCTGCTCATGTATAGAGTATTTCAATGTACAGAATTATAAAATAGATTATTTCTTAATTCTATTTTGAGCTTCATAAAAACAAATTCAATGGTCAATGTTTTTAGGCTGACTCCAAAACGTTCTCTCACTGTAGCAGCATGTGTCTGCGGAGCAACAGTTGTCCGCTGGGGATGTCGTCATGAATGATGACGATGATGTCGATAAGCAGCCTGCATCGGTTCACGTCTCTCCGCAGGAAGTGTGGGCTGTGTTTGAGAATATCTGGTCTCAGGTGTACCAAACAAGGTGAGCAAGAAGATTGGACAGATGCAGCCAGTCGGCCGTTTACATTCACTCATCGTTGCTGTGAATGTTACTTCGTTTTGGGCTTTCAGTGATGACTTCTGGCGGTTTCCCTTTTTTAGAATGGAGTGAAAAATTCTCTGATCCACACAGATTTAAAATTATACATACGAGCTCAAATACATAGATGCATGTATATATTTGAGACCATATGTATAATTTACTGTTGACTCTGTGTCCATTAGAGAAAATCCACAATAAATTGAAACTTGTGCATCTTATTCTTGTTTTTTGTGAGATAATTTTCATGTTCATGTCCCTGAAGAATATATGTAAACTTATGATTGTATGTCACCTAAACTGTATAACTTAATTGCGGTTAACAGGATAAGTAATTGTGTCTTTTATAGGTTTGTCAATTAAATCTAACCAAATGTGTTCAACTGATTACCTTAACTTATTATTTAAGACCTGATGATTGAGAAATTAAAGGTCAAGGAGTTAATACCAACACCTAAAATGAAAACAACAGTGAAGTGAAGCAATTTTAAGCCACAAAAAAAAGAAAAGAATTAGTTTATTTTGACATGTGCTTTGTTTTTTTTTTCCATTACATTGACCTAAAAAGCCGTTTGTTTCTGTAACATTTCAGTTTGGAAGTGTTCAAAGCGCTCTGCTTTGACCCTCACACCATGCAGGCTGCGACACCGATCGGGCGTCCTCCACCACCGCAGGATGCCTTGGCCTGTTTGCACAGACTGTCCTCCATGGTTTCACAGCTGCTGCAAGCATTCAGCAGGTATGTAAGCCGACTCATATCACTGCTGTCTCACTAAATGTAACCTTTGGACATCTCCCTCAACTGCATGTTAGTATATACGTGTCTCATTTCACGTTCTACTTAAAGTCAGTTGTATTCAATTATTTCTCCTACGAAGAAGGAGAAAATCAAATGTGTTGACATTTACAGCCAGATCTGCATGTTTCCCTTTAACACTCGTCTTTCTCCTATCATCCCCACATGTCTACTCTCATTAAGCCCTCTTTCAGAAAAAGCTTGAGCATTTTCACTTGTTTACAGACTCTTCCGTCTGTCCTCCTAAGAATCCCCTTTAAACTGTCCTCTCACGTTGTAAGCCTGATTTCTCCTTCCTGTGTCCTACTTTTATGTGCGTGGGACCTGTAAGACTTGTTTGGCATGATGTGTTGGTCGAGGAGCCGTAATCCTCTTGACCTTGTCACTTTTCCTTATCTCTGTTCCCATGACGCCACAGTGACCAATGCACTTTAGCACCGCTGATTTTCTCACAATGCTGCTGAGAAAGAAACTGCTAAGTGATTAACTTTTCACTGTATCTGCTTGGACGTAAACCATATCACACTTATTGATAAGAGTGTTTGCATGAGTGGCTCCATTGCCTTGCAGACATATTCCTTTTCACATTTTGTCACCTTAGAACCACAAACTTTAATGTGTTTTAGTTGGATTTTATGCGGTAGACCAAAACAAAGTATTCCATTATTGTAAAGCGAAAGAATATTATTTATTTACAGAGCACTTCTTTATAAAAAGCAAAGTGATTCAGAGAAGATTAAAAACAGGAGGCAATAAAAGAACACACCCGATTAGTCCACCTGTGTATAATATCTCAGTATAAAATGTAGCTGTTCTTTGAAGACCTCAGAGGTTTGTTAGAGGACATTAATGAACAAACAGCATCATAACAACCAGGAAACACAGTAGCCAAGTCAGGTGAAAAATTCAATTCAATTCAAAAATACTTTATTAATCCCAAAGGGAAATTAAATGTTGTTATAGCTCATATTATGAAGGTTTCCTCAAAGAGCCGTTGTAGATGCTGATGGCTGTGGGCAGGAAGGATCTCCTGTAGCGCTCCGTCTTACAGCAGATCTGAAGAAGCCTCTGACTGAAGACACTCTGTTGTTGTAGGACAGTCTCATGAAGAGGATGCTCAGGGTTCTCCATTTTATGAAGAATCCTTCTTTCCACAATGATCTCCAGAGGTTCCAGAGGAGTCCCCAGAACAGAGCCAGCCTTCTTTATCAGCTTGTTGAGCTTTTTTAAGTCCCTGGCTCTGATGCTGCTTCCCCAGCAGATGATGGCAGAAGAGATCACACTTTCCACAACAGACTTATAGAAGATATGCAGCATCTTGATGCAAACACCAAAGGACCTAAGCTTCCTCAAGAAGTACAGTCTGCTCTGTCCCTTGACATGACAAAATGGTGGAGAACAGGGTTAGGTTATAAAACAATATCCTAAGCATTGAACATCTCACAGCGAATGCACTCCACAAATCTGAACGGTGTGGAAGAATGGCAAGAATAAAACTATTGTGGAATGAAAGACATAAGAAGTCCTATTTGCAGTTTGAAACAAGCTGTGTATTTAGAAGAAGATGCTCTGGTCAGATGAGAGCATGTAAACTTTTGGGTCTACATGCAAAATGTTGTGTGTAGTAGAAAACA
Source organism: Girardinichthys multiradiatus (assembly GCF_021462225.1). NCBI lineage: Eukaryota > Metazoa > Chordata > Actinopteri > Cyprinodontiformes > Goodeidae > Girardinichthys > Girardinichthys multiradiatus. The sequence continues at coordinate 10,059,354 of NC_061802.1, forward strand.
CCACAGCTAATGAGCCTGAAACACATCACCTCCATGTTTTGAACATGGTGGTCACAGTTGATGAGAAGATGGATGGAGCTAAATACACTGCCATAATGGAAGAAAAGCTGTTAGAGGCTGCAAAAGACTTGAGCCTGGGATGGAGTCTTGCAGCTGAGTGAGGCTTCACATCCAATCTGACTGATCTAGAGCCATTTTCTGAAGAAGAATGGGCAAAATTGTTGTTCTTAACGTTTGTGTTTAACATTTTCAGATTTGCATTTGTTAAAATTTCTAATAACTATATACCATTTTCCTTTTACCTCGCTAGTGTCCTATTTTGTTTGGTCTGGCACATAAAATTCCAATAAAATACATTATTTTGTGGTTGTAACATGAAAAAAGTGAAAACGTATGAATACTTTTGCAAGGAACATAATGTAAAAAAGTCCACAGTCTGTAATGTTGAACGTTTGACTAACCATTATGGCCCTCCTATATTACAATGCTACCCTGAGCCTAAGTTAAAACACTGTAGCTGGGCTCAGTTGTGTGCAGCGCAGGTTTGGACTCATGCGAGCCAGCTCCGAGTACCTGGAAAGCAATATCAAACAGTTCCATAACTGCTGTGGAAAATGGAAAAACACCTTTAACAACAGCAGCAGCACCTGTTTGTCCCCACATATTAACATTCAGTGGTACATGAAGCACGTGTATCTAATAAAACGAATAGAAGCGAAATTCTTTTAGACTACTCAACTTTTAGCATCTAGTCATGGTACGTCTTGGATCATCCCTTATGCTTGAATAGAGCAGTAAGCCAGAAGCTTTGTGAATCCTAGAATATGAATTATTTGTTTCTGTCAGCTCATTAATAATATAAGAAGACAGCAACAGTTTTATTTTATAAACTTTTTAGTTGCTTATGTAGGTATGTTTCTTTTTTTAAGTCAAGCCCCACTTCTAATTTTGTTTCTCATGCTCAAACAAATCTAAACATCATGCAAACAAATACAGACATAGCTGGTGTCCTGAATGAGATCTACTCTGACATTTAGGGCTGTTAGAGGGCAGGTCATAATAAATACGACCTGATGGTACTTCTCTAATCTGTTAAAGTGTTACCCTCGCTTTCCACCCTCCTAATCTAGAAAGTATTGTAATATCCTTCTCTGCCCGGGATGGACAGACAGACGGACAGGTAGATACAGGATGGATCTCTTGGATCATATAATGATGAAAACATGTTCCTTTTTCTTGTTCTATTTCATTTATCCCAATGTTTTCAAATCTACAAATCTTTGCCTCTGTCTGTTGCTTTAAATTGAATTAAAACCACAAGTTGCCCATGTAGCAGCGCTCTATTACAAATGTCCTGCGATGGTGTGATTTCCTTTTCAGACTGTCATGTGATAGGGCTTGTGCAGCTTCTTGACAAAGGCCTTTTTGTGATGAAGATAATGATGCCTTCAGAACATCACACATTTTTTCTCGATTTAGTTTTACACGCAGGGTCAGCCAGTAAAATGATTGCTTATTTTGTTGGATCTCTGCAAGTTTAAGTCCTCAGGATGGTGAACATGCGGACATACAACAACACTCCTCCTGCCGAACTTTCCCTCATTTTAGAAATCATGCCTTACTAGAGGGGAGGGGTGGAGGATTCTAGCAGCTTCTGGGAATTTCTGGCAGCATCAACACTGATACCATGGATAGTGTTTTTTTTCTGCTTGTATGGAATTTCTGAGCTTCTACGGAAAAACTCAAATTCGGTCACTCCGGGCAATAAACATTTTTCAGTTTTGCATTTATACTTCTACTATAGGACCTAATAGGAACTGCTGTGCAGGATTTGTTTAGGTTTAAGTTGCAAAAGCGAAAGTAACTTTGGTCTTCCGCATTCCCAATTCTGAATTACCGCTATTCACCCACCGTCAATCCTCCCTACTTTTTCGCACTGAACATAAATTAACCATTTTACTAGCATACGTCCAAGTAAAATCTAGGTTTGCAGTGTAGTGTTTATTTTCTCTTACTTATATATAATTGTGCACATTGTGTTTGTGTGTGGGGCGGCTTGAGTAGTATTGCCTAGGAGACAGGGAGTGTGGTTTTCACATGTTTGGGCATGTCTCCCTCATGCTCATTTTTCTCCTTCAGCAAGCTGTTTGTACATAATTGAGAAGTATTCAGCACAAATTACCATTGTATTTTTTAAAAGAATAATAATTAGAGTTGTATCCCCTATTTAACAAACTATTAGGTAAGATTTGATCATTTCATATGCCTAATGAAGCTTTTAGAGTGTTGCCTAAAAATGAGGCCATCTCTGAGATCTGTTTTGTCTCTTAGGGTCTTGTCTTCGACTCCGGGTTTAGAGGAAGTCCAGACCATGCTCAGTGTGATCTACTCTAATAAGGTTTGTGCTGCATCACAGTTATGGATACAAAACTGGCATCTGGATGCTTTAAAACAATTCACATAACCTTTTTGCTCTCTGTGGTCATCAAGTTCATTTTTTTAGATAGTTTGCATCTGTTCTCTTTCAGCTTGTCAGTGAAGATGCCAGATTAACAACTAAAGACCTTCTGGGTTGTTTCTCCCAACCAGACTACAGGTAGGCTGCATACACATACATAATGGGGACATTTTGTTAAAGGAAACGCATATGTCTGATAAACTGTTGATTTTTTATTTATTTCTTTCTCCAAAGTCATGGTTTTTAGCCTTCCGTTTCTTCTAAATTTAATACTCAATAAAACAGTTCTCTGAAATCTTGCGGCCTTTGTTGCTGCTTGCCCTGGCAGCTCCTCCTTCATTATAAAAGCTTTTCTTGTTGACATCCCCAGCAGATCCCACAAAGACTGTGGCCATGCCAACATTTCTGGACAATTGGGACATTTATTATTAACACATTTCTTTGAAGGGATGCAGCCTATTCCATAACAATAGGCCGGTGTTTGCAGTAACTTCATACTTGTCGTTATCACAGGGCTTATTTGCTGCTCTAACAGGACAAGGTGCTGGTCTTGTGTTAAGATGTTTTTATAGAAAGAGCAGAAATAAACAACAGATACATGCTTAGAAACGTGCTGGCTTTAATAAAATAATGACACTTTAACAGAGCTTGTGCATGGATCCATAGTTGAAACTAGATAATTTACACATCATATAAAAAACTTTTTTTTCTGACTGTCTGACATCAAATCCTTCTAAATTGTTACAGTTTTAGGTCAGCTATGATTACTGAAATTATTCCTATTTACTGAATGCCAGAAAAGTTTTAGACAATTCTGAAATTTATATACCGTATTTTCCGCACTATAAGGCGCACCGGATTATAAGGCGCACCTTCAATGAATGGCCTATTTTAGAACTGTTTTCATATATAGGGCGCACCGGATTATAAGGCGCATAGAATAGAAGCTACTGCAGTCAAACGTTTGACTGGGGTTGCGTTATGCATCCACTAGATGGAGCTGTGCTAAAGAGAATGTCAACAAAACAGTCAGATAAGTCAGTCAAACTTTATTAATACACTACAAACCAGCGTTCTGATAACTCCATTCACTCTCATGGTAAGGTCTCCTCTACATAGAATTCTATTGAATAGAGCCAACAGCACGTTAGGAATGCATTGGAGTCTATGAAGTTGAAGTAGAAATCAAACGTTAGTTAAAACGTGAAAGGGAACTTTTCCCTGATTCAGTAAACACGTAAAAGAAACAGTTTGATGCACTAAATCAAACGTTAGTACTGTTAACCTTTCCTGTTCCTGTCCCCTGACCGTAGTCTGATGACACAGGGGAGACGCTTTCTCCAGGGCCGAAGTTACTAGTTTCCTCGGGGTTAACTCCCTCACTCATACGTTGCTGAGTTGAGCATGAAGAAACAGCATCAAAACACTGAGTTGTTGACGAGATTCGGGGTTCTTTTTAATGACTTTGCAGCACGTAAAAACACAGGGCTTACAGACTCATACACCGCTGCTCCGGTCGCCGTCTCTACCCACCCGACACACACAATAATACCGACGTCACTCCTTCACTCTTGATTCTCAGCTACGGCAGCACACAGCGCCACCTCTGTCCGGAGGAGTAATGTCAACATCTTCCATACACACACACAAAACATACACCCCACACACTGAGCTTCTAATCACATATAGTTCAGGCAATTCCTGCAACAGTACATTCAAACGTTATACACACACAAGTGGTGTTGGACTAGGAGTAAGCACAGTACAGGTGTTTACCGCTATTACTTCGGCGACACCCCTGACTACGGTAGCCGTAATGCTGCAAGCGGTGCGGCTTTGTAGTTTACCAGTCGTACTGAAACATTTTGACAGAGCGCCGTGTACAACCAGTATGGATCAACCAATTAACCAATTGATCCATATATAAGGCGCTCCGGATTACAAGGCGCACTGTCATTTTTTGAAAAAATTAAAGGTTTTTAAGTGCGCCTTATAGTGCGGAAAATACGGTACACTGAGATTACTCTGATGATGCCATGGCTTTGTGAGCTTCTGATCAGTTAATTCATCTGAGGTTAGTGGTGGGTCACCTACAGATATATTTAAAGACAACACTGGAAACGCACTTTTTCCTTGGGTGGCATCAGGGGAAGAACTATATAAAATAAATCTGGCAAGCTAGCAGGAAGAGAACTGTGGAGCTCCACAGGAATGGTTCATGCTCGAGTTGGGCTGCTGCAGAGGATTCTGTCATGAGGTTGTGAACTTTTGCCTCAGAGAGATGGCTTCTCGTGGCTGTTTTGATGTAGTTCTGAAGGCTGTCGACATACTAGAGACTGGAACTACAAGCGCCATTTCAGCCAAAGTTTTGAAATCAGGGAATATATATCCAGCTGAAGTGATGAGAAGTCAGCAAGTGTCTGAACGAGGGATTTCCTGATCCGCCAAGCACTCTACTTCAGTGCCCCCGCGAGAGCAAACAGCTAATTAATATGCTAACTCGCCACCAAGTGGTCAGGGTGTGAATTACAAGCTGTCAAAATGACTGATGGTCTTCAGATTTTTCCGTCACCGTTTAAAAAAAAAAAACGGTTAAACACGAAAAATATTCGATTAACGCGACCCCTGCTCAGTAACGAAGAATAGTTGAGTAAGTTTTGGAGACATGTCCCTTAATCTCAATAAGCTAAAACTGAAGTGTTTGGTTACGATGGACTAATGCACTTCACAGAACAGATGACACCACGAAGAAAGAACATCATGTAAAATAATGAATCCCCATCTCAATGCATCAGCCAGGAAATTGAAGCTTGAGCACAAGTGGATGTCCAAATGGACAGTAGCCCTAATTATGGTTACAAAGTGGCTTAAAGAAATTCAAACTTTGACCATCACAAGGCCCTGATATCAGACCTTTAGGAAATGTGTGGCCAGGACTGAAAAGGTGTGTGAGAAAGGCAGGCTAAAACCGGACAGAGTTACAGCAGTAACGGTAAGCAAACTTAAAATAGGTTTAAAACATTTTGAAAAAATTGCTCCCACTTTTCGCAATAGTAACAATGTCACTAATCCTACCTGACCTAAAGCAGTAATAATTTAGTCTAATCTGATTTAATGTCAGACAGTGAGAAAAAGTAAAGGTTATGTGTCTTTTTCTTGAGTGTAGGTAAATATCTGTGTTTGACTGTATTTAAAGGCTCAAACAGTAAATGGATCTTAACTTACCAGGCTTGGCCACAGTTAAAGCTACATTGATTAATGTGGGTAGTGCATTGTTCTAATTGCCATCTTGTTAAAGCTTATGATTTTAACCTGAAACCTTTTCTTCATGATGACTATCAGGTTGTAACATTTTTGTAGCTTTGTAGTTTCCTCCAAACGTTGCATCCACCTTATCTGAGATTGTCGCTCCTATTTTCAGTGGTAAATTAAGTTGTTTTTAGACAGATTAGGTTTTTGTTTTCTGCCTAAAGTGTGACATTGTTTAGCTTGGCCCATACAACTTTGACTAGTATTTAATTTATCTGCTGAAAGCTGACAGACTGACTGATAACAACAAATATAAGTGTTGTTTATTCAAATATACGGGATAAGGATATTTGTCCCATTAGTGTGTCTCGGTGCTCGGTTAAGCTCTTGCTTCATTTGTGCTTGTCTGTTTTTAGAAACAGTATTTAGATAGCCAAGGGTGGATTTGCATGAAGATAGAAGGTTCTGAATCATTAATCCTACTAAAGATCCACTGATGACATAGTTTTAGTTTCCTGGCCCAGGCCACCAGATTTTTATTCAAGATCTCCTAGTATTTCATGACGTTCATGATGATGCGCACTCTAACAAGGTTCCTGAGGGCTTTGGAAGAGATGCAGGTCCACAACATCACAGGTTCTCAAACATGCAGTGGAGATGAGGTACTTTCCACATATTCATCCTATGTTTCACACCAGACCCACCTGGAATATTTGTTAAACTCTCAATCTTAGATTCATCCGGTTAATGTCTTAGTAGTGTTTGAAAAACTCCACATGTTCAAGTTTGATGGTAGAACAGGAACTGCTTTTTCCAGGCATACCTCACAAACAATTGATTGACATCCAGATATGGTGTATTCGTTGTTCTGAAGACGTTGTGACCCCCATCCTCCACACTGTCTAGGGTTTCCAAATAAACTCTGGTTTAATCCAGACCTTTTTGTCACAGTTCTAGTTGTTTTAAACTTATCACTCTGACTGCAGATAGGTACAGGTTTAGACAAGTAGCTACTTTCTTGGAGCTATTTCCTGACTTACAAAGAACAACACACATCTTCCTTTTCATTAGTGTGTTCTCTTGTCTTTCTTATTTTGAAGAGTAGTTAAGAGAAATGGGCCTTTGTGGTTCTTATAGACTTGAAAACAGAAAGTCATGGATTACTTGAAAAGTTTCTAGATGGTTGTGGTGGTGGCATGGGGGTAAAAACCACGACCAATGTTGAGAAACTTCAGTCCTCGATGCAGCCCGTCAGGGTTTCAACCCCCAGCCCAAACGACCTTTGCTGCATGTCTGCCCCCTCTCTCCGCCCGTTCCTGTCAGCTTACTGTTGAAAAACTGAGAAAAATAGCCTCTAGTGCTGCAAGAAAATATAAAAACAAAAAGGTTTCTAAACATTCTGATCAGCCTAGAGAAAATGTATAAATATCAGAAATACATTTATATAACTTTACATTTCCTGCAGGGGAACAATAAGTGTGCACTGGTGATTTCATTGAAAAAACGTTTTCATGTGGGGTTTTTACCCTCTCAATTTTAAAGCTGGATTTTTATTTTATGGCTTTTTGCACTGTTTTGTTTGCATTACCAGTAACTGCAGTGCAGGCTCTGGAGGCTGATAGTGCGGGTTGTGAATTTCAAAGTTTTCTGTTCCTACGTTGAACCTACGTTCAGGAATGTCCACTTTCTAGGCCTCTCTTCTTTTCAATGCACCAGAAGTTATGTGCAGCTTTTCTCAGAAGCCCTTTTTATATACAGTAGCTGTTTGTCATTCTTCCAGTTTTTTCTTTCCAGGTACTGTAAAAGGTTGGCAGTTATTTCCAAGTACTGCATTCATATTTTTCAAAGCAGGTGCAATAAGGCAAAAATGTCTTGTGAGATGAGCTCTGAATTGAAACAAACAGGCCTTGAAATGTGAAAAACCAAATCTAAGCAGCAGAGATGGCTGGAACATTAAGCTGTTGCAAGAAAAAAATGCTGAAGTCTGGTCCCAAAATTCCTCTTCTTCCACAAAACAACAGTGTTCGCCATCACAGGATCTGTTAATTATTAAGTGTTTAGTGCTTAAACAGTTAGAGGATTATTAGCTCTACTGAGATCAGGTTTTCATTTAAAATTCCATGAAATACTTAATACCAACAATGTGTTATTACAGTAAAATCGTGGTGTGTAACTCAAGAGCTTCCTTATAGGACCAGTAAATTCATTTTACATGCACAACCCAAAACAGCAAACCACCACACCCATAGAGGAACACATTCGCCTGCCTCTCAGTGCATTGCAATGTTTATGCCTGCAGGTAAAACCGAGCCACTTCCATAGAAACAAGCCGCAGGTCCTGTACCTAAGCTAATTATTTGTTATTATGTGTCATCCCTTATTGCAACTCTCTGACAGCCTGAAACATGTGCTGATGGTTTTGTAGCCCAAGCCTATGAAACGCTAACTATAAGTTGAATTTATTTTTTTAAATCATAGAATAGAATAATCCTTTATTTGTCCCCAAGTGGGGAAATTTCCAGTGAACATCATCAAATGGGCTTGGCAAATAGACCACTGGACCATCCATAATGAAATAAAATGTGTCCTTACATGTTGTGCTTTTTATACTAAGCTAAATACACTATGTACAAGAATATAGAAATCTGTGCAAAATCTGAGCTGTTATATGTAAACAGCTTTTTTTTAATGTATGTATTTATCTATTTGGTATGTTGGGAGCAGTGCTGGTTTTACAGTCTAGCAGCAGCTGGAAGAACAACATTTAGGCACAATTGTATTTATTACCTTCATATGACATAAGTTTGGTTCTAGGATTTCTGTTGAGAATAATTGGTAACGGCTCTACATCACTGTAATCATATAGCAGTTTCTCTAGTGGATAGTTGTGTTTACTCCTGATGAGGGCTACATCTGCTGTGTCACCTCGACACAGAACTTTTCAGGGGACTTATCAGTCACCTCAAACCATCTCCCGCTACAGCAGCTCACTGCTGATGGACACAGTTAAACTGGCTGTGTTGTGATGGTAAATTTTTTATTCGCAACATTCCCTGTGAAGCGATCTGGGCCTTTACTTAGTGAGTACATTATCGGAGGTGTTAAATATTTGATCTGTGTGCTCCAAGCGGCCGTATGATGTCATGAGTTATATAAGCCCTGAATGAGGCTTTCCAGGCGCACGTTCCTGTTGTTTATTCAAGCGGCCATTGGCTGATAACTTCCTGCTGTGTCGGGTTAAAAATTGAATTGTCATTATTCATTGATCGCCAAAAGTAATCAAGTGAAGTGTTTGGTTTAATTGTTTGGAAAAGACTTATTTGTTTTTGAGCAGTAACTGGTATTCATACAGAATAAGAACAGTCTGGGTTATGATTAGAAGCAGAACCTGAAAGCATTTGGAAGTATTTTGTATGGTTGGAAAAATATGCTCTGATTTGTATGTTTGCAGAAGCCTTTTTCTGATCTGTGTTTTTTTTTTAAAGTGGTGAGAAGAAAAACAAGCTTCAGTTGCTTGTTTTTGTGATATCTCATATGAAAACCACATTTGTCATGGGAGCATCTAAAAGAAATATATGACCTCCACTCCTTTAAAATGTCTCCCGTGGTGAACTTTGCCTGTTAATAGTCGGTTGAAGGGATTTTTGTGAGCTTGTGTTAAAATATCTGTTTCTGCATGTAAATGTGGAGTCGATGCTTTTGCTTATCTGTCGTTATGTTCACATGTGAATGCTTCATCAGTGTGGATGGCTAATGGCTTTTAATGCGGCACAGCTTAGCTGCTGAGTAATGCTTCTGATAAGCCCAATGACTCATTTTCCAAGCACCACTCATCTCTCGAGTTCTTTGTAGAGTGAATGCATGTTGGAATGTGTCTGAGCTGCTTGTCAACTCCTGCAGTATTAAAATGCCTCACAGCGGCATTCATAGAGGCCATAGCTTTTGCGAATTGTGTCACGTTGCACACACTAACTTCCTTGTATTTGATTGGGATCTCATGTGATTGAAAAGCACAGAGATCAACAGCTCAGGTGGGAGAATTAGTTGTGGACTCCTCAAATCTCGTCCTTGTGGAAGAGTGACAAGGACCCTGAATACACCATCCTCATGGCAAAGCACGATGGTGGCAGCATCATGATGTGGTGATGCTTTTCTTCAGCAGGGATAGGGAAGCTGGACAGAGCTGATGGGATGATGAAACTAAATACAGGGCAATGCTGGTACAAAACCTGTGAGGCTGCAAAAGATGGATGTGTATCGTCAGCAAAGACAGCCACCTTAATTCTGCAACCTGAACTACAATAAATAATTAAATATCTATAAATATAAATTATATATCAAAGAATATTTGCATACTAAACTGGACTGATCAAAGTCCAAGCCTGAAATGAACTAAAACATTTGCAGCATTAGCTTGCAGCTGTAATTGGGGCAAAAGGTGGTTCTGCAAAAATATTGACTCCTTAGTTTTCAGATTATTTGTAAAAAACAATGCAAGCCATTTATCACTTTGCTTCCACTGCACAATTATGCACTTTGTTAGTTTAGCACAATAAATTCCCAATAAAATATGCGGATGTTTGTGGCTGCAGAATATTTCCGAAGGCTCACAGAGTATGAATAGTTTTGTAAAGCATTGTTATACAAATTAGGGTTGTCATATGTAGTTTCCACCTCCGTTGGCATCATCTTAAGCTATTATTTAGTGGAAGAGTTTAACTGTTTCTGAAAGAATGACCACAGGATTGCGCTCCTCGGCTCTGCTCAATTTAACAAACCCACAGGGAGCTGAGCATTGTTCAGCAGGAGTAAGCCTAAGGCTTCACATTGCTTAATTTTGTGTTTAGTGTATTTAATAATACAGCAAAGAGAAATGACTTCATTTGAACAGACAGGTCAGTCTCTCTGTGCTGTCTTCACCAAAGCAGTCTTATAATGCAATATTGCATTTGGAGGTAATTATTTCACTGCTTTCCACAGTTTTTTATAATTATAAAGTCTTTTGTGTGTTGCTTGATGTAAGTGAATGACAGCAGAAGCCGGTGCGATGGTTTGCATAAATGCAAACTATCTATAAGCTTGATTGAAAAGCTGAGTCACTCTCTGAAAGGTGTGTTTTTGTTTTCTTGAGCTCCTATGAATAGAGAAAGTTCACTTTTAAGATGTTTTGGTTTGCAGAGCTTAAATTGAATTCTATTCAAATCTCTTCAAAAACTCATCGATGAAACTATAACTTCTATTATGTGGTTAGTACTATTTTCTTTGGAAACTGGGATTTCAACACAACTATTTTGTGACTTTCTCAGATTTTTAAAAAGTACTTTGTGAACATTTATTATATCCAAACCGTGATGTAGATTGGGAGTAAAGTGGGAGGTTGGAAAAAAACCTGTGGAGCATTTGTTTGCTTGTATGTAACAGACTAAAGAAGCCAAAGTACCTCCTCTTTATTCATATGTTGTTGAGTTGGGTTTAGTGATCTTGGTGCACATTTCAGAGTCACCTTTCTGTCACTGAAGAATGACTGGGAGATTATAAATGTAGGTCTGAAGTTGCCTGTGTGCATCTAATTACAGGAAGTTCTCCACTTGCTCCTATAGGTGAAAACAGACCTACTGAGCTGCTGCAGACCCAGCACATACTGAGTACTGCCTAAACTTGGCAGGAGTAAAACAGTGCCACTCACCTGACATTTTCTTAGGTTAAGCAAACACTCACATCTATAGCTGCGTAAAGAGGGGGACATCGACAGACGAACGAGTGCTGGAGGAAACGGCGAGGGTCAAAAGCCAGAAAGTTTTTCCCTTCCCTCCCTCCTGTCTGCAGTTACGCAATGTTCCGATGGAAATAAAGCACAGGAGGAGACAAACAAGCAACAAGCTCCCTCGGTGTCCCGCTGCTAAGCAGCTGTTGTCACGACTGCGTCGTTCTGTGTTCTTTCATGGGAATTTGAAGCTGCCCATGGTGGTGTAACCGAATAAATTAGGTTCATTTTGGGGGAAATGTGGATAGATAGTTGCCACTGGAAGCTGCAGATCACTTGGCTGATCTTTTATTGGCATTTTGTGGTAAACAGAATCAGACGTGTCTGACTTATTAATACTGCAATGATTAATCATACATTTCCAGGTGAAACTCAGTAAATCAGAATATCTTCAAAATATTAATGCAGTAATTGAATTTAAAAGGTGAAACTTCTATAAATTCACAACAGGCAGAGTGATTATAGTATTTTAGACATTTACTTCTGGTCATTTGAAGAATATGGCTTTTAAAAATAGAAATGTTATGACATATCATGGCCAACACACTCATGAGAGGATGGCTGACTTGACAGTTGTTTTGCAGACAGTCATTGACAACCCCCATACGGAGGTTACGCTATAAAAGGTCATTGCTAAAAAAAAAAAAAAAAAAGACTGGCTGATCAGAGTGCAGTATCCAAGTTATTAATGGAAAGTTGAGTGGAAAGAAAAATTGTCGCCTAAAAAAGGTACAAATGTAACAGCCACAAACCAAAGCGGCAGAACTTCAACAGGCCTCACACACAGACATTTCCAGGACGTTGGATAAAACGGCGTTTCTGTGTTTAACTGGGCTAAAGAGAAGGACTGCACTCCAAAGTCCTCTTTTCAGATAAAAGTAAATTTTGCATTTCATTTGAAAATCAATATTCCAGAGTCTGTGTGGAGAAGCACAGGATCCTGGTGACTTGAGGTTCAGTTTAAAGTTTTTCAGTCAGTGAGGATTTGGAGAGCCATGTCATCTGCTCCTGTTGGTCCACCAGGGTCCAAAGTCAGCAGAGATGTCTACCAGGAAATTACTCTGTTTCCGTCCAAGCTCAAAATTAACAGAAAAATAAACAATTGAACTATATCACCCTCTATTTCATAAAAATGTTCAAACTTATTCAATGGACTATTCAATGATATCCTGATTTCTTGGGATACACCTTTATGTTGTATTACGTTACATTTTTAAAAGGTTTTTTTACAGTTAGGATAAACAGAGAACAAAGCCAAAGAACATGCTTATTCCAAAGTAGGACAAAAAGGGACTTTATCAAAAAACAAACATGTTTACAATGTAGAGCACGTTGTAACCAGTAAACTACAGGTATCTCTGAACTAAGACACACCACTCCTACAGCAACGTTCAGCTCAAACACTGCATGTGAAAGTAGTATTAATTACTGGGACTTTAAATCAGTTCATCCATTACATTGAAAAGGAATAAATGTCCCATTTCTGTTCATGTACTGTATCTATTCAACCAATTTAGTTATAATTAAACAATGCTGTCCTCTTTAAGCGCTCTTTCATCCAAATTAGAGGAAAACTTCAGGATTGGCACGATTATAGAGGTTTCTGCTTCAGTGTACCAAAAGTAGTTTTAAAGTTGTTTGACAAGCTGCTTCATGGACATATGTGGGTTACCCGTCCAATGTTTTCCAGCCATGTGCAAAAAGGTCTGCAGCTAATTTCATAGGCACCATTTGCTTTTGGAAGCTGTTGCTATAAAGCAACAACATGTGGGTAAATAAAATCTAATTGCAAGCGAAACAAGCAAGCCTTAGCGTGAAAAACACAATAAATCAAAACAAAGAGCTAGCTGGAAGATTATGAGATGTTTTTGCTGAGAGGGGAATGCAGCGGTTGGGTCATAGTAAAGCCTAGATTTGAACCAAAAACAAAAAGCCTGCCTGAGAGCAAATACCAATTCTCTATAAGAAAATTAAAGACCTTTGAGAATAGAAAGGATAACGGTGGATTTGCTAAAACGTACATTTAAATGTCAGATTAGAGCATTCGTTTTTTGTTTGCTCCAGTTTTCATCCATTTCTTTGTTTTCTGTCTGCCAAAAATAGTTTTCTCTGTTCCCAGGGAGAAGCTGAGGGTTGGAGGCAACCAGTTGCTGGAGCTAAAAAAGGCCTTGGATGGTTGTGTTCAGACCACAGGGCAGAACTTTGCCTTCACCAACCAGTGCTGATGAAACTCAGGGTCCCACTAACAACAACCACCCAGGCGCCTGAACCAGGGTGGTCCAACTCAGGTTCAACCTGTTCCTTGAATTAAAAATTTAAGGCAATTCTGTTCTGGACCATTTTTTCACATTTCCCTACTCTATAAACATCTTCTCTGTAACAGAAACAGTGCTGTTTTTTAAGTTAGCAGGTGTTTAAAGATGGTTTGTAATAATTCTTGAGGTTTATTTCACTTTTTATTGTGGACTACATCAGATTGTTCTTGTTCTAGTTTGTAGGTTCAGGTCAACAGTGATTTTTCTATCATGTATTTTAGAGGCTTCTCATGTTTTAGGTAAAATATAAAAAAATAAGTCAGCTAAATATAACATTTTAGCTCTCATGTATGTATTTAATAGTATTCTTGGACCGGACAAATGTGTGATGAAGCAGCACTGTGAAGCTCTTTTTTTTTATTTTTGGTTTTATGTATGGCTGATTATTTGTGATTGTTGTATTGTTTTTATGGCAGGGCCTTATTTAAAATGAACCTATTTTAACACTAATATTATTTTATGCATGTGTGTTGCTTTATTTCTTAAATGAAACAATGGGAGCTTGCCATAAAACCTTCTTCCAAAGCAATACTAAATGCCATAAATAAACTGTGTTTAATACTTGCTGCGCCTTGCAAAAGTATTCATTTTTTCATGTTACAACCACAAAGTTCAATATATTTTATTGCAGTAGCCCAGTAGCCCACAGTTGGCATGGTGTGTTTAGGTTGTTGTGTAGGTCAGAAAGTAAAGTTTCAGTCTGACCGGACTGTCTTCTTTGACATATTAGTTGAGTCCCCCACATGGTGTACCAAACTTTAAACCGGATGCCTTATGCCTTTCCTTTTGCCACTCCTCCATAAAGGCCAAATTTGTGGCATGGATGACTAATAGTTGTCATGTTGACAGATTTTCCCACCTGAGATATGGATCTCTGCAGCTCCTCCAGAGTCAAAAGGGCCTCTTGGCTGCTTGTCTGATTAGGGCTGTCCTGTCAATGAAGGTGGACGTCCATGTTTGGGTAAGTGTGCAGTTCTGTCACACTCTGCAGTTTTTGATGAAGGATTGAACAGTGCTCTGTGAGATGTTAAAAGCTTGAGATATTCTTTTTTTATTATCAGAAGCCAACTGGTTGATTTTATTTGGTGAAATACATAAGTTTCCTCCCACTTTTCAATTATCTATCACAGAATAGATACCCAAATAAAATAAACTGAAGCTTGTGGTTGTAGTGTCAAAATGTGAAAAAGTTCAAGCGGTATTAATACTTATGCAAGGCACCACGTATCTCTCACCCCCAGGGAAACAGATATGTTTGAATTTTATGATGACTTCCTGCCAGATATCCAGTAAATGGCAAATTCAATGAAGTAACTATAATCCAGCTTTGCAATAGCCGTGACATGAGCTGTTTTTGTTTTATTTTCTGCCAGTTATTTTTTCCGACTGTATAAGATATTGTCCTAACCTGGAGCGTGTTGTTTATGAGTTTGATCTGGATTTGTCCTCATCAGTGTTAATGTCGGCCTCTTTAAGAGAAGTGTCAACGGTGTGTAATTTCTAGGTGTGTAAAGAATTAAAAAATATTTTAGTTTGTGGGCTGCATGGTGGTGCAGTTGGTAGCACTGTGGCCTTGCAGTAAGAAGGCCCTGGGTGAGAATCCCAAATCAATTATTCAGACGGCCAAATAAATTGAACGTTTATACACAAACCTTTAGTGTAAATGAATCAACACAGACGAAACGCCTTCAAGAAAAATGAATAAGTATGCTTTGAAATATTTTTTCTTTCAAACCATTAGATTTCTGCTGCTTTAAAAGACTGGAGGACCAAAGAAAAGCCCAAAACAAACAACTGGCTTGTTAGTTTGAAGACTGAAGTTACTGATGGGATTGTGCCTTAAGAAGTAAAGATTTTTTAAATATTTACAGGTTTGCATTAACAACCATTGTGCCAAAGAATTATATTATATATTTTCATCAAGGCTGTGTGCATAATAAAATGTGTGTATATATATATATATATGTTTTTTTTCTTTACAGTTCTAAATAAATAATATTCCTAAACTCATATTTTGCCTGATTTCTTTGCGTCCTTAATAATGGTTTACGTTGAAGCTTTTCTGACTGTCACAGTTCACGTTCTGCGTCTGATTTCCTGTGCATGACCGCATGTGGCTGCATGCGCGTGAGATGATTAAATGGATTAGATCCAGGTGACGCCAGCAGACAGGCGGAGATTACACCGGCTGTTACAGCGAAGAGTCGCTGCACCAGCAGACGTCATGCAGACGGAGGCTAAGATAGCACAGGGTTAGGGTGATCAGCCAACAGTGATCAGAACTTTGTGTCATTGCAGAGTTGGACACTGAACAGACATAGTTGAGATTAAACATTCTACCTTGTGTGGAATTAAGACTTGTTTGCTCCACATTTAGCTCCTGTGTGATCCATCAGCATCACATTGAAAGCTATCTCATAATTTATTTTGAGATACCTTTTATTAGTGTATTTGCAGCAACATTTATATCAAAAGCTAATCCCATTTCAAAAAATGTCCTGTTGATCTGTTGATATATTTACAGATTGTCAAAAGCTTAAATTCATATGCTGATCCTTTTGGTTTGGATCTACACAGGCTCATCTCAATAATTTGGAATATCATTAAAACCTTAATTTATTTCAGTAATTAATTTCATAAAGTAAAACCCATACATATTCATTACACAGTCATATATTTAAAACATTTAATTCTGTTTACTATTTTAGACAATAAAGTGCTATGTTTGGTCATGTTTTGTATCGACACTAATGAGGGGAAGGCTGCTGACTTGGTAGTAGACAGTCATCATCACCCTCCACAAGGAAGGTAAGTCACAAAAGGTCTCTGCTTAAGAGGTTCACAGGCTGTTCAGAGTGCTATATCAAAACAAATATTGGAAAGTTGAGTGGAAGGCGAAAGTGTATCAACCAGAGCAGCTTTTAGTGGTAATGTTCTAATACTACACTGTTTAACACTAATTTCCCAGACAGCTTTCTTTGTTGAAGGAGGAAAGCTCTGGAACATATTACCTGGTCATTTGAAATCTATTGTATACTGCTTAAGATCTGGTTGGTTCAGCAGCAAATGTGCACTCAGGTTAAGTTTTAGGTGTTTTGAATTTGAAAGGACTTTTATTTAGTGGTCCAAGATCCTCTTTCCAGATGCAGCAAGATTTGCATTTCATTTTGGAAATCAAGGTCCCAGAGTCTGGAGGAAGAGTGGAGAAAATGTTGGGAGCCATGTCAGCAGAGCCACAGGCCGAGATCTTTAAATTAACAAAAATAAATGCTTAAAATATGTCACTGAGTGTAATGAATCAAACATTTTGAATTAACATTTCTAGTATAAATAAAAAAACTTTTTAATATTCTAATTTACTAAGAAACATCAGCAAATGCAGAAAATATTTTAAGTAAAATTGTATATTTTAATGTTCAGAACCAGAAGATGGGATTCATCCTTAGATTTTCCTGCACATGCCAGCCGCCAGGTGAATCTTCTTATCCGAGACTGATTTGTGAATGAGCACAGAGGGAGGGATTTAACCGGTTCTGGCAGGCAGCCATAGATGTCTGGGGTCATACAAAAAGCAGCCTACTCAGTCAGGCTTCTTTCACAACCCACAGTGGCTCGGGTCATTCTTCCTGGGTTTTTTTTTCTTTAGCTAGTTTAGTCTAATCTCTGTAAAACACTTAGTGGGACTGAAAATAACCTGGCTCACTATGGTAGTCCACGAGGAAAACATAACAGCTAGAGGTTAAGAGGCAAAGAAAGGCTGTGACACAGTAACTGGAGCACTATGTGGTAAGGGCTAAACCTGGAGCCACAAAATCAGCGACTGGTTATTAATTAAAGACAGAAAATTCAAATGCTTTAATAGACAAATTGTTTCATACTTTAGAAAACAGATTTCCTACATTTTTTATGTCAAACTTCTTTACTTTCTCATACTTGAATTTCCAAATTTCTTAGTACGTTACAACCTATTTTTAAACTATTAAAAAAAATTCACTATGAATTTTTGGTGGTAAACAGAAAGAAATGAAGGAAGATACACAGCACTCCAACTATGTGTGAAGAAACAGCTTTTAAAGTTAATTCAAAGTGCCTTATAGAAAAAGAATATGATTAAAAACGTGAAACAGATCAAAAGACCAATAATAAAAAAAATGTGAGCATCACAAAACCAAAGAAATGCAACAATGGAAATTTTAAACAAAACTCTGAGACATGTTAGAAACAAACTGGTAAAACAACTTTAATGGATAAGCTGCAGTAAACGGTAATGTTTTCATCCAAGGTTTTTAGATTTTGTTTTAGGGTAAAGAATGCTGCCTGCCACTGTTTAGCTCGGGTCTAGCGCTGGTGCAAGTCAGCAACTGTAATATACATTTAGACCCAAGACCATTCGGGGCCTCAACAAGATTCTGTCATTTTATAAAAATGGAGCCAGTCCAGTGATTTAAGGACTATGTAATTAGTATGATCCCTTAACCTGGTGTTGGTCAGGGCTCTGGCCGCAGCATTTTGGATAGGCTGTACCTGCCTGAATCATTTTCAGAGATACCGTATTAATCCAACCTTTCTTAAAATAAAAGCATCTGACAGTTGTACTGTGGTCTAAATTGTTAGTAAACCTTTATTCTAATGTTTTAAGATGGTAGATGGCTTATTTAGTAATAGACTTTATGTGGTTGTTAACATTCAGGTTGGAGTCCAGGATATCTAGGTTTTGTTGCCTGATCTGTGATCTAAACTCAAAACTCAATTGTGTAGCCTCATAGAGCCTAGTTACGTGCTGATCTTCAACCTTTAATTGTGAGACCAATTACAAGGTTGCATTTATTTTGCATTGAGCTGGCACCTCAGCTCGACATTTTGGACACACCGATTCAATGAGCTATGGTCAAGTGATGACAGAAATTAGTTGTATGTCATTACCAAAGATCCTGGAAGCGATCTTGCAGTACTCCCAACATTTGAGCTAGGGGGATCATGCAAGTATTGAATAAAAGTGGGCTGAGAATGGAGCCTTGAGGAACCCCACATCCGATCTTGTTCATTCAGAACTATAATTACCGAATGACAAAGTAGTTCTCCAAGCACTTTTCCAGTCTATCAGAACGTTCGGATCAACTGTAGAACACAGCACTGAGATCCCTGGAGGATCTTTTACCAGAGATGTACCTGTAATACATTCTCCTGAAAAATGATCAGAAATGCATTACCCAACAGGAACAAAGCAGACTGAAGACAAAAATCTGATTTATATGATTTATTAATTAAGAAATGTTACAAATGTGAAACTGCTTGCACCAACATTCCTTCCAGAAACAAATCTGCCAATGCCTGACACTTTAAAACACAAAAGAAGGATTCTCAGTGAACTGCTGCTCTACAAACATTAACTAGTTAAAATCACCAAAAAAGTGTTAGCAGAAGCATGGTTGTGCGTTCTTGGCATGTGCACCAAAAAGGTCAACTAAATCTGGCACTGGTTAGATTCACTTAAGCTCTCTGCTACAACGTCTATGTTACTGGTAAATCACCAGTGTATAAAAATATAAAAAAGGCCATCATTTCAAGAGTCAAAAAGCAAGCTGGCTTGTTTAAAATGACAGAAAGCTATGATGGGTGTTTAGCAACTCACACTGAGTAAGGCTTCAAACCACTGACGTTTAAATATTTCAGAAAAAAAAAAACATTTCCACACTAGAAATTTTTTAAATAAACTACCTTTTCTGAGGCCAAATTATTACCACTTCAAACTGGCACCTTTTTAGGTGGTCAAATAGTAAAAAGTATTCTGAAAACCTTCCATGCGACTAGCTTCTAAACTTTAAATGAAAAGAAAAGCACTAAGTGTGTAGTAAATGTTGGCATATGACAAAAAAATCTGAGGAAGAAAAAAATATATACAGGACAAAACCAAAATCTATGCAATATGCAAAGGCGTCATGTTGCTTTGAGCAGCAATAATCCCACCCCCCTCCCCAACCTGCCAAGATTAAGCCAGTCTTCACTGAAGACTCCTCACCTCAACATCCCCACCCACATATACCCGTTCATACACAAAAACATCATGAAACACGATTACGTCACTAAGCCTGTTAGTTTGGAAATGAGTGAAGCACTGTGAAACTCCAAAACCCTGCTCCCCCATTCTTCCTCCTCCCCCCATCTCCCCTCTCTTCACTCAGAGAGGGGAGATGGGGCTTTGGTGCAGTCGTTCCACTCATCCGTTTCTGGGTTGTACACCTCCACCGTGCTGAGGAACTCGTTTCCGTCAAAGCCACCCACGACGTAGACGGTTTTGTCCAGCATGGCCACGCCGGCGTTGCTGCGGGATGATATCATGCTGCCAAGCATCCTCCAGTCGTTGCGGGCGGGATCGTACACCTCAACGCAGCGGAGAGCGTGGGAGCCATCAAAGCCACCCACGACAAACAGCTTGCCTGCGTACAGGGGGAAGAGGCAAACATTGGCAAAAGTTCTGCAGTGCAAATGGTTTCTTTAAATAAAAATCCAATAGAGAATTCCAGTTAGTTGAGCTTTCTCACATTTTGTTACATTACATTTAGAAAATTTTAAGTATCTTATTGTGATTTTATGTGACAAACAAAAAGTGCATAATTGTGAAGTGGAAGAAAAATGAGGTACGGTTTTCAAAATCTTTACAAATTGAAATCTGAAAAGTGTGCTGTACCATTTGTATTCAGCCTAACCTTTACTGGCAACACAAGCAGCGAGGATACCCACTGTGGAATATTGTGGGGGCAGCATCATGCTATGGGGATATTATTATTATTATTTTTGACAGCGGGAACAGGGGAGCTGCCAACATTTACCTAATTTTCTTTGCAAAATAGCTCAGGCTCTGTTAGATTAGATGGGGAGAACCTGTGAATGTAAATTACAGTTCCACAGATTCGAAATCTGATTCAGATCCGGACTTTGACTGTGCCCCTCCAATACATGAATATGCTTTGTTCTAAACCATACTACTGCAAAGTCAGGCTCATTGTCCTGCTGAAGGAAAAAGTCTTCTGCAGCCTCGAACAGGTTTTTTTCTAGGATTTACATCGACTGACAAGCTAGTCCATCTCTGCTGAAGCAAATCATCCTGATACAGAAGCACTCCATGCCTCAACATTTTGTAAACATGCACCTTTTTACTTCCAATTCAGTTATGTACTCCATTGTTTTTGGTCTATCAAATAAAACTCATTGGTTTGTGGATTTAATGTGACAATAATGCAAAAAGGTTCACTGGGTACTTTTGCAAGGCACTCATTGTATATCGCTATGCTCAACCAGCAACTGGGGGGCTCACCTGCATGCACAGCAACAGCAGCGCCCCTGCGGGCCACGTTCATGGGGGCTACTAGAGTCCAGGTGTTGTTCTCAGGGTTGTAGCGCTCTACGGTGTTCAGGCAATTCCACGATTCTGCTCCTCCAATCACGTACATGAAGCCATCCAACTCACACACTGCAGCCTGGTGCCTCCCTGAAAACAAAGTTGTTACTATTATTGCTGCAACTTCAGTCCAGACCCTACTTTAGTTTCAGCCACCACCATCGTTTTCTGAAATTAGACGCTGTGCCGCCACAAGCTTTCTTACGTTTACATTTCCAAATAAGCCAACACTGGTTAGACTTAGATCTGCAAAATATATTGACTGGCAACATGCATTACAATACCAATGCATACAAAATTGCATTAGCAATGCAACGAAGTGGTAAGATTCTGCATGTCAATACTACCGTATTTTCCCCGACTATAAGCCGCTACTTTTTTCTCATGCTTTGAACTATGCTGAGGTGTGGCTTTTCTGTGGATTTTTCTTCACCCGCCAGGGGGCTCTTTAGGAGAAAGTGAAAAAAACAAAAAAAAAAAAAAAACGACAGGTGGGACACTGAGCAACACTAACATCAACACAGAAAAGATAAATGACGAAGCTCCTCTGAGGCTGTTCAACTCCGACACTGAAGAAAATGACTTCAGTGGTTTCAGAGCGCAGGAGGACAATGAATAAACCAATCAATAACTTTTCTGATTTGTTTGATCAGCACTTTCACTTTTATGCTACAGGCACCATTGGGAAACTAATCAGTTCAGTTAAGTTTAGTTAAACTATGTAATCAGTGCGGCTTATATTGAGGTGAGCTCTATAGTCGGGAAAATACGGTATATTTGGCCTGTTTTGGGGGCTTTTATTGCCCCCTGATGCTCACACTAAATTTTTTATTTAGTGGTTGAGATGCTAAAGTCACAAAGGGTTACGGTATCACAGACACATTCGTAATTAGTTTAGATTTTAAAACTACTTTACAGATTTACTGGTGTACTGTTCGTGAAACTGAGTGGATACATACTGATGTTAAGGGAGGCACAGTTAAACCAGGTTTTTGTCACAGGGTCAAAAACGTCACAGTTCTTCAGGCCCTTCTGCCCGCAGGGGTCCGACCCTCCAACAACATAAAGCTTGTTGTTCAAGGAGCAGACACCTTTTGGAAAGGAGACAGCAGTGAGTTGGACTGGGCAATAAGGTGAGTTTAAAATGCAAATTAGGTAATGTTCTCATCAAAAGGCAAGTATCCCCAGTGCAGCAGACTCACCTGCATTGCAGCGGTTTGTCCTCAGCTCTGGCACTTGAACCCACTCATCAGTATGTGGATCGTACATCTCCCCACAGCTCAGCTCATCAGAATGTCCGTTGGAACCTCCGATCACATACAGCTGACCCTGAGAGAAGTGGTCAAGACATAATAATTTAGCACCTTCTTCTTTGCCTTAGACACTCTGACCGATAAAAGGCATCAGAATATTTGAACAAGTTGATAAATATTGTAGTGTTTGCCTAAGACCAGTAGAGCAAATCCTATCAGGTGCAGCACCTCTAAGTCAATATTCAAAACGCCACTTTGTTGTAGACTACACATGTCTGAGGTGAAATGAGCAGCTGAACCTACCATCAGCACAGCCATCTGGAATCGAGCCCTCGGAGTCCGCATTGGTGCAACGAAAGTCCAACAGTCCTCATTGGGATCGTAGCACTCCACAGTCCTCAGACACTCTTCTCTGTTGTAGCCTCCTACAGAATCAGAAAGGAGGACCACGCTCAACATCTGAATGAGCATTTTATCCCACAAGTTGTTCCCAAAAAGATCAAGTTTTTTGCAATTCCTTTCTGCCAGTAATCTCCCAGCTTCCCTGTCGGTCTTGAAGAAAATCCTCCCCACACTGCGATGCTGCCAGGACCACCATGTTTCAAGGTGGTGATGGTGTGCCCAGGGTGTTACGTTTAAATTTAAAGCTAACCTGCTGCGATGAGTCTGCCATTCAGGGCTGCAGTCCCCAGACCGGAGCGAGCGTAATGCATGGGTGAGAGTGGGTGCTCCTCCAGCTCCTGGGGCTGGGCCTCGAAACTGAGGCTCTTCATCAGGCAGGGCGTGGCAGTCGGAGATGTCTGAGGGCTGTTGCGGCCATGCAGGAAGATCACACACAGCACTCCATCCAGCACAGCCAGACAAAGATAGTTGCTGTCTAGGGACACAAGAGGAAAAAGGTTACTTTTAATTTCACTTCAGGCATGTGCAGAAGCTAATTAACTTCAATCAATAAACACTTACTTGTGGTCTTCTCAGAGGCGATGTACTTCCAGTCTCTCCTGGTGGTCTGTTTTTGGACATTGGCTGCTTGGTTGAAGGGTGAAAGGCTTCCTGAAGAGCTGCAGCTCAGCTGTCTCTGGGCATTCTCACGCACAGGTTTCTTCTGCAAGAGCACAACGCAGCTACAGCAGCTGAGCTTGCACCACAGGCCCACCAGTGGCCAAAACAAGCATCCCAAATCTACGCTTTGATCCGGCTGGCCTAACTATAGTAATTTTAACAAGCCAACCACTGACATGTTGCCAAATATTAAAGCAAACACACTAACAGTCTGCTACATTTATTAGCACAAAAATGGATGTCCTCAACAGCCTAACCAAACAAGCATCAGAGCTCAGCTGACAGCAGCAGACACATCAAGGCTTTATGATGGCATTAAACAAGCCAGATCTAAGCCAGGCACAGGCCAAGATGTATTATTATGCAAGGCCAAACACAAGATGTTAAATTAAGGTCCATACTGCCAAGTTATGCGTCAGAGGCTTCCTAATTACAGTGAAGCCAGGTTTAAGCAGTTGAATACCTGCACAAACTGAAGGTGGTCGTCCTCGCCACCAAACACTTCATTGTGCCCATCAATCATCAGCCCTCCATCCACCAGCTTATGGTCAGGAGAGTAGTAGAGCGTTTGCACCTGCAAGACAAACAGGAACAATACACCCATGTGGCTGTCTTCATGGCAACAGACTCAGAACCCGACCAACAAGGAGGGGGAGAGGAGAGGGAGTTGGCAGAGCTGCGAACAGGAAAGGAGGGGGAAGGACGAAAATCTGGATCTTCAGTTGAATGGAAAACCTCCTTTAAAAAGACACACAGGCTTCCGCCGATGCACAGACAGGTTCACTGTGTGAGATCAAGAGGGGAGCTGTTGAAGGGCTGTCAGTGGGCGGACCTAGTTGTTGTGAGTGCCCTGCAAGAGGGAACTTGACGAAAACTGAAAGACTGCATCTGGAAAGATCTTCAGATAGGCGGCGTACGCGTGCGTCCCTCTCGGCACCAATGCTGCTTCTAAAAGCGCTCCTTGAGCTGGAGAAGTTGGTCATTGTGCAGACAGCCAAATCCAGAGCAAATCATCACATTTATACCCAACAGCTCGTGCCTTAACGCGGTCCAACCAAACAAGCTAAATCTGCTGAAGCAAAACTAAACACTAAAAGAAAAAGGTGCTGCAGTCACAAATATTTAAACAAGGAAAATTTCAGACCTAAAAAGAAACTTTTGTTTTAACTGGTCAGTGAAAGCGCCACAGCTACAGTGCTAATTTACGCTCTTAAAAGGACATTTTCAGTTCAAGGATCAACTGCTGATGAGTGTTGTTTTTATATCTAAAGAGGGTTTGGACCTGAAGCCAAATGAAGCAGAAGTGTTACAGGGTTTTGTAGGAAATGAGGATTTTATACAAAGGTATCCGATTTTACACGAGTTTTTCCATAGTTTTCAGGGGTGTCAGGGGACATTTAAACAGCTGATATATTCCAGCCTAATTTGTTAGACCTGTGAACAAATTTGGCAGAAAAGCCTCATTTATATACCAGATCAGATTAAACTAGTTTGGTAACTACTGCATTGTTTAAAGCAGAGCAGACCGCATAACTGCAGATACCAATTTTAGCAAATTCCAGTTTCAATGAAACAACTAAATAATCAAATGTTTAATACAAAACAAACCAGTTTTTTCTCAAAATAGACCAAAACTACCGAGCTTTCTCTGAAAACCACAGGGGAGAGAGTCGTCTATGGAAAAAGCAACTAAAAACAGCGCATCTCCTTTACAGATTATAGCTCACTGTTTCTGAATCATATCACAGGATTTTTCATTTTTCTACATGATACTTTCAAAATAAGTAACTTGTAGAAAACAGCTTGTCCCACTATCAGGTGCAGGAATTAAACTCTTCAGGCACTATAATCTTGCTTAAAAGGGAGAAGCTCTAGTGCAGTTTTGAAAGTCTGGGAGTGTTTTTGATTCAATATTTCTCCCAGAGAGAAACTGGAATCCGCAGGTCAGAGATTTACAAAAATAGGAAACCAGAGGAAATCTGGAGGTGATCTATCTCGATATATCTACAACAGGCATAATGTAGAGCAAATGAGATATTGGGGTTAATGTAATGATTGCTTAATGCTTGTGAGTAATATGATCTGGTAAATTGAGAAATGGGATGCAATCTGTATGCATGGAGGGGACAGATGGGGGCACAGTATTGCTTGGCTGCAAAGAAGGGATGCTGAGAGGCAGCAGTGGTGCTCCTCTCCTCCCTCTTTTCTTTGACTCATTTACCCTGGTGGCTCAGTCCTGGCTCCTCAGTCTGGTCTCCTGCTGATGATAATAAACCTACAGGGAAAAATCAACGGGGAGGAGTGCCTGTTAGTGCTGGAGCAACAACCTTGAACCTGTTCAGATAATAAAAAAGGGCAGTGAGAAAGCTGAATCAAGGACCAGACCTTTGGGAACCTTTTGAGTTTGTGTTTCAGATGAGAAGAGTCCTGTAATATTAACATTGGGTTGTGTGTAAACCAACCACATATTCAAAACAAAAGTAAAAAAAAAAAACGCCAAAAACAAACCCAAAGGAGAAACAAGAGCAAGCAGCAGTTCTTTTTGGCTCACCTCTAATTTGATGTATGGATCAGGAATACAGTTTCATACTCCAAAAACCTCAAATCAGAGGAAAACAAAAGAACAGTCCTGACAAAGGAGCATGACATCAGCATGCCAGTTCTACTTCAATCTCCTTAATGACTTCTTGAAGTCAACAAGAGGAGGAAGGGGGAGGGCAAAGTAAGACCAAAAGAACTGGTCAGAGTTGAGGCTACGTGTTTTGATACTGACCTCTTCCATCAGTCGTTCCAGTTGGTCTCCGTTCTCCCAAATACTACGCTGCACCCAGTTGAGTACCTTTGAGTAGAGCTTGCCATTGCTGGGCAGGGTCAGGTTGTCCTCTAGCATCACTTCTAACTGTAAGACATGAAAGACTAAGATGTAATGCAACGGTAACTGAAACCTACCTGAAAATGAAGCTGGTTGATTCAGTAGAAATCTGGTTTCCATATTTTTGCCAGGTCAGAACCATAAATGTCAGTGTTTCATATTTGGATTGTATGTGTTTAACCAACACAAAGTAATGCATACTTACTACTCCAGACCTTGAGAGCTACTATCCTGCAGCCTGTAGATGCATCTCTTCTCCAACACACCTGAATGGCTGAATGACCTCATCAGCATGTCACTCAGTTCTGCAGAGACCTGGTAAAGAGCCACTCACTTGATTCAGGTGTGTTGGAGAAGGGAGGCACCACGAGTTGCAGGATAGTAGATACTGAGGACTGGACTTGAGCATCCCTGTCTTAATGTACGTTTTCACCAACATTGCACATATAGAGACTGAAATTTCTGCAAAGTCTTTGCAAAATTCCCAAAGCTCAATCGAACGTTGTAACATCAAATTTCAAATCTTACCACAGATAGAGGTCTGGACATTGTCCAGGCCATTTTAACTAGGGATGCATGATTTATTTAAATTAACATCCGTATCGGTCAGAAAAACTGGGCTGATATTAATAACTGAAATTTATTTCCATCTTGTTGCTGTTTCTGTATGTTTCGGGAGGGAGTTGGCCATGTGGTATTTGTTTGGGTATGTGATGGTGACAGTGATGCAGTTCCAGACTGTAGGGTGTTTAACTGAAGCAGAGAAGCAATGTCAGCTGTATGTTGTTAAATATCGGTTGTCAGACATAAAAGCAATATTAACATCGGATATCAATATCAGCCCTAACTGTTATATCGGCGCATCTCTAACTGTAACATGAATATGCTTTGATGGGAACCATTCAACTGTAGCTCAGTTGTATGTTTAGGGTTGTTGCCCTTTCCATTAACCGACCAGCTTTCCTGTCTCTGCTAAAGAGAAGAATCCCCAGAGCATGATGCTGCCACCGCCATGCATCACTGTAGGATCGGTATGTTCATGGTAATACAATCTTTCTGCTACACATAGCATAAGCATGTAAGCCAAATGGTTGCATCTTGGTGACTTCTCAAGTGTGTCCTTTGAATTTACAAAGGAAACAAATTCATATTTGTACAAAATCCATTTTCTTCTATAGTTTGCTTATTCTAAAAAATAAAATAAAATAAAAAACAACTCATGAGGATTTTTTGCGTATTTACCTTTAATCTGGGTAGTTTGAGAAAGTCTTCCTGTTCAGATACTTCCATCAGATGGTCCTGGATGTAAGCATCCACCTTGGCCAAAAGTCTGCCGTCTCCCATGGAGTTGGCAAAGTTTCGGAAAGAGATTGCGTTCTGGGAATCCACTTTAGACAGCAGGTAGTCACCACAAATCTAAGGAGCAAGACATTTTCAGATTGTAATCATAAACAATGGTGCATGATAATTTTAAGAATTAGTAATGCTTTAAAATAGCACATGAAAAAAAATTGGATACCTGTTTGACTCGCTCCATCTTGAACCTTTTGGCTGCAGAGTACACGTCCTTGACCAGCTCTTTCTCTGCCTTTAATCTGCATCAACACAAAGAAGATTTCAGATACTTTATTCAGCAAAGAGCTCTGCATAGATCAAATACGACAAGGAGCAAAAAAAAAAAAAAAAAAAAAGCTAATTACTGGGCAGTGTACGCATAGTTGAGCAAGACCTCCACAGCTTCTGGGTTCAAGTCCTCAAACGTGATGTGTGAGACTCCATGAGTCTCGATATCGCTGTTAAAGATCTCAAACAAGTATGGACTGCAGCATGCCAGGACAGCGCGATGAGCCATCAGCTCATGACCACAGACCTGGAAAGATTCAAGCAATACAGTCCCAGAACATGTCAGAGTAATATACCTTTATAGTGACGCATGTATCAGACTTTTCCTCGCAGATATAGCTGTGTTTCCTGAAACCATGCATTTGAGTTCCATATTGATATTCTGCTTTTGAAGGTCACATAACAAAGACGTTTCAACAACACATTACCTGCAGCCTAACGTCACAGAACTGGCCGCTCTTCCTCAAAGCATTCATTTTGGCCACGGTGGAATCCAGGAAAGTCTCATCGTCAAAGATCAAACACCCGTTTGGAGTCATTTTGGTGAATTTTGATAATATTCCTGAGGGCGACAGCAAAATAAAATTAAATATTAACATTGTCATGTAAACTGACAGCTAGGAGGCAGGTCTTCTGTACAGAGTGCAACACGCTTTTTCAAACTGTGCAACTCTGGTCATCAATGAATAAAGTCAACTATTACAAAGGGAGGATTACAATAAGATCCTTGTAAAGCGCATTGTGTAGTATCTGTCCTATGCATTAGTCATGGGCTTACCTAACAGACAATAATCCAAATCCAGGGAAACACCACTGCTGATTGTAGAACAGGAACAGGCAAAGCAGACTAAGATCACAGCAGAGCTCAGTCTTCTTTACCCGAGGAGAGGGATGGGAAGTTGTCAGAAGAGATGCCAGCCGACTACAGACGTGCGTCGAAGGGAGAAGGGGAGCAGTCGCACGGACAAACTATCAGGCTTGAAGCGACTATAATCAAGTCCTCGGGATCCCGTTGGCTATAGAAATGTACTTCTTCTCTGTTGGTCATACATTATAACCTGGAGGAGGAAGAGAAAAATAGTTTTGTCTTTTTTTTACTCATGAAATTGGCCCCGTCTGTTCTTGACATCAGAGCAATAACAGCATGAGTCAGTTCCACATGGTAAATGAAGCAACCCCAGACACAGGATGGCAGTTAAAAGACTCTGCCCTCTCCAGATTCACCAGTACTTTTTCTTCCAGAAGCATATTTCCCAACAACACGGAGCTGTCAACGTCTCCAACTGGTCACAAAAAGATGCACCAGAACAGATCAGATCTTCTTCTGATTCATTAAATGTATCAAAACGAAGAACTCCCATCATTTCCTGTCAAACACGGCAACCAACACTATGAGCTGTGATGCACTTTTATAAATAATTAAAATGCTTTGATGCATAAATGATCATTTTTACAATGTTTCATGTAAAAAAATGCAACCTCTTGAATTATCTGCAGCACATGTTTTGACATATCTTCTAATAACAATGCTCCCTAAATTCAGCTACATAGCTGGATTTGAAAAAGAGAATCCTGTATGGCTAACTGTTTCCATTTGTTTCACACTCCTACCTTTAATGTACCTTCTTAAATCCCTACATCCAGGGGTGAAAATGAGCCGGTACAGTCCTGTACTGCGTACTACTAAAAGATTCTGCGCCGGTAACACCGGTACGCAGTACCGGAAAGAGAGAAGAACGGCTGTCTGCTATGAAGCCGTCATCCAGAACCAGTTACGGCTGCAAAAACTCACGAGCAAACAAAGATCAGATCCGCCACCAATAGCCAGTCTACAACAATCAATGCTCTTGCTTTGCTTCTCTCCCCTCGGAGCTCGAGGTTTTTATGAACGGCCAGCCTTTAAAACGAGCACCGCTACGTTTAATGTCTGTCTGCTCGCTGCTAAATACCCCAGTTAAAAGCAAAGGGAGAGAAACTAGTTGAGTTTCATGTTATTTTGCTGAATTACGACAACACAGTACAGCTCGAAAACACCGTTATGACCAGAGATTTCACTTAAACTACACGAGAGCGCATGCGCTCTTACCTCCTAACAGAGCGGTTGCCAAGGAGATCGCTGCGTTCGATTTAACGGACTGGGAGATTTTATACAGGCGATGCACAGACAAAAAACCGCCGCTTGCAGTAGGACAGGACGAACAATAAATCACTTACCATCTACAGAAAACAACCGAACTCTCTCTCAAATTTTTAATTTAAAAGAAAAGACGGAAACTGAACTCGTCTGTGGCCCCCTAGAGATCTCTCTCTCAGCAAAGATAATTGAATCAATCCTGTCTTTAAATGATAGCTTTACACCTCTCAGTCCGTGGGGTATTTTAAAGGTTTTACTTTCTTTTTTTTTATTCATCTTGTTTCTTTCTGTTCTGTAACCCAATATGTTCATGTTTTATTATATTTTAGAAATATGTCTAAGTTTACAATTCTGTGAGAAAAATCACTATTTCTAGTTTATCCAATCAGTCTTTAATACAGCTGGCACAAAACAATTATTAAAATATTATGATGTGCTTCATTTTGTAAATTCGGCATATTATATAAAATTTTGCTGTTCTTGTCGTGGAAAGACCCTTTTGATACAAGAGAAAACTCAAGTTTTTAAGAAAATGTCTGCTAATGATTTAATCAATTAGATCAATCAAATTTATTTTGGTGTGCAGAAAAAAACTATAATCTTTCTCGCGAACTAAATGATATGCTGTATTTCCGTTGTCTTTGTTTCATTTTATTAGTCACATTTTATGGTTCAGGGAAAAAACTACTTTGTCTTCAGAGAGAAACGGGAAGGAACTAAAAATTGGAATCAGCAGAAAATGGGTGATCGGAAATCGGCAACCAAATCTCAGATTGGTGCATCTGTACTTATCACAGAAAAAGGCAGACCACGGGACATGTTACATATAGTCTTTAATAATCCAGTACACAGCATGCCCTGCAAGCATTCATTGTCTAACTATGGATATACGGAGAAATGACCTACTTCCAAGCTGTTATGCAACATCTGGCAGAAGATTCCTGGTGAAGGCTCAAGTGTTCAACTCCTCCACATTGCTATGCCCACCACAATAACTCATATCCAGTCTCGTTTTCACTAAAAGAGGCTCTGGCATGCCACACCCCCAACTCTCTAGATAGTTCTTTTAACATGTAGCTTTCATTTTAATCACCACATCAGCCATCATTCTGAAAGCCAGTAAGCCATTGAGAAATGCCATTTGCTAAATGAATGTAATGCCTATTTAAAGCCTGTGTGAGGTTGTTTATGACTGCTGCCAGCTGCACACAAGATTCATAAGCAAAACTACAGTGGTGATATGGAAATTGAATTTGAGGGGGGAAAAAAACAGCATTGCACACACGGCTAGGAAATCAGCACCAAACAGATGAAGAATCACAGAGCGAGTCCCTGTCCGGTTTGTTAGGGAGGGTAGCTCTGAATGTATTTTCCCTCTCTCTAATTATTCCATCTGATTAAACAGGCAGAGGTGCAGGTCTGACGCTGAACAATCAATGCTTGTTAGACACCCACCTGGTGGCCAAGTGGGATATTGGGGAATATTCCACCCCTCTTTGAGTGGAAATTTACCGGTGGAATTTTAACATCAATTGTGTGTTTATGTAGCAACGAGTGCAAACAAAACAGGCAAAGTTTACCAGACTGCAATTTTATATGAATAGCGGAACAATGAAAATAAGAGAAACACCCACCCCGCATAGCATCGGTTTTTTTTTTTTTTTTTGGTCAGCAGTCAATTAGGAATAACCACGTGGTTTCCATTTCCAAAACCAAATTAATAGCAGAATACCACTGAATCAGGTACTAATGCACAAATATAAATTCAACAACTGAAGAAATCCAAATCGGAAAGAACTGTCTGCACAATTTCCTTTTACAGAAAATCACATGAAACTAGAACACCATCCCCCTCTGAAGGCCACGGTGTCTCATGTTCTTCTGATCGAGGCAACGTACTTTCCTTTAAGAGCAGGGCCATGATGGATGGCTGCAAGGCGAGCCACAAGTCATTCAATCCGCCACCGGAATCTGGGTCACGAACAGGGAGAGACCCCTCAAAGTATCCGATTAGACTGACTCGACGTCGGCGACATATTCCAAAGCAGGAGATTCTAATAATGTAGCTAACAAGCCAACTGAAAAGGGGGCAGTAAAGCAACCAAAAGGGACGAGGTCCTGAAGCAAAGGAGATGTTAGATCTCATACTACACAACCTGCTGGCTACAGCTTAGGATAGGGGGCCGTGTTATTTTAAACCATCGGGAGGGTTTTATCGGAATCCGTCGCGAGTGGGTTGTTCGTGTTAAGCCATTAAAAGCGGAAAGAGGCGGTTTGTGTGACATTTTCGCGCCTCCTTAACGTTCGCGCTATTTCCAGGAGTTTTCTTTGTTCCATCTCAATCAGCGATTATAGACGAACAATCACCACAAATCAATGGCTACGCGATAAAAATAAAAAAAAAGACACAGGTTTAACGAATAATAATAACCTAAACCCTAATGAATTTCACAAAGACAAATATTGTTCGTTCACACATAGGAGAGGGAAAAGGAGAAAAAGCCTTACCTGAGGCGTTTGACAACAAGCAAAATTAGGCATATTTAATGCGAACTCAGAGTTTCTTGGTTGGGTTTAGGGAAGAAACGCAACGCCACTACACTCAAAACCTGTAGCGTGTTTAAAACGTGTCTCTGTAGCTGCTGAAGGAACACGGCCACTCTGTCCAAGCTGGAATGGCTGGCGAGGAGAATGCGCGCACCCGAAAAATGACCCGCGTAAGCGCCACGCGGCTTCCGACGTCATTAGTGGGCGGTGCTAGAAGCTTTTGAACGCCCCAGCTGTCTATGTAAAGTAGGCTGTTAAGACATATAATCTAACTTCATTTGGATGATGTTCAGAGATCAATCACTACATAAAATGGGCATCTGCATATAAAGAGTTGTCATTGCATTCACGATCAGGTCACAAGGGTAACAGGTCTAGG
Organism: Girardinichthys multiradiatus; assembly: GCF_021462225.1. Taxonomy (NCBI): domain Eukaryota; kingdom Metazoa; phylum Chordata; class Actinopteri; order Cyprinodontiformes; family Goodeidae; genus Girardinichthys; species Girardinichthys multiradiatus. The sequence goes on from NC_061802.1 coordinate 10,092,409, forward strand.
AAGGAAACCAAGACAGCCATTTTCCACTCATTGCGGGGTATCCCAAGTTGTTCTCAAGCCACTGGAGAAATACAGTCCATCCGACGAGACCGTTGATTATTCCTGGAAAACATCCAAAGGGAGGTCCCCCTGTCCCATAATAAATTGCTCAGATCTCCCTAAACTGACAGTGTTTGATGAAGAGAAGCAGTGGTTCTACTCCACGCTCCTCGTCCTATCCCCAAGGCTGAGCTGGGCCACCCTAAAGAGGGAGCTAGGACAGCGCCTTGTTTTCATTATACAGAAATCTCTATGAAGGAAGACCAAATGTGCTGGTATATCTTGTGCGAGGTGAAGGCACGCACATTACCATCCAGTGAAATTGGTTATAGTTATTTTTACATTATATATTTTATACTTTAAATATAACAAAATACAACATCAGCAGACTACATATCTGGCCTCCCAGTTGTTTAAGAAGCAAATAGAACAAGATTATCCCTTTGTTGCTTTTTACATGTTGCTAAGATTGATTAAAACAGACAGAAATTGATTTTTACATTTCTCTGTTTTACATTTGATGGCCAGAACTTGCTGGTGCACAAAATCATAATTTTATTTTTCTGCAATAAACAGCAATAAATTATCATTCTCAAAATCTAAAATATAATGAGAAACAATAGGGGTTAAAGATATCACGGATGTGAGTTTTTTCTAACAGGAATTCACTTAAGGAAATTCAAGGTTGGTTCCACATTGGAAGAATGCACCTGTTAGTATCTGAGGCTGAAAGCAAATTACAAATAAATGGGGAAAGTGAACTAATGGGTCTAAGCAAGACAACTAGCTTTATGAATAAATGATGCATTAATTTTGATTAAAATTATCTCTGGATATCCAATTCAGTTTCAGGTTAAATGTTAAATTTACTTGCCATAAAAATGGGGGAGCTCTGCAGTGGTTCGACCGACGTGGACCATTTACGAAAGGACACTATGAGAGGGCACAAGTTCCCTGCCCAACATGTTTAAGATAATTTTTTTGGCATTAATAACCTTTATTGTCCCTAATCAGACAGGAAGTAAGGTAGAGAGAGAAGGGGAAGACATGCAGCAAATGGCCCGTGACCGGGAATCGAACCCAGGACATCTGCGTCGAGGACTACAGCTTCAGCATATGCTATCCCAACTGAACCAGCAGCGCCCCCCTATGCCCAAAATTTGAATGTGTACTGTAACTGAACAAAATACGTTCAAGGTAAAGCGTAAAAAAACTCAATAGAGTTTAAATTATATAAAAATTATTACTCATCACAATACACAGTAATCACAAGACACCACTAAGATAAAGCCTGTCTTGGAGCAAAACAAGCACGATGAACCAAAAAAAAAAACCAACTTTAAAACGACTAAAAACATAATAAAAAATAAGCAGAAAGTAAAATGAAATGAAACAAATTGGAAATAACAAAATCAAAAAAAGTAAAATCCACTTAAACTTCTTGTCACATTTTGTCCTAATGATGACTGGTCCAATCAGACATAGTAGCTTGCTGCAGAATCCAAGGTAGACAAGTTAAATGTAAATTAAATGAAAGTTCCACTTTTGCTTCATTCCTACTGCTTTACTCACCACTTGCCTTATGTGCTAGCTCTGACTCATGACAACTAACCCAACAATCACCACTGCATAGATTATTTAATGTCCATTAAGGAGGAACATCCGGGCCAAATCTTCCCTGCTGCTGCACACACATCACTGGACTCATTCATGTGCCTTGACTGAAAAGAGCTTAGTGCTACCTTAGTGCGTCATTAATTAGATAAGACAGCAAGGACTCTTGTTATAACAGAGGTGTCAGTCAGGGCTTTACATGGAATTGTGATTCTGCACACCTATGTGTCAGTGACATGAATACAAAAGTTGTTTATTATTTTTGTTTCATAAACTTTGGTGCAAGTTTTTCAAACACAACACTATGTGTTTCCATCCATGAGGCAACGATGATGAATGACTAGTTGCCAAGTATGAACTGCATCAAATTTAACCTCTTAAGAACTTTAAGAACAGGCCGCTCCAGGTTCAAACAATTCAGAGGACAGATAACTACAAAGGTCATAATGCATTAGTTGTTTTTATTAAAACAATTTAAACTAACCTAGTACATGCCCATTTCCAGTTATCTCTGAAAAGCTTTTCCTAGATTACAAAACACACTGTACTGTAACTACAACAACTACTCCCAACATTTCTCAGGACACCATTTGGTCTTCAATGAAAGGTTTGTCTTTACAAATGCTCTTTTGGGCCTTTTACTATCAGCATTCCCCTGACGGTCTGCAGAGATGAATAAAGATCCCCTGGCAAGCGCCAAGGCTATTTCTCTACACAGTGGCCAGACACTGAGAAACAGTCCTTTTAATTACAGCTTATAGAGTACAGCCAATGCATTCAGCTGACTTCTTTGGTTCTCTGCTGATTTGACTTAGAAATAAAAGTGGTAAAAAGGAGTAATGACTTTCCCATATGACTTAGGAAGGAAACTGATTTTTTTTCTTTTTAATTCTAGTAATATATAAAAGCCTGTTTGGAATTTTGCAGAACTACAGTGCTGTGAAAAATACAAATGATGAATAAAATGAATGGTTAAATTTACCAAACAACAGTAAAATAAACAGCCACACCAAGGCTTGTTAAGTCCCAGACCCGTAGAATCAAGAAGCCACTGAAAAAGACCCTGTCTGACAGCATGAAGCAGGCGAACAAAATCTCAAGAAGCAACACATTATGACCCAATCTGAAGAAATTAAAAATCAAAGCCATTTGTTGCTTTTTAGTTCGTAAAGAGATACTCCTTTTTTAGCACTCAGAATTGTTGTCTGAGTGCCAAAAAGAAGCCCAACAGATTTACTTTCAAAAGTGGAGCATTATGGCTAACGCTTTAATGTTCTGCTTGATATTTATAAAATCAATTTTATTTAGAGGGCTGCACGGTGACGCAGTTGGTAGCACTGTTGCCTTGCAGCAAGAAGGTCCTGGGGGTCTTTCTGCATGGAGTTTGCATGTTCTCCCCGTGCATGCGTGGGTTCTCACCAGGTACTCCGGCTTCCTCCCACAGTCCAAAGACATGCCTGTTAGGTTAATTGGTCACTCTAAATTGCCTTTAGGTGTATGAATGAGTGTGCACTTGGTTGTATGTCTATTGCCCTGTGATGGACTGGCGACCTGTCCATGGTGTACCCTGCCTTTTGCCCATAGACTGCTGGAGATAGGCACCGGCTTCCCCGTGACCCACTATGGAATAAGCGGTAGAAAATCAGAATCAGAATCAGAATCAGAAAAGCTTTATTGCCAAGTACGTTTTTGGACATACAAGGAATTTGTTCTGGCGTAGTCAGTGCAATACAGTACAAATTAAACAGTATAAACATATCTACAATATAATATAAATATATGTGCACAGTTTTAAGTGAGTGAGAGTAAATATAGAGCAGTATAAGATGCAAGAGCAATACAACAGTGCAGGTGATCATTGTGCAAGTAAAGCAGGAGTCCATGCTGAGCGTTAATGTAACGCATAGAGTTGCAGGTTACAGGTGTCCTGTCAGCAAAAAAGGGGGGGGTGTGGGAGAAAGGGAGAGTGTCAGGGTGGTTTCCGGGCTTTGTTAACCAGGCTGGTGGCAGATGGGAAAAAACTGTTCTTGTGGCGTGAGGTTTTGGTCCGGATGGACGGCAGCCTCCTGCCAGAGGGGAGAGTTTCAAAGAGTCTGTGACCGGGGTGGGAGGGATCAGCCAGAATTTTCCCTGCCCGCTTCAGGGTCCTGGAGGTGTACAGTTCCTGGAGCGACAGTAGACTGCAGCCAATCACCTTCTCAGCAGACCGAATAACACGCTGCAGCCTGCCATTATCCTTGGCTGTAGCAGCGGCCAAGGCCCCTCTTGAGGTTGGGGAGGTAGGGGTGGTGGATTGTGGCTGCAGCTGTTGGGGGGCGTCGTGGGGGATGGTTGCAGGACTGTCCCTTTGTCTTTCAAAGCGGCAGTAGAACTCGTTCAGGTCGTTGGCGAGGCGTCGGTCGTTGATGGAGTGGGGGGCTTTCGGCTTGTAGTTGGTGATTTGCTTGAGCCCTTTCCAGACAGACGCAGAGTCGTTGGCTGAGAACTGGTTTTGGAGCTTCTCAGAGTACAGTCGTTTGGCCTCTTTCACTGCCTTGCCAAACTTGTACTTCACCTCTCTGTATATGTCTTTGTCCCCACTCCTGAAGGCCTCTTCCTTATCCAGTCTTAACCTTCTGAGTTTAGCTGTGAACCAGGGTTTGTCGTTGTTGTAACTCACCCTGGTGCATGATGGTACACAGCTGTCCTCACAGAAGCTGATGTAGGAAGTCACAGCCTCTGTGTACTCGTCCAGACTGTTGGTAGTAGTCCTGAAAACATCCCAGTCTGTACAGCCTAAACACGCCTGGAGATTCTCCACAGCCTCACTGCTCCACTTCCTCCACAAAATGACTGACTGACTGACTTTATTTAGAAACTGCTTTGGGATTATTTCAACTGTTATGGACACGGAGACAGAAACAAAAAGGAAAAAATAAGAAGCAAGAAACAGGGAGAGGTGGGGCAAAAAGGAAAAAGAGAGAGGAGAAAAGAATGGAAGAGAGAAAGAAGGATGAAGAGATTACAAGATAACATCCTAGAAGATTGCTTCTACACCTGCAGAAACATATATAATAACAGCATTGTTACCAAAAGATGCATGGTACTAATGAATGCAAGATGTAGTTGGTGGTAACTGCTGCTCATTATAGTACATTTGTGTATCTGTTAACACGTGAATCTAAATACCTGTGCGTTGAAGTGTGAGCGCGCTTGTGTATGCAAGATTTCTCCGTAAACATAGGCAATAGCGAGTGTAAGGAGCCATAGACCTTTCCCCCTGAACCCGAAGCCACCTCCAAAATTCCCCCAGAGCACAGGAACCCCAGGAGAACCACTGCCCCGCCAGAGAAGAGCAGGGGAGAGTCCCAGGGGAACCACCCAGCAGCCACAGAGCAGAAACTGCAGGGAGCTGCAGCGGCGACCCCACAGGCCCTGCGGGCAGCTGTCTACATCACTTCCAAATCCCTCGCCAAGCAGCCACTGGGTGTGAGCCGGTATATACCAAAGCACCCAGCCCCGAACACCAAGAACCACAAGTAAACCAGCAGGCAGAGACACCAGCCACGGGCGGGGAGGAGAGGGAACAGCCCAAGACCCAACCTGACACCAAAACAGGACACACACAGTCACAATCACACATTCCCACCCTCATGCATACACATAAAAACATTCACACCCACGCACCCAATGTAGAGATACACAACAATGGACGTCGTACACTCACTCACATTCCCCATACATACTCCATACTCCCAGGTCCAGGTGCTGATACCTCAGAGGGGCAATCAGCCCCCGGACACAGAAGGTGGTCCCCTTCCTTCCGGGGTGGGGACAGGCGGACCACCCCAGCACCAGCCCAGACTAGTGCCATCACCGCCTGAAACCTGAGCGACCCCTGCCGAGACCCAACCCCTGCCCTGCCCCGCCCCGCCCCGCTCCGACCCCAGCCCCCAACGACCCCCATCCCCATCCGGAGAGGGGGCCATGTACAAACGAGGGCTCTACCTGGTCCAAGGGCCCACCAACCAGAGCCGCCACAGGACGAAAGAGTCCCAACCCACCAATGAATTCCGTTCTCAACCCCATGAGCCCGCCAGCCCCATGAACCCCATCATGAATCTCCCCACAGGGCCACCCCCAACCAGGACAGAGATATCAAACACATGCCCCTGAACCCAAATGCCATGAATCCCGTCCCCACAGGGGCACACCCCAAGAGATGAGCTCCACACGCAAGGTCCACACATGACTCCACTCCAAGCACCCCCACCGCATCCTGCCCCCCACCAAACAGCGAGCTGCGACAGCAAGGTAAGGGCCCTGCGCAATGCCACCCCAGCCTCCGCCCGCAGGCGCAACAGAGCAGACTCCACCGAGCACTGTGCTCACAATGGAACCCCCGACCCCACACCAAGATGGGACAAACTCACCTGGCAAGAGGTCCCTGGCCAGTGGGAAGCACCCAGGGCTGGCAGCCCCCACCATGCCCCCCACAACCCATGAACACACAACATCACCGCAACTGCAATGACAACCCAGGGAGAAACATTAACCAGCTCAGCTCCACCATCACCACTCAGCTGATTCAAATGCTGGTGACCCCACAAAAAGAGGACAAAACCTCCCCACCCTCACCCCACATGCTGCAACCCCTCCACGCCATCCTCCAGTGCCCTGCCCCGAGCCCCCCCTGACACACCACCCCCGAAGCATCACACCACCAAGCCCGCCCAACCACCCAGCCAATGCCAGCAACCCCAGCCCGCCAGTCCAGGAGAGAGAAACACGCGCCAGCCGGGTAACCGGGCCGGGCCGGCCAACTGCCCCAGGCCGAGCACAACCAGCCAGCCACCCAAATGCAGGCACAAGACATGCTCCACCCACCTGACTGCAGCCCGGCGCATGGTCAGGGGCCAGAGCCACAGAAGGAAGCATCAGTAGAAGGCCACCAAAGCACACCAAAGACCGGGCACCCCACCAACCCCACACCTAAACCCTGGAGGCGCGCCAGCATGTCGGCCACTCACACTCTCGCACTATACCCCACCCCACAAAGCAGGTCGGCTGGCCAGCCCCTCCATCAACGTGCCCGGACCCCGTACCAAAGCCAGGTATCGAGATCCTAATAAATCCAAACGATCCGGAGAGAGCCAAAAAAAGATATTCCTAAAGACTTGCAGAGGTATTTCCAGTTGAATGTGGTTGAACAAGTATTGTCTTTGGAGAACTGAATATATGTATATATTTTAGGGGTATCAGAGTAAAGGGGGCCTCCCATGACATTTCAAAACCATTTTCATTCGACTTCATAGTTAAGATCTACTTTGAGCTTGTTTATCACATAAAATCAAAATAAAATACATCAAAGGTTGGGATTGTTAAGTGACACAATGTGGAAAGGTTCAAGAGGCATGAATAGTTTTGCAAGGCATCATCTTTTATGCACCATTAACAGATAAATTAAAAAGGATGACAACACGTGTGTGAACAGGTGATCAGTTTTTCACATAACTTGTCCTTATTTCTGTGTTCTGACTGTATTTAATGGCATGCTTTTCTTACGCCAGAAACCAAAGCAAATGTAGGCACAGAAATAGGCATCAACACTTTATATGCGCAGCTGAAATCACAAAAATTAAATAAAAAATATATAAAATGTATAAAATAATATTGCTATACCCATGGAGGTATCTAAACCTCCATGCCTTTCAACCTTAGAATGGCTTATCCAGTCATACCTTCTGCTGTAAAAACTAAAACAGAGACTGAGGTGGGAATTTTTTGCCTCGTCTATTTCCATGGAAAAAGATGTCAGCCCTTGTTTTGCTGGGTCAGCTTATAGACTGTAACTCCCCCTCATTCTTCATAGAGTTGCTCAGTGAAGCTGCAGAAATGTTTCCTGACAAGGAGACCATAAATATTTTAGGAATTCAGGCTCCACAGTAACACAGGCCCTGAGCTGCTGTGAAAACAAGGTCCCATACACAACGGATGTTAATGCACATGATTATGCAATCACTAATAACATTTTTATACCCTGTCTTTTGCGCTTAATTCAATTTCCTGCGTAATTTACCTATACTATATTTAGGTCTGGACTTTGGTTGAGCCATTCTGACACAAGAAATTTGCTTTTGAAACCGTTCCATTTTAACTCTGTAAAAAAACTGTTGCCCTGCTGGAAGGTGAACTTCTGCCCTAATCTCAAGTCTCAAGGCTCTGACCGGCTTCCCTGTGCACTACTGACCCCGCAGCGTGATGCTTCACTATAGCAAAATGTTCTCACCTGTAAATCTCTGATATTGTTGGTGCTGAATTCTGAGGTTGTCAGAGTCTGGTTGTCTCCGTGCCTGCTGCTTCCTTTTTCCACCTCTAAGGGCCGCGAAGCTGGAGGACCAAAGGTGTGACAGGTGTTCTTCATTGACTCATCAGTTCAGAGGACTATACGAGGGCAGCTCACCTGCACTTCTGCGCCTGAGTGTTTTTGCCCCTCGTGGTAGTACTCCCTGGCTATATACCTTGCATCTTGTGATTGTTTTATGAGGATTTTTACTAACAGTCTGTTTACCTTGTCTTAGGCACCTCAGCCTTGCTCTTTGTTGGAGATCTCAAGAAAAACCTCTGATCACAGTCTGGACTCTGGATTCATTCCATGCAGCGGGCCGCCCTGGATACCTCTCCGTCTGGTTAAGCGAACTCTGTCCACCCTCCTAAGGTTCCTCCTGGATCATCAAGAAGCCCCAACGGAGTCAGGACTACCTCACTGTCCGAGACTCGCAACCATCTTCCCCCTGGCGGATCGCCCCACCCAAATAGTAAGCCTAATCACAGAATTAGCAAGTCTGTATCCCGATCTGAACTCACCTTGTAGTTTTCCCTTCCTGTCAGATGGCCTTCCTGGAAACTCTGCTCCTTTTACATTTCACAAATTGTTAATAAATTCTTTAAACGTTTCTCTGTTTGAGTGTTCTCTGCATGTGGGTCAAATCTGCTTTAAGAAAACGATGACAGAGGTGCCCTTAACAATGTTAAGGATAGACAAAAAATCTAAATATCATAAAAACTGCAGAAAAAGGCGGCTTAAGATCTTTTATAAATGATTAGAAGCCAATGGAACTGGTATATTTGGGTAACATTGGGCATGACAGTGACAACTGTATCTATGCAAATAAAGACCGACTGAAGCCCAATCTCTTGTCTTTCGCACAGGAACATCAGGTTTTTTTAAGTCTCCTGAGGCTGAAGATCCAGGAGTGAGTCACATAGGTCTGGCTGTCGATCCTATGTAGGTAAACACCACTTTAATGCTTTTGCAAAGTACAAACAAGACCTGGTTTTCATATTTCTCCCTTCTTTGGTTTGGTCCCAGGCTTAGGACGTGGGTCTGGATAAAGAGAAGAGCTCACAAAGCAAGAGCTCATATAGTCACTCATATTTATCGCCGATACGGAGAAGCTAGAAAGATGAAATCAAAGGTTAACTATTGAACTTCTGTCTCAGCTAAGTGTTGTGTCACTTTCTGAGGAAGGCATACAGCCTTTTTGGAAAGATACAGGATGTTTGGTTTAACCAAGAAATAACACTGAACCATTTGTTTCCATTAACATTTCACGTGATCTTTTGCAGCATGGCAAACCGTGTTTCCATGGCATCTCAAGACTTAATTAACCGTGTTTTTTTCTCCAAAGAACAGGACGTCGGAAATCTGTGACTGGCTTTAGGAGAATTATTAGGACAAATCACAAACTGTACACTGCACTTGTTTTGCCCTCTGGCCTTTCTCCGATTAAGTGCCTAAAGTATCAAGATCTAATAAAAAATTAATTGTCAAATAATTATTTTTAATGGAAGAAATAAAACAAACTAACACTTGCTTAAAAAACTAATCTTCAGAGATATTGAATAAATTATTAAATGTTAGATTCTTTTTTTACAATTATGTTTTTTTACTCTGAACATCCAGTTGCTCTACCTTGGAATTTATGATTTTTTATAGCATTTTGATTGAAAGCCCCTTTATTATAATTATTATTATTATTGTGTGTTGATTTCAAATTTCACTGAAATGCATGCAGTGGTCTCACATTTCTCAAATGCTAAAATGTTGCTCATATGTTTAGCTTTAGTTGCTCAGAACCATTTAGAAGATGAATTCAGTAAAAACAATTGGGAAATGAAAATAATTACAAATGTTGCTTAAAATAACCCTGATCAGCTGCTGTATGCCTTATTATGCTATAAGGATATTAGATTTCATTTTGATTCAGTGGTGATTCACAATAATGGCAAAACGATCGGAAAATAAAAAAAATTTGATCAGTAGCTTTAAGACTTTAATAGGCAATTGTTTGCCATTTTTTATCAAAGATCAACTTAAACATTTAGTGATTTCTTTTCTTTTCTTTTTAAGTATTGTCTCAGAATGAGCTGAATAGGTGAATATTATAACAAAACAGAATAAGAAAACTAACCAAAACATGTTCTCTGTCATATTTTTTCCTTTCTTAGAGTAGATCGAGTCTAGTCCTGATGCAGCATGAAATAAACAATCACTATCTACATCGCGATGAATGGTTTAAAGAATATCATATCATAAAATTAAAACAATTCATACACCGATGTGTGTACGGCATTCAGCGTGTGCAATCACTGAATGTTATGTAATGCTCAAGATAATTCTTGATATCTTATAATGCCTGTGTGACCTTTGATAGCACTAGTTTATAAAACAAATGTGTAAACCTGCAAGCTTCAGATCTTCAGTAGATTCTCTTTTTTGGCTTCTTTTTTGCACACATATTTCTTAAAAAACACAACAACAAAAAAAAAACATCGGCCTGATTTTCTGCTTTTTTTACTTAACAAGGCAGTATACAGATCTGCTGCCATCTCTCTTTACTGTCTCCTGTGGATGTGAAATGGGGATTATCTCAAAGGAACTCATAAAAAGATTATAAATATTACACAGGGGCAGCAGCAAGTGTGAAAGTTAAACAAGTCCAAAAACATGATGGTTAGGTTAACTGGCCTTGCCAAATCGTTCTTCTGTATGAATGTTGTTTGTCCTGTGCGTCTCTATGTTGCCCTGTAATGGACTTGCAACGTGTCCAGGGTGTACCACACCTCTCACCCAATGACCACTGTAAATTGGCACCAGACCCTGCCAAGGACAAGGGAGTACAAACCATGGATGGAAAAACAGGCTCAAAAACAGCTGGTTGAGCTGACAACAGATGTGAAGAAAAACATCCAGACCCTTAAATATTCTTGGGGATTTAATAGCGCAAACCTCTCAAATAAACTACCACAATGCACACAGCGTATTAAGTGCCCCATGAGAGACACAAACAAAATAAAACACTGTTGCACAGTTTTAAAAGAAGCATGCCGCATAGTCCCCTGTGCAGCAAGGACTGTCTGACCACTGTCTGCTTTATCTCATTCCAACTTGCGCTTAATCTCAGTCCTACTTACAGGTAAAACCTAAAAACCTCTAAGACTGTGGTTAGGACTGTTAAGACGTGGGTGTAAAAAGCCTGCTTTGACAGCACAGATTGGAATGTTTTTGTAGCTTTAGCCACTAATCTCAATGTGCTTGCAGAAACACATCAGTTTTTGTGAGAAAATGTGTGCAGATCAAGACCTTTCGCACATACAGACAGAGGGAGGTCTGTATTTCTTTGGCATCTTAATAAATGTTTTAGCTTGTACCAAATAACCTTTTTTTTTAATCAGAGTTAGAGTTGTAAAAAGCAAACTCTGCACTTCCAAAGAACATAAGTTAAACCCCTAAGATTCTAGGGTTAAAAGAAGATATGGCGATGTTGTAACAGGAACTTTATGTGTTTGTCTTGTTACAGGGCATTGACCTTGAAAACCAAGCAGTACATAAAAACTTTGATAACATCACAGGCCAGCTCTGATAAATGGACAAGTGTTGGGAAATCCACATAAGTAAACAAAACAGCGCAGACACATACTCTGTGCAGCTGCAAGCTAGAAGTGATTTTGTCTTTGAGCTGTTTAACCTTTAACTACAGAGGAGGGCTTCGATCTGCCTGACTTGAGTCACATTTGTCCAGTTAAAGCCAAAGTCAGGCTCTCGCTGGAGAAGTAGATGTTGCAGTGATTTCCTGTTACAATTAGAGCATAGAAACAACTCACAGCACTGCTTAGGGCAATTACAAACTGATTAGTCTGAAAGCACATGAGATTTCCACTTATCTGTGTGATAAAATGATGGGGGGCACAGTAATTGCAATCAATGACGATGTTCGCTAACAAAAAGCATGAATGTTTTACATAGAGGTATTATGGTAGTTAAGGTGTCCTTAAGAAAGCATTTACTTCCTTATTGTTGTCATTTCTTCGGCTGTAACTTGTGTTTAAGATTTAAGCACACACAATTTTAGAAACTCTACAGATTGATAAACAATGTGGAAATGTGTCTAATCATATCTTGTATTTTAACAAAACATGTTGGCTTTGTTTCTTTTTTAAACCTTTTGTAACAGTCGTGGTTTTTCAACATATGTTATACATTCTGTGTCAAACCATGACGTATAGCATGCATCAGGAGCAAACTCAGCAAAGCTCTGTTTTGACACACTTCTGCAGAAAGCTTTTTTATCCCAAGCTTTTATCAGCGTCATGTCAGTTAAAGGTAAATGGGAGATTCACTTTTCAAGGAGATATCTAGCTAAGATCTCCTGTAACAAGAGTGGCCATGATATTTAAAGAGATAGAGGCCAAGTTTAATTGGCAATCATGTATGATTTGTTTTTTTTATGCATTTGTGAAGAAAGCCTAGCATAAACACGAATAAAACTCCAAGCATCAGAAAGTAACTATGTAACACAACAATCAAACAATGAAGATTATTCCTTGCACTTTTACAAAGCAAACTTGTCAATTCCTTTACATCTTAAATGAAAAAATTGAGCAATATAAAATCCTTTATCTCAGAATCAGAATCAGCTTTATTGCCAAGTTCGTACATACAAACAAGGAATTTGACTCCAGTACACTTTGCTCTTTGGTTTTGTTTTTGCATTACAGAATATACATATTTACAATGTACAATATACACATATATAAATAAAAAGGTGCATTTGCAACATCTGTATGCTGTTGTTTGGTACTCTATTGAATGTTCAACAGAAAAACAGCCTGGGGGAAGAAACTGTCTCTGTGGCGGCTGGTTTTAGTGAACAGTGCTCTGTAGCGGCGGCCTGAAGGTAAAACTCTGAACAGTTTATGTGCAGGATGTGTGGGGTCTGCAGAGATTTTAGCAGCTCTTTTCTTGACCCTAGACCTGTATAAGTCCTGGATGAAGGGAAGGTCAGCCCTGATTATTCTCTCTGCAGTCCTGATTATTCGTTGCAGTCTGGACCTGTCCTGTTTTGTGGATGAGCCAATCCACACTGAGATGGATGAAGACAAGACAGACTGAATGATGGCAGTGTAGAAGATGACCAGCAGCTCCTGTGGAAGGTTGAACTTCTTGAGTTGCCTCAGGAAGTACAGTCTCTGTTGGGCCTTCTTTCGAACAGTGTCTATGTGTGAAGACCATCTCAGATCCTCAGAGATGGTGGTTCCCCAGAACCTGAAGGGTCCACGGCCGATACAGTGTTGTTGAGGATGGTGAGGGGGGTGTATGGGGGTGGTGTTCTCCGAAGGTCCACCACCATTTCCACAGTCTTGAGTGGGTTCAGTTCAAGGTAGTTCTGACCGCACCAGTGTACCAGCCGATCCACCTGCTGTCTGTATGCAGACTCATCACCGTCCTGGATCAGTCCAATGACAGTGGAGTCGTCTGCAAACTTCAGGAGTTTCACGGACGAGTCCGATGAGGTGCAGTCATTTGTGTACAGAGAGAAGAGGAGTGGGGATAGAACACACCCCTGGGGGCACCAGTACTTATTGATCTGGTTCGGGAGAAGATGCTCCCCAGTCTCACCTGCTGCTGTCATCCGTCAGGAAGCTGTTGATCCACTGACAGGTGGAGGCTGGGACGTTGAGCTGGGTGAGCTTCTGGTGGAGGATGTCTGGTATGATGGTGTTGAAGGCCGAGCTGAAGTCTACAAACAGGATCCTGGCGTACGTCCCTGGGTGGTCGAGGTGTTGCAGGATGAAGTGTAGACCTAAGTTAACAGCATCATCTGCCGACCTGTTTGCTCGGTAAGCAAATTGCAGGGGGTCCAGCAGGGGGCCTGTGATGTCTTTCAGGTGCTTCAACAACAGCCGCTCAAAGGATTTCATGATCACAGACGTCAGGGCTATAAGCCTGTAGTCATTTAATCCTACGATGGTGGGTTTCTTGGGCACCGGGATGATGGTGGATCGTTTGAGGCAGGAGGGGACCTCACATTTCTCCAGGGATTTGTTGAAGATCCTTGTGAAGATCGGAACAAGTTGATGTGCGCAGGCTTTCAGGCATGATGGGGAGACGTTATCAGGTCCTCCAGCTTTCTTTGTTTTCATGCGGTAAAAGAGCCTATTTACATCTTCCTTGGAGATCTTTAGTGCAGGCAGAGGATCTGAAGGTAGGGGGTTGGTTACTTTATGGGAGGAATTTGTTCCTGAATGGGATGTGGAGGAGATGGTTTGAGGTGTGAATGGCTTCTTGTCATGTCTGCAGTAGAAGCCATTCAGACGGTTGGCCAGGAAACGACTCTGCTCAGCTTCACTTTTCAGATTGTTATTTACAAGTATTTTTTGAAAGCCACATATATAGTTCTTTTTCTTTCACTTCACAATCAAATTCTACTTTGTGTTAGAATATTGCATAAAATACCAATGAAATACATTAAAGTTTCTCCATGTAATGTGGCAAGTGCCAGTTCTGTTGCTCTTTTGTTTATTTGTACATTAAAATAAATGAACATACACTAATGACTTTAGAGGTGAACGTTTTGTTTATCTTATGTTATTTTCCTATGGTCCCCTGTAGTTAGATGTTGCAGTTTGAATGATGTTTCCTGTTTAAATGCAGCAACTCAAACATCACAGATAAGATGTTAGCATTCTTTTACAGGATTTTCAGTGGGACAGGTTGTGTTTATTTTGAGGGAAAAATGACACATGGTCTGCATGTTGTAATTTTCTTCATCCAGCTTCTGTTTTATCATTGTTGGATTTGATTGATCCACCTCCTGTCTGTATGCAGACTCATCACCGTCCTGGATCAGTCCAATGACAGTGGAGTCGTCTGCAAACTTCAGGAGTTTCACGGACGAGTCCGATGAAGTGCAGTCATTTGTGTACAGAGAGAAGAGGAGTGGGGATAGAACATACCCCTGGGGGCACCAGTACTTATTGATCTGGTTCGGGAGAAGATGCTCCCCAGTCTCACCTGCTGCTGTCGGTCCGTCAGGAAGCTGTTGATCCACTGACAGGTGGAGGCTGGGACGTTGAGCTGTGTGAGCTTCTGGTGGAGGATGTCTGGTATGAAGGTGTTGAAGGCCGAGCCAAAGTCTACAAACAGGATCCTGGTGTACGTCCCTGGGTGGTCAAGGTGTTGCAGGATGAAGTGTAGACCTAAGTTAACAGCATCATCTGCCGACCTGTTTGCTCGGTAAGCAAATTGCAGGGGGTCCAGCAGGGGGCCTGTGATGTCTTTCAGGTGCTTCAACACCAGCCGCTCAAAGGATTTCATGATCACAGACGTCAGGGCTATAAGCCTGTAGTCATTTAATCCTACGATGGTGGGTTTCTTGGGCACCGGGATGATGGTGGATCGTTTGAGGCAGGAGGGGACCTCACATTTCTCCAGGGATTTGTTGAAGATCCTTGTGAAGATCGGAACAAGTTGATGTGCGCAGGCTTTCAGGCATGATGGGGAGACGTTATCAGATCCTCCAGCTTTCTTTGTTTTCATGCGGTAAAAGAGCCTATTTACATCTTCCTTGGAGATCTTTAGTGCAGGCAGAGGATCTGAAGGTAGGGGGTTGGTTACTTTATGGGAGGAATTTGTTCCTGAATGGGATGTGGAGGAGATGGTTTGAGGTGTGAATGGCTTCTTGTCATGTCTGCAGTAGAAGCCATTCAGACGGTTGGCCAGGAAACGACTCTGCTCAGCTTCACTTTTCAGATTGTTATTTACAAATATTTTTTGAAAGCCACATATATAGTTCTTTTTCTTTCACTTCACAATCAAATTCTACTTTGTGTTAGAATATTGCATAAAATACCAATGAAATACATTAAAGTTTCTCCATGTAATGTGGCAAGTGCCAGTTCTGTTGCTCTTTTGTTTATTTGTACATTAAAATAAATGAACATACACTAATGACTTTAGAGGTGAACGTTTTGTTTATCTTATGTTATTTTCCTATGGTCCCCTGTAGTTAGATGTTGCAGTTTGAATGATGCTTCCTGTTTAAATGCAGCAACTCAAACATCACAGATAAGATGTTAGCATTCTTTTACAGGATTTTCAGTGGGACAGGTTGTGCTTATTTTGAGGGAAAAATGACACATGGTCTGCATGTTGTAATTTTCTTCATCCAGCTTCTGTTTTATCATTGTTGGATTTGATTGATCCACCTGCTGTCTGTATGCAGACTCATCACCGTCCTGGATCAGTCCAATGACAGTGGAGTTGTCTGCAAACTTCAGGAGTTTCACGGACGAGTCCGATGAGGTGCAGTCATTTGTGTACAGAGAGAAGAGGAGTGGGGATAGAACACACCCCTGGGGGCACCAGTACTTATTGATCTGGTTCGGGAGAAGATGCTCCCCAGTCTCACCTGCTGCTCTCGGTCCGTCAGGAAGCTGTTGATCCACTGACAGGTGGAGGCTGGGACGTTGAGCTGTGTGAGCTTCTGGTGGAGGATGTCTGGTATGAAGGTGTTGAAGGCCGAGCTGAAGTCTACAAACAGGATCCTGGTGTACGTCCCTGGGTGGTCGAGGTGTTGCAGGATGAAGTGTAGACCTAAGTTAACAGCATCATCTGCCGACCTGTTTGCTCGGTAAGCAAATTGCAAGGGGTCCAGCAGGGGGCCTGTGATGTCTTTCAGGTGCTTCAACAACAGCCGCTCAAAGGATTTCATGATCACAGACGTCAGGGCTATAAGCCTGTAGTCATTTAATCCTACGATGGTGGGTTTCTTGGGCACCGGGATGATGGTGGATCGTTTGAGGCAGGAGGGGACCTCACATTTCTCCAGTGATTTGTTGAAGATCCTTGTGAAGATCGGAACAAGTTGATGTGCGCAGGCTTTCAGGCATGATGGGGAGACGTTATCAGATCCTCCAGCTTTCTTTGTTTTCATGCGCTAAAAGAGCCTATTTACATCTTCCTCGGAGATCTTTAGTGCAGGCAGAGGATCTGAAGGTAGGGGGTTGGTTACTTTATGGGAGGAATTTGTTCCTGAATGGGATGTGGAGGAGATGGTTTGAGGTGTGAATGGCTTCTTGTCATGTCTGCAGTAGAAGCCATTCAGACGGTTGGCCAGGAAACGACTCTGCTCAGCTTCACTTTTCAGATTGTTATTTACAAATATTTTTTGAAAGCCACATATATAGTTCTTTTTCTTTCACTTCACAATCAAATTCTACTTTGTGTTAGAATATTGCATAAAATACCAATGAAATACATTAAAGTTTCTCCATGTAATGTGGCAAGTGCCAGTTCTGTTGCTCTTTTGTTTATTTGTACATTAAAATAAATGAACATACACTAATGACTTTAGAGGTGAACGTTTTGTTTATCTTATGTTATTTTCCTATGGTCCCCTGTAGTTAGATGTTGCAGTTTGAATGATGTTTCCTGTTTAAATGCAGCAACTCAAACATCACAGATAAGATGTTAGCATTCTTTTACAGGATTTTCAGTGGGACAGGTTGTGCTTATTTTGAGGGAAAAATGACACATGGTCTGCATGTTGTAATTTTCTTAATCCAGCTTCTGTTTTATCATTGTTGGATTTGATTTACTTTGTTATGGCACCAAATGTCAGCTGGTCTGTTCTTCTGTGACAAACCATAACATTAACTTGGGAACCATGTTAAAACAAATCCACGTTGGCCTTGTTGTTTTTATTCTATCATAGTCCTGCACTCGGTCCATGTGTCCTCATGAGAAATGTATTTACTTAGGTCTTACACAGATAAATAATTTCCTATATGACTCAAGAAATAATGTAACTCAGTATTTTTGCCTTGAAAAAGCAGTTAAGTTTTGATCAATACTTGATTTTAAAATTCTAATACACCACATTTTTCAATAAAATTGTAGCCAAATGCTGAATGAATGCATGTTTCATATGTATTTTAAGTATTATGGTTAAAATATGCAATTATACAGCTGTGAAAATAAGTAAAAGGAGTAAACAACTTCATGAACATTTCCTCACTCACTCAGCAGCGGGAAGAGCTTCTCAATATGAATTTGTTTACATATTGAGGATGTCATATCTTCGAGTAAGGCTGCTCCAAATGAAGTTATGTTGTTTGTTGTTCCCACATTGTGGCTCAGTTACCTGTGTACATTTGCCAAATACCATAACACGGTGGTGACTAAAAGTGTTGATGTTTTGACCGGAGCCTCTTTGACCGAATACAAGAGGCGTTTGATGAGTTAACAAACACTTATATAGCTCACCTGCAGCAACTTTCTTGGTCTGTTTATTTATGTTAATAATGTATTTAATTTGTCTTAAAAGTAAAAGTTCAAATCTGGAAATAATGCCATACCTGAGTTAAGTTTGTCCTTGTTATTTGGTAAACCAGTAGCAGTTGCTATTTGTTAAGCTAATAATAATGCAATTTTTACTACTTATTGTATGCACAGCAGCCATTTGTTGTTGATATTGGTGTTTACCTTTTAGTCATTGCATGGTTTCGATTCTTGCATCAAGCATTCAAACATCAACATACACATGCAGACATTTCAGGAAGAAATTCTGTCCTCCCACTCATTTTCAAGGTCTTTGAGCAGATACACAAAACAACCTTTGTGTTGTTGATGCCCTTGCACTCTCGATTTGCTCCTTCCCTATACATTCTTCTTCCTGTAGGAAACGGAGCAAAACAAGGGCAATCATAGGTCACCTACATATGCCCGATGTTGAGCACATCCACCTGCAGTAAACACATTTGCACGAGCACATTTTCCCACAAATGCAGCTGCATTTGTGATTAGAAAAACATGCAGTGACCTTGTTTATACTGCTGTGCTGAAATATAAATCTGCCCACAAGCCTCCATAGCTGCGTTGTCATGGTGAAGTATATTAGTAATCTGAAACCCGTCCACATGGACTCCTTCGGAATCACTGAGGCAGACATGCTTTGAATATTAATTTTCTCTCTTACAGTTAGTATGCTGTCCTGAAAGGATGTGTAAATCCTTTCTTTAAAATATTTATTTTCTAAGCACTAGAATCTGTATTTCTTGGTGTACATCACAAGTTAAAGAAACAATTATGAAAAAAATTCATTAGATTATGTTTCCTACTAGTTACCCATTAGCTTTATACATTTTTCCGATAGTTGTCCAGACGTCCAAAGTAACAATCTTTAATCAGGACCAGAGTTAATGGTTTCCTCTGGGAAAGTTCCAAGCTGTAAAGTTAATTTTTAGAAGCCAGTTTTTTTGTTTTTATTGCCCTAACTGAAGGATTTATGAAGAAGTTTTGGTCATAAACAAGTAATTATGATAAGCATAGCTTTAGCTTATCTCAATAATGACATAAGTGTCATTCATACAGGTAATCATTTGGCAAATTATCAGATTGTTCTATGGGTTGTTATTTTACCTTAAATTTTTTTTCTCACTGTCATTTCATTCCGATCATTATCTATTTTATACCATCTACCTCAGCCATGTCTTTAAATTTTGTACAGAATTTGTCCTTGGACTGTGCTTTTAAATAACCCATTGACAAAGACATTGTATTTATCCAGCATTTGTGGCACAAAATGTACTGCTCTGTAAAAGTATTCGTATGTGCTAGACCGACACAAAGTAGTGCATAATTGTCATTAAACGTGATAGTTTTAATTTTGTTAACAAGCAAAAATCCAAAAACTGTGGCATGCAAATGTATTCAGCCTTATATACTCTGACACTAAAAAGAGTTCACCCAGCAAGAAGAGCATCAATCACACAAGGAGCCAAGAGTCTTAACCCTACAGACATCCACAGGTCAGGTGGGAGAATCTGTCTGAAAGGTCATTCACCAGTCCTGCACAGCACAAATCTGTCCTTGATGGATGAGGGACAAGAAAAGGGTCATTGCTAACAGAACGCCATCAGAAGTAATGTTTGCAAAAGTGTTCATACTACCGAACGTTCTTCACATATTGTCCCGCTACAGCCAGACTTCAAAGCATTTCATTGGAAGTTTATCTGATACCCCAACACAAAGTAGAGCATAATTGTAAAGTGGAAGGAAAATGATGCATGGTTTTCAAAATGTTTTACAAATAAAAGTCTTGCAAGTGTGACATGTGTTCGAACTGAGAACCCTTTGCTCTGATGCCTCTAAATGAAAAGAAGTCTAACCAATTACTTTCAGGAGCCACCAAATGAGTACTTGCGCTCTGTAAATCTGGTCTTCATAAAACAATGCCAAAATAAAAGTTATTATTAACTGGAAAAATGTCCTTTGGTCAATTGAGACCAAAATTAAAAGCTATATGGAGGAAAACAAACACTACACATTACCACAAATACACCACCTCCACTGTGAAACATGGAGGTGGCAGCCTCATACTGTGGAGATGCATTTTTGTTAGCAAGGGGGAGGAAAGTAAGCCAGAAATTATGGGAAGATGGATGGGGCTAAATGCAGTTCTGGGAGGGAACCTATTAGAGGCTGCAAACGACTTGAAAGTGAGGCTCAGGTTAACCTTTCAGCAGGATAACGATTCTAGATATATGGCCACAGATATAATGAAAGGGTTTAGATTAAAGCACAATAAAACTGGTCTGGTCAAAATGCATGACTAAATCAAATTCAGAATCAAAGATACTCTCTATTTAATTTGACTTAGCTTGAGCTTTTTTTGCAAAGAATAGGCAAAACTTTTATTCCCTCAATATGCAAAAATGGTAGACATATCACAAAAGATCTGTAGCAATAATTGCAGAGAAAGGTGTTTCTACAAAGGATCGACTCAGGTGTTGAATACAAATGCATACCATACTTATAATACTCTATACTCTACAGTATGATAATACATGGATGCTTGTGATTGTAACAAGACAAAATGAAAAAAAAAGTTCAAGGGACATGAATATGTTTTGTAATGCACTGTACAGCGCACATGCTATTGATCTATTTATTTATCTGTAATTCTTTGAAAACATTTTGTAGAAAAACCATACAGTGATTCAAATTCTTGCAAATACAATAAAACAGTAGAGTTTGAAAAAAAGTATGTTTTTATTTTCAAGCAGCCAATTTCTTTGGAGAAGAAAATGTGGCTAATGTTTTTTTTTTGTATCTGACCTTGGAATACATGGGCAGATTTTGCATGCTGGAGTGTGTTTATCTTGTTAAAATTAAACTTTAAGAAGCAAATGTTTTATATATGCTGTTTTCCATGTTTTTTCATACTTGCAGGTTTTCAAAGATAAACATCCAAATGTTAGCTTCCTCAAGGGCATGGGAAGTAAAACTTGATGGTGAAACTCATGGTCTTTACCTGAGCTTTTCACTGCACAGAGAAACAGTTTTGAAAACATTATTTCCTTCCTTACACAGTCACACGTGATGACAAACACTGGCTCCAAATACTTTATTTCCACATAATCTACTGTGGTTGGAGGAGAAGTTCATTCAAAGGGCTGATGTTGGAGAAAAATGTTTGAGAAAAGTTTTGCAAAGGAAAGATAAAACAATTTTTCTCACAAGATTATGCACATGTGTCTTTTTTCTGAAGTTCTTGTATTATTTGTTTGGACTGGTGGAAATGTTTATTGCAGGTATATGACTCTAGACCAGAAAAAAGAAGAAAATATTGACTTTTTCTCATCCAGACTGAGAAAAACAGACATTTTATGGCATTTTAAATTCCTCTGCCCACCCTCCAGGACTTCACTTCTATCCCTTACTTTATCCTGCTCAGATTGCATTGATCAGAACACATCTGACTATTGCTGTCCCTCTCTTTCCGTTAACATCCAACACATTCATGTTTACATAGCAATATGAAAATGATGCTCTGTTTATGCCATTTTTATTTACTATTATACTCTATTGTGTAGTTTAGGTACAATCAGGGACACAGAAGTTAGGTTTGAGAACTGATTTTGTCTATTAATGAAAAAAGTAAAAAGAGGAAGCTTCAGTTGAGAAAACAGGACCTGTCATATGACTGACTTAAATTCCCCCAGTGTTGCCTTAGCATTCAGACAGTTTCATATCCTCCAAACAACCCCGGTGTGACTGTGGATCCCTTTGTTCTACTTCTGACAATCCGCAATCCACAGCAGTAACTGGACATCCACGGGTTTGCTAAAGGATAAGAGTTCATAATATAAAGATCTAGATACATTTTTACATTTTGAAATACAACAATAACAGGGATATACAAATGACTCTAAACCTCAAAAAAGAGAGGGAAGAAAGCATTAGAAACTAATACTAACAAACAAATTTTGATTCATGACACTAAACTAAAGACAATTAAAAACAGTTTTGAGTGAGATGCACGAGCCTTGTCCTTGCCAAGCTGCAAGTGTGTCCGCCTCAAACTTGTTTTCTGTGGTTCTTTCACTTCATGGCACACCCACATTTGCACACATGTACACAATGTTCTCTCACACTGTGAAAAACAAAACCTGAATGAACACTTACGTGATCAGCATTAGAGAAAGCAGGAATGTGCAAACAAAATGGCATCTCAGTGGCATGACCATAAAATACAGATAGTTGTAGAGTTGGTTTGATAGATACAAACTTAGCATTTTCTCTCTGAATGTTTTTTTTTTCTTTATTATCAACTGACTTCCCCTCATCGATCTAGCAGATGATTTTATTGCATACCATCTGCATGCTTCTGTATTTGAAGGTTTATTGGTTTGAAGTCTGTCTAAACTAGTCAGACACTCCAAATATTCTATGTACAATGTCGTGACAAATTGTAGATAAATATAGCCTCTAAACAGAAAACAAAAACAGATATTGTCAACTGTGTGTGAGCTACTCATGTGAGTGGGTGCATGAGACTGAGCAAATGAGGAAAACTGTTTGTGCACAAAAGTGCTGGCATTCATGTGTAAGTGGGGCACAGTATGTGTCTATGAAAGGAAGAGGCCTAGAGTTGGAGAAAGAGATAAAAACAAAGAATGGGGGAGGATTAGAAGAGGTATGTTGGTGTGAATAAGGTGAACCATTGAGCCTCATTGTCCAGATTAGTTGTTTCCACCACAAAAGATGGACTTTACAGCTATGAGAGGCTGTAAACCCAGAGATTAGGCCTGTTGGGCAACAGCACCAGGCCTCAGGGCAGGCTTTTCATTCGGCTTATTGGAAGTGCAGAAGCATGTGTCATGCAGATCTTGTTTTGGAGACAGCGTGGCTGATATTTGTGTGTCAATGTCATGCTCGTCCAAGTGAACCTGCTAATGCCGGCCAGTAATTTGAAACTTTTCAAACAACGGAAAAGTACAACACAGAAGTAAGCTTGAGTTCAAGTAATGAATTGAGGTTGTGGTTTTAAAACTTACCTCTCTTTAACATCTCAAAGAGGACTATTCAATCGATCATGAAAAAATTAAAAGAGTATTACACAACTGTACACCTACCAAGACATAGCAGTTTATCTAAACAGACAGGCCAGGCAAGTACAGCATTAATCCTTTAAAGGCTACCAGCATTGATTATCTCCAGGAAAAGCTTGGGCCCCGATAGGAGAATGCTGTAATGTCTCTGTGCAAATACGTAACAGAAAAAGAAAGCTAATAAGATAAGAAAGGACAGACACAGGTTAAACTTTAAATCTATTCCTTGTCATGCACAACTTGCCACAGAAATATTACCAGCCACCAAGTCACTTAAACTGGCTCTATTAAACAGTAGGTCTCTATTAGGAAAATCATTTTTAATTAATGACTTTATTACTGAGCGTAATCTTGACGTTATGTTTTTAACAGAAACATGGTTAGATGAAAATAGTGAGATGCCTACACTGATAGAGTCAATACCTCACAATTACAATTTTATAAGTGAGACCAGGGAGCATTTGAGAGGATGTTGTGTGTTTTTTAAACATTTAACCAATTTTATTCTTCCATTCGCATTTTGCCCGTAACTCAGTAAATGAGCTGGTGGATAACCTTTATTCTAAAGTTTCAAACATGAATGACTCCAGTGCTCCCATTAAGGTGATGGTTGTCTCTGGTAAGAAGAAATCTCTGTGGAGAAATGCTCTACCAGTAAGAAGTGAAAAAAGGAAGTGTTGAAAAGCCGAACGGAGGTAGTGATAGACAGGTTCAGTATGACATTTATAAAGAGAGACTCTACAGATATAATTTACAACAACAAAAATGCAAGGGAATCTTTATTTTCTTAACTCAACAACAGAAACATTAATAATGCTCGTGCCTTGTTTGCTACAGTCGACAGGTTAACAAACCCTCCTGTGTCTGTAGCATCTGAACTGCAGTCTAACAAGGCCTGCAATAAATTTGCTAACTTCTTTACGGAGAAAAATTCAGAAGATAAGAAGAGTAGACTGTGCATCAATATCAAGTGCAGCACAAATGCTGTGTAAATCCAAAACAAATACTAAATAATCCTTGTTACTACCTTTATGTGCCTCTGAAGGTTCAGGTCTGAGTCCATCTCTACACCCAGGTTTCGAGCCTGACTGGTGGTTTCTAGCTGTATTAACTGAAGCTGTGTGCTAACTTTTAAACGCTCTTCCTTTGGTCAAAAGATTATTACGTAGTTTTGTTTTGATTCAGCTGAAGAAAATTTAGGCACATCCAAGCATTGATTTCTTCTAAGCATTTACCCAGTGCTTGAATGGATTCATAGTCACCTGGTGACATCGTAATGTATAGCTGTGTGTTGTCTGCATAGTTATGATAACTTATGCTGTTGTTTATTAAAATCCGAGTTTTGGGGAGCATGTAGATATTGAATAGGAGGGGCCCTAAGATGGACCCTTGGGGAACACCACATGTGATATTTGTGGTCTCTGATGTAAAGTTACCTACTGACACAAAAAAGTCCCTGTCCTTCAAGTAGGATTTAAACCAGTTGAGTGCTGTACCAGAAAGGCCGACCCAGTTTTCCAGGCACTCTATTAAAATGGAGTGATCAACAGTGTCGAATGCAGCACTAAGGTCCAATAATACCAGCACTGTGGTTCTTGCACAGTCTGCATTTACACAGATGTCATTGAACACCTTGACAAGAGCAGTCGGCACGGAAGCCTGACTGGAAGACATCGAAGCGGTTGGTTGTTGTTAGGAAGTTGTTTAACTGCTGAAACACAGCTTTTTCAATAATCTTACTGATGAAGGCTTTTTAGGCAGGCCTGTGAAGACACTGTTGCAGTAATCATTTCTACTAAAGATGAACGCATGAATTAGTTTTTCAAGGTCCTGCTGAGACATTAGTCCTTTAATCAGTTGAATCAATGATGTCCGAGATTTTAGAAATAAACTCTTACCTTGCCTTCCTTGTATGCTACTGGTGGTAGTTATATAAACATCCACTTGCTAAGGTTGCTGCCCGACCAATTTTGCAAACACAGCAATATAACAACAGGTAGTCACAAGCAGATCATAGATAAATACACCAATAGGTTATTCTGACCTCAGTAATCCACCGACTCTGCTTTTGATATTGTAGCTCTGGGAGATAAATTTACATAAACTAAACATGACACAAAAGTAAATGAAAGTGACATTGATATAAACTGCCTGTTACACAAACTATTTCCACCTCTTAGTTTATTTTGTGTCTTATTCGTGTCAGCAGAACAGTGTACTTGTATTTTCAGTCCCAGTTCCAAATAAATAAGGAAAGTTGCATCCAGAGAGGGGAATCCAGCGTAAAAACCTGTACTAAATCAAACATGTGAGTTACCAGATGGACATGGTTAAAACGAATTTGTGAGTGAGTATTAACAGTCTGTAGAGAAACTTAGAGAGGCAGGAATAAGATTGTTAGGACATATACAGAGCAGAGATTGTAAGGCAAAGCCATTTAAGTTGCATGTCACCATTCAAACTAATAAAAGAAATAATTCAAAGTTCACTGAATTTTTATTCACTTAAAAATACAGAAACAAAGGTAAAGAAATTTACATTAAAAACAAAAAAATGCATTAAGTGTCTAATAGTGTCATGGTTTAAGTTGGTGGAGGACCAGAAGTGCAGGACGAGCGGAGACAGTATGGTGAGTTGATCACAATTTAATGCAGAGCCAATTTACAACTGCCGGTGCTGGCTTAACTGGCGATCCAGGAAACAAAGTTCATAAGTCCTGGCTACAGGACCGCAGAAACAAGCTTCACAAAGTATAGCTCAAACTTGGTAGCAAAATATGACTTACGACACCGTGTGGAACAAAGGACAAGGAGGAACTTAAATACAGACAAAAGTGGACATGAAAACAATAGGGCAGGTAATTAGGGTAAACAGACACGGGTCGACGGACTGCCAAAGAGGCTGAGACGCAGGTAAACCAAACAGGAGTAACAGAAACAAGAGGAGCTAGACGAGAACAAACAATAAACAAATCCACAGAGATCAGAACACAGATCTGAGAACAGAAATGCGAAGGATAGGACAGGAAATAAACTTCACAACTAAAACAGGGGGAACAGATCTAAACGGACCATCATAAACCCATACAAATACAGAACAAAGCAGAACCTTGACAAATCAATAAGAAATGAAAAAAACACACCTGACGCATAGAAACTAAAACTACCATCATCAGAAGTAAACAGAAAAAAACACCTGACAAAATTCCACACCGTGACAAATAGCACAATTTCAATTCAATTAAATTTCAATTCAGTTTTATATATATAGCGCCAATTCACAACACATGTTGTCTCAAGGCACTTCACAACAGTCAGGTACATACATTCCAATTAATCCTAACAATTGAACAGTGCAGTCAAAGTTAGTTATTTATTCAAATTGGATAAAATGTTTTTCTGTCTAAGGATACCCAGCAGATTGCATCCAGTCAGTGACTTGCAGCATTCACTCCTCCTGGATGAGCATGTAGAGACAGTGGAAAATCACTGGCGTTGACTTTGCAGCAATCCCTCATACTGAGCATGCATGTAGCGACAGTGGAGAGGAAAAACTTTCTTTTAACAGGAAGAAACCTCCAGCAGAACCAGACTCAGTGTGAGCGGCCATCTGCCACAACCGACTGGGGGTTTGAGAGAACAGAGCAGAGACACAAAAAGAACAAAGAAGCACTGATCCAGGAGTACGTTCTATGGGAAGGAAAAGTAAATGTTAATGGATGTAGCTCCTTTAGTCGTTTCACCTAGAAAGACAGAACAGATAAACTCTGAGCCAGTTTTCAAGGTTAGAGTCTGAAAGAGAGCACATAGAGTTAGTCACAGTAAAAGCTCAGTCAATCGCCATGTCTAGGAGAGAGAAAGGGTTCAACACTAAAAGACAGGGCCATGTGGATCATCGGTAGAGGGTGAGCATTAAGTTGTTGCCAGCAGAAGCTCAGACGATTCAGAAAGGTGTTACAGGTAGATACAGAGCCAGGCCAGGTGTAGCTTCTAGGAAGAGAAAAGAGAGAACAAAGTTAAAAGCTGAAATAACAGCAACTAATGCAAAATTGGAGAGTAGTAGTAGAATGTAGCGAAGAGGGTGATAGTGGTCATTATGTCCTCCAGCAGCCTAAGCCTATAGCAGCATAACTACACAGATAGTTTCAGTTCAGATTATTTAGTTAAACGGCGCTTATCTACAACGTCGTCACAAGGAATCCCACAAAGGGTCCCACTGATGGTCATTGTTATACTAAAAACCACAAGGATTGGGATACCTCTCTCTGTCAGACTAATTATAACCATTGGAAGAGAAGAGGTCATACAGGTAGCAGAAATTGAGGGTGTGTTTGCACCTCAACCATAACTGAGCCAATTTAGGCTAAATCTGCCCCCCTTACTCCAACCAACAGGGAGGCAGGAAGGCTCCCTCCCTGATAACCTAAGCCACTCTAACTATAAGCTTTATCAAAAAGGAAAGTTTTAAGCCTAGCCTTAAAAGCAGACAGGGTGTCTGCCTCACTGACTAAAACTGGGAGCTGGTTCCACAGGAGAGGAGCCTGATAACTAAAGGATCTGCCTCCCATTCTACTTCTAGAGACTCTAGGAACCACCAGTAAACCTGCAGTCTGAGAACAAAGTGCTCTGTTAGGAACATATGGAACAATCAGATCTCTGATGTATGATGGAGCTAGATCATTAAGGGCTTTATATGTGAGGAGGATAATTTTAAATTCTATTCTGGACTTAACAGGGAGCCAATGAAGGGACGCTAAAATAGGAGAAATATGATCTCTCTTTTTAATTTTCATCAGAACTCTTGCTGTAGCATTTTGAATCAGCTGAAGGCTTTTAACTGCATTTTGTGGACATCCTGATAGTAAAGAATTACAATAGTCCAGCCTTGAAGTAACAAATGCATGGACTAGATTTTCAGCGTCACTCCTGGATAGGATATTTCTAAATTTGACAATGTTACGGAGGTGAAAGAAGGAAATCCTAGAAGCCTGTTTAATATGGGATTTAAATGACATGTCCTGGTCAAAAGTAACACCAAGGTTTTTACTTTACTGGAGGTCAATCTAATGCCATCCAGGTTAAGTGATTGGCTAAGCAGTTTCTTTTTTAAATACTCCGGTCCAAAGACGACAACTTCTGTCTTGTTTGAATTTAGAAACAAAAAATTTAAAGTCATCCAAGTTTTTATGTCTTCAAGACATGCTTGTAGTCTATCTAACTGGTTGGGTTCATCGGGATTTATGGATAAGTAAAGCTGAGTGTCATCAGCATAACAGTGAAAATTTATCCTATGCTGCCTGATAATGTGACCTATTGGAAGCATATATATAGTAAAGAGAATTGGCCCAATTACTGAACCCTGTGGTACTCCACAATTAACCCTGGAGTTTAAAGATGATTTATCATTTACATGAACAAACTGGAATCTGTCAGACAGATAAGATTTAAACCAGCCTAGCGCTGTTCCCCTGATCCCTACAGCATATTCCAGACTTTTTAAGAGAATATTATGGTCGACTGTATCAAATGCAGCACTGAGATCTAACAGAACCAGTACAGACACAAGTCCTTTATCTCAGGCCATAAGAATATCATTAGTGACTTTCAGCAGAGCTGTTTCAGTGCCATGATGAGCTCTGAAGCCTGACTGAAACTCTTCAAACAGGTCATTGCTGTGTAAATGCTCACACATTTGATTAGCAACTATTTTCTCAAGAATTTTAGATAAGAATGGAAGATTGGATATAGGTCTGTAATTTTTCAAGTCATCTCGATCAAGCGAAGGTTTCTTAAGTAAAGGTTTAATTACAGCTACCTTCAAAGCCTGTGGTACATATCCATTTACTAAAGATAGATTAATCATATCTAAAATGGGGCTGGTAATCAGAGGGAACACTTCCTTAAATAATTTGGTTGGGATTGGGTCTAACATACAAGTTGAAGGTTTAGATGAAGCTAATATTTCTGATAACTAAGGAAGCTTCACAGGATCAAAACAGTCCAAACACAAATCAGGTTCTGCAGTTATTTCCAATGTTGTCTCACTTGCTGAGGATGAAGTAATCATCTTCGGGAGTATGTCAAAGATTTTCTTTTTAATAGAATCAATTTTATTTTAGAAGAATCCCATAAAGTCATGACTGCTAAGAGCTAAGGCAATGGATGGCTCAACAGAGCTATGATTCTGTGTAAGTTTAGCAACTGTACTAAAGAGAAACCTAGGATTATTCTTGTTCTCTTCTATTATTGATGAGAAATAAGAACCCTGGGTTGTCAGAGTTTTGGAGAACAAATAAATTCGTCCAGATTCCTAGAAAGAAGAGCTGCTCCATCCAAAGTGGGATGGATGCCGTCTCTCCGGATCAGACCAGGTTTTTCCCAAAATGTTCGCCAGTTATCAATGTAACCCACATTGTTTTCTGGACACCACCTAGACACCTAGCCAGCGGTTGAATGACAGCACGCGGCTAAACATGTCGTCACTGGTCAGATCAGGAAGGGGACCAGAGAAAATTACGGAGTCCGACATTGTTTTGGCAAACTTACACACTAACTTTGGTGACCTCCGATTGACATAACCGGGTGTCATTACCGCCAGCGTGAATAACAATCTTACTGTATTTACGTTTATCCTTAGCCAGCAGTTTCAGGTAGGATTTGATGTCGCCCGTTCTGGCCCCTGGCAGACATTTGACTATGGTCGCTGGTCTCTACTGCCACGTTTCTGACTATGGAGCTGCCAATTATCAGAGTTGGCTTCTCAGTGGGTGTGTCGCTGAGCGTGGAAAATTT
The DNA here is from genome assembly GCF_021462225.1 of Girardinichthys multiradiatus. Taxonomy (NCBI): domain Eukaryota; kingdom Metazoa; phylum Chordata; class Actinopteri; order Cyprinodontiformes; family Goodeidae; genus Girardinichthys; species Girardinichthys multiradiatus. The sequence goes on from NC_061802.1 coordinate 10,122,570, forward strand.
GTTAGAAACGCCGACGGGTTGGTGGTGACCTGTGGGCTGGGATCTAGGACTATGCTTTCTACGTACTGTCACCCAGCCGGCCTGAGGCCCCAGCTGCACGGGCTCTGCTGGAGGACTGCTACGGGGAGCTACCCTCGGTGGCTCCGCGCTGGCTAAGGGGCCTCGGCTATCTGCTGGATTTTCAACAGCACGGAGCCGGGCCTCCAATTCCGACACCCTCGCCTCCAAAGCTACAAAAATGCTACATTTATTACACGTACCATTATCACTAAAGGAGGCAGAGGAGTAACTGAACATCTGACACAGAGAGCAGGAGAGAGGAGGAGACTCAGAGAGAGAAACAGCTGAACGGGTAGCCATGGTGGAGCTAAAGCTAACGCTAAGCTAGCGACCCCTTACCACTTCTAGAAAATCCGTGTAAGACACAAAATCCATGCAAAAAAAAAGCAGGGAGCCATTGGAGTTATTTAAGGACTGCCGTGATAAGATTCAATTTCAACATGTTTTTTTGGTGTAAGAACACCACTTCAATAATCTAACCTACTGAAAGCAAAGCAATTCAGGTTTATTTATATAGCACCACTCATAAACAAGGAATGCTAAGTGCTTCAAACAAAATTAAAGAAAAAACGATAAAATAACAAAAACCTTTAGACTTTGAAAAGCATTGCACAAAATGAAGCAAATGCTGAAATGCAAATGTATTCTTAAATTTCATGCTTCAATCCCTCATCAGTGATCAGGCAAACTGTTAATCAGTAAGAGTCTTTGATCAAAATCTGCAGTAAGTGTTAGGGCTTGTGAGATAGAGGACCCCAGAATGCAGACTAGCAGGCAGCATTACGATAAGTGCAAAATCAGAATCAGAATCAGAATCAGAATCAGAAAAGCTTTATTGCCAAGTAAGTTTTTGGACATACAAGGAATTTGTTTTGGCGTAGTTGGTGCAATACAGTACAAATTAAACAGTATAAACATATCTACAATATAATATAAATATATGTGCACAGTTTTAAGTGAGTGAGAGTAAATATAGAGCAGTATAAGATGCAAGAGCAATACAACAGTGCAGGTGATCATTGTGCAAGTAAAGCAGGAGTCCAAGCTGAGCGTTAATGTAACTCATAGAGTTGCAAGTTACGGGTGTCCTGTCAGCAAAAAAGGGGGGGGTGTGGGGGAAAGGGAGAATGTCAAGGTGGTTTCCGGGCTTTGTTAACCAGGCTGGTGGCAGATGGGAAAAAACTGTTCTTGTGGCGTGAGGTTTTGGTCCGGATGGACCGCAGCCTCCTGCCAGAGGGGAGAGTCTCAAAGAGTCTGTGACCGGGGTGGGAGGGATCAGCCAGAATCTTCCCTGCCCGCTTCAGGGTCCTGGAGGTGTACAGTTCCTGGAGCGACAGTAGACTGCAGCCAATCACCTTCTCAGCAGACCGAATGACACGCTGCAGCCTGCCCTTATCCTTGGCTGTAGCAGCGGCGTACCAGATGGTGATGGAGGAGGTGAGGATGGACTCAATGATGGCTGTGTAGAAGTGCACCATCATAGTCTTTGGCAGGTTGAATTTCTTCAGCTGCCACAGGAAGAACATCCTCTGCTGGGCTTTCTTGATGAGGGAGCTGATGTTTGGCTCCCACTTGAGATCCTGGGAGATGATGGTTCCCAGGAAGCGGAAAGATTCCACAGTGTCAATTGTGGAGTCACAGAGGGTGATGGGGGCAGGTGGGGCTGGGTTCTGCCTGAAGTCCACAACCATCTCCACTGTCTTTAGAGCGTTGAGCTCAAGGTTGTTCTTGCTGCACCAGTCCAACAGATGGTCCACCTCCCATCTGTACGCAGACTCGTCACCATCAGAGATGAGTCCGATCAGGGTGGTGTCGTCCGCAAACTTCAGAAGCTTGACAGACTGGTGACTGGAGGTGCAGCTGTTGGTGTACAGGGAGAAGAGCAGAGGAGAGAGAACACAGCCTTGGGGGGAACCGGTGCTGATGGTCAGGGAGTCAGAGACGTGCTTCCCCAGCCTCACGCGCTGCTTCCTGTCAGACAGGAAGTCAGTGATCCACCTGCAGGTGGAGTCGGGCACACTCAGCTGGGAGAGCTTCTCCTGTAGCAGAACTGGGATGATGGTGTTGAAGGCAGAGCTGAAATCCACAAACAGGATCCTGGCATAGGTTCCTGTGGAGTCCAGGTGCCGGAGGATGAAGTGAAGGGCTAGGTTGACTGCATCATCTACAAACCTGTTGGCTCTGTAGGCAAACTGCAGGGGGTCCAGGAGGGGGTCGGTGATGTCTTTTAGGTGTGAGAGCACAAGGCGCTCAAAGGACTTCATCACCACAAAGGTCAGGGCGACGGGTCTGAAGTCATTAAGCCCTGTGGTCCTTAGCTTCTTGGGGACAGGGACGATGGTGGAGGACTTGAAGCAGGCTGGCACATGACATGTCTCCAGTGAGGTGTTAAAAATATCTGTGAAGACTGGAGACAGCTGATCAGCGCAGTGCTTCAGGCTGGCTGGTGAGACAGAATCCGGACCAGCAGCTTTCCGGGCGTTCTGTCTCCTGAAGAGTTTGTTTACGTCCCTCTCCTGGATGGAAAGAGCCATCCTCGGCGTGGGTAGGGGGCTGGTGGGGGGGAACTTCAGGGTGGGGGTTGGAGGTGCCAAGGCCCCTCTTGAGGTTGGGGAGGTGGGGGTGGTGGATTGTGGCTGCAGCTGATGGGGGATGTCATGGGGGATGGTTGCAGGACTGTCCCTTTGTCTTTCAAAGCGGCAGTAGAACTCGTTCAGGTCGTTGGCGAGGCGTCGGTCGTTGATGGAGTGGGGGGCTTTCGGCTTGTTGTTGGTGATCTGCCTGAGCCCTTTTCACACAGACGCAGAGTCGTTGGCTGAGAACTGGTTTTGGAGCTTCTCAAAGTACAGTCGTTTGGCCTCTTTCACTGCCTTGCCAAACTTGTACTTTGCCTCTCTGTATATGTCTTTGTCCCCACTCCTGAAGGCCTCTTCCTTATCCAGTCTTAACCTTCTGAGTTTAGCTGTGAACCAGGGTTTGTCGTTGTTGTAACTCACCCTGGTGCATGATGGTACACAGCTGTCCTCACAGAAGCTGATGTAGGAAGTCACAGCCTCTGTGTACTCGTCCAGACTGTTGGTAGTCCTGAACACATCCCAGTCTGTACAGCCTAAACCCGCCTGGAGATTCTCCACAGCGCTGTGCGACCTGCAAAACGATTTAATAAAAAACAAAAACTCACTCTCAGAAGAGGCAGGAACAAAACAATAAACGGACAGGCAGGACAGACTTGGCATGATCCACAAAACAAGACGTGAGCATGATTTGGCAACAAGACATGAATTGAGAAATGTTTCCCCGCCAAATAACTGAACAGGTGTGTGGAGCAAGGAGACAGATTAGCTTGGAACAGATGAACCGGATAAGTTTAATTGACAGACAGAACAAAACGTGGCTGGAGCAAAAACAGAAAATCTTGAATACAAAACAAAAACTAAAGCATGACCAGGAAAATAATAAACAGAAGCATGATTCAAAAACTGTGAGAACATATAAGAAAAAAACAGAAACCAAACACCAAACAACTCCAAATTATAACAGTAAGCAACAATGTTTTCACTTCTGATTTAAAGCAAATAACCGTTTCTTAAGATCTGAGGTTTTCAGGGAGTTTATTCCAGAGCTGAGGAGCATAGATGCTAAATACTTTTAACTCTTGCTTAGTTCTGATCATGGGGACACAGAGTAAACTGGTCACTGATGACAGGTAGGGTCAACGTGGTTTAAATTTGAAAAGGAACTCAGAAATGTATTTCACCCCAGGTCCTTAAAATAGAAGCATGCAATGCCTTCTCTGAGTGTAGTTTTCATAGAAAACCTTTTATTCTGCCAAAGGTTTGAAGATCATGTTATGCTGACGTAGTAACAAACATTTATTTAACTTAGGTCTTAGTACATAACAACATTAAGAACAAAAAATACATTGAATTAAAGTGTCTCGAGAATGGAGCCTTGAGGAACTCTATATCGTCACCTTCCTAAAATAATGGCCTATGTCATTTTTTGTCAAAAATTATTTATTTGCCTATCATGTCCTCATGATGCTAGCCACCTCTTGTAAGATTGTCTAAATCCTCAGTTGAGGAGGTCACGCAATTCCATGCCTGTTGTATAATGGCCTATGTCAAGAGTGTGACCTAGACTGTTTAACAGGCTTTTCAAAATGGCGACCACTTAAGGAAAAAACTAAATCTACTCAGACCCTGAAGCTGTTTCCATTATTCAGGGCTCATTCCCAATTGGTAAGTGATAAGGATTACCACAATATAGGCTAGGCATTAAATATTGCATAGATATTTAGTATTTTGATTCTGTCTTTTAGTCTGCATTTTTGTACACAAAGTTGTACTTTCATGAAGCTACCATGTAGCAGAGTGGAAGAGCTCCAGAACCTGTGGGTGCAACAAGTAATCGTTTTTTGTTTTTCTTTATTTTTAAAGATTAATTTATCAACTGTTTTTCTTTTAATTTTCCACATTATATGGTCTAATTGAGAGATATATGTAGCTTAATAAAAAGGACCATAAGAAATGGCTGTGTCAACACTCATCTGTAGTTATGACCTTTTTGGGTGAAATAGTTCATAAATATTGTATATGTTCTGTGAAGTTTTTGTGTTTCCTGAAAAACATGAAAAAATTACTTAGGGTATTATTTTAGGAAGGTCTGTCTTTGTTCACTCAAATTTATTCTTGCCAAATTACACAATGTTGTCCCATTCTGCAAATAGGATGAGAACCAATCTAGCACAAAACAAGACAATTCCTCTCTCTTCTCTAGTCTATAAATAGATACGTTCTGATCAGCTCTGTCAAACTCAACACTAAGGTCCAGCAATGGCAAGACTGAGGTTTGATGTATCACTTTTAAGATGGATGTAATTTAAGTAGATATTGTGGAGGAAGAATATTGAACACAGAGATGCCATGAATGAGGGCAAAAAGAGGATGTTCCTAGATATAGTGAAGAAGGACATGCAGAAGGTTTGTGTAACAGAGGAGGATGATTAGGAGAGAGTGGGATAGAGGCAGATTCATTTTGGCAACCAATGAAGAGAGCAGTCAAAAGACAGAATAGTTCATAGACACAAACATTGTCCAAAAGGCTCAGGTTTCTGTAAAACCTTTAACCCAATTAACATGTTAATTATGTTCTTCAATGATTGTAACAAAAATCGTACTTATAACAACATGCAGTAAAAAAGTGCTGAGTCTTTTTAACATATTTTAG